>NC_047161.1:4642543-5248793 GCF_009819705.1 Hippoglossus hippoglossus
TAGCACAGCAACGTATGGAAATGTTAGGGAATTATTGCGAGAGAGAGTTTAGATGGGTAGACGGCTGAGGTGAGATGAATTGTGGGAAAGATTTGCATCCTTTCGTGTGTGTGTGTGTGTGTGTGTGTGTGTGTGTGTGTGTGTGTGTGTGTGTGTGTGTGTGTGTGTGTGTGTGTGTGTGTGTGTGTGTGTGTGTGTGTGTGTGTGTGTGTGTGTGTTATGTCATGTCACTTCCTCTCTAATGACCCGTCATATTGTGTAACCTGCCCAGCTGGCACTGTCAGAACATGTGTCTGGATGAGTCGGGATGACATAAGAGTGTGTGTGTGTGTGTGTTAGTGTGTGGTTGCATGTGTGTGGTTATCTCAAGTTTATTGTTTCTGTTCTCTTTCATGTGTCCATCTGAGGACAAGGAGGAAAATACTTAATCTTAAATCGATTTTTCGGGGCCATTTCCATATTTTGCTTCAATACCCACTTCAGTATTTAGTGGTGAATCATGGGTATTCATTTAAAACGTAGATATTATGTGAGGCACATGAGTTACTGTGAAAACATCGGCTCAGCAGTATTGATTTTTTTTTTTTTTTTAAGTAAATGCTAATAGAATTTCTGAATGCTGAGAAGATCAGCATTCGGAGCGACTGTTGGAAGGTTCATGTGAATCTGGGTAGGATCCCTCATTGGCTGCTAGCTGGACTTGTTATTTCACTTATTAAAGCCAAAATACACTCAATTACGATCTGTTTTTATGAATTCATGTCATTCGCCATTTGAGTCCCAGTCCAAGGTTTGAAAAAATAAAAAATCTGGGAATGCAACCAACACTTCACTGAAAACACAGAAAACCCATGTTTTTAAACTGCAGTCTATCAATATGGATTTGTTTTTATACAAATAGAAGAACAGTCGAGCACATAACTCCGTCAAGGCCCAGCAGTCTCCTTAAATCCAGTCAAGCTGCACCAAATTACCACACACTCATGGATGTCAGTTCCCTAAATGTGCCTGATTTTTCTGCATCAATATCAATGAATTATTCCCCAGGAAATGATTGATGATGCTAAAAAAAGGCTCTTTCTCACAATGGTAAAGAAAGTGGAAAAAGGACACATCCTGATACGGATCCACACCGTTTCGTTTAGTAGGTTTTACGCAAACAAACGATGACGAAAACACAAACTACTTGGTATAGATTAAAAACTAATATGTTTAAGAAAACAGTTTCAGTAAACGAGTAAGATCTAAAAATAAGGAACTTACAACCAGTTCTTAAACGTACACAGCTTTGGTTTTACATTTTGTTTTGTACATGACTCGGCCTGTGAAATAATTGTCACAGATTCGATTGTTGTGCGTGTGAACAGCAGAAAACCTGAAATAGCAAGTCGCTGAATGCATGTGTGGGTGGTTGTGAGTAAATGTTAATCATTAACAGCCGAGATGGTAGAAGTCAGAAATTTCTTCAGCCAAACGTGATATGTGACTTCATCATTCACCTTTTTTATTTAATGTTCTATTCGACTAAATGAAAAGTCGAAGGTTAAAGAGTCAGGAAGGAAGACGAGGAGGAGAGAGAAGAGACGTTTGTGTACATGTGTCCGTTGTTAGTGTCTCTTCAACTTTCCTGCAGGCGGCCGCACATTTCTGTCCGTCTGCTTTCACACTGTTGTGTAAGGGTTCACTTTGTCCTCTTGCAGCGGGATGTCTCGCTAAAAAATCCATGTGCCTACAACCGACCTGAATACTGCAGCAAGCACTCTGTGTTCTCTCTCTGTGTGTGTCTGTGTGTGTGTCTGTGTGCGCGTGCGTGTCAAGTGCCTAGAAATCGCTCTGTGACAAAACCGCTATCTCACACTTGGCCGGGAAGAAACTAGAGCGTCATATGAAAGTTGGCTTTGTGCTCGTAGGAGGTAAACTTGTCTCTGTGTGGCTGAGAGAGAAAGAGTCAGAGGATAAAGACCAACGGAGAGAGAGAGAGAGAGAGAGAGAGAGGGAGTATTACATGTCACAAACCCTGCGAGCTCCACAATAAAACTTTCCAGAGAGACTCGTATAATGTGACCTTACATCTCCGTCCCTGGGCTAAGCTCTATATCCTCCTCTACCCTCCTCGCTCTGGCCACCGCCTCATTTCTACACGTGTCAGCTCCAGAGTTCTTGTTGCTTATGTTTTGCTCATGTCACTTCGAACTCTGAGGATTTGTGCATCTGTCTTCCGCAGCACATTTTGAGTTTACAACAGCCTCCAGTCTGTGTGTCGCAGCCACTGCTCTGGATGTGTGTGTGGGCCGATGTGCTGGACATTGTGTCAGACAGCGTGTCCTTGAGGTGCCAGACAGTTTGTTCCTAAATGGTTCCTGTACATTTTGTTCCAATACAAACTCAACTGAGGCCCACTCTTAGAAAACTGAAGAGAGTTTCGAGTTGTATTCTCAAATCCAAAGCAAGTCTTTTATGCTTTTACAACATTTTGTTCAGATCATTAAAATCCTCATGAATTCTGCCGGAGTACAGCAGTTAAATTATATTGAATGAAAAGACCAAATGTGCTTAATCATAATGTCAATCCAGTGATTTTAAACTAAATATAACCTCAATGTCAAGGCAAGTTTTATCACTAAATACTGATGCTGACCCACGAACACTTAATTAACCCAGTAGCATTTCCTTTGTCAAACTGGAAAACAGATTTCAAACACTCCACTGGAAACAGCAGCGTTTTCTCTTTCCCTAGATTTTCAGGAGTATTGAGGTTAAACATCATTACATCTGATATTTACTCATAATTATCTAACTTTAAATTTCAAAGTCATAGAGGCAGAAGTTTTTAGTCTTTAAAGAAAACCTGACACTTGTTTTATTTCTATAAATTGGGAGCAGGTGATGGACGGTGTGCAGAAACCTTTGGTTCTTTAATGGTGCATATTCATTGGTATGTAAATAATATGGGTTGAAAGAACCACTGAACTCTTGTAATCAGTCAAAGCATCATGGGAACAATTAAACATGAAAATGGTCATTTTGTTTTGCACTATCCATATATTTTTACATTTAAACAAGGGTGTTTATCGTCTGTAAACATGAATATGTCTCTGAATTATATATTTGAAACCATAGAACACATGCAGACTTTATTATTTGCTGTGTCTTGTAACACTTTTGACAATTCCCAATTCTACAAACTGGTCTGAATAGTCTTTAAATCGTCTACCTGGCAGTTGTGTGCAGTGATTCTGCCATAAGCCTGTAAATCATGGAAGGAGAAACCAAATAAAAGCGCGTGTGGTTCAAATGGCTAACGTCGAGTGACATTACTCACAGATCACTCACGGTTAAGGTAAACGCACCTCGGGGCTCTTACAGGCTTGTAGGGCTCTTAACGGTCTCTCATGCAGCTCAGATCTTCTATTTAACATTTCATCACATAACACTGCAACTGATTCCCTCATTACCATGGCAACTGCTCGCTGCACATTGTCTAAAATCCCCAACGACACAACACTGATCATTATTGTTCTGCAACATGCATGAAACCGGGGGAACTTCCCCTGAAATTTAATCAAAGTATTTATTTATTTTTGACACGAAGCCGCGTCGTGCATACTTATTTCGTCTGTGGACACGCTGCGAGGTAGCAGGGGGGAAATTTCATTAATCAAACCGTGAATTTTCAACAAGGTGCCAACAAGGAAACTGGAAGCATATTTGAAGAAAACCAGCAGATTATTAAGTAGTAGAGGGGAATGGTGGTGGGTGTTTCTGCTTCTGGGGTCTTGGATGATTGCATGTATGTGTATGTGTTAGGTCCTGACTTTGTGTGAGTGTGTGTGTGTGTGTGTGCGCATTTTCATTTTCGACTTGGATCGCGGCCGCTCCTCCGAGTCGGAGTGATCCCACTCACTCCATGTTCTTTCCTCGGGGCGTGGAGATAGTGAAAGGTATTAATGGAGAGAGTGGTGGGAGGAAAGACAGTGAGCGAGCCGGAGGAAGCACATCGGGATGGGAGGGGGAGATGGATGAACAGAGGTGATGGGGGTGAGGTGAAAGAGCAAGATGGATGGGTGGAGGAGAGTGGGTGGAGGAGGTCAGCGAGGGGAACGATGTCGCTCAACAGCGAGCGAGAGGAGGAGCGGCTCAGATCCAAATCGAAAGGTGTTTTGGCAAACACCCCCCAAAAAAACTGCTACGACTGCCCAACCAGCCCCACCGGAAATTAATCATAGTTTCATCTCTTCCAATAAAATCACTCTCACTCGCTGTCTCTCTTCCTCCTTCTTGACCTCATTCGAGTAATTCCAAATAGATCTTTCTCTCTCTCGCTCCCTTGCACTCATCTTTTGTTCGTTTTTCCTCTTTCAATCGATGGAATCTGACAAACTGTTGAGGAGCCTTACACGAACTCCTGCTTGTAAAAGCAAATTAAAAAAGAGAAAAATAAGCCCTGCTGTGCTTAAAAGCTAGAAATCCCGTTCCCTTCTCCACCACTTGGCTCCGGGTGTCTGTGGCCTCTGCATAAGCCGGAGCTGTCGTGTCCCTGAGTTGACCCTGTGCGCTCGGACAACTGGCTGATGTGCCAAAGGCAAGAGTGCAACAAGGACATTGCACAGAGGCGAGCAGGGAGCAGGACCCTGCATGTGTGAAGGAAGATGAGGTGGAGAGACAGGAGGTGTGTGAGTGACGGAGGAGGAGAGAGGGAATGGGGAAAGCGTGTCGAGATTTTGTCAAGCCAACACGGTGAAGTCACAGAGCTTCTGACTGAGATGATTCAACCACGCGGAGGCCTCCACTTTGCATAACCAGGACAATGAGGATGTGTTTTTCTTTCTTCAGACATTTGTTCAAAGAAAGCAGGAGGCGATACTCTGAATACAAAGCAGAGGCTTGAGTGCAGCTCACAGATGATTTTAGTGGATAATTGCTGTGAGAGAAATGTTTGTGCCTGTCTGCCGCGGCTGGGAACCGACCCTGAGATCACCGACACATACAGGAGCTGAACAACCCACACTTAACAACTCTATATATGAATGTATATCTATCTGTTGAGTCTTCATTGTCAGAAAGGAGCAGTTATTGAAGGACTGAGTCAATACAGGAAACACTCAGGTTTTATTGGTAGCATATAAAAGGAAAGATGAGAACTTAATTTTTATATCACTTTGCGTTATTGATCGTCCACATTGTGGTTAAATCTGAATTCACACTTGTTGGAAATAATCTCAAAGGGAAGGTTGTGACATTTTGTAATCATAAAACACATAATAAATTAAAAAGCCTGATGTTATTCCCCTGTGTTGTTTAAAAACACATCCTCGACCCTCACTGTTGCAGTGGCCGGTCATGTCCCTTCATTACAGTGAACATGGGCTCTTTTGTACCTCTGTTGTATTCATCCACGGACAAAATATAATATTCAACAAAAGCCCAATTATGAAACTGTAACTGTAAATTGAACCGTGAAGCAAAGAGCCGTTCACATGTTTATTCAAAGTTCAGAGAAGTTTCATTCGCCCAGTGGGAAGTCGATAAGATGAAGGATTCTCCAGTTATGAGAGCCACGTACCCACATTTATTAATTATAGAACTAGTAATTTTTAGATAGATTAGATAGATGTCTGCTAAAAACTACAGTGCCCAGCTGTCTTTATAGAGAAATTACTCAAGTGTATATTCTTGACCCATGATTTAGATCTTCCATAGGAACCAGTGGACTAAGGGTCACAGGGAGGTGAGGTTTAATCTGGAAAGTATTAAGAGATGGACACTTTCTTCTTTGGAGTTGTTGGCAGTAACTATAATACTATTTCCAGCCTTAGTCTTTAAAAAGACAGAAAAGGATCTTACCTCAATGCAACAATTGGCCAAATCCTGACTTTAGTTTGTTTAACAATTTAATTCTAATGTGTTTCTAGGAAATACTCTTCCTAAAGTTACAAAACAATACTACACTTTTGAAGAACTCTCCAAAATGTGTTCCTGCCAGAACTCCTGAGCAGTCGCACCACTTCATTTAGTCGCACCATTCCCGGCCACGCTGTAGACAGATCCATTTCTTTTGTATTGAGCAGAGAACATCACGGAGTAAATCATCTGGAAGCGCAGTGTTGGATCGATACTGCATAAAGTTTTACTCGTATGGAGAGCAAGTACTTGAACTGTACAGTAATCACTGAAGCCTTTTCTTACAGCGGTGCTCCCCATAGTGCAACTTAGTTAAAAATACAGACAGAGAGGTTTATATTGAACCTCACTGCTCACTCACTCGCTCGCTCGCTCGCACACACACAAAGACACCTACACTCGGCTCGCCTCCCAGCGATAGAGAAGTGAGGAGGGTGTCAGCCAACAGGAAGGCAGAGATTGAGGGAGGGAAGAGAAAAGCGAAACAAATGCAAAGGGAGAGACGGTGCTGCAGAGCTTTAGGGGGAGGACAAATCGATACGCTCGCACACACAACCCTCCCACGCAGCAGCTAAATAATGCTGCTGGTTTGTCTCGCCTTCTCCCTCCGTGACCCCGATCATCTCCATCCAGCGTGTGGAAGACTTTATTCTGTGTTCGCAAAAAAAAAAAGAAAAGAGTTTTAAACACTAGTCTTCGTAAATTGTTTCTGTTTTGCTTTCCCGATATAAAAAAAAAATGGTTATTAGCTTGTAAGTCTCTCCCAAATGGCAATTTCAATCTGTTGGTTAGAATGTGACTCCGGTTTCCAGTATGTGAAGTTCAAGGGGTTCGAACAGCCGATCTGCTCCTCAGTGAACTTGACCCAGTTAAATCAATTTGAAGAAAAGTTATTTTAATAACTACGAGTTGGAGTTTATCATAATCATGGGCGGATTTCCCCAGGGGGGGACAGGGGGGGATCGTGCCCCTCAATATCATCGCAAACATAAGCAATGATAGTACCTATATAATTTTAAGTGGTAATAGATTAGAGGAGAGACATGGGGGAGAGAGGAAAGGGGGGGGGGGGGGGGGGGAGAAGAGAGGGAATAACACTACTGATACTAATGAATGTAGTTATGTTTTTAATGATGGCAATATAATAGGAGTTGTAATGATGATAATACTGCTGATGATAAATAATAGGCTAATTAGAAACAATAATTAGAGTTTTGTTGTGTCAGATCTGGATCCTGCAGCTCCGGAGTCAGACTTACCTGCAGAACGAGGACAGAGAGAGAGATTTAATTAGATTTACTAAAGTAAGATGTGCGTTGTGCAGTTTTAGTTTTGGTTCTGGCGTGAGGCTGTTGCTTCGTACTTTCACCCTCCTCCTCCCTCACAGTGCCAGAGTAACAAATCTGTCGAGAAGAATTTGCGTTTTTTTTTCAGCCACTGCATCTGAAACTAAATACATCAAATTGGATTTACAACGCTGTCCTGCCCGTTGCCAGAACGGGCAACACAACGCCGACGGCATTTATGTATAATAAAACGTAATGGAGGCATCTTCACCAGCCAAGCAGTCACAGCAGCAGAGTGGACGTGCAGCAGGAGCGAGTGTGGAGCAGGTCCGTTTAACTCGGCTGCCCGTGGTGTCAGTGTTTGATTGTTACTGGTGCAGATAGCCACTGCGGTGTGAATGTC
Source organism: Hippoglossus hippoglossus (assembly GCF_009819705.1). Classification (NCBI taxonomy): domain Eukaryota; kingdom Metazoa; phylum Chordata; class Actinopteri; order Pleuronectiformes; family Pleuronectidae; genus Hippoglossus; species Hippoglossus hippoglossus. The sequence continues at coordinate 4,650,134 of NC_047161.1, forward strand.
TGCTTGTTAAGCCCGAATTATGACAAGCGCTGTGGCTGCGTGGTCAGTAGATCTTAACGTCAGCCGCTGCCTTCGGTGCCTGGTCTGTCAGCAGGCTGCCTGACGAGTCTGATTCACCCACAGTCGATGTTTGACTCATGGTTAATGAAGCAGAATCGCAGCATATGAATTTCCAATTTTGCATCGTGCTTTAAGTGCATAACTTTTCCAAACCTACAATCATTTGTAGTCCTTGACAAAAACTTCGGTAAGTGAAGGATTTGTTTTCCTTTAGCAGAAGCTCAGACAGTGTTTATCCATGTTTATTGTAGATCAGCTCGAAGTACAAGTACTGGCACAATGACAGAAATGATGGTAAATGGTCTATATTCACAGTTTATATAGTATATAGTAGTATTTACACTACAGTTTTACCATTCACCCATTCACGCACAATCGTTAGCACTTTCTTTTCTGTGAAGGGCCATTCGGGGTTCAGTATCTTGCCCAAAGACACTTCGGTAAGACTGGGATCGAGCCGCTGACCTTCTGGTTGGTGGATGACCGCTGTACCCCTCGTCCACACCCCGCCCCTGATGCACCAGCGAGTTACATTTGGGAGTTTGGTTTAACAAGCTGGTGATTCACCTTCTTTAACTGCAGGTCCCAGTTGATAATGAAATCTGTGAAACCTATGAAACAGATGTTTCATGTGACCTATATGAGGGAAGATATGTCCAATACAAATCACACCAAAAGTTCAAGATTCCTTAATTGGCTTTAATTAGGATCCAAGGCTCATTGAACTTTGGTTCCATGTGTTTCTTATGTGACCAAATCAGCATGAAGAATGTGATTGTGACGTGGAGTCTGCGTTGGTGCCGAATTAACCACATGCATCAGCTTTTATCGACCAACAAAGAGGGAAAACCTTTGATGCACAATGTTCCCAGTGCACCGATGGTCTCTATCTAAATGTGTCCAGCCTCTCTTCTTCCCTTTTTACTCTCCACATCCTATTTTAGGTACAGTCTGACTGTTCAGTGAGTCTCCAGCCACCTGTTTGCCTGTTTCAAGCCGACACTCACCACAGCTCTCCGCCGGTATTAGGCGATGGTTGTTGACAGCACTAAGTGAGGCAGTAAGCAGCTCGGTAAAGTGTGTCTGGGAACGCCTGTCGCATCTGCTTGTGCGGCGTGATTCTGCTCAGTCGCTCTCCGCTCGGTTTGAACCTCTTTTTTTTTTATGCTCTGCAAATACCTCGCTGTGTCAGATGCACTCTGGCCGCCTGAGACCCGTGGAGACGAGGATACACACACACGTGAGCGGGCAGACACAAAAAGCATCCACACAGAAACACACACCTAATGCTTTTTGAGTGACTTTACTGGATGACTCACTGTCTGGTTCAGTCTGTCTCCACATGCTACAGCATCTGGACCATAATTCCCAGCTAAGACCTTGGCGGAATATCCTTCGGTGTGTGTGTGTGTGTGTGTGTGTGTGTGTGTGTGTGTGTGTGTGTGTGTGTGTGTGTGTGTGTGTGTGTGTGTGTGTGTGTGTGTGTGTGTGTGTGTGTGTGTGTGTGTGTGTGTGTGTGTGCACGCGTGCTTCATCATGCCAGGAGGAAGATTGCACTCTGAGTGAAGTGAAAATCCTTCCACGCAGCGACGACAACCTGTCATTCATAGATGCATATTTTGGATATAGTACTCGGTAAACTCTGGAGATGGATGGAGGGTTTGGAATTGAGCTCTGCTGTGACGGATTTGGACAAATGGTACAAAGACTAATGTGAAGTTTGTAGGTTTTACTTTTTTTTTTTTTTTTTTTACATATACTGTCTTCCCTCCACACTTTCTCATCCCTCCCTTTTATCCCTTATTTTCTCTCCCTTAATTGCTTGACTTCCATCCCATGGCTCCTCGTGACGCCGTCTTGCATGTCTTAATTAAACGGCTGCTTAGAGAAGGGGGGGGGGTCTGTAAAGGCACAGAGTGAATGGGGGGGGATGCATGGGGGAGGATTGGGGCTTGAGAAGGGATGGGTGGTGGAGATTAATGAAAGAAGAGTCTGTTAATCACACAACAAGGTCAAGGCCGCTTTACCTTCACAGCTTAATTGCGGCCCCTGATTGTGTTGCAAGGCCTCATTTTTAATTCAAACAGCAGGTTGACTAAACTACGTTAAATGTCGCTCTGTGTGTGCGTGGGTGTGTGTGTATATGTTCGTACGTGTGTGTGGGTTTGCATAACAAGTGTTTATTTTATTAGTTAATGCTTCAGCTCGCCCTTGACATCGTGACTTCTTCATCACTTCCACTGTTTGAAGAACTTTGTTGCCGAACACACATATATTTTATAATATACTTAAAGAAAGCTGAATTCATCCCTCGTTACATTTTAGATGAAAATTGCATGCAAACATAAAAAATCAAGACGTTTCGACAAAAGTCTGATTTTTGAAATTGCGTTTCCATTGCAACTGTTTCCAAATAAACAGTTTTCTTTTTTTGTCCCTTAGGGACTCTGGTGCATAATCAACAGCTCATTTGCATTCGTATCTCCACGTTCCGCTCCTCACTTTTTTATTATGGGATGCAATCACTGAGCTGTGGCTGTCGCAGGAAGAGTGTTTTGAATGAAAACTGCAGTGATTGCTGTTTTTTTGCAGTAAGCAACATGGTGGGGCAAAAATCTAATTGTTGCTGCTTTGAGAAAAATGTGAAAGTATCGGTGTAGCACATGTATAATGTGTGTTTTCCATATGCGTGTCGTGATCCCTGACATGGAGCTAAGCCGTTAAACTCAGCGGGGGGGTGGGAGGGGCTGGAGGATGGGCCCACCTCATCCATCTCTTTGATAGACCAACTGTTCCTCATCACATGGGGTCTCTCACACACACACACACACACACACACACACACACACACACACACACACACACACACACACACACACACACCGTGTACACACCCTCCAAAAACATTTTAACTGTCGTGTGCTCTGACCGTGACTCTCGCTCAGCAGTGAAAACACTTCATCAGCCTGATGGTCCAAGTGACCCCCCACCAGTATCTCCATCCATCTCTGCACCCGCTCGGCTTTCTAATAACTTTGGATCAGGGACACTGGATCTCAAATGTCGCAGAGAGAACGAGCGATGAGCAGGGATTTGTCTTTTAGACGGTCAGCGGAACGCCACAGTGGAAACGTTATAGAAACCTGAGGCGAGGGTTTTACCTTGGGATCAGAATGTAAAACCAAGCACAGCACTTATCAGGTGCTGCTTTCAGGGGTTTCTTCAAGTGTGACATGTCTTCATACTTGACCATAAAGTCGTGGTATTAGTTTTGACTTTCAGATTAACTGATATATATAAAAAGGGAGGTCATACATCATTTATTTCTCCGAGACATTTTCTTAGAAAATGTGGCTATCATAGGAAGGGTAGTTATACAAAGAACATTTTATTCTAGGGGGAAAAAAACAAGGTCAGGCTACAATGATTCGAGTTTTACGTTCATGAAAAGGAGAAATGATTCATCACCATTTTCAAATGTGATGGAGAAAACGGAGATTTGACCTCGTGGCGTTGGCTCAGACACACGGGTGAAATGTCAAATGAGCATCAGGCATGTGAGCTTTGATTGTGTGTGCTTTGTGTCCACATATGATGAATCCACATGAACAGAGGAAAATAAACTCACAGTATCAAACACACTTCTACGAGAATGAGCTAAGTAAACACCTGTATGATGTAAAGCAATGCAACACAACAGCTCAGCCTCTGCAGTCATTAATACTGCCTCACACACAGGATAGAGTTTATGGGACAAACTTTTCGGCTTGGTGGTGTATTCCACTGAAATTATTATTTCTAATAAAGTGTCTGCTTCATCAAAATAATTTATGGAGTCATTCAAAAATTCTAAAAGCATCAGCTGCAAACAAATATCACGTTGATTTATCAATAGCTCCCCTGGAAACTAAAATGTTTTGCAAAGGTTGTACCCATTAGTGGCCTTTGGTGTTGGAATGCATTGTAATGAATCAGGTGGTTGCTCACACTCGGTGCAGTCTGTCAGCAGACGTATGTTTTACAGCTGGATCATGCACCTAATCCTCGTGCCGCTCTGCACAAGCATGTCCCTCACTCACACACATTAGGAGCTAATATGCTGTAAAAGATGCACACGGCGCTCATATAGGCACCTCGTTTGCATAATTGCACTTCATAGGCGCCTTTTCCCTTTCTTAGTCCCCTTTAATTGACTCTAATACATGTGTCTTCCAGGGGTGAGGAGCCATCTGATTACCCTTCACCTCCTTTACCAATTCTACAACCCTACACTTCTCCTCCTCTGCCGTACTTAAAGATATGCAGCAGTGCTCATTGATCTGCATTCTTGGGAAATGTCTCCGGCCGATTTTTTAAAAATCTGGGTCATTGTTTATGAAAAAGACGGATTCGGTTGAGGCGAATGGAAACGGTACAGTATGTCATTAGCAGGCGAGACTCATTCGCGTTCGCATCCAAGATTTGAATAGCTGATTCAAAAGAGTCTAATGAAATCGGCATGTCGCAACAGACTGCAGGCTCAAGATTATACTTGTTAATTTCCATAACCAGGCCACATTCAACACACACACACTCACAGAAATGAGGGGGCTGCAGGAAAACAAAAAGTCTCTTGTCTCCATATCCTCCCTAATGCCTCCATCAGCGAATGTGATTATAGCTTTCAGTTGCATATATTATTAAATTTTTTAGGAAATCTAGGCGCGTGTGTCACGGAGAACTGAACCGACTCCCACAAACAATATGAAGATCATTTTGTGTTTCTCTTTTTTGTTCAATCAAAACAAGACAAACATTTCCTCTCAAAAATTTTCCCGTCACCCATAGCGTACAGACACGGTGTAGACGTTTGCTTGGTGCATTTTTGTACGTGCACAATTGGAAGTAGTGACGGATGACATTACATAATGCATTTGCAAACGGGGACAGATATGTGTCTTACAGGCTGCTGTGCTTATGACCTTTAGTGGAACTACAAATCAACTACTCTTACCTGAGCCATCACAAAGCCTCACATGCACGAACACACATGCAGCCCAATAGCACGACTGTTGAAAAAGAGCAGAACACTGAATTTGGTTTAGTGAGCATGTGTTTGCTGACTTGCGGGCTGATACGGTTTCAATGTAAACGACTGGGATGCTCCCTTAACATTCTCACTTACACCCCAACACTAACATTAGCTGAACCGGTGCTTTGCTGCAAGCTGTTCTCATGCAGAGCAGGTAGCCATGTTAAGACGTGTGTGTGTGTGGGGGGGGACTGTCCATCTGGATGTGAAGGTGGTGATGATGATAATGATGATGATGGCTATCAGTGGGACAAGAAGGCTCAGAGCCTGCAGGCCACCTTGTAAGGCTTGACTGATCAGCGCTTCCTTTTTTCAGTATGTTCCAGTCTGACTTGTCTGTTTGTAGCTCTACTACTTTTAAGTCTGGACCTTGTGTTTTGCCTGCATATGCACATTAGTATTGGAGACATCTCCCCCCCCTTGTGTGCCTTGTGGCTTTTTTATTTGTCTCCATACACACACATGCTTGCATGCAGGTGTTTCAGGGATCGGCTCGGACATGAATAAATGGCTGTGTGGTTCGGGGTAAATGGAAGCCATCAATCACGCGTACGGGGGAAACAAAAACACTGCCTACTTCAGCACGGTGACCAGTGGACATGGTTGCTGATCCCAGCAACTGCAGCGTCAGGGTCTAATGATTAAGGTGAGGTGAGATGATCTGCAAAGTTTTACGGCTGTGAAGCGCAGTGGGTGTCTGTGGGGCCGATGATGTCATCGTAAAGGCTCCATTTACTCTATGAAAATAGATAGTGTACATGTGCACTGTCAGTGTGCACACGTACCTTCATGCATCCTTTAGACGATAGTTGACCGAGTCACATAACGTCACCTTAGAGGGTTCTGACATTTTTAAGATTTTATTGTTGTGTACGATACATTTTTGTCTCTCGGACCATTAGCTACAACCCCAACGATTTCCATTGGTTCTGCTTTGTTTCATCCACATCTGTAAACTCTCAGGGAACGTGCACAACACGGACAGAATCCTTCTGTATCTGTAGACTGACTTTGATCATAAATTAGCCTTGAGGCAGTGAGGCACAAAATCAGATTTTAAATATATATATAAATATATTTGCCTTTTATTGAATAGTTGAATAGAAACAGACAGAAAAACAGAATTAAAAAAGCCTCATTCGAGCTCCATCCCCACAATATGTCCGCTCATTGTGCTTCAGTCAGGATGAGAGCAACAGCTAAATACCTGACACGTAAATGAACAGCGTGCGTCCGTGAGATGAGACAGCGAGAGGAGGCGGCGGCGGCGAGTGATATCCTGAAATTGTTCCCTCTCAGTCTTTTGTTCCTCGGCCTCTGATAAATCCTGTGAAAATGATAGCTGGAGCCAAAGCAGGGGCAGCGGATAATGGATAAAAAAAAAAAAGGGAGGGAGGGTAGCAGGGAGCAAACATGATGGGGAGGAGGAGGAGGACGGGGAGGAGGAGGACGGGGAGGAGGAGAAGGACGGGGAGGAGGAGGACAGGCAGGGCTGAGCAGCGTTTGCCACGGAGCAGAGCTGATAGCCGTCAAGAGCTGTTTGAGAAGATGAGATGGGAGAAAGGTAAACGTGAGAGTGACATGGGTATTAGTGGGCACGGCGAGAACAGAGGACGAGGAAGAAGTCGTCTCTGTCAACAGGCAGTGATTGACTTCTGTGTGTGTGTGTGTGTGTGTGTTTGTGTGTGTGTGTCAGAGCCTCAGCGAAGTGAGTCAGTGTGTGTTCATAAAACACAGATATGCTCCCTCAGTCCATGTGTCTGATCTCATCATGTGTATGCACGAGAGGAAGTTAATCTGTTTAGTTTGAATCCATATACACATGAGACACGTCATTCTGCTTTAATGTCACATTCAACATGGGATTACATAACACAACACACACAGGACTTCAGGGAGGACGAGGACATGGATTCACACCACGTGCTGCACTTTGCATATTCCCCAAAAAATGAAGAAGTTTTATTCATAAATACACTGAAATAAATGAATTTGGTGATTTCCCCCCCACACTTCCCGTAGCCAGGAGTGTTTCAGGGGACGTGGTGGGGGACCGGCCCTCCAGACTGTGCACACACATACATAATAGTAAAACAGTAAAGTTAAAGTGCAACCACACGCCCTTCAAATCAGGTTCCTTTTCCACGAGCATTGAGATGTTCTGGTTTTCAACAAACAAAGATTATGCAGCTTTTGGCAGAAAGCTCGTGGCATCATGGGGCCTTTTGTAGGGGTTTTTAGAATCATGGCGTCGTTGCTGTGGGCTCAAGCATTCAGCCAATCTCAGGGGCCCCCTCCCAGCTCAGGGGCCCATGCAATTGTTTGCTTTGCCTCCCCTGCAGCGTATAACCTATCCTTAGATCCACCACGAGGCTGACATGCGTCGTTCAGAGTGGAAAATACTAACAACAATTTGACAGATGGCTGTAAAATAAGCTGCAGAAATGTTAGTTTCTCTAAATGAGATGACAGTACATTTTCTGCACATTTTCATGGTTCTCAGAGGATGAATCCGAACAGTGTTTGAGATCCCCTGGGTTTTTCCCTTGGTGCCATTATGAAGCGCATAGCTTGACAACTATTTGTAGATTTCTTCGAATTTTCATATAAATATTTAGAGTTGCTGGATGATAAATTCAATTTATTCACTTGATCTGCTCATCTTTTCATTTTGTATCATCATCAGGGTCAGAAATGCAATTCGCCAACACGTGGCTTAATGTAAATACAAACTGTACATCAGCATGTCAGTGTGCTGATGTTAGCATTCAGCCTAAGCACCATTTAATTACCATCTAGCATCACAGAGCTTCTATGGCTGCAGTCTCTTACTGTTGTTTCTCATTACCTGTAAATTGTCAGAAATAATCCAACTGAACAAAGACGCCCAATTAGAGAGTCGACTTCAGCAGAGTTTGCCGATAGAAAGTAATTTGTCTCTGCTTCGAACTCTATTTAAAGATCTAATTCTGCAGACGTGATAAACAGTGAATCATCACGTGTCTGTTTTGTGATGTAACCGGTGAGAAGTCCAGTGAATGAATCTGCTGCTGTTTACGTAGAAAAAAAAGAAATAAATAAAATGTGCTCGTGTGTGTTTTGTCGCTGTGAATTACACGTCTGCGGCGCAAAAGCACAGCTGACATTAATACCCCCGCTGGCATTGTTCGCTAGTTATCCTCCTGTGTTCTCTGTGTGATGTCAGTCTGTGGTAACCAGGGCAGAACAGCGAATAAAATGATAAAGAAAAGCGTTGACCTGAATGGCACGGCTCAGAGCTTTCTCCCTGATTACACCGAGGCAGCCGCCAGTCAGTGGGTGGACCTGAATGAGGTCTTTACTTTGAGTTAATAACAGGGATTTACACTGTCATTCAGGGCTTGGTCATATCTCCAAAGCAGCTGGCCGCGCCGACAGGTTATGACACTGCATGTAGAGCGAGAGAAAATTGTTTGTCTGCAAAGAGCCGAGCACGGAAAGTGTCACTTAACGTCAACCTATAACACCATAAAAACCAAAGCCTCCATCATGGATGATTTGATACCGGTATTCAAAGTAATTTTCAGTTTCTTAGAGTTTGACTCATATGTTGTTGCAGTTTGATTACAGCAAATTTCAATTGTGTTCCTGTTTAGTCATCACAGAGGCCGACAGCTCTCTTAAGGTTTGCTGTTCTCCAGGCATCTGCACACACAGTGGTTTGTTTTCCTACAGAAGACAGAAGCTGTTGTGCTGTAGCGCTGAGAACTGGGATCCAACTTGATAGAGCACTTTGAAATCCCGCAGAGGAAAGGTAGCGACTCATCAAACATTCAAAACAACTGTGAAAATATCAAGGCCCGGTCTGTTTCGTGAACATTAATTACAGATGCAGCATTTTGTTTAGTTGAGGAGCAGCGTTGATTAAAAGTAATTTTCAAAACAGGTTCAATGCATCATTTCGCTTTTAACAACCTTTTGCTGAGGAATATTCAAAAGCCTTGATATCAGACATCAGAAACAAACGAATCCAGGTGTATAAAACTCACATTCTGCCGTAGTAGAGAGAAGTCGTTCGCTCTAACTGGATCCAAACACCTTTTGAGTTGCTATGACAACTGAGGGCTGCCACAGGTTCTCTTTCATGTCTGGAAGGGGAGGGTGAGGTGAGGGGTATTCAGCTGCAACACGCGACCTCACCACTAGATGTCACTACTTTCTACACACTGGACCTTTAAAAGAAAGTCCAGGACAATTTTCGTAGACTCGTCAACTCATCCCAATGTCCCTCCCACAATTTGTTGCTCTATAACATCATCACCTTACTTCCCCCTTTGCTCCTGTCATATTGACTATGGCCACCAGAGGGCTTTCAGTGAAAACATGTTCTTCTGGGGTGTTTGCAGAAAAGATCTCACATGAGTGCGAGATGTGAAAAGGGAAATATGGTTCTTGATAAACTGCTTGTGCAAAAAACCCTGCAGAGTATTTTTTTTACGGTGCAGTCAGAAGGAATAGTATATGTGACCAGTACAGTAGCATTCAGTTTTCCAGTTGCCCCGAGCCCATTTCCCTAAGCTCCAGCTATTCTCAAGTACTTTTAACTCTGGTTCAGTTTGGTCTTATTATTCACTGCTGGCTTTTAAGGCTTTTAAGAACCGTTTCCATTCAGTTAAGCCCAATTCCAAGTGGTCTTATTCTGTCAAAGTTATCTGGGCTCCACAACCTCCACCATCATTTCACAATTTTATAATCTGACCCAACCTGAAACACTTAAATGCACCCATCAGTCATTTCTGTCCAACACACCAAGCTGTGTGACCTGGAGGACCCGTGTGTGTGTGTGTGTGTGTGTGTGTGTGTGTGTGTGTGTGTGTGTGTGTGTGTGTGTGTGTGTGTGTGTGTGTGTGTGTGTGTGTGTGTGTGTGTGTGTGTGTGTGTGTGTGTGTGTGTGTGTGTTCGAAGCTGTTTGACGGTAATGGAAATTATTTCTGCGTTTGTTAAAGCTGCCCACCGTCTGAAATAATGCAGAGGAATTAAAGCTCTATTAATAATTGATTTCCACCTGCTGGAGTCACGTCCCATTCTCCTTTGTGTCGTCTCTTGTTTTCGTGCATTGCCTTTAAACACAAACTAAAAAGGCCACTAAAAAAACCAACAAAACAAACAATTTCAACATTTCACAAACTGCAGCCAAAAAAAACAACGACACCTTCATTTGGCATCTGTGTGTTTTAGTTGGTTTGTGTTTGCTCGTCAGTGGAGGTTAAGCTGTGTGTGTGTGTGCAAGTGTCCAAAGCAAACCTCCTTTAGCGTGATTAATATTAATCAATGTGTACTGTCACGGAGGCAAAGGGACAATTCATTGCTCACATTTATTGTATTAAGAGACCTCATGATTTATTAATGGGCATGTTTAAGGTTAGGGGAAAGAAAGGGAAGGGGAAATAAAAGAGAGAAGGGCAAAGCGTAAATTGATTCCCTCTACAAAGGCAGAAGTCTATTAAAGTAATTTGTGAACTCATTGAAATGTAGATTCTTCTGCCTTTTTATATATATTTTTTGTATTCATTAGATGGTGAAACTTCTGGCATATCTCAGTGTGGAATATCTTACTGTCACTCATCTGATTTAGATTGATACCAAGTCTTCTAATTTTATCCGACCACCCTCGGGCTTTCTGCTCGTACACATGCCAGACAATGCTTGAGTTGCATATATTCCCACTATAGATGACCTTAGTCTCACTCGCTGTCACCGCCTCTTTCAGTGTGTCTCATTCGTATGCATTACACGTCCACCCCTGTCCGTCTATCTGTCAAGCTGAAGGAGTCCGTTCTCCTGTGCTGTCTTTGTACAGTAGTTAGCCGACTGTCTTTCTGTCTCTCACACACCATCTGTCCGTCTCCAATGGACTTGGCATGTCGCTGCATATCTATATTACTGCACCTTGAAGGAATATGTCTATATATGTGTGTGTTTGTGTACATGTGCTGCCCTGTTCCATTTAATCGAGGCTCCCTGTCGGCACATAGGACAAATTGATCAGTTGCTTTGCCAGCTGTCCTGGCAGATCTCTCCTTCTGTCTCCCAATTTCTCCCAACCTACCCCCCCTCTGCCTTTCTATCCCCCGATGCTCTCGTTCCCATTTTGACTCGTATACCTTCACAATTAAAGGGCAAAGAAGAGATGAAAAGCACGTCTTCTAATGGCCGAGGCGGTGTTCTTTACAAGCGTCTTCTTCTTCTTCTTCTTCTTTTTTAGTCACAGTTGGATGCTTTTTAGATTCCACATTCTCCCATTGGCAGATGGCTGCGAGCCCATTTTGATTGACGTGACCTTGCCTGGCATTGGCTGTTGGCGGCCCCTTTTGAACCATCCCTCGCTGTGGTGGATGATGGGCGGCGTGCAGAGCCAGCTCCTTTTGTTATCAGAGCTGCACATATTGTCTTGATACACCCCTATCATTAGACACACATTTCCAAGGTGGGCTGGCGAAATGCGTGTCCACACTGAAATGAAGAGATAAGTCAGAATTTCAACCAGACACGAATGCGGCCAGCTTGCTTTTAAGCATGATAGGTAGAAAATGCTAAACCAATTTCTCCTCTCGCAGATCTATGCATAATTTTGCCTTGATTTAGGTGCCATTGGTGCTTGATGTTGTTGGCGTGGTGAGGGAGGGATAGATGCAGCGTGGTCATGAACAAAGAGCCTCTACAGGGTGTGTGTGTGTGTTTCTCATGCTTGGCTGTGCTGTGAGCTCGAGGCTTTTCTCCGTGTAATGACAGACATTAGAAAGTCGATTACATGATTCTTACAGCTTCAGATACGCGACTCGCAGGCGTACATGAGCGCGCGGACACAAAACACACGCAGTCGTGCACTCACTTTGGTCAGAGCCAGGAGAGGCTGACGGCGCCTGCTAATCAATGTGTGATGGCAGGCCTTTTGTGTAAGTGTGTGTGTGTGTGTGTGTGTGTGTGTGTGTACGTGTGTGTTTTGCAAGCATGTCCAAGTTGAATAGGTGAGACAACACAGGCCCCCTCCGTTATAGTGCTTGTGTCTCCATGAATGTTCATGAGCATTTCAGTGCTGCAGGATTGTGTTTGTTTCTGCACCTGCTGTGTCTTGTTGTTCTCACACGTGGCCACGTCGCCTCCTCTCTTTATTACCGACCGTGGTCAAAGTGTGACGCTGCAGCAGAGGTGGGAGACAGATGTGAAGAATTTTCTCCAGCAAGCTTCATTTGCTGTTGAGCATGTTTCCAGTGTTGTCAGTCGCTCCCCGTCCTCTTGTCTGTCTCCTGTTGGAGACGCAGCCCAGCCTTCATGGTCGGTAGGCTGATAACGTGAATGACCTTTGAAAGATGTGAACAAGACAGTTGAGGACATGTTAAACTTGTCTGTGATCTTTAAACAAATGTCTCATGTCTTTGATCTCATTCTTTTCAATAGAGTTCATGCAGATTCGCTAAACGATCCTGATGTAGAAAAACAAGTGACACATGTTTTGAGTCATTCAAATCTTCTCTTGATCTTGACACTGACGTTTCTACAATTCTCTTGTATTAAGACTTTTCCTTTAAACATGTAGATCTGTCAGAACAACACCAACTGCCATTCTATATGAACTAGATTAGGTCAGACTAACTCTAAACTGGCTAACAACTGTAGCATTGAAGCGAGAATGTATACGAACGATGCCATTAGATGTCAGTCTATGTGGGGGGGGGGGGGGTATCAATGTCCCGCCTATACACGTCCTTGACCAATCACAAATCAGTCTGAGGTGTCAATCATGATCTTCACCCTGATTTTATTTCACACTCGGACTTCAGTGTGATAAGAACTACACTAAACGTGGCAGAAACCATCTTTTGTTACGTATATTTTGACTTTTAATTTTGTCCCATGTCCCATCCACTAACATGGAGGTAGCAGAGTTTACGATCTATACTACAGCCGGCCACTAGGGGGCAATCGAGACGCTTTGGCTTCACTTATGTCGGAGCTGTCATGTCGTCCATCTTTATGTGCAGATTATGGTTTTGAGCCAAAATCAACCCAAAGACAACTAAAACAATTAGGAATTTAGGAGTGAAATGCTCATTGAGTAAATTAAACCTAGTGAGTTGACACGTGGAGAGGAAACCCTGTAGCACTGTTGGTTTTTCAGTGGAGGAAGATCAGCAGGGTGAAGATCGATAGAGGAAATAAGATAAAACGGACAGATGAGAGAGGAACGCGAGGCAGAAATGAAACGAGAAGCCATGAGGAATGGGAGAAAGGGAAAGTAAATAAGACAGATTTATTACGAGGATAGAAATATAGTTAGAGATGAGGGGGGGGGGGAGCATGCCCGACCTGCTGTTAAGAATACAGTCTCAGAAAAGGGGCGACCGGGGCATCGAGCGAGATATAGGCTTTAGCCGGCTGCCTGATTTCACACCCATTATCGCCTGCTACAAAGGCCCGACGAGTGGAGAAATGAAAACTGCGAAGAGCGAGGGTGTAAAATAACCTGTTTTATTCTGTTTGTGTTTGTGAGTGTGTTTGTATGCACCACCACCCAATGTCACAGATGTACTGATAAGCTTCTATTACACGGTTTATATTCCTGTGAGCCGCACACGTAAGGTCACGAGTGCTTATCACCCTCGTCCACATTGTCACCCTTTGTAGTCTGATGTGCAGCGGTTTGGATTCCACCGCTTAGAGACGTCACACATGGAAAAGATGAATGCAAAATGACAACACAACTGCAGAAGCAACAACACAAATGCAAACATCACAACACAGCAGTGAAAGCCACAACACAGCGGCACAATCCACAACACAACTGCAAAAGCCAGAACTTAATTATAAACAGACAAACAAAAATGCAACAAAACGGACAACAAAAAAACACTATAACTTAAAAAGTGACAACACGATTACAAACGCCACAACACAACTGTAAAAGCCCCACAGCAGAAGTGAGCGACACTGGATGTTGACAATGAAGCGATGCTTGTCTATTCTTGATGTTACGGTACAGGTGCACTCCTCTTTTAAGGTGCACCCTTACCGTAACACCTCAAATAGACAAGCATCAAATTTTAGCTTCTTTAGTTGTGTTGTGGCATTTGTAGTCGTTTTGTGGCTTTTACGTTTGTCGTTTCCTTGAATGCGCTTGTGGGACGTCTCACCCACCGTAGGAAATCATTTTGGAAATGTGGGAAACTACAACCAAATGAGGTTTTGTAGTTTGCGTGGCTGCGCTTCACCTCGGCTTGTTTTTCATTTTCATTTCCGAGCTGGTTCAATCCTGCTCAAGCCTTTGAAGCTGAGGCCACTGTTCACACGTAATGTGACAATTGTTTGTCAGATGGATTTAGTCTCCTCTACTTTTCTCCGCTAATCCTATCTTTTATATCGTCTGTACGTCCCTGTGGATTCACTTGCTTTATTTCCTCTCTCATGCATTGAAAGGGAGATTAGAGGCATTTTTCTTTTCCTCAGGCTTTAAAAATGCAGATGTGCTTAGTGGCGTTTTACATGCAAAGAACCTGAGATGCTCATAAATGATATAAGATGGTTTTATGTTATCTTTTAAAAAAGAGCTGGAGCATTTTTATTAGGTCCTCTATAGAAAAACAATGTGTTCATCCCCATCTGAGTAGATCTCCATCTTTCACAGGGATTTATCTTGTTGTTGAGATAAAGCAGAAACGATTAAATCACATTCCTTTGGCATTATCTGACGTTTGGCATTTTTGTGCGTCCTCTTTTGCAGCGTGTCCCCCCGGAGCCTACAAGATGTCCTCCAGGCAGCAGGAGTGTTTCCCCTGCCCGGCCAACAGTGTGGCGGAGGAGGAGGGATCCGTGGTGTGTGTGTGTGAGGAGGACCACTTCAGGACTCCCCTGGACACTCCCTCAGCCCCGTGCACACGTAATGAGATTATATTTGATTATATTTATGTGCGTGGTGACCTATGGTATTCTGTCCTTCCTCCTGTAACACACTTATATGATGTACTATTCCATCTGGACATTTTTTGCACTAAGTGAGCAATTTCATGTTTGTAAGCCAATCATTATCTCACCCCCTCCATTTAGCCGTTCATATCTCCGCGTCTTCTATGTCCATAAAGATCACTTCCCCCCCTGTGGTTTACCCGTCCTTCACCCTGCATCCTGTCGTCCTCGTCCCCCCCCCCCCCAATCCTCATCTCATCAACCCCTCCGTCTGACCTGCACCCACCTCCCCCAGTCTGTGTCTCACTCTCTATCCTTCTATCATTCTTCTTCCGTCTCCATCTCCTCCTCATCGCACCATTTCTATGTCTCATCTCCCCCAACCTTCACCTCTCCTTCGCCTTCCAGTTGTCCGCTATAGTGGTCGGATTTTGAAAGCTCATTAAAAAAGGTCTACCCAAAAGCGTGCTGCCCAGACTGTTGACCAGGAATTAGTCTGCCCCAAAACAGGGGGAAATGTGAGTCTGGTGCTCTGTTAATAAAACAGTTTTCCTGTGGTCAAAGTTTTTACAGTTACAGACTTAAATTTAAATATTTCTTTATTATTTACCTTTTATAATGATGATGTTATTTAAATAAATTATCTTAAAAGTAGAGTAAAGATGCTTTTTACTGATATCAGATAAATCCAGTCCTTTAAAAACATCTTTGAGTTCATTCTCCATAGACCAAATATCCTCGGACACATTAATTTATGATTTAAGGTGGATTTTTCTATAATTGTTACTGTAACCTCTCCAAACCTGTGATTTCACCTAGTTGGGTTTTATCCGGTCATTACGTATCCATCCACTTCAGCCATCTCCTCTGGCTCTTAACCTTTTATCACCCGTCCATCCTTCATTCCTCCCGACACGATGACCACATTATGCAGTCATCACGGCCAGTTTCTCCATCTTTTTAACCTTGTGCATTCTCTCCGTGTTCGTCCACCTTTTCTCCTGACATCACTCATCCGTTTTTCTGCTCTACATCCATTATCCACCTTCCTTGCACCGGACCAACCTGTCTTCTTTTAACCTCTCCATTCTTCGTCTTTGACCCCTGAACACACACTTACTCCTCTCTCTCTCTCTCTCTCTCTCTCTGGTCTGTCTTCTGAACTCGGCCGCTCATCGCTCTTCTCTCTCTCCGCTCTGCCTTTTCAAATTTACCTTCCTCTTCCTCTTCGTCCTCTCCTTTCGTTCCACGCGTGCAAAGTTATCATCTTTCTTCCCTCTGTCAAATCTCATCCGTCTATCCTCCAGCGACAAACGATATCATCTCCTCCCCGCTGACCCCATCTCTTCGTCCCACACTTCTCGCCGTCTCCCCCCCGACTCCTCTCCCTCACCGAATTCCGTTCTTCTCCAATAAAGATGCACTGCCAGGCCGATGAAACCAGGAGCGTACAGGGCAGCCCTATCGATTCCTGCACGGAGAACAGCCTGTTGATTTAGCTTAGTAATTAGATGGGGGAATAATGGGCTCAATATCCTGGGACTACTCAGGCCAGCGAAACCATAAGGTCACTATGTCTCTCCATGCATGGTTGTATGCACACACTTCAATTGTGTGTGTGTGTGTGTGTGTGTGTGTGTGTGTGTGTGTGTGTGTTTATATATATATATGTGTGTAAGTGTGTGGTCATACTAGCTTAAGTGCATTGGAGGGATTTAATTAGAATATTGATCGCTGAGCTCTGTGATCCCTGTGTGATAACATTTATAGCAGCCTAATGACCACATTAATTACACTATTGATTCGGTAATTATGATCATCCCCAGATTTGCCTAATCCACCGCATGTGTGCAGCTGGAGAAAGGGAGCGCTTGATGAATCTAGCAGTTTAGGAATAAAGGAAAACGTGAGCGTTAGCCCCGACGAATGAGGTTTGATATGCACACTTTATTATCCCTGCAATTAAAGAATAATACCAGCGTGGTTTTATTCTTCTCCTCTGACATTAATGCCGGAGAATTTCCCTAAACCCTCGTGTGTTTACCGTAGTTAAAAGCCGCTGCTGTCTCTTTGGAATAAAAGGCTCTTTATTGTTTAAAGAACCACATGAAAGAACACGGCGCCGCATGTTTCAGATGAGATTCATCTGGTAATGCTTCCTGACACCACTAATTACCATTAGCTAATTACCAGCCATTTACAAATTTTCCATTACAGCACACAGTTAAATATTCCCCGGTGGCTGTGAGGAGGAAAAGTTCGGAGACGGGGGAAGTATTTCCTTTGCGTTCGCCGTTGACAGAGTGGAACCACCGCTGACAGAACAATGACACCAGCCTTATAATGAAAAAAATACCTCAGAGGGATGCATAATGTTTTTCCCAAATGTATGGCTCCGCGAGTCGATTTTGAAAAGCAGTGGGAGACCACGAGTTTCAGGAGGAGGCATAAAGTTGCAGCAGAAGAGTTTTTTAGCATCTGGGTTATGGAAAATGCATAAATACAGACTCCTCATTGGCTTTAATGGTAAAAAGTTTTAAATAAGAGCAAATTTAGATTTTCTTCCGGATTTCTTATCTTTAACTTCACTCTTTTTTAAAGAGCTACTCCTGATTGGTGGATACAAGTTAAATAAACAACACATTGCCAAAAATATCTCACAGTTAGAACAGTTGTTTTTGTCCCGACCTACAAATTGTATCTTAATGAAGTATTAATTAAATGTATCTTCATTGTTTAGAAAGATTAAAAACACAATCGTTACACAATAGCTACGTTATTATTTCTCTTGACTGTGGGACGGACTCAATTGTGTCTCGTTACTTGAAGACAACTGTTTTTAAATCATGGAAATCACATGAGCCTTAATGCGTCTGGTGTGGGCAAAATTATAAATAAGAAATTGTCTTATACTCTTCTGGTCGTATTTTATTGTCTTGTGATGTTGGACATGGAGAGAGTTGAGGAGTAGAACTTTTATTTGAAGTTGAGACGTTAGGAAAGAGACACTTCAAGAGAACGAGGGAGTGCAAGGCCGAGGAAGCACAAAGGCAGAGGGAGCTGTGAACAAAGGACCCAGCTGTGTGTGTGTGTGTGTGTGTGTGTGTGTGTGTGTGTGTGTGTGTGTGTGTGTGTGTGTGTGTGTGTGTGTGTGTGGTTTCTGGGTTTCTTACGTAACCCTGTGCTCCAAGGTGTGTCTGGGAATGGGGGGGGGGTGTAACTGTGATGTGTGATGTGTCTTACAGCTCGCACAGAGCTGCACATCTTCACTTATTCATCACACAGCACATGCACACACATGCAGGGGCGCATTTAAAATTCATGGCCTTTAATGGACCCGAGCTCTACTTAGCCGCCGTGTGCGTGGACCTGCAGGAAAAGCCTCAGGTCGGTCAGGACAGAGACGTAGGGATGGGATTCAGGCCTCTAACCTGACATTTGTTACAGCCCTTTTGTTTGACACGTCTTTGTTTCAACTTGTGGTTGATTTTAATTCACTTTAGATAAGTGGCTGAAGATGGTGAATGTTGTTTTCCTACATATTTCATCGGCCTTGAGGACATAAGTGTAATCGAGAGACAGTTATGATTACAAGTTTTTCCTTAAGAGAGAGTGCCTCCATAAATTTTGACACACAAAACCTTATGTATACTTGTGCATATATATATATATTTATTTATACTAATGCACAAATATCGTGCATTTCTATCCAACCACTCTTTCTGTAATGGATGGTGTATATTATAAATATATCTCCCCTCATTATGACGATCTTATCTTCAGCTCAAACTGGTCACATAAAAACAGATCCATGTTCCAGGAGCGTTAGAAGCTTTCTCCATGGCAACACACCTTCAATCACTGATGCTAAGTGGAGGTTTTGTTCCACAGATCACTGTTGACATAACGGGCAGATTTGGATTTCAAGCTCACACATATTCACACGAAAAGGAGATTTCACAGGAAGCCATAAAGTTTCTATTCATTGAAAAACACAGACACACACACTGGATATTTAACATTCATCCAGTTCCCACTTTTATTCTTATTCCCCAGGCATCACGTTTAATCCCATCTTCATCTCACTCCAATAAATGTTATGTTATACCATTATAATTCCACATATGCTTTTCTCAGTCGCCTCCTCCCATTAGGATCAACTGGTTCTCATCAAATCAATTGTTTCTTGACACCAAATCCTGGGAGGAACAGGATGATCATAGCATGATGTGCAGAGTGAGCCCATCACACTGTGAAACCCAGAGGCGCTTAGTTCTGAAGTCATGGGACAAATCTCCTTCTGCAGCGTTATGATGTTGGAGCCACACAGGTGGACTCTGACATGTCGTGTGTACGAGGCCCTTTTCAATCAGTGTCCAGCTTCATTCAAGGTCACAGAGATTACAACAAGTGGACACATGGGATGACATAAACAAGGTCGGGTAAAAAAAATACAGTTAATGCCTTGTGTATTCAGAAAGTAGATATTTTTTTATACTTATTATTTTTGAAGCACTGCCAGCCTTTATTTTGTGGTGTTTCTTATATATATATTGGCACGAATCTTCAAATTCCAAGATATTTTGTCATTTGAAATTGCTCGAGGCAAAGGATGTGTTTTGCTAGAAAGGTTTGCAAAGGAGGGAATTCATATTAGTCTGGTTCCCTGTGTGTCTCGTCTTTTGTTTGCTTTTCGAAAGAGACTCATGAATTATTTAGGGGTTTAAAAACAACAAATCGAAAAGACAATTTTCCCTTTTCTTGTTTCTCTCAGGGCCCCCCTCCCCTCCGAGAGATCTGGTATACAGCTTGAAGCAGTCCACGCTCATCCTGGAGTGGGCGGCGCCGTCCGACACGGGCGGCAGGCTGGACCTGACCTACAGCGTGGGGTGCCGGCGGTGTCTCGGGAGACAGTGCGAGCCGTGCGGGGCGAGCGTCGGCTTCGTGCCTCAGCAGGTCGGCCTGACGGAGAGAACGGTGACCGTGGTCAATCTCCTCCCCAACACCAACTACACCTTCACTGTAGAAGCCTTAAACGGAGTGTCGGAGCTGTTGCCCAACAAGAGGTTCTACACGCAGGTCAACGTGTCAACAAGCCTTCCTGGTAAGTCGCAGTTTCATATTTAAACACAGACACAGGCTGAGAGGCATGCGTGAGGAAGGGGGCCCTTTAAATGTTAAGTTACTGTACCAGTCTGCACTGTCAGGAGACAAACAACAGCTGAACAAGAATGGGGTCACGCTTGCATTTACAAAAATATGATTTGGCAAATGCACTCATCCGAGACAAACCAGCTCACTTGCGTGTCTCTGGAACGCTGTGAGAATTCAGGCTACATCACGTGTGAGCCAGAAATTAAATTTAAATCAACTTGCTGTGCGGGGGGTTCCTCGATTTAAGCATCCTAAAGCAGTCCAGGTTTTAGGGAAGTCCATTAGTGTCTTGCAAATAGACTCCCAGGCTCGATTTGATTAAATGTGCTGCTGCTTTTCCATTAAAAAGTGGTAAAACGTGTGATAAGATTTGTGCTATTTTGCAGTAGATTGTGTTAACGGATGTGTTATGGGAGAATATTTCCAGATATGGATCCGGTTGATTCTTCTAGTTTCTGGTAAAGAAAAAATAGCCTCATTTATTAGATTAGATTTAGTGTTTCCTAAATGTATTTGCCCATTTGACTTGAATTCCCTGAAGATTTCCAAGGTTTGGTTTCGAGCCGAGTTCGGTCAACAGGGGTGGGCCGCTTCTGCCCACACACACACACACACACACACACACACACACACACACAAGACATGTACCCACTTGCAGGTACCGTGCACCCCCTTTACATCATAAATTGATGTACTCTAAAATGACACCGTTGCCTTTCAATATCCTTGTAATTTATGTAGATTCTCACACTGCCTGCTGCAACATACAGGCACATGGCATTCAAAGCCAAGTGTGCATCCTGCAGAGTGATTTTCATTCATGTGTACACTAAGTAGCACAAACTCATTAGACACACTTCCCCCCTCGCACTGGCAGCGTGTCTGTCGATAGAGCACAAAAGTCTCCGGTGGAGGTGATCGTATTATCAGCAGAAGCAGCAGGCCATTAGCTGGGCGCTTAAAAAAAGAAGAAGAGCTTGCAGACCATGTGCTAGAATGTTTCAGTCAGACCAACAACCACTGATATATTCCTGCAGGTGTGTGTAGTCAACAAGAGTTGACTTATTATTGTGAATCATTTTATGTGAAACCCATAAAGAGCTCTGGGTCGGCAAAGTTCACTCCGACAACTGAGAGGAACAAAAATAAGATATAGTTTAGAAAAACTGATTAAAACAGCTCGTTCTCTGATGGTTACATCCCTGAATCGAGTGTCTTCACTGTTTAAGCGGCTTTGAGCGGCTCGTCCACTAGCTAGAGGGTTGACGGTTCGATCCCCTTCTCCCCCATCCTGCAGGGCAACATACTGAAACCCACATTTCCCTGTGTATGAGGGATGTATCATAAAGAAAGTGCTGCTCATAGATGCATTGTTTGAATGTGTGTTTGAATGTGTGTGTGAATGGTAAATATAAACATAGACCATCTTCCATTTATTCTGGTGGAGAAAAAACTTTCAACCGTCAAAGTTCCAAAAAGCAGTAAAACCATAACAAACGTCTGGTTTGCTCAATATTACTTCTAATTATTTTTCCATAAAAAATTTCTAATGTACGATATTTGCAAGCTCACTTTCCAAAGGATAATTATCTGAGTCGCAGCATGTCCACCTTTTGCAAATCGCTCCCATCCGATAAATGTGGTGAACACTTTGGGGCCACTTGATTCAAAGCCAATCAACATCTCATTGCTCTGTTGTCTCATTTTGTTCTCTTACAACCAAAGATCTCTCTGAACAGTTGTGTGGACTCAGACAATACATTCGTCTAATCGTCCAAAACCTTGTAGCCATGCCAACCACGGCTTCAACAACACTAAGTGTGAAAAGACCAAACAAACCCCCACACACAGAAAAACAAATGTACTTTACATTACATAGATTAACAGCTTTAACACTGACAAACACGCTCTTATATGGAAATGCACACATACATTTTCCCGTCGTGCCCACTGTGCAAATTGTTGTTAATTTGTTTGCAAATCTTTCATTTGGAAGTGATGAGAGAAATATGAGTCTGAAGAGCATAATGAGTGAAATGAAGTATGAGGAGAGAGAATCGGCACAAAGCTGTGAGAAACAGAGAATGGCAGAGTGCGTTGTTGCCATTAACTGGAAATTAGTTCAGATTGATGTGTTGCATAATAAATGGAGAAGTGTGAATACAAAATAAACCCCCCCCATGCTTTAAATTTTTTAATTGGTATATTGGAGATGGGCTTTGTGACTGGAATGTGCATCTGTTTGTACACAGAGCGGATTTAAGTGCCTTGTTGACCTAGATCCTACTGTAAATGTTATGTAAGTGTAATGTCTCAACATCTGGACTACAGAGGTTCTTTATCCTTTTTCATAACCCTGCTCAGGGATCTTGAATTCCTCAAAAGGCATATTTTCAACTTGAAGATGCATTATGCGATATTTGAAAAGCCACAAAATCGATGCTTAGAAGTAGAGACAAACCATAAGTGGAAAAAGTGGTTACGGCTCGCTCGCTATACTCTTACCTCATTTCATTAGTAACAGAGTTTGTCTGAGTTTGTTTACTTGAACCATATTTTTACAGGAGGTTTGGAACCAAGAGACTGAGTCGTACATTCCAGGGATTGGTTACAAGACCAAAACAATAGGCTTAGCAAGGTAATTGTTACGTGAAGATACACATGAAGTTACTGCTAATACAATACAATACGATTCACCCGTGTTGCGATACAGGGGGATTCAACATAATTTGATTCAGCACGATGCTATGCCCTTCAAAATAATGATCATTCTTTGCAATTCAATGCAAACACTTGATTTATTTGATTCCTCTGAAGAAGACCGCAAATCCTAAATCAACCAAAAAAACTGGCGTGGCTATATTTTGCAAATGGAATGAGATTATTAACAGTTGATTTGTAACAATTTACTGGAACATGTTGCTCCTCCTCCTCCTCCTCCTCCTCCATGATAACCACCTGGACACAGGTCCCACTTGTGCAACACGAGGCCAAAAGACCAAATATTTCAAAAATATTTATTATATTTCTGAGTTCATCCCAAATAGCATCCGTGCACCATCAGTGAACAGGCATCTATTCAATATGTTTCCTTGTTGAATCTTAAGTCATCGCTGCTGCTTCTCAAACCAAACTCCTTTACCTGCCATCGTTTGAAACCTACGATAAAAACAGCTGACGCTAACGTGGCTAACAAGCCGCAGCTCAGCCGGCTCCACCTGTCCGAAGGGATTTAGCTCAACCCAAGGTGAGGGACACTTTATCAGGAGAAAGAAGGACAAACCTGCGGTGATTATTTCTCCTGTCCCCGTGGTTCTCTCAACCTTTCTCCCTGTTATCTCCCCGGCCCTGTCTGTCTGTCATGTCAGCAGTTGCCATGGCGTTGATTCGTGGTTATTATGGGGTATTAGAGTGTGAGCTGTCCCTCTAACCATGTCATCCAGAGGGATTGGACAAGGGGTTAGGAGAGTGTGTTTGCAGGGGTTTCAGAAGACTTTAAGACTTTCTGTGTCAGGGAGGATTTAGACTGACATTTTGTGTGTGTGTGTGTGTGTGTGTGTGTGTGTGTGTGCGTGTGTGTGACATAAAAAACGGTATTTGATGTTGAAATGTGTAGACTTACTTTCAGTGTAATGTCACATGTCTGCTTTTGTTGAAACGACCTTTGGTTCTTTCCGCACTTGACTAACAGAGCACGGTTCAGATCAGCAGTTGCAACTAAACGCCACATGAACCAGCTCAACTCAGTGGACAGCGCCACCTTAGGGTCGTGTGAGTTGGTGCTGCGTGAATGTTCGTCTAAAAAAGTTTTCATTAAACTATAAGAAACAATTCTTATTTTCAGGTCTTACAATTAACTGTGTCCTTAAATATAAGATTCAAATTTTAAATTGAGGCTATGCTTCCTCTCATTCTTGTGCAACCTCTTTAACTCCATGTCTAAATCTCGTTAGCATTTACCCGTCATGTTGTTGTTTAAACATTTGTAATATGCAAATTGTGGCAATGTTCTGATACTAGCATCAGATTTAATAGCTATAATGTCAATATTTCACCTTTTAAAGTCCCAAAAGTAAAATGGCGACATGTACTGAAAAAGTTATATTGTATTCATTCTCTTATTAGTTAAAATATGTATAAGTTATGTTTTTAAATGCACTGGTATCGGCCAATATGCAAAGTCCAGGTATCGAAATTGGGAAGCGAGAGATGGTGTAAAATAAATCAATAATCCAAATCTGATCCATATACATTAACGCTTCTGCGCTGAATTCAGACACTTTTGCATGTATTATCCGTTGCTATGGAAGACGAGTAAAACTTTCAGGGAGACGGAGACGAATCCTCACAAGAACCCTCGCGGCATTTTTCGTGGGTGAGACTGATCCGAGTCTCCGCGACTGTGAAAGTAGACGGCTCATGTAGGAATAATGGCCAGAAATCCTGTTCAACCAGGTCGGGCCGCAGAATTGGAGAAAAAAACGCTCCTGCACAGACCTCAACCTTGTGTCCGTACATGTGTGGGTGCCTCCACACCAAGACTTTACTCCATCAAAACTCACTGACCTTTATAAATACTGCAGCAGGGATTTGGCACAAAGCTAACACACACCAGCACACACACACACACACACACACACACACACACACACACACACATACCAGCACACACACACACACACACGCACACACACCCTCTGTCTCTCTCACCACCTCATCATCACTTTATTACTTTCTGCTTTTTTTAACCTCCTGCCTCCCTCTGTATCCAGATCTCTCTTCTTTTTTTTTTTCTATTTCCTTCCTCATTTCCCACACCATATCCTTTCCTGCTCCCCATATCACCTCACTATTCTTGGATGGTAATTTCTCTCCCTCCTCGTCCTGCCCCTCTCCATCCACGATCTCTGCACCACATGTCATGACATAATCACCGCTGCTGCCCTCCTCCTCCTCTTCCTCACTTCTGTTCGCCCCTCATCCTCTCTTACTGTACTGTATCGTATTTGTTTTTCTGAGCACGGTAAGCTTGTTAGCAGCGGGTGGCATGGTTTCGCCAGCCTCAGGATTTAAGGACACACTCGGAGAGAAGGAGCTTGGTGCTATTTTATGGCCAAAAATCCCAACCACACACACACAGACTCACACAGACTCACAGGGAGTAAATCAACATCACTATATACTAAGACTCTATTTCTTATTAGAAAGCAGCGGAAATAGCATTTGAAATCCAGCAGTACCTTCCATTAGAACCCAAATACAAATTGAATTCTTCACAAGTATCTCCTCGT
The DNA here is from genome assembly GCF_009819705.1 of Hippoglossus hippoglossus. Taxonomy (NCBI): domain Eukaryota; kingdom Metazoa; phylum Chordata; class Actinopteri; order Pleuronectiformes; family Pleuronectidae; genus Hippoglossus; species Hippoglossus hippoglossus. Next base: position 4,675,649 of record NC_047161.1, read on the forward strand.
ACTGGATGCTCGCACCATGCACAGTGGACGGCTGGATTTCTTCCCAGACGGATGGGGCTTTATCAGGACTCGCCAGGCCACCCAGAGGAAGGAGGGAGGTTTGCATGGTGTGTCAAGGATGGATGGATGGATAAAAGGGAAGAGGGAGTGGGGGATAGAAGCATGGCTGGGATTGCGTGAGGAGATGGGGCGTGGGGCGGGTAAATGGGGGATCAATTTTGCCCAGGGCTCATGGGGCCCCTTATCCAGCTGTGGATTAGGAATGCATACATAGATGAGTGTGTGTGTGTGTGCTCTGAGTGCGGCACGCCATGCGTGTGTGACAGCACTTTGACTTATGCTTGCATGCAATACGATGTGTGCATTGCTTCACGCTTGATTTGTGTATATGTGCAAGAAAGGCTGCAATAAGGACATGTTGCCTTGACATTGTTCCATTTTCTTTACGTTTTCCTGTGTGTGTTTTAGTGTGTTTGTGCGTGTGTGTGTGGACACACTTGGGTTGAATGTCTTTGCCCCCAGTGGTCGATCCAAAGCCCTTTAGCGGAGGCAGGGGAGAAGAGGGGGATGCAGGAAGGCTGTGCAGCGGAGGTGCAGGTCAGGGAGGAGGAGGGATTGGCATTTCAATATCCTGAGAGGATTACTGGCCAGGCTTTAGATGGCTGGTCCCTGTAGAGTTACATGGGCCTGAGAGATGGGAGAATAAAGGGAGGAGAGGAGAGAGGGATGAATATAGAAGTGGAGGGATGGTGGAGAGGTTAGAGATGCAGCATTTTGAGCAAAGTGCCTCGTGGGTGCATGAGGAGTGAAGAAGCCCAAATTTACATGGGTTTCCTCGAGAATGATGGAGCATGGAGGAGACACTTTTTGTGTGCGAAGTATCTGGAGTTACCTGGTGCTTTAAACAAATCCAGTACGGGAGAGAAGTGAATATGAACTGTACCGTACACGTTCCTGGAGATGAGAGGAGGACATAAAGGTGTAGAGATTAAAGAGGCAGAACTGGAGAGGGAGCTGCAAAGAGTAGAGAGAGTAAAGGGAAAGGTGAGACTCACCACAGGATGTAGACGGTGTAAGAACACAGGAGAATGAAGCTGTTGCAGGAGTCAGAGATTTGAGGGAATGTGTGAAGTAAGGTCAAAAGGAAAGAGAACAAATGGTAGTCAGTAGAGCGCGTTCCTCCGCCAAGGCCCAGCAGTTCCCTGAAATTCAATCAAGCTGTAGAAAATCTCACACACTCTCAGAATACGTTCCCTAAATTTAAGAGCTATGAACTATTCCTTGGGAAAAATGTGAAAATCTTGAAAAATGCCCTAACCTCACAATATTAAAGAAACTATAATACATTTAAATAATAAACTTCTATAATAAATAACTATAAACAAAAGAAAACACAAAAACGACTAAACTTATAGAACTTGAATTATTAAAATATATATAAAATATGTTTTTACTTTTGTATGTTTTACTTTTGTGTATAAACGTTTGTATATTGGCACATATCAGCAAACAAACACTCCATATCAATGTCAACTTTATTTATAAAAATCTAACAGCAATACGCAAGGTGACATCATCATTCTACATCTCAACTTCAGAGTCACAGAAGAACATTTTCATTCAGCCGCTCTCAGCAGGTTAAGTAGTTACTCTGGACCGGCAGTTTAATGTAGTGTAAATGTGAAAAGTGCTCGTTTGAATGATGAAGGGAGATGAGAGCGAACACAAATCTGGAGGTGGAGTTGTCTCTGACTCATCCTCCAGAACCTTGTAATTCTCTAAGAACTCGGGAGTTCACATTTCAGCTTCACTCTTTGAATATTTATAGGTTTGACTCTGAATTAATTTGGGAACTCAACTTCCCCGGCAATGTGACAGAAAAAAAAAAAAAACTGTCAGGTGATGTTTATTCTTCCCTCCACCGAATGAATGCTTCTCATCTGTCTAAGTACAAAACTGCCACTTTGTCGTCTTGTTCCCATTTGCCCTCTCTTCATCTTCTTCACCTTCTCATCCCCCCACCTCCACTCCTCCACTCCTCCACTCCTCTGCATGGAGGCGTCTGGATCCTCTCTTTTCTTTTTTTTGCCTCCTTAATTAGAAGTGATGGGAAGGTGCAGGCTTCAGCAGGCACCAAATGAATAGAGTCATCAAGCTACTTTTCGGGACTATAGCCCAGCCACTTAAGACGCTTTGTCACCCTGTGATGGAAATTTTAATTGCGTACCTCTTGGCTTATAATTGGAGTCTATGAAGAGGTTTCTTCGGGCCTTGGGTGTCTGTGCTCTGGGTTTACAGGCGGTTTCTCGTTGTTGGGGGAATTCTGGTGTTGACTTATGAACAAAAACAAAGCTCGGAGGTGGCGGATGGCACACGGCAATGTCATCCTCATAATCTGAGTATTATACAGGGCTCCAGGGCCGTTCGCACATCTTTAGCCAGATCTCCCCTCAGGAGGGGAGATAAACAGGTGAAAACACAAACTCTTATTGCCGCTACGAGACCACAAAGAGAAGTTCAGACTTCAAAATGTCTCATTTACTCCGTCTGATACTCGGTGAGGTCTGTGTCTCGCCGCGCTGGAGAGAGCTTTGCCGTGTTTGGATGTGGATGACATCTTTGTTTTTGTGTTTTTGTGGGATGAAGTGAGTTGTGTGCAGATGCAGCTGTCTCTCTGAATGACAGTGTGCTGCTCTGATGTAACAGTGGGTGGGTGACAGACAGTTCAACTCATCAGACCAATGTTGCACAAGCACACACACACACACACACAACTTTGTTTCTTTCTCTGCACCATGTTTACTTTTCATACCAGCATCTTAAAAAACAACATATACAGTGTATTTTTACCTTATACTTTTCTCAACAGCCTGATCATAGTGTGTCTTATCTATTCTTTACTTTATCCCTGTTCCAGGTCTGAACGTCCTCAATGTGGCGACGTTCTCTTTGCTGCGTGAACACAAATCCATTCTGAGCCTCTGGGCTGAAAGATGAATCAAACGTGTTTTTGACGCTTCTCAGTGCCCAGACGTTGTTTTGTTTTCACTGAGCACCACATTGTGACTGATATTTTCCTAAATTTGCTAAAAACCTTAATTCAAAGCACAAGCTGCATGAGATTCATTGTGTGGATCTTGTCCACGTGAGACTGAACTCTCAACATCTTCAACTGCACTTGAACTGTGTCACTCGTAAAGGAAAGTGGATATTTAGGTGTGTGTGTGTGAGGCTGCATTGCCTTTTCTCTTCAGCTCCACCAGGGCCGACAGAGCTTTCTTCACCTTCTCAGCCAAACTCCTGCAGCAGGCTTGGGTCAGCCACTCTGTGTGTGTGTGTGTGTGTGTGTGTGTGTGTGTGTGTGTGTGTGTGTGTGTGTGTGTGTGTGTGTGTGTGTGTGTGTGTGTGTGTGTGTGTGTGTGTGTGTGTGTGTGTGTGTGTGTGTGTGTGTGTGTGTTCATTTGTTAGCGGCTCCAGACGGAGGCTGTCTGGCTTAGTGGACGTGTCCTGATCAGACCATGTCTTTGCCTTTAGGCTGAAGCACACTGGGCCAGGAGAGAACTCCGAATCAGTCGGGGTGCAGCTGTCAAGAGCAGTTTAAGCAAGTCAGCCCAGAAATCACCTCTTCCCCTGGAAGGAGCATGAGATCCTAGTTTTTAGCAGATTTGTAAGCTCATTGAAGGCTGAGCCAAGATGTTATAGTGGGTTTATGACTTATAGCAGAAATACAACAGCTTTTCTTTTTCTGGATCGGAAAAACCTGAATAACGTCAATTTATTATCACTCTTAAATTGTATTTCTACATTGTTAAGGTGCAAGATTGCTTCACCGAGTCATTGCATGCTTTTAACCGGGGTTCGGTAACAGTTGTATGATTTTGATCAGGCACTTTATTTTGAATAAAATCCGACAGCGAGATTCTCTTTTTCCCACTTGCATGTTCACTGGCTGTTCTGGGTCTTTTTCTCTCGCCCTCCCACATGCATGCACACGCTCAGACACAAAGCAAGCATGCAGAGTTTAGATGGAAATGTGCCTCACTCAGGTGTCTCTCCCTGACTATTCCTTCGCCTCGCAGATAAAAATATCCGTGTGTGTGTGTATATCATTCCCTCTAAACACCCCCCCCTCCCCTTTTCTTCCCATACCAATCTGAATGATAATAACCACAGATAATACCTGTCTCTGACTCCATCTGCTCACCTCACCTCTGAAGCTGGATCCTGGATCATATCAGCTTTTCCTTTTCCTTCACTCCTACTGTTGCACTTCCATTTTCTCCTGCTAATTGTGTGTGTGTGTGTCTGTGTATGTCTGTGTATATTCAGGATGAGGCGTGCAGGTGGTTGCACGCTGACACTTTGCCAGATAGCGCTCCACTGCTGGGGCAGGCTGATGGCCACCGATTAAAACAGCAAGAACCTCAGCAAGATAATGAGGGAAGAGCTGCTCGTATATACAACATCATTAGATTAGGATGCAGCAGAGGGGTGTGCAGACATATTTCAAGATGCTCACACGTGCCAGCTCGCTTTGGACGGCCACCGTAGAATTTTTCAGATCTTGCAGGGATTCGTTACCTCAAGTAAATTATACAAAATCAAACTTGAATACTTCAGTAGGATGGTTTAAAGCAAATAATAGTGCATCTTAGTTTCATTGTCCACACAATTTCACTGTGCTTCTTTGCTATTAAATGTGTTTTTCTTTGCTTGGAAAAAGGTTGAACTGTGAACTGACGGCTGGATGTAGTTGTGTAATTCTTACATCAGACAGCTGCTGAACCTGTGCTCGGTGCTTTCTAATCGAGTCGGTACAAGGAATGCATTTGTTTAAGGTTAGAGTCTGATGCTGTCTGATGATTCTCCACACAAATGATTCTCAAGAGTGCAGCAGTGGGTTCTGGGTCTCTGCAGTAGAAGCATTGGTCTGGTGCTCAGTTTTCTGATGAGCTTTTTGTATTAGGGTTAGTGAAAGAAGGAGAGAAAACTTTCCCAACTACTTGCTCATTGGAAACTTTGATGACTTTATTGAAGACGTGCACCCTCCACTGGGAGTTTGGAAACCACTGACATGAAAGCTTGTGGCAGTAGGTGCATGAAAACCCCCGGGGACGGTCCAACCAGAAGAAACTAAATGTTCCCCCTCCTCTGCCGTCAGTCACATAAATCGCTCCACCATCCGTTTAACCCCAGGTAGACGCCAGGGGTGTTGCACCCGGAGGGAACAGCACGCTGGCTTCCTATTAACCCTTCCAAGATGAGCAGGCCTGATAGATGCATCTCTCTCAATCATCCCTTTCTCATCCACACACGCTCGTCTTTCCATTCTGCGTGCACTCACTCCCTCTTTTTAATATGCATAGGCACACAGGAGCGTGTGAAGTTGCACACGCGCCAGAGATGGTAAGAAGTAGAACAAGAGAGCCCCCCCCCCCCCCCCCCCCCCCCTCCTGACAAGATGGATGTCATCTCAGCAGAAGCACAAACAGGCCTGTGGGGAACAGCCGATTCCCCCGAGGAGACGGAGCCGACTCGGGTAAAGGGAGAGATGAGGAGATTGAGACAGGGTTAGAGAGTTTCCAGAGCGAGGGACGCGTGGAAGTGAGGAAGAGGAGGACTGACTGTGGGACGTTCAGCCAGGCTTGTGGTGTCGCCCCCTGGGGAGAGCAACTCCTCTGCCTGCCTCCTTTGATAACAAAACTGAGATGCCGGTTGCACCTCCTCTGCCTCTGTACACAAGTGCCCACAAGAGCAGCTGCCATTTTGGGCCAAAATCTTCACATAGATGAAGATCGGAGCAGGAGATCTTTTCTTTTTTCATCCTGCAATATTTGTTTTCATCCGGTTTCACATCCGTCACTTGTTAGAAATGTCATCCACACACACCCTCTCGCTCGCTGTGAGTTTTCTGGCCGTTTTACTGCCTAATTCTCACGTGGGCTCACGGAGATATCAGCAGGGGACCGGCAGGAAGAGTTCTGGAAACTGTGCAGACGTTGGTGCTTGTCTGAAAGTAGTTTTGTACACAAGGGAAGAAGCCTGTCCTTGTACTTGCCAGTGTTGTGTAAGTCTTTTTTGACGTCCTCTGTCCTGGTCATGATTTCAAAGAATCCGGTAACTGTTCCTCCAAAGTAAAGGACGGCAAAATACTCAATTAGTGCACCACAAGATAGATAATATTCATGTTTTTCTTTATATATTAACAAAAAAGGAACCTTCTGACGAGTTACGGTATCTTGAATATACTTAAAATAGATTTTATATTAGTCAAATGTCCCAGGAGTGTAGAAATGTACCAACATTGCACAAAAATTGGGTCTCAGCCTGAGCTCGTACTCGTGTGCTGCCTCTTTGCCATTTCGTGCCAACTTCCATCCATCCCACTTCCTGATGCTTCACATTCCGCTCTCATCACACTGTCCCTTTGAAGTTTATTGACCATTATCTGTATCAGTGGCTGGAATGTGGTGCCGCGGCGCTTCCATACAGGATCTTATCAGCAGATGTATGTCTGTGTGATGAGAGCCTATCAGCGTGTCTGCCGTGTGATGAGGCTTTGAAAACATCTGCCGTGCACTTCCCCTGCAGGATTGGAGAGGCTTCCGTCACCTCTTCTCCACGACTTGAAGAAAATCATTGTGCGATTGTGTGTGTGTGTGTGTGTGTGCGCGCTTTTGTGTGTTTGCTGCAGATGAATGTAAGAGGGCAAAAGCCATTTCAGTCTGCTGTCAACATTCATCATTGATTTCGTCCTCTCGAACACAGAGCCAGACCCAACACTACCCTCCAATTGCTGCCCTACACTCCTGTGTGTGCAGAGTGTGTGTTGAAGTATCTGCACATGTGCCTGCTTGTGCAATGGAACATGTGTGAGTCTTGGAAACAATTAAATCCACTTAGCAATCATTGCTCAGTAGCTGTGTCCAAGCTATTCATTGACATACAGATGGGTTTTGAATTGGCCAATTCTGTGACGCTGTTTTCAGACATGAACTCAGGAAAATGGAACTCCAGTTTCTCTTTCACATGAACGCAGCAGGAGATTGTGTGGGTCAGCTGCGTTACGGCACCGGCCTCGGCTTCTATAACCAAAAGCTCTCGAGTCTCGTTATCTTTCCAAGTTGAAATCTTTATTGGTGTCTTCTACGTGAATGTCTCCTCTTTTATCAATCCTGAGATATTTGTGTGCTTTTTAGTTTTTTTCTGCTTCAACGCACCCACTCGTTCGCGGTGAATCCTCCGGACATTATTCCACTGTATTCAGTTTTTCCTTCGGGTAACTCTTGATATTGTCCAGAGCCTCTGATTTGGACATTTTGTGTTCTCACTTACAGCCCCTGCGGAAACATTTTCAGGAGATTAACCAGAGTTCAGTGCAGCTTATGTGAACATCTAAGACTATTAAAATCTCTACACAACAAAAGGTCCCTGAAAGATCCCATCTTCCTTGTGGCTTCTTGTTCCTAGAAGACATTTTATTGAAAGATAACAAAACACAAGCAGCAGCACACATCCGCCAGCAAATTCAAGTTCTGGGTCATGTTTCCTTTTATTTTTTTTATAATGTGCCAATTATTTAAAAGTTCCCTACAAAGGAAAGCAGCTGAGTGCTAAAGTGTCAGATAAGTTCACTTCCATTCGAATGTAAAAGTTTGATATTGAACTCTAAACCTGTATCATCAGCTCAGACGCTTCCTGTTTCTCCGTCGCAGGAGTTCGAGCCCACGTTTGTTATTTGTTGCCGAGGTGGATGCACCACGTCTGCACCGGAGCCTCGAGGTGATTATATGTGTGCACACCTGTTTCTGATGTGTCAGCCTGAGCCGTGATGCGATCTGGAGTTTTATGCATAATTCAGCACGCAAGGAAGGAAAGAATAGCAAACAATAGCCTGCAGTTGTGTGTGTGTGTGTGCAGAGCAGATTGACACTGTGTTCTTGGTTTAGTGCGTGCGACTGAACTTCTCTTTGTGTTGCGGCTGACGGAGGCTTTGACTGAGAAGAGTGCGTCCGTTCTTTCAATCTTAACGGTGACCTCACTCCCTGCCTCCGTTCTCTTTCCTCCGTTTCTTTTATCCTTAACAACCTTCCTGTCTAACTCGTGCAATTCATACTCTTGCTTTTTTCTCCTTTATGATCCGTGAAGGTAATTCTTTGACTTTCCAGAATGCTTGACTGCAACATTACCTCCATTGTTGTATAATAATTAATAACTGTACAGATTCATTGATAAGAATTTTATCTTCTCTTTATACTGTTAAAATATTTCCGCCTTTCTTTTTTACTGCTTCTCTCATTACAATGACTCGATGCCTCAAAGCAAAGTGTTCGAACTTAAAAAATACCGCTACATACTTTGAATATCCATGATTTGATTTTAAAGTCTTTCATATTAAATAGACATAAAATAAGTATCTTTTTATTAAATGAAATTTTAAAGGATTTTTTTAAAGGAAAAAAAGAAATCTAATTTTAATATATATATTTATTTATTTAATTTCTTTTCCATGGGAAGTAATGTAAAATATTAATTAAAACACGCACCAAAACATAATTAATGTATCCTTTGAAAGTCCATCATGCTGGATTTAATTAATTTAGACCATAGATAACACTAACCCCTGCATTTTCTTAATTTACTGTCATAATTACTATATAAGTTATTGCTTATTGAATCATTTAAATGCATAATTTGATACAAATTTAATGTTAGATTTTATGTTGGTATTTTTCCACATTCGTTGTGTGCAGAAATAAGTCATGACAGACGAATCTCAATGACCTCAGACAATAATACATTGACTCACATTCATTTCTTCGAGTCTTACTCTAACCTTAACTGGAACGTGACCAACCCCTTATTCTAAATTCAAACTATATCCTTCTGATCTTTTTAGGTTATGTGGACTCATAAGTCCCCAAAACACGACTGCAGAGACAGGCGTAGGTCCCCACAACATGAGGAACACCCGGACAGCACACACACTCTGTTACCTAGCCATCTCTCCTCTCTAATACAAAAAGTCACAGAAGTCTTCATGAATAATGTATAATACCTGTGTTTTCATAGACATCAAAAAACCGTCAGATGAAGATGGACACTGAGAAAGAGAAACAGTCTGTGTGTGTGTGTGTGGAGTGTGGAGTGTGTCTTTGATCGCTTGCCCAAAATGACTGTATTATCCTGCTGTTTGAGAGGAGGACTGAAGGAGCCACACAGATGATGTGCACGTGCGTGTGTGTGCACGTGAGAAACATTATTTTGGTTATTTGTGAGTGACAGGCGGAAGATATTCATCAGTGTCACTGTTTTCATCGAGGAACCAGATGAATTGATGCTAAAAGGTCAGAGAGGAGATGAGCAGGAAGTGCAGGGAGAGAGCAAGAAAGAGGAGGCGTCACATGACCTGGGGACAGACGGGAGAAAGAGGATGTGCACATAAAGACACAGGAAATCTCTTTTAAATGAGGGACTTGAAGTAATGACAATAATAATTAAAGTACATAAAAAGTGGCAGAGACCAGCCCTCACACCCACGTGCCGCTAACCTTAATGGCCTCAGTGGCACCGCTCCTCACAAACGTAAAAGCCTTTTGACTAACCCCTTAATTTCTCAGTGTTTTTGAGTGACAATCCATTTTGCTACTTCGTTAAACGTGGAATAATTAGCACTCAAGCAGGAGTGGGTGGCACTCGCTGATTATCATATGTGCTGCCTGTCGTTTGTTGACAGACGAACAAAGAAGCGGTCGTCCACCAGTAATGAAATTGTTTGCGGCGAGCGAGCGCCATTACGCTGAATCTAATTTGGAAAAAAGCTTCGCGCGTTGATAATTCGTCTTCTGTTTTCTTTCCCGTCGTGATCGATACGAGGTGGACGATCTGTCAGGATAAGTTTCACCGCCGCTCCCCGGGACCGAGTCAGAAAACGACTCGGAGAGAGAGAGACACACGGGGAGTTCGGGTGAAGAACATCTCCATCTGTTAGTCTAGTTAGTGTCGATGCGGACCTGTCAGTCAATCCATATCTGTATCGATCCATTTGTCCGCCCCATTGTAACGACCCAGGCTCGGTTCGATGCCGCTCTCAGACAAAGGGACATTCGCAGAGTTTGTCCATCAGTGGGGAATTTAATTAGCAGGTCCTCTGACACATTTCGGTTTCAATTAATCCATTACCTCAGTGTCCCACCTTCTTTTGTCTCCTTCCTGTCTCTCATCTCTGTATATTCGAGTTCCACTTCTCCATCTGTCCGTCTCTGCACTCAATCCAAATTCCTTTTGCTCCCTCACTTCACATCAGAGTCTAAAATATTCTGTATTTATACCATTGCTGCCTGTTCTCTCCCAAAATCCCCCTTTTATATGAAAATTCATCATGTAGGATTCCTGCCTTGACCTTTGCCTGCGCAGTCAAACTCTGTTTAAAGACTGGAAATACCGGAGAGTTGAGATGACTTCTGGTGTCCTTGAGGACAACGCCTGACACTGTAGTATTTGCATCGGATGAGATTGGAATCCCCGAACTCATTTCTCCTCTTCTTCCTCTCCTTCCTCTTCTTCCTCTCTTTCTCTGCAGCGCGGTCTCTGATCAGCGAGCTGCGGGCGGAGAAGATCGAGCAGAAGAGCATAACTTTGGTGTGGAGGGAGCCGATCTACCCGAACAGCAGCCGCACCGAGTACGAGGTCAAGTACTACGAGAAGGTAACTTGCACACACTCAGATCCATTATCTTATGCCGCTGATCCTTTTAACGGTCGCAGGGGGCTTAGCCAATCCCAGGTGACATTGGGCGTGAGGCAGCGTTCACCCTGGAAAGGTTGCCAGCGTATCACAGGCCCAATAGGAGACAAACAACCAATCAATCCTCTAGTTTTCTGTTGATGTCCAGTCTCCATATTACTGCTCCTCTTCTTTTGCTTTTATGGAAAACTGTTCTAGTTCCCATCGGCCTGATTACGATCATTTAACATAGCACTTAGTCAGATTGTGTCAGATCGTGTGTGTGTCGTCGTCCCCCCCCCCCCCCCCCCCCCCCCCGTCAACAGTCCTGGTCTTCACAGTAAATCTGTCATGCACGTAAACCACAGCTGGCACGCTTCTCCATTCACATACGTTGCGTTCTCTGGCAACGCCACCTTTTTGTATTTGGCTGCGACATAGTCTCGCCCAGTTTCACACCTCCCTCTCCTCTCTGCGCTGCACCATATTTAACAAACCCCTGCTCCTTACTGCTTTTAGTAAAAAAGAAATAGGTTTAGAGGGAGGTTACGGCCAAGGGAAAAACTTGAGAAAAGATAACAGGAGGTGAAAGAACGAGATGGCGGCGTGATAACAGAGGGAGATAAAAGGTTGGAGAGGGTATTAGGGACAGCTGTGGGGAAGATGACTCGGTGATAAGACGCTTGTAAGAGCACCATGATGGAAATAAATGAATGAAGTTGCTTTGTGAGACTGGGGGGGGGGGGGGAACAGTGGGAGAGACGGGAGATGAATGGAGAAAGTGTGAGGGACGGATGGAGAATAACTGAGACCGAGATGAGCAAGTTGTAGGAAAGCCATGAAATGAAAAGGCAATATAACGACACTCTCGCAGCCTATTACAGTGTAAAATATGGCTTCGCTTCGTCAGTGCACAGCCTTTGTTTTTTTTTATTCCTTTCTCTTTTTATATAAGCTGCAGCTCCACAAGACGTCTCCACACGTTGAAGTTAATAAAGATCATTTGCTAGTCATCCAATAACACTTCAACATATGAGGCTGTTAATACGTGTTTAATCAGGGTCAACACATTGTTGCTGATGATAATAATGACTAACAATGCTACTGATTAATTCACAGTTTATTCATAGAGTGACATTAGAACATGTCGTCTGTTGTTTTTCTCCCAGTCGTCGTACAGAAGCTTCCGTTCTCTGCCTCAGTCAATCTGCTTTTTCTCAGACTCTCCACCTGCTTTATTCTCATTTGTTTTTTCTCATACATACAAAAAATGGGATTTTAAAAAACAGTTGGCATTGGTTCTTTTAGTTAAATGCTTACACAACTATTCGCTATTCGAACATTTATTCAGACGTCGGGGGAAAGAGTTCATATTTGCTCTATGTGGGATATAGGCACCTTATTCAACTGATTAGACTTTTATTCCTGTCTGGGTTTCTCATTATTTATTCCCTGAGCAGATTGACACAAATGTATTGAAAGCAGGTGAAAGAGGTAAAAACTTTTGTCTGACTCTTTGAAACTTCGTCTGACTCCTTCAAAGTGCGTCAGGCTCCTTGAAACGCTCTCCCCTCTTTCTCGCTCTCTCTCTCTCGATAAATGAAACATTACCAAAGCCCTTGATTTGGTTACAGGATTGTGTCGCACGTCCTCCAGCATAACAAACTGTGCCTTGGGAACGAACGAGGCAGCTCTCACAAATGGATTCCACCTCCTCGTCTCACTTCTGCTTCTCTCTCTGTGTTTCCTCTGTCTCCCGTGTCACTTTCTGTCTGCGCAGGAACAAAAGGATCAGAGTTATTCTACCATGAAGACGGCCGCCACACGGATCAGTGTCAACAACCTCAAACCTGGCACCACATACGTCTTCCTCATCCGCCCTCTGTCCACGCCGGCCTCCTCCTCCCTGTCCTCCTCCCCGCTGTCCTCATCTTCGTCCTCCGCTTCCTCCTCCTCTACTTCCTCCTCTTCTTCATCATCCTCCTCCTCGTCATCCTCCCCGCCACCCATCGACTATGGGGCGTACAGCGCTCCCCTGGAGCTGCAGACACTTGGCGAGTGTAAGTACCCGTTTTACGCCTCCTCCCCCGTTCTCTGCTTTCTCCTCGCTCCCTCCTCTCGCCGCCGCCAAGCCAGATCGGGATGGGGGGTTAGTGTAGGCACCTGGCCAGCCCACACAATGAGGTGTGCTGCGAGTGTGAGCGAGACAGGAGGGGGGGATTTGACTGTGTCTGAGACTATGTGTGAAGATTCAAGATTTTAGCAGTAAGCTGTGAAATGGCTCCTCTTTGTGCGGGTGGATATAGTGTCGCCTGTGCCAGCTCACGTCTCAGTCTGGTTTTGTGTGTCTGTGTGCGTTTGCAAACCTTGTACTTGTCATGAGGTCTTAGTTTTGAACCTTTCATTTACACAAGAGATGAATTAGTTTTACACTGGGCTGCTTCACCATTTGACTCACTATCCTCTGCAGTCGGTCAAAGAGCAGCTCAAAACAAACAGTTGTTTATTATTCAGCAGTCGGGGTTGTGCACTTCTCTTGTGCTGCTTAAAGGTGAAAGGTCACATCTGCACATTTACTTTATTTCGGATGATGCATATTCAGTTTTCTGCTTCTGCCTCAGGGTAGATCAAGTGTCACGTAAACGATGACCTGACACTGACCGTACACAGAGCACATCAAATTGTTTTAAATAATATTAACACGACATTATCACAAACCACAATCACTTGATTATCACATTGAGCTGTTGAGTGAATAATGTATAAGCAAGTATAAGTATGTGTAGGTTGATTATAAACAGACAGTTGAGTTGATTGAACCAAACTTTACAAGCTTGTTCACATTGTGATGGACGTTCTTATTATTATCATATATTATAGGTATATTACATTGTTACATGTATAGTTGTTTATTTGATATAATATTCATTTATTGTTCAAGATTATATATATATAATTAAAGTGATTTTCTCTTTTAATTATATTTTGGGCATTTCCAGATATTCTGTTATTATTCCTTTTTAATTCCTTTTTTCAATTTAGTGAAGCAGGAGGTTTGTAAATATTTCAAACAATCTAATATTTGTGGGTCGAGTGACAATATTAATGATGGGAAGGTTGTGGTTTGCTGAAATAGGAAAATCTCAGTTTACCCTCCACTCTAACCAAACACCCATCAACTGAATCCGGCCTTTAAGGTCATCGCCTTGTTATTTGCTCTCATCTCCGGCTCTTGTTCACACTTGATATGTCCTAATTGGATACACAACATGTGCGCTGCATGCTGGTGTGGTGAAGTTGTGTTGATATGCACAAATAATCCTGTGCAACCAGTTAATTTAATGTAAGATGTGTGTTTTTTTTGTTCATGTGTAATAAGGGTGTTATTTTTATCCGTTACCAGTGGCCCTGGCGTCCAGCGAACAGAACCCAGTGGTGATCATTGTTGTCGTGTCTGTGGCTGCCCTCATCATGCTGCTCTCCATGGGAGTGGGGCTGCTCATCTGGAGGAGGTAGATATGGATACACACATGCATATATACATATATATATAATTCATTCACATCTTCCTGTAGCTCATCCTTTCACTCTCAGATGTTAATTCACAAACACGCACTGACATGTATACGTCTAAATCACATATTCATTCAACTGTGACACGCTGCCCCCGTTATAATTCAGTCTGCTCAGTGACAGAAGGATTTCCTCTCTGAAAGGAACGTGGAGTGACGGCAAGAGAATGGTAGAAATTAGACCATCACCGTTACCTCATCGTGGTTTAATCCGCAACATAAAGAAGTCGGCTTGATAATGGTTTCCGTCTGCGCCGAGGGGGAAATGTTGGCAGGGTCATAACCAGCTTCTGATCATTTTATTTTGGAGGGGAGTTGGTACTTTTTTTCGGCATCTAATTAGTTTTCACACAGAGACGTTGGAATTGTCAAACAGCAACTCGATGAGAGAGAGAGAGAGAGAGAGAGAGAGAGAGGTGAAAGCTGTGTCACATGGTTTATTCATACCCAGAGTTGGCTTCACCACTCGGGCATGTAAAGAGTTCAAAAGTCGTTTATACTTCACTGAACAGTTCAACATCATTATTTGACCAGATCTGAAGATGATTAAAGACGGCTAGTGGCAAACTGAGGTGAGCACAATCACACCCTGCCCTCGTTGTGTGATCTTTTTTACTTTGTGGTGTGCTGCTCAGTCCTAAAAGAAGTCTTTCTTTAAATTGTGTAAAGAGGCTTTATTTCTCCATTTTAAATAAAGCTGAAAGTGTGCGTCTGGTCGAAATACTCGGTCGGTTTGGTTTATTTTAAAACTGAAGTGCTAGATTTGTTCTGTGGCCCTGAATCTTGAAAACAAACAGCCGTAAATCTAACTCATTGAAGTATTTAAAACCAGTTTAAACACACAACCCTGAACATTTAATAGTTTTGCGTGATTGATGGACATTGCTGCACGTAAGCCAGTTGCTGGAGTCGTGGATCACAGTCGTGCGTCAGAAAGGTGCTTTAGCGTGACCAGTCAAACACTTTTCAAAAAGTTATAAAACATATAACTTGTTTTTTTATAACTTGCAGACCAGCATAGAAAATATAGTAAAACAGGACGATCAAGATTCATAATGATAATGAAGATCTATAACTCGCTCTCTCACCACACATGCGTACATGTTCCTTCTGTCGCAGTCAGACCGACCATCAACTCTACAGCGATAAATCCCACCCACGCCAGCAGCCCGTTAAAACATCCAAAATACTTTACCATCCTCAGCAGACAGGCAGAATTTAGCATAAACTCCATAAAAGTTTGATTTCCTATTTGAAGTCTTTCCATTTATCAAACAAGTTTTATTTGGAAATATATAAATATTTCACATCTGCACCGTCCATTCATGATACCTGAAAGCTTTATTTTTACATTTTCAAGTATCTGCAGAAAGGAAAATGAATTTGAATTTGACGATTACGTTTCTAGCAAAGTTATGATACAGCTTCCCTCGTGTGTTTTAATGCATGTTTAACTGTCTTATTTGTTGTAGTGTCTATATGGTGCCACATCAACTGTATATCCTCAATGTTTTATTCAGCTGAGCAGATAAAAGCGGGGGGGGGGGGTAGAGTGCATTTCTGCTTCCCGTTCCAACCACTTTGCTCTTTGACTCCGGTCCAGCTCTATATTCTGCCAGCTCGCCTCACACACGCCCACACACACGCACGCACACACACAGTCACACAATTCATACCATACACTCCATCACACATGCAGGCAAACGAGTAGAGAGCACATATCTACTCCCACACAGTTAACACTCATACACACATTTCCAGAATCACAATTCATCTGGCTGGCATTCAATTGATATCTATCCAGGGAGATTTGCTGCAGCACTGTGGAAACATTTGTTTGCATAGATTGTGTGCATTCTCACGTACTCCCCCCCCCCCCCCCCCCACACACACACACACACACACACACAGATCTACATCGGTGCGTCCTCTCAGCCAGATAAAGTTCTTCAAGTATGACTACCCGTGTAAAGAAGGGACTGTGATAGGGAGACCACCAGACCGATTCCAGATACACACAAAACAGCACAATGACGCAGCCAATCAAGTGTGGAAATGGCTTCTATTCATTCACTGCAGCGCCACACAAGCTGGTGCTATCACTCACGCACCTGTAAAGGTATATGTGGGGATAGATGAACACAACAGCGCTGCAGCAGAAAAACACAATGTGCAAAAAAATGGGATTACTCTCACCAGACACGCACAAGTATTTGAATACATTTTTGCTTTCAGGAAAATCAGCATCCTCCCCTCGTGCGCAGCCTAGTAGGGAATAATAACGCTTATCTTTCCTCTTTTATTTCCATCATCGCATTCATTGCAAGTGGTCTCCATTGTTCATCCCTGCTGGACCATTAACTTGCTCTTTATGTTTTGCATAGAGACAAAAGAGGGAATGGCTTGATGCCTCAATTACTATGCTCTGGTGTTTGCAGAGACAGCCAGCTCCCGGCTACGGCTGCGGGGTCTCGGTGACATCGATCTGCTCGCTCGCACAGGCACATGCAAATGAGTCCCGCGGCACTCAGACATGAAGGCACGGTTACAGGCGGCCGCAGGCACACATTTACATCTATGGATACACACTGGGATGTTTTGCACAATCCACTTGATCAGAAAATCTGGCCTCATTTATCACGTCTAATGTAAAGTGCGTGTCAGCAGTTGGGTGTGCTTTGGTTTTCACTCTTCGCTCTAACGCCCGTAACACACACAGAACTTTCTATGCATGATTGGCAGCACAGCAGCACTTCAGTCCCGTTTTGCCGGATTTTTAGTGGTTGCTCGGTTGCAGGTTTTTAATTTCCTCCCACGGTTGGTGCATCTCATCATTTTTACCTCTTTCTTTTCTTGTATGATGGTTTTTATGTCTTTTTACTGAGAGTTTTAGTCGAATTGATAAAAATGAAAATAATTATTTGAGTTAAAAAGAAAAGTTTCCAAATTTGTAACCATTTTTACCATATTTGGATTGGAAATGACTTAAACGATTGACTTATTTACAGAGTTGTGGCTGCATTCTTTTCTTTGGATCTCCTCAGTGCTCAACTAAGAGTTGTTTTTTAGTCTCAGCATTAGATAAAGTTAATATAACACATTTCCAGAGAACCTGGCTCTAGAAATTGGCTCCTCAGGTTAAAAGTTAGGGTGAATAGCATCTAAAACATCACGTAAGTAATGTCAAATTTTCATTTTCATGTTGTGTTAGACTTTATTCTGCTGTGATGTGGCATAGTTTTGCACGTCTCATGCTCCGGGTGTCTGAAGGCACCATGTTAGACTGCCGCTGCGTTTTCACGGTAAGATTCATATTACACTGACGCACTTGGAAGATGAACCATAACTCTCACTAAGAATAATGTGGGGAAGGAAAAAGAAAGGAGTGCTTTGTATTTTCCTCTCGTTTTAACCTAATCCTGACACATCACGTACAAACACACATGTGCACACACACACTCAGCCCATTGGTGCTTGACAGAGTTTGATTGAGCCAGACTTCCAGGGCATTGGCCGAACACACTCCAGGGAGCCCAGGCTTGACTGGTCAATGCAGTGGGATTGTTTACCCTTGACCGGCCTCACCAGCATGCATGTGTGCGCCTTACAGGATTGAGTGTGTGTGTGTACGTCTGTGTCTGGTAAGTGAGTTACGAGCCATCAGGAGATGGAGAGGGGATCAGGAAGAAGGGAGAAGTGGGTATTAAAGCGCTGCCATTTCATAAGGCTGCTGACTCTCAGGGACAAAAAGTGAGGGTTCCAAGGGGATTAAAGGAGAAACGGGCAAGTGAGAAGGTCTGGAGCACAGTGGTGAAGTTTCCCCGTGCGTCTTGTACAGATCAGTGAGCTCATGTCTCAGAACCCCCCCCCGCCCACGCCCCAGCAAGATCAGACCGAAACTTCTTTCATTTCAAATGTGATTGTTGTCATTCCGAAGGACTCTTGTCAGTTGTTGAACTATTCTAACATCTATTATTTATCAGATACAAATGAATAAATGATTAAATTATTTCTAAGCGTGGACCTGCTATCATCCTCAACCCAAAACTAAAAATAGAACTGTACCAAGAAAGGCCTTAGATTAAAAGAAGGGGGTCAAAATGCTGATGGAATCACTCTGCATGGAAGGAAACTAAGTTGTCTCCAGTTCTCATAAGGTGGAGTCCCACTACTGGATGAAACTTATTGTGGCTAAAAGTTAAAGTGACTTCTTGAAATTACCTAATTTCCCATGTATTTTGCCCTATATAAGTCTGAGTTGGCCTAATTCCTCTGTGCCTCACTTTGCCTGTCAGCCACCAATCGGCTCCTACTCTCACCTATTATTCATGTTATTTCCATAACTGCACTTTATTTCAGAGGAGAGTTCAGATGTGGAGAGGATGAAGTCGGCTTCATTTACATGAGACGCATTACATTTTTGCTTTTAAAGTTCTTTGCTGAAAACGCCAGCTAGTGGGTTTGAAAATGGCTGCACATAAGCAGGCCAACTGTTTCTGGACGTCATCTAAGGACAATTATTACCAAAGGTTCTTCAACTAACATAATGCGAGCTGTAGTTAATTATTCAAGAAGTCGGTGGTGCTCAAAGAAGATCTTTTACCTCACATGGTTTTAAAGATGGGGTCAATGTAACGTATGTCCTCTAAAAGATTTTGAGAGAGACGTATTTTCTTAGGCGTCTATCAATATAAATGTAGAACTCCTCTACCTCACCCTTTTTTCCAGAGAGTTAGACAGAGAAAATCTGCATTCATAAGGAATTACACTAATTGCTAAATTTTGAAATGACAACGCCTAAAAAACTGAGATGACAATTTGTGCCAAAATTAACATTTGATCAGGCGGAGACGACTGTGACGGGACTTGGCCGCAATCTTCAGTGTTTTGGCATCAACGCGCTCCTCTCTGCCATCTGCTTCTTCTGAAGTGAGAAACTTCACATTTGGTGTAGAACTTCCAGTCAGAACCGTAAAACTGGAACCAAAAAAAAACAATTAGCAACGTTCCTGGTTTTTCCGCAGCATCCAACACGTTCCAATGATTCCGGTGATTAAAATTTGAGAATCAATAAATCATAAAGTTGTGTTTACTGATCATGTTTTAAAAGTTCAGTGTGTAAGATTTAGGTGAAAGGGATCTTTTGGCAGAATATAAATTAATCTGTTTAATCTAAATTGTACAAATTGTTGTTTTCTTTACCCTAGAATGAGCCATTTATATTTAAATACTTTATATTTACATTTACTCTCTACGGAGGCCGCCATGTTTTTTTTACAGTGGCCCAGACTGGACAAAATAAACCTTTTTGAGTTATTATGACAACTGAAGGTTTCCACAGGTTCTCCTTCATGTTTGGAAGTGGAGGGTGAGGTGAGGGGTATTCAGCTGCAACTTGCAACTTCACCACTAGATGTCACTAAATTCTACACACTGAACCTTTAAAGTCAATGAAAAGAGCCAGGATTGACGTTGGCACCCCCCCCCCCCCCCCTCCCCTCCCTTGTTTTCTTCCCAGCAGCGTCTGCTCGAGCTCCTCCAATGTAACTCCTGCTAGTGTGGTGCTGCTCTCGACCTCCTTCTCCACTCTTCCTCCTCCTCCTCCTCTTCTTTCTCCTCTTCCTTCCTTCACACAGCTGATGCCCAGGTACACTGGCATGTCTGCACTCCCCTCCTCCACAACCCCCCTCACTCTTCTTTTTGTTTTTTTTTACCCCAGTTGTCTTGCCATCTCTACTCCCGTGGTTTCCTTTCTCCTTTTTCCAGCTTTTTTTCTCAAACCAAGAGAATCATTATAAGATAAAACCAAGTCTCCTTCTTCTCTTTTTGTCAAGCTGTTTGGCCGAATTCCATTTTATACGCTGAGTTTCTCAATTCATACCCAACGAGAAGCAACCCCCCCCCCCCAAAACGAGCTACTTTGCATCTGCCACTTCATTTTTGTCACATATGTGACATTTCCAAAGCAGTAATGGAAATGGTATGAAGTCATGGGACTTTGCCTTCGTGCAGCCCCGCCAATTATTCTTCCTTATTTCCTTATTTCCTTTCTCCATGGCTTAGTTTCCCCCCTCGTCTCCTTGCTTCATTCATATCACTCCATTTGTCTCCTTAAATTTGTTATTTCACTCTTCCTGCTTGACGCTTTGCTCATTTGCCTCTTGTCAGTCCCTTAACTCATCCTATGTCTTCGCTGCAGTTTTCCATCACTGCCTTGCTTCCTTAATCTGCAGCATCCGTTCGTATCCTGCACTCCACGCTACCATCCCTTCCTTCTTTCTCTCCTTGCTTCTTCCTGACTGTGTACTTTATGGGTTACGCTGTGTGCCTCTTCAACTGTTTCCCCTTCCGTGCATACCCTTCTGCCCAATTATCCTCTTACCCGTAACCTCATATTTCCCTGTCACTTCCTCTGCTTCTCCATCTCCCAGCTTCCTTACATTTATTCTCTGTGATTTATCTCCCGCTTTGCCCTCAACCCCTTTGCCATGTTCCCATTTGCTCCCTTACCTCTCCTTTCCCCTTACGCCTGTTGCATCTTGTTTCTCTTGGTACCACCATGCCCTCCGTCCCCATCTCCCTCCTGTTCCCTCCCTCTCTGCTGTGCTCCCTTATCTATTAATTCTCGTCTCCTCTCCCCTGTCTGGTATCTCCTGCCCTTAGGAGCTGTGCTGCATGTGTCTGCTGGTGTGTTTTGACAGACAGGGTCCTGACCTTGTCTCAGACCCTGCTGCTGCACAGGCTGTGGGATGTGTCAGCCTCACCCTTGATCACATCTCCCCGCGCAAACACTCACAGGGACATGCACATGCAAAATAACACAGTCCTGTAAACGCATGCACGCAGAATTTGCACGCGCACACGTCTGCACAAATGCCACACGCAAGTAGTCGCACGTGAAGAGGCGAAACGCGAGTGCCGGGCTGCACACATTGGATGCGAGTCCGTCGGGCGCTCTGTGAACTCGCTCACAGCTTTGCACCGACTCTGTGTGAAGTGCTGATGTGTTCTGACATTCACATTAACACACGGCTCCCTGAGCAGATATGTTTCACTCTAACACACAAATGCAGACACACACACTCAGGTCTGCAGACACCTGCGTGATGGATTCTTCCATGTAGAATCTGTGCACCTCAGTTTCCTCAAGTCGTAACTTGGCTCGTAGCAATTGTCGCCTCTTTACAGGAATGGCGATGATTGAAATCCCTGAGAACCTGACAACCTGCCAAATGTCCCATGATGATATTAACATGTGTATAATATGTAAATCACATAAATGCTGCTGCAGAACCTTGTATTTTCATATTCTGTGTATCATCTAGGTTACATTCAGAATATCTTCTATCAGCACCTTGTTTATTAGAAGAACCTTTGACGTAAAATAGATTTTACCATCAATACTTTCTTTACTTCCTTGGCTGTATCGCTCTTGTCTTGTTTTCTCATCCCTCTTATCCAAGAAACACAGAATATCTCTTCATCACTTGTTAATTTGACACTTGCAGTGTGTGTGTGTTCATATTTTCCTATGGATTGGGCCAATTTGAGCCTGAAAGACCCAAAGTTCTCTCATAAGCTCAAAAGCCGTCAACAGTCGGATCCTCCTCTCTCCTGTCTCGACCCCCTGTGGTGACGGGGAATGAGAGATACCATTGTGTGCATGTACAGTATCTGGTGTGTGTGTGTGTGTGCACATGTGTCCACCTCCTCCATGAAAATCCCCATCATGGTGAAACAACAATAGCATATCTATTCCAGGCGGATCAGCGGGTGTGCCTGCGACTCGCCCGGTCGAATCAGGCAGGATTTCTACTTATTCAGCCTCAGATCCTTGTGTTGCTCATCAGTGCCGTCGCATCAGGGGCCTTTTCTCCGTGTCCTCTCCATCTCCATTGTCAATACTCCTGTCTTAGCGTGCTCTCATCTCACTTATTGCACATCCTGTATAACCTTCTACGTTGCAAGATAAACAGCGTCTGATGCTTGTTATTTGTTTGTGTCTGCCAGCTGAGATTTAAAAAAAAAAAAAACACTGAGTGATGCCGTCTTTATTTCTCTTTCCAGACAATGTGGCTACAGCAAAGCTTCTCAGGAGGGAGACGAGGAACTTTACTTCCAGTGTAAGTGACGACGCTGATCTCTATTAAATCCCAGATGTTTGTGTGTAAACTGTGTTTGTTCATGTTCAATCACTGCTCACAGGGGGCGAGGATCTATCAATACATGCTTTGTCTTTTCCTGTTCCCCGTGCACGAAGTCATGCGACACGCGTGTGCCTCGCAGATGACTTTTTGAGGCATTAGGCAGTGTCACGGCATTAATTCTTAATTCTGAGTGCATGCTTAGCCGGCTCTGAGCACACTGACACACTCCATTAGGTGGTGTGTGTGTGCGGCTGAGTTTGATGGAGAGAGATTGAAATCCAGAGGAGGGAAAGATAAAGACCTGAAGAAGGGGGGGAGGGGGAGAAGGAAAAAACGGGGAGTAAAAGTCAGGAAGCAGCAGCAGCAGCAGAGATCTCTCCTCCCAAAAGACCACGTTAAATGTCGTTGTTGCACACGATGTCGTACACGGTTGTAAATGCTGCTTTTTTTAAACTCCGCTCACAAAGCCCTCAATAGGCTTTTTGTTTGACAGTGACAGAATGGAAGTAGTTTGACATATCTCTGCTTGTTTTGTGCGTGCCAGTGCTCCGCTAATATGGTGGATGAGTGTGCGCGTGTGTGTGTGAGAGAGTGAGAGTGAGTGGGGGGGGATGGGGGTACATGCGTGTGCGTGCTCGTGCTCATTTGCGTTGTTTAATCTCCCAGCATGCTGAGCCCTCTGGAGAGGTTTGGAGCACTATGCCTGATGAATAATGAGCCAAAGCCATGCGGCTCGGAATTAAATCTGCCCAAACATAGACATGCCAACAGCTGACAAGCACGCAATATACATACAAATACACACACAGACACACACACACACACACACACACACACACACACGGACAGGTATTTTTGGCCTGTTTCTCAAACACATGAACGGACACAGAGACACTTCTTTTGTTCTCGTTATCCGCACACGCTCTCTGGAGTCCACTTCCTGTTCTGGGATGGTAAACCCGGTGCAACACACTGTCATTGGGCTGCAGGTCCACCTTGTCCGAGAACAGGAAATGTGTGTGTGAGTGTCATGTCCGCCTGGTTTTAAAAAAAAATCTCCTCCATCCATCTGTTCATCTGCCAAACTCTTCCAACACACTCCCCGGCCGTAGAGTAACACGGAGGGACACGGGAAGGGGGAGAACCAGCGGCTAAATGAGTGTGTGAGTAATAATGTAGAGGAATAAAGGAGAGGAAATGAGTGTGTGGAGTGGAGAGTGAGGAGGTGAGTTGGCAGGGAGGGAGAGACTCATCATAAGTGACACTGCTCAGAACATTAGTGTTATGTCGGAGTGAGTGACCTAGAAACGTACGGTGGGGGTGGGTGGGCGGAGGAGAGACTCATCCGCGGCGCCGGCTAACCGCGCAGTTTTAGAAAGCATCCCCAGTCAGACGGCAGAAATGTTTGGGGCTAAATATGCCCACCCTGTTGTCCAGTGGAGTGTGAATGTGCTTCAGTTTCCCCTCAATCGCTCGTGGCTGTGACACAGTTAACCCTGAAACTAATCAGCCACAGAGCCAGTGTAGCGCATGTGTGTGTGTGTGGGTCAAATGTGTGACAACGATTGCAGACATTTATTGTTCATCTTCTGCGGCATGTGAGCGCCCCCTTCGTGTTTGTGTTTGTGTGTGTGTGTACGTACCGCACAGCTGGTTTTAAGCTACAGCATTTAAGTTTTTAAAAACCCTATTTGACAGAAAAGAGTCTTCGATCCTCCACTCAGCCCTGGCCCTGAATAGAAAAGGTTTCATTTGCCTCATAATTGTACTTTTGGCTTTATTTGTGTACGTGTGTGTGTGTGTGTGTGTGTGTGTGTGTGTGTGTGTGTGTGTGTGTGTGTGTGTGTGTGTGTGTGTGTGTGTGTGTGTGTGTGTGTGTGTGTGTGTTGGATCAATAAGCCGTTATGAGGCAGCCAGTATAGGATTCCTCAGGTCGATCTGGAGCCCTAATCACATTTCAGGGCCTCGGCCACGCTTTTGGGAAAACTCCCAGACGTTTTCCAGGAAGATTTCCAGTCAAGATAACGTGTAGTAACAAGGGTCAAAGGTCGTCTAATTGAAAGCTCTACCTCACTGGTTTAATAGTTATTGGCTGCCGGCTGGTTTATTTGGTGGTTGTTTGGCGTCCGGCAGTTGATAAAAGGAAACGGAGCTCGCTGAGAGGACGGCTGTTTGTTTTTGTTTGGTTGTGTACAGTCAAACAGTCGGGGGTCAATAACTCTCGCAGCTCGAAATGTAAGCTGAAGTTTCCAATTGTGTCTCATTAATGTCACAGTAGTGATTTTCTAAAAGTCCTCGGAAGAATTTAAGCAAATTAGGCAAAGTAACCTTTTTTTTTATTCGTGGAGTGGATTGGAGAAATTCAGTGTGAATTATAGCCTCTGTTTTCAAGGAGACATAATAAACTTTAGCTCTAAACTGGAAACCAAGGCTGAGGTATGAGTCGGAGACGAACCCATTATATTTCGGTGCAGTCCTGAAACCCAAAGGATATTTTTGACATTTTCACAGATTTCCTTGGGTATAATTCACTGAAAAAGCATCATATGTTTCCTTTAACTTCCTTTAAAACCCTGTTGTGTGATCTTACAGGATATTAGTTTGTACTTCCTGGGCTACTCATCAACTGTCACATTGTGATTTGAGGACGTACAATCATATTATTTTTAGATTTCTTTATGCTGAGGTTCCAGACCTGTCATTTACTCGGGAGAACTCGCACGCAAACTCTAAAACTAACGACAAAGCAGCAGTCGAGCACCGTGGTGTCACTTTGAGGTTTCGCCGCCTCAGCGTTTTACTGTCTATTATGTCCTGTCCCAGTTTCTGACGGCAGATTATCTTGTGTTTGTGTGTTATTTTGCATAAGTGTGTTAGTGGGATAATACTTCTGAAGCATGCAGGAAGAGACAAAAGGCCTGGTGCAAGAGCCCTGTGATCTGAGTAAAGCCTTGTGGACCAAACCCAAAGTCACACTTGAGAACTTGGAGCTTATGATCTCAGTTCTTCTCTATTTTCTCTCTCTCTCTCTCTCTCTCTCTCTCAAGGTCAACACAAACAAAACCACGGAATTAGACAAGTTGTGAATCCATAAACGGAAGCATTTTGTTTATCTTTTTAAAGAGGAGAAAACTCATTTTAAACAGTTTAAATCAAAATCAGAAACTTGCCTGTGTGTTTACAGGCTTGTGTTTGGTTGTTATAACCGCAGATAACATGTCAGACTCAGATTTCTGCTGCGGGCCCGCGGTTAAAGTGGAGTTTGATGGCAGAAAATGTTTCAGCCATCTCACACATCAATGGCAGAACTCTGGGTATTGATTTCCGTCTCCGGATCAAAGAGCAGGAGCTTCTTCCCAGACACAACATTTTGGGTCTGAAATTTAACAACCACAGCCACAGAGAGAAATTCTTTGTTGGAGGAGGCAAAGCTACCAATTTCTCCGCTGACTGCAGCCTCAGTCGAGCACAAAGCGATGCCGACATGAAGAGTGTTTTGCTTTGTGCGGAGAGAGCACACCGCCGGGACCGCAGACATGTCTTTATACAAACACAACAGCTGACTAGCTCGCTGTATTTATTTTTACCCACACACACTTTAATGATATCTGAATCTAAGGGGGTTCTTTTTTTATCCATTTTGTGTATCATGTGGATTGTTGCTGCAGGGACTCCTTGTTTTCATCGTGTGTTCTTTTTATAAAGACAAGCCTTAACATCTTTAAATATCTTAAAGTTTTTCATGAAGGTTAATCTTTATTGTGTGTTTCTGCACCGTTGTAGTTAAGATCCCGACGCGAAGGACCTACATCGACCCGGAGACCTGTGAAGACCTGCTGCAGGCCGTCCACGCCTTCGCCAAGGAGCTGGACAACTCCAGCATCAAGATAGAGAGAATCGTGCACACAGGTACGAGATTATACAGAGAAAGACTGATGCACTTCTCTCTTTTAAAAGTGCACTTCAGCAACACTGCCAAAACATCCAGGTGATTTTCCGTAGTGGGTGCAGATGTCAGTATTTTGAGTTTTCCAATATTTGGTGATGCGCAGCGTGGAGACAGTGCAACCGGGAGACAAAACAACACAAAGACTTTATACATTTACATCAGCAGGTACTCTAGGTGGTCTCACATGACTGAACTGCAGCAGAGAGTCTATCCAAAGTCTGCAGGTCAAATCAGGACTAATATCCGCAGGCTAACAAGCCCAAAGTCTCCTGGCTCTGGTGTATTTTCATCCGTTTTGGGCCAACACAGCCACATTCAGCCTATCACAGGGCCAGCAAACATACAAAGACCTAACTACAGTTTGCATCTGCCTTTGTACCTCCGTGCTTCACCAGATTAAAAACAGAGATAATAAAAATCAAAGAAACAAAGGTAACTGTAACTTCTAGTCTTTAGTTTGTGTCAGGTTCCCAAAGAACCCGAAGAATTCAAAACACTGGATCTGGATCTGTTATCTATCATCGTGTTTATTTTTCAGACTTTAGAAAAGTTCCCTCCACAGCAGACATTTTACAACCGTCTCCACCGGATGACAAGTAAAAAGTCTCCGTGTGCCCATTTTGACATTGAAGAACAATTTGAAGAGTAGTGGTTGTGGCTCAGATTGTACAGAGCAGGTCGATGGTTCAATTTCCCAGTTTCTATGTCAAAGTGTACTTTTGCGAGACACTGAGTGGTTGTGCCATTTGTGTGAATGATAGACAATGTGGCTTTTATGAATGTGTGTGTAAATGAGATCTGTAATCTAAAACCCTTAGAAATGTGCTATATTTAAATGAATCCATTCAATATAAGCACCATGTTTGGGATGTAAAAAACAATTAGTGAGGAGTTTATGCAACTATAAAAATTATGACTTTTTTCAGCCCAAATTGCAATTAAAGCTAAAATAATTCTCGCCCTGTTTTCACATTATGAGCAAAGGCAGCAAGCGGAGACGATCCACAGTTGCAGCAATCTTCACTCAGCGTGTCGCGAGACAAACCGGAGAAGCCACTTCACTCAGTTTGGAAACTTTGCCAAAAATTGATTCAGCTGTTTGATTTGCCTCGTATCTCGTTCCACAGTCTCACCTGCACCGAACCTAATCTCTCATCTCTCTTTGATCCCTTTGTATTTCACGTGTCTCTCTCTCTCTCTCTCTCTCTCTCTCTCTCTCTCTCTCTCTCTCTCTCTCTCAGTCGTGTCTGTTCATTTGCGTCATCTTATTTTTCTCGTCCAATATGTTTGTATTTCTCTGCCCCCCCCCCCCCCCCGCTTCACCTCTATTCATGTATTTCCTTTGATCTTTGTGCAGATATAACTCCATGTCATCAGTCTAACCTGTTTTTTTCTTCCACTCTTTCTGGTTGCTCCTTATACAGAAGAAGATTCGGGCCACGAGAAAAAATGTATGTGGACAAAAGAAGAAACATCAATAGGGATCATGACCTTTATTTCTCTATCTCCCCCTACAGGTGACTTTGGGGAGGTGTGCCGTGGCTGCTTGAAGCTGCCCAGTAAGAGAGAGCTGCCAGTGGCCATAAAGACATTAAGGGCCGGCTGCTCGGACAAACAGCGCCGCTCGTTCCTCAGCGAGGCCGGCATCCTGGGGCAGTTTGACCACTCCAACATCATCCGACTGGAAGGCGTCATCACCACCGGTAAGAAGGGGTGGGGGGGGGGCACAGAGGAGAACAAATCCTGGCCATCATAGGAGGAGTGGGAGAGTTTGACCACCTCCGGTATCAGAAAGGGGATTCATCCCTTTCATTGCTAGAGGAAAGTGAGCCGTAGGAAGAAGAAATAAGGGAATTGGAATTTCATTATTTCGGTATCACGGCTTCAGATGGGGTCATCACCTCTGGAGAGGGAAACCGGAGTTGGAGCAAAGGCGATGGACGGGAGAGGGGGGGGGGGGGGATCGGAACGAGCACCGGGACGCTCCGACCACTTCAATATCACACACGTGGAGGGGGTCAGTGATCACAGCGGAGAGGGCAGGGACGGCAGGATGGTTGAGGAAGAGTTAGGACAGAGTCGGCGTGGATAGATGTCCGCTACCGGCAGACAAGCCACATCAAGGCCCATTTTCCGCTGACAGATAGCAATTGAGGTTCTTGAGTGAAAACGGAACGGAGGGAGGAAGAGGAAACAAAAAAAAAAAAAAAAGATTGTTGAAGGAGGGGGGGACGGAGAAAAGAGACACGAGACACAGAGAAGATGAGGTAGAGGTTAATGGGAATGGAGGCAGGTGAAGGGAGAAGCTTTAAAGAGTTTGTGAAGTTTTTGTTACTGCCGGAGTGTTGCGCAATGTGTGTGTGCGCGTGTGTGTGTGTGTGTGTGTGTGTGTGTGGGTGTGGGCACAGTGCCCGAACACACTCTGTGCTCAGTAGGATGGCAGCAGATGTGCAGGGTACAGTAATTGGTGCTAGAGACCCAGCGGGGCCTTGAGATCCACTCCAATCTCTCCCACCACACACACACAGACAGACAGACACACACACACACGCCTCACATGAATGTTTTCCTCACACAAAAAAGTGATCCCATATGGTCGCTTCTTTTTCACTATTATTGACACACACACACCTGCTTGCCTGCCTCACTTGGCATAAAATCACACATCCGTACAAACACACACACACACACACTATTTGACTACAAATCACCTGCTTTACATCACTTACCCCCCCCACTTAGCCCACCTGCAAACAGCATCCTCCTCCTCCTCCTCCTCCTAATCCCCACATGCTTTAATTCATTCAGGTCCACATGAGAAGTGAGTGTGTCCTCTTGCATTATCCAGCACTTGCTCCACCAACAGATTTCAGGAAATGAGATTAAAGGTCATGCAACAATGTGGTTTTGTGTCATTTAAGGAAGTATTTTGTCACCTCAGGGGAGAAACACACAGGAAGTGACCGACGTGATGTGTTATTGCATTTTCTACAAGAATGAAGCTCAGAGCTACACGTGATCAGATTTAATCAAATCTCCGAAATACCTTTATTTACAATGTTGAGTTTATATCTGTCTGATCTCAGGTGTTTGTATTTGTTTGAACTCTTTTCTTTATAGAAAATTAATGAACGACCACATCACAGTCTCTGTGTGTTTCCACCATAGTCTGCATATAAAGATGGACGACATTACGTCCCCCCAAAAGTCAAGCCGCAGCGTCTTGATTGCCCCCTGGTGGCTGACTGCAGTATAGGACATATTACGGGTCATGTTAGTGGATGGGACATGGGCAAAACTAAAAAGTAAAAATGTACTTCATGCTATGAAGACAGCCTGATGCGTCATGATTGACAGCTGACACCTGTCAAGTGTAATTCTCACTGACTCAAAACAGCAGCGTTCCTATCTGGGGATATTTTAGTTTTATTTCTGCATAGAAGGAGGAAGTGGAAATGTGTTGTCCATCTTTCTTTACACATTTAGAAGATTACGAATATGTATTTTTCTCGCTCTCTCCGTCAAACACATTCCCTCACTTTTCCCTCCCTCTACATTTCTGTCAGGATTTGCCAACTTACTCGACGTCTTCGAAAACACGACGTCTTCTTTAGCGGCGAACCGTGTGACACAAACGATCCGTGTTCGTAGCCTGTACGTGTCTGTCAGCCCAACACAGAGCGACGCCACTGATTCGCCCTCCGACTCCCACCAGTTACAAGACGGCTGGCGTATTACACGACGCCGTCCCTGTGCTGACTCACGGTTCTCGGGTGTCGTCGGTAACCTCTGCAAATAGCTTCGTGCCCAGGGGCCGTGTAATACATGCCAAACCATGAATTGTGTATATTACATTACAAAGTTAGCATTTTTCTAACACACGCCTGCACAGTTTGTGGGGATTTATAACCCAGCGTCCTATCTCAGGATATGTAATTTCAGATACTAAGTTGTTTACATATCTATCAAGCTGTTCCTGACAGTATCGCACTTCCATACTCCTCTCCTACTTTCTCCTTGTTTCCTCTTTCCTCCAACTGCTGCGCTCTTATTATCCTCCTCTGTGCACTTCATAGCACAGCGCTGGATTTCTGCCATCTGTGCCTGGGCACATTGTGTGTGTGTGTGTGTGTGTGTGTGTGTGTGTGTGTGTGTGTGTGTGTGGGCGCATGCATCTGTTGTGCACATGTGTAGTGTGTGTTGCCGTGCAAGCCTGGGCTGTTGGCTTGTGTGTGTGTGTGTGTGTGTGTGTGTGTGTGTGTGTGTGTGTGTGTGTGTGTGTGTGTGTGTGTGTGTGTGTGTGTGTGTGTGTGTGTGTGTGTGTGTGTGTGTGTGTGTGTGTGTGTGTTGTCGTGCACAGATCAGGTGTGTATGTGTGTGTGTGTGGGTCATTAAACTTGCTGAGACAGCCGGGGCAGCACACAGGTTCTCCTGGCTTCACCACAGTTCAGTGGGTGAAGAATGGCTTTGCACAATGTCTGCCGCGCTGCCAAGTGGACTGGACTCACTTTAATCTCTCCCTCCCTCCCGCCCCCTCCCTCCGTGTCTCTGTCTCTATTACCTCTCTCCATTTCTTTTTCTTCCCCCCTGTTCCCACAATTTTATCCCAATTTCAGCTGCTCACACACCCGACTCTCTTTCTTTTCTTTCTCCAGGTAACACCATGATGATCATAGTGGAGAGCATGTCGAACGGATCCTTAGATTCCTTCCTAAGGGTACGTTCTCTTTTATTTTAATTTTTTTTTGCATGTATCTTAAATTTAAATGCAGAATAAACCCTCATTATAATCTTCTGCTCTCATAAACAAGGTATTTTGTTGTAATAATCCTAAATTCCCTACTATTATGGCTCAGTCCTAGGGCAGCAATACTTGCTTATTACAGCAATAAGGGAAACGTAACGTAATTAACAGCACAAATGGAGTGTTTCAGCTCAGAGATGCTGTAAGCTGCTGTAAACTGTAATTGTGCCCCACTGCTCTGTGAACCACGGCGGCATGTTTTATAATGATATGAATTAATGGCCTGTTTGTTTTTATTCTCCAAATAAAGGGATTCAGCTCAGTGAGCACAACATTGTGCCGTACTAACAGATGTGTTCCCTGTTTAGTTTTTTTCAATCTCTGTATTCTATACGCTTCTTTCCTCCATCGTTTTCTCCCTCTCCTTTCATTTCTAATCTCCTTCCTCCCTTTCTCTCCCCCCCCGATGACTCCAGAAACACGAAGGCCAGCTGAGTGTAATGCAGCTGATGGATATACTGACCGGGGTGGCATCAGGGATGAAGTACCTCACCGAAATGGGCTTCGTCCACAAACGGCTGGCCGCACACAAGGTGAGGGAGCAGGTGGGAGGAGATGATGGAGGAGAGGGTGCAGCGTGATGTATATGTCTCGGGCTATTGCACGGATTTCGCAGGTGGGTTATCGCAGGAACGCAATTTGTCCTCGTCTGCAAACATCTTCGACAATCACTCAGCTGCAGGATTTTATTTGAGGAACGAGTGAAACTGAGTGAAGTTTGAAAATGACAAGACAAAGCTGTCAAAAACGTTTTGTCACACTCAGGTTTCACCGGGTGAGTTTGAGTTTGTGTTTTTTTTTTTTTTCTTCCTAAAAGAGCCCATCTGTCAAACTGCAAATGCACTGATCACGTTGTGGAAAGACCATTTGTTCTCACAAACAATCAGTCAGGCCCCTGGTGCAATAAGAGCTTTGCCCAACTGGGTGCTGACATCGCAGGCTGCGTCCCCACCACTGCATTTTCATTTGAAAGGGCATCAACTCTGCAACTCTGCTCCGGACACGCCTGGCGTCCACACTCCTCCAGAGTTTAAGAGTGGTATGAAAACACTGCTGACCCTGTCTTAAAACTTGAAAACTCGAAGGTCACGTTTTAGTCTGGACGGTCAGAAACGTAGATGTTAGGAAACGATGACGTAGAAACTCACGACAGATCTTTCTGGTCACGACGTTACCTTCGCTGACTCGTCCGGCTGCTATCACGTGACCCTTTTCCAGAAGAAAACAACCGGCATCAGCCTCGGCCTCCGGTGTAGAGCGCTGTTGTCTTAGCCAACAGATGTTGTGCAGTTAAATTCTAGATTTTACAACGACACAACTGTTTACATGTGTAGGAGACAACGCTTCAGGTGAACACGTGCCCAGTTTACGTGACTGGACCTTTTCAGGCGTGTTTTTAAACAAAAACGTCAAAGTATGGATATAGCCGACAGCTGTTTATCCTCCGAATATAACCAGTTTGTTTCCTCCACCTCAGGTGCTGGTGAACGCCAACCTGAACTGCAAGGTGTCCGGCTTCAGACCTCTACAGGAGGACAAGATAGAGGCCATCTACACCACACTGGTAAGAGGAAATAAATGTGAAAGCCTATGTTTTATTCTGCAGCCAGGATGTAAACTTTAACTTCCCTAATTAATGAACCTCAGTGTGGTACAAAGCCAGTTGGCATGGAGTTCGTGCATGTAGCGGTTTTATTTTTAATGAGCCTCGGACCAAATGAGTTCTAACACGTGTCATGTTAGGTTCAGTTGAAGTCATATAATTAAGACTTGTTTCCGTGGATATTTTTGGTTTCCTCTCCGGCTAAACCCACTTTTCCAAGAGACTCTTTTCATCTCGTGAAAAATGTCACTGCAGCTTTTCAAAGTCGGTATTAAAGCTTTACATTTTCTCCACGTCCTTGTGCTCCGTGTCTTACCTTCTCCTCCTCTGTCCGCCAGCACGGAGGGAAGAGCGTGGTGCTGTGGACCGCTCCGGAGGCCATCCAGTACCATCGCTTCTCCTCCGCCTCAGATGTGTGGAGCTTTGGCATCGTCATGTGGGAGGTCATGTCCTACGGAGAGAGACCCTACTGGGATATGGGCAACCAGGATGTGAGTTGGGAAGGGAGATGGGGACACAGATTGGAGGGTTGCTTTGTATTAATCTCTCTCAGCTATTCTCTCTATTCCTCTCTCCCCATTTTTATTCCAATATCTGCACTTCACCAGCCTCCCTCGCTCTTTCACCTCCCCCGGAGTCGCTTTATCAATGAACTCTGTATCCACGCCGAGCTCGGATCTTATTAAAAGAGAGTCAAGAAGCCGCAGTACCTCTGAAAGCCTTTCCAGGGCCTAAGTCCCCCTTTTTAAGTCTGCATCAGCTCCGTGACCAATCCTGTTTCCTTGTAAGGACGCGTTGACCCCCTTCCAGTGGCCCCCACCGGTCCCCGAGTGCCTTCCTGCTCTTAAAAGTGCTGAAAATCCCTTCTGGGGAAAAAACTCAAATAAATCTGCCTCTTTCAGGAAATGTAAAGCGCTCGCTGTTTGAGGGGTGGAGGAGATTGTTCAGTCGATTGGATCCTGACGCTTGTCACTCGCAACCTGTTATTTCCAAGTCGCTGTGGGTGGGTGGGTTCTCTGCTGTCGTCACTCGTACCTTTTTGTCCTTCAATAAACCCAAAAAGGTTTTAACTCAGCTCTTGAAGGAAGTCAGAGGAGAGAGAGAGAGAGCAGGTATTCTTTGTAGTGTTATTTAACGTTAAATCTATTTTTTAAAGCGCTCATTTTAAGAGTTATTATTGTTCGCCATGTCCGAAAGCTTCAATGCTAATGCCCTCTCAAGTGATTGTCACCAGAAAATAATGCGTACACTTTATGCAGGTGGGCGCATGGTTAGAAAGCAACGGATTATTAGAATGTTTCATTTTTTAATGTCCAAAAATTAATATGCATGAGTTATTCAGCAGGCAGAAGAATGGGGAGCTTTTTAAAGACAGTTTTTTCCCTGCTGCCCTTTCACAAAGCAGAAGGAAAGTTTCCGCTCGGCCTCGTCCTCCGTGTTATCAAACTTTCCAATTGAAGGGGCAGAGGTCAAGCTTGTAGAGCGCCGGGAATATTAATCCATTTTAAATTGATACATTATATCATAACGGAATTGTCGCTCGGGCGCGTCCACCTGTGATCCGTCGTGGCCTTTATGCACCGGCTTTGATTAAATGGAAAATGTCAAACGCTGAAAAGCATTTTGTGAATGCTCTTTAGCGAGATGGCAGCTTAAGGGGGCTGAGAGGACGGTGGAGTGGGGCACAGGGTGAGGCGGCTGGTGGGCTGAGGTAAGAGCGAGTGTTTTAGGAAATAACGCCGCTGATGGACGTCGTCTTTGTGATCACGCTCCAACTTGATTTCCTCCTCGGACGGTGTTTTCTGCGAGTAATTCAGGAGAAGGATGTATTGCACGTCCCTAGATTTAGGCTTCGGAGGAAATCTCTGGTGAGCTGTTATAGTGAATGGTTTTAGAATGAGGGGACAACATTAGTCTGATGGAGGAACATGTCTGCAGGGAGGCTCTCCTGCTCTGATGTGTGAATACAGGGAGGTTTCACAGGACTAAATGAAAATGCTGAATGGAGACAGATCATTTCCTAAGACTCATAGTTTAGGCGCAGGAATTGTAAGAAAATACTGGATTTTTATTGTTTCTCTTCTGTTTTAAACCGTTTTTAATTCACAGGTTTACAACATAATGTATTGTAGGAAATTTTAAATATCACATAGGTCCATATCAGTATGAAAATAACAGAAAACCAATGACAAAATACAGAAACATACTAAAGAGTGTGGATACACTGCACATGTCAGTAATCCAGCAAAACAAAGAACATGGAGACACTGCAGTTTGTGCCGAACTCTTTGCTCCACACATTTGTTCCAGTTTTTTCAAAAACAAGACGTTAGTATCTTATTCATTGTTTGTGGTGTAATTGGTGAGAAAAGAAAATTATCATTCAGCACTTTCCTACATTATTCACTCCCCCCATCCTTTGCTGAGGCATTTATCCACTTATCATGTAAATACTTGGAAAATCACTTATTCTGAAAATGTCTAACCTGATATTGATTGTGTTTCCTCCTGTAGGTGATAAAGGCCATCGAGGACGGCTTCAGGCTGCCGGCTCCAGTTAGCTGTCCTCCACATCTCCATCAGCTGATGCTGGACTGTTGGCAGAAGGAGAGGACGGAGCGGCCCAGCTTCAGCCAGATCCACTCGGCCCTCAGCAAGAGCATTCGCTCCCCCGACGGCATCGGTTCCTCCACCCTGGCACGCAGGTATGGTTCGGTGATACGCTACAGCTGGCCTCAGTAATCGGACATTTATCTCTATAAATCTATATCTCTGAGCACTCAACCCCTGTTTCTGCGTCTTTCAGGACCCTCAGTTCATCCATTACATTAGCAGAAAGACCTCTCCCCTCCTTCCCGTCCTTTAACTCCGTGGGAGAGTGGCTGGACGCAGTGGACATGGGACGCTACAAGGACAATTTCACTGCGGCGGGATACTGCTACTTGGAGTCTGTGGCACGAATGACTGTACAGTAAGTAGCTCTTTATAAAACACTGTGTGTGTGACCTTTTAGTTCCTGTGGTAAAGAGAGACGTCAAGTGAGTGAATAAGAAAAGATGGAGATGGAGGCGCTGCAGAAAGGCTATGACTAAATAAATACTTGCATTGGATAATTAAAGAGGCTGAACACGGATCTAAAGAAATAACTGATGAGCAAATCATTTCTGAGCTCATGTTTTTAAAAGCAAAAATCTAAAATATTCTCTCGCTCCAGCTTCTCAGCTGTGAGAAATAACAGCTTTCTTCTTACGTAATAATTGATTTAATGTGTTTTGAGTTTTAGACGTTAACCGAGGATTGAAATTAAAACATTTTGCAACATCACCATGAGCTTTAGGAAATTAAACAAAGAATCTATCACCATATAGTTGATTTAGAAAAAATACTAAATATAATTAGTGTCTCAGAGACACTTGTATTACTATTCTTATCCTCTCGCTGTAACTGACAGATAAAGATGTTTTATATGTCAACTTTTTTCTGAATTTCCAATTTCTGGATAAAAGTTATAATTTACTTGACATTCAAGTTATTTTTATGCTTTTAAGTTTGTTCACTTTACTTTAATGTGTCATGAAGCTTTTTGTGGAAGTAAAAGAAACAAAGTCCTGAAATAACTTTCATGGATTCCTAGTTTTTTTTAAATTCTGTAGCGATAATAAATTATTACATTATTATAACACCGCATATGAATTTTAACAGAGCAATAAATGTAAAACCTTTCCACTGTGAAACTTGCTGCTCCAGTCTTGTTTCTAAAGTTGACTGGAGTTTATCTCCCGGTTTGACTTTTAATATCTGAATCGGGCTTGAATTGGTCAAACAGAACTATCTAATGACAGAAACTATCTCAGATTTTTTGCTTTATAAATTTGTGTATTTTGACTGTTTTAGTTTGGTCTATGTGCCATCTGCTAACATGGAGGAGGCAGAATTTATTACCTATACTGCAGCCAGCCACCAGAGGGCAATCTAGATAATTTGGCTTCACTCTCTGGGAGCTGTCACGTCTTTAAAAAGATAAAAACGGACACTAGCTCATAGTCTGTGTAAATCTATTTCCTCAGTCAGCTTCAGTGGGCGGTCCTCAGTTTGAAGAGCGTGATGAGAGTTGTTGGCTCGTCTGCTCACGTTGCCACAGCGACGTGAGCAGACGAGCCAAGTTCTTGAGCGATGATCTGAGCATCAAATTATTTGAAGTCACTAACTCCTGCCGACGACATAAGAGCCCAATAAATTTCACATCCCCTTCAACTTATCGGTGTAAATCTCGGTGTGTGTGTGTCCACAGAGACGTCCTGAGCCTGGGCATCACTTCCCTGGAGCACCAGAAGCTGATACTGGCGGCCATCCAGACCCTCAGAGCCCAGGTCATCCAGATGCACGGCCGCGGTGTGCAGGTCTGACGGAACGGCCGACGTGATGAAGTCTCACGCTGCTGCTGCTGCTGCAGACGGATGAGGAGGCAGAGGAAGAGAGAGAGAGAGAGAGAGAGAGAGAAGGAGAGAGAGAGAGAGAGAGAGAGAGAGCTCTTCCAGACTAACGGAAAGATGAGCAGATCTTTCAGCCACTCCTCTATTTACTCCTCCTCCCCACACTTCCTCATGCCTTCCTTGATAACCTTCCTTCCTTATTTTATTACCATTTTTTAAAATGAACCCCCCTTCCCCCTGCTGGAGACGAGCGGTATTCCTGTTGCGACGGAGGAGTGGGCAGCAGAGGAGTGATGTCATGTGACTTTTTTTTTCCCGTGTGTGACCTCTATCTGCACTTTGACCTTCAATAACTGTGTCAGCTCTGTCTCGCCGGTTTGCGGATCAGTGCGTCAAAATCAAACGGGACGCCGTCTCCAGCGGGACGGGGGGGGGGGGGGGCTCTGGTCCGGAGCTGACCTCCGAGCTGCGGCAGGAGGCAGAGATTTATTACGCTGCAAACGCACCAGTTGTCAAAGAAACACAATTCTTGGGGGGGTGGGTGGAAGTTTCCCTTTACACAGGACATCGATTCACCCAAAAAACAATATATAAACTATTCTACAGGCCTTGGATCAAATGACTCTCTCCTCAGACGTGGCACAGCTAAACCCACATCAGACTTATTTACCGTGACGACGCAGAATCATACGATTAAAGGGACATTTCTGGATATTCAACGTGGCTGGAATGTAAACCTGTGGTTTCGGACCGAGCTGTCCCGTGTTAGGTTTAGAGGAGTCAGAAGCACGGACAGTTCTGTGTCGAGCTGTATACAGTATTTAACGTGTGATGAAGGTGAACAGAGCGACGGTAAGTTGTGGGCGGTGATTTTCTGGACTTTCAGGAATATCAGCCCCTCGTTTCTTCTTCTTCTCTTTGGGGCCACAAACGCTGCAAAGATCCGCTTGTAAAGCAAAGGGAATAAAACGAGTTTGATTTGTTCAGTCATTCGTTTTACGTCGCCATCTCTTTCGCTTCCCTTTTGCATCGTTTCTTTATTCCCTCCGTCTCTCTCTCTCCTCCGCTGTGCTCTCCATTCGTTCTTTCTTCTAATTCCCCTGTTGGCCTCCCCCCCCCCCTACAAAGGCTTCTCACCACCACGTCTAATCCTCTGTACAGAACTCAGGCCAACTCTGGAAGATGGCGTCCATTCAGTTATTTATCCGTATTTATTTATGTTTACGGACTTTGAGGCGAACCTCCGCTGCACCAGAGGTCAAGAGGGTTTATTTAACTTAAAGTATTTAACAAAAAAAAAGTATTGTTGAGCAATGTCTCGTCGTTTTGTTTCCGTTTGATTTGTTGTTTGATTTATTTACATGATGAGCGTGAACAGATCGGTTGTTTTTACAGGAAGTGACGGGAACACTGGAGGATTTCAAACCGTCTGCACACAGTAGCTGTGTCCCAATTCAATGACGCACCTTCGTGGGCCGCGTTGTCCGAACCGGAAAAGAACCGGTTTTGTCTACGAAGGATTTTCTGTGATCAGAGTCACCAGCTTGTCCCATCGTTACCGCTGTTGCCTAGCAACAGAGCTGCACATGGGCCCGGCAAGAACCTTTTAATGCTCCTCGTTTTTTTTTTACATAAAACAAGCCTAAACTGTCCTAGGCCAAACTATACCCGGGGGTGTAAAATAGCCTAGGCCATACTATACCCCTCCAGGCCAGAGTATACCCCAGGGATAAACTGTTTTGATGTTGTTATCAGTGTTTAACTTTGAACATTTATATTGTAGCGAGGACTTGCTCGTCTTAGAAGTTGAAGTTTCAGGACGTAGTAATCTTTGATCTTTGCGGAAGTCTAATATTTGTTCTGTTTTTCTGGTTGAAGTAATAAAAGTCTATGTTTTGGAGTTTTAAGATTTAAGTCAGTTAGCTTTCTCACTTAACTTACCTGACAAAGCTGAACCCCCAATAAAATGTTGAAAAATTAAGTAATTCTTGTGTATATCACTCAACACTACTGATACCATGGGGGTATAATCTGGCCTGAGGGGTATGAATTGGCCTAGGCCATAATATACCCAGGGTATAATCTAGCCTAGGCCCCTTTAACCACAGGTATAGTCCGGACTGGGGGTATACTATGGCCTGTTACACCGGGATTGAGGATTCGCCCGTTGAAGCCTTCGTAGTTTGGGGATCGTTCACGATGGCGAAGGAGGCGGAGCCTGAATTGGGACACAGCTCGTACCTATGTATTCTTCCAGGTCCACTCTCATTGGATTTGCTGTATACATCACAGTGTGTAGTGTGGATACAGTATCACAGAATGTCATTGAGATGCTATTTTCTTTCTTTGTTGCTGTCGGATTATCATAGTTTTATGTTGCTGTTTCTCTGGCGCTCTGCCGCTCTACGTGGTTGCACTCTTGAACTCCCAGAATCCTCTCTGTACAGTGTTCGGCCCCTCGCCTTTTCTGTCCTATTTAAATACAGGCGGTTTGAAGGAAGAAGTTTATCGGGGCATTGTTTGATTTTTCACAGTTTCACACTCGAGCGTACGAAATTTTTTTGACCGATTATTGTCTGGTCTGGTTTGTATTTGGTACAAGATGAGTTTTAGTCCTTATTGACGTTATCACACACATGTTAACATATCTGGAAAACACTCGGTTGGTCCCTTTACACAACACAACAAACACACACACAAAATCACGAACAAACAACAGACGACCTCGTCACCACGATGAATGAAACTCGAATCTCCCCCCCCCCCTCTCTATCCCCGCCTCTGTTACTGTAACCGTTATGTTTAATACTGTAAATATGTATTTGAAAATGCGAAATCTATTTTTATAATTTGTTTGAAGAACAACGTGTTGGATATGATATCTTGCTCACTGTGTAAGGGTTTTGTTTGTTTGAATTTTAGGGCCATAGCTGAGAAAACACTGGTGTTTGGAATATAAAAACTGAAAAGTTCCTTTTTTCGTTCTTTTGTTAGTTTTTTCGATGATTTTTACTTGTTAGAAGAAAATCTGATGGCTGTTGCAATATTGAAACGTGTTATTAAAAAATTACAATACAAGCCGATGTTACATTTGTCTTGTATTTCTGAAGTGAAAGAATGGAAAGTGTTTGACTGAAACTCGTATACTCAATGGATTGCTCACTGTAAAATGATATCGTGCAGTTTATATTTTTGCTGCAGGTTTTCTTGTTAGTTTTCATGTAAGTGCAGCAATGTGCAAATATCTTCAGTATTTTATTTTTCCTGCTGTGCCCAGAGTACAGTGTTTTACATTGATTTATATAGTGTGTAATAACTGCTGAGTAGTGTTTATGCATGTGTGTGCTTGGTTTTGGGTAAAGTTAAAATAGTTTTGAATCAATTGAGTCAAAGGTTTCATGAGTGTAGCTTGAATTCTGGTTTTGTTTTTGTTTTTACTGTAACTCTTCGGAATTCTTTTATCACTATTAGCAACATGAGGAGCTGGTTTTATGCCTCGTTCCCCATTTTATTAGCTTGCACTAGGACTAGCTGGTTTCACCATATTGTGCTAATCGACTGTTGGTCTTTCTGTGACGTTTTCAGTGTTAGAAAAGAGTAAAAGAGTCACCTCGTCACTTTTAACAAAAACTCCACAGTCTGCATGACCACATTTCCCAGTTTGAACTCAGCGTCAGGCCTCAGGAAACCGGTCGTAGCGACACCGAGCAGCTCGGCAGTAAAGGTGGACGGGCTCTGAAAGATGAACTCTCCCAATTATCCGTCCGCCCTTTAACTTCCCTTCTGGTGCAGAGAAACGAAGCGTCGGCCTCGTCTCTCGCTCCTCGAGGCCGTCTCACGCACTTATCTGTGTGTTCGGAGGTTAATGCCCTGTATCCACTTGGTTGTGCTCTGTGAGTTTCTCTCCCACTCGACTCCACCATCCAAACTTATCACGTCGCTCTGTCTCTCTCTCTCTCTCTCTCTCTCTCTCTCTCTCTCCTGGACTCAGGTTATATTACTTACTGCTTTATTACACAACGCCCACACCAGCACTGAGCATATGGGAAATGATTGTAAATGCAAATTAACTTTGCGTGGGATTGCTGTGGGCAACTGTGTGGGTGTGTAGAAGCGAGTTTGCCGGTACGCACGTCTGTGCCTGCTACACATGGGTCAGTGTGTGTGCATAAAACTGTGTGTGAGTGAGTGTGTTGACAATCCATGGGCGTGCATCTGAGAGTGAGATCTGTTATTTATTTATTTATCTCGTACAGTTGCAGCAGCGATCCATACTTTTTATATTACAGCCTTATTGGAGCCGAGGATTGGAGTTTGAGACTTAATGAGTTTCATCTCGGCGCCATCGCTGGCTGCGGCTTTCCAAAAAACCTCCCACGCAATCAAACATCACCTCCTTCGGATGCTGCTTAGCGGAAAACCCCCGACCGAGCGGCGTCTGAGCTCATGCTTCAGAATCACTGGATTTAGATAATTCATTATCGGAGGCCTGGAGATTTACCGGAGCAGAAGTCGTAGAGTTCTAACTTGTGTTCGCGGGGAAATGTGACGAGGAAAAACACAGAAGCTCAGTTACAAGTCGACGCTCAGTAGCTCTAAATACATGTTAATGCATTTCTTTACATTTACAACAAATATAAATTATGTTTTTCTTAGAAAGTGAAGTAATTGCAAAGCTGTTAACTGTCCCTCTGCAGATTAATGTGAGAGGGACATGATGGATGATAAAATATAGCTGTACAATATGTTGCAGGCTGTAATCCACATGATATAAAGGATGAAATCCTAGCAGTCCTGACTCTTGACTCCTGGCGCTCTGGGTCATGAGCCGTCTGAGCAGCTGCACACATGCTAAATGGAGCAGAGAGCGGAGCTAATCAACTGCTATCTGCCTCCTATTCCTCTGTGGTCCCACATAATAAATGCTATTAGCCTGAGTATGATGTCTTAGTATGCAAACAACATATCCCACAGTAATTCTCCTCAGTGGCGATGAGAGGAGGGGGCAGTGGGGGGTGGGGGTAGTGTTTTATTAGGCTTCTCACGGTTTGAGCACAAATCTTCAATCAGATCTGCTTGTTTATTCACTGTAAATGAGACGGGGGACGAGATCGAAGGAGGTTGTGTGTCGAAAAACGCAAAAATAAACATTGTGCTACTTGGAATCCATCACTTGGCTCATGGCACAGACCTCCGCAAACAACCCCCCCCATGAAACCACATAGAAATTCACCGGATCCACATCTGCCTCTTATTTCACACACTCAAATATCGGTCCCCTAAATATGCCATGATTTATTTTTGCTGACTAATAGACAAACAAAAACAACTAAGGCCCAACGTCCCTAGGGATTACACTTTTTTTGTTAAGATCCATGAATTATTGCTTTGAAAATAAGTGGAAATGTGAAAAATTGGCCAATCTTGCAAAGTGTAGTCCCACTACAGTGACACCTGACTCCAAACCAGCTCTGACCATGGACTCCACAAGACATCGTAGTATCAAGACATTGGCATCAGATCCTTAAAGTCCTGTAAGTTGCCTCTGGGGCCTCCAGCGTTGGCTTTGAAGACCGAGTCAGCACATCAAATTCTGTCGTGTTCCTAAAACCAACCGTCTGTCCATTATCCAGACCGCTTATCCTTTCGAGGGTCGCAGGGCGAGCTGGAGTCAATCCAGAGAGGACGAGAGGCGGAGTACAACCTGTAGTTTCCAATTTATATCTCCATTCTGCATGTAAGGAGGAAGCTCTAGTACCCAGAGGAAACTATACACAGGGAGAACATGCAAGCTCCATGTACGACCAGGGATTCAAACCAGGAACCTTCTTGCTGCGAGGCAACTGCCATCACAGAAAACCTTTGCCAAGAAGAGAGAGTAATTGGTTTTCAACAATGTTTGGGTACATGTCAAAGTGAACTTCACAACCCGAAAGTCTCAAAGCAGAACACAGCCCAGAGCAGACCTGTCTTCTTCCCATGATGCATCTTGCTGCCTTTATCTGAACGACACACGCACCCGGTCGTCCACATGACATGAAAGAAAATGTGAATAATCAGACGGGACCTTCCTCCATCGCTCGTTACTTTAGTTTTGACGATGACACGTCCGCAGCAGTAGCTTTCAGCGGTGGACAGGGGTCAGCATGGCCACTCTGATTGGTCCACAGCTACCTAGATTGCATTCGCTCCCACACACGCAACAACGACCCTCAGGCGCCCGTGACCCTGTCGCTGGTTCGCTGGTCGTCCTTCCTGTCGGTCGGTACCAACCACAGGACCTGGGGTTTAGGAGACGCTCTGACGTCGTCGTGTAGCCATCGCAGATCCGGTCAGATCGATACACACTCGCTCTCACTTACTGGCTAATGCATCACAAGATAATCAATGTTTTTCACTCTCACCCATCAGTGGGGTTTTTTTTTTTAACGCTGCAGCTGGTGGGTGTTTAAGGCCTGTAAATAATTCAGCAAATTACAACACACACTCACCACTGAGGCCCTGAGGTGTAAGTAAATCAACAAGTGGTGCATTTCCTGTTGGAATGAAACTTCACGTGGTCAGAGGTCGAGGCCAACGATGAGGTTCATGAGGCCAACGACGGAAAATTCAGATTTTTATTAATTAATTTTGATGAAATGTTTTTGATTATGAAGCAAAAAAAC
The DNA here is from genome assembly GCF_009819705.1 of Hippoglossus hippoglossus. Taxonomy (NCBI): domain Eukaryota; kingdom Metazoa; phylum Chordata; class Actinopteri; order Pleuronectiformes; family Pleuronectidae; genus Hippoglossus; species Hippoglossus hippoglossus. The sequence goes on from NC_047161.1 coordinate 4,719,547, forward strand.
ACAAAAATGTGAAAATATGCTGCGTCTTTCTATATTTACATGATCCTTTTTATTTTTCATGTATTTATTTTTGCTAAGGCGCCTAAAATTGTGTAACTTAAATTGTGCAGACGACCTTCAAACGTACAAGGCGTATTCACCATCATGTCCTATATTCTAAACATTTATTTATCTATTATTATAATATACAATAAGTGCTGTTTACTTCTTTACATCATCATATATTAAATATATATTTGGATTTCAAACCACTGGTGAAAATCAGACCAATTCTCTCTCTCATAGCATCAAACAGTAAACAGTAAAATAGCTCAATTATTAAATGATGGTAATAACTCTCAGCCCTTCACCCTCGGCCGTGGGCCTCATGTTTCTGCTTTGGCCCTTTACTCACTATAAGATCAAACCTTATCAGAAACTATGCAGTTAAATAACAAAGAAGAAAAACATGATCAATAAAGAATGTAAAAGAAAGAAGGAGAGAGGTGGAAGAGGATTGAAGGAGGCACATGGGGAAGCAGACGACACCTCTGTGAAGACATTAGTGATTCGCAGCCGTGTGTCGAGAGCCCTCTCTCCTTCTTGTCCTCCTCCTCCATCCCTCGCTCCCTGCGCTCTGTGTGAAGATTAAAGTGAGCGGCATAAAGGGGAGAGCGGTCCACCTCTAAGCTAGTGTGAAGGGGAAACTTCCCCGAGTACAAAAGTTCTGCTCTCCGCTCTTTGCCGGAGCGTGCCGCCGCTCAAATCGGCTTTCAGAAATTAATCCCTGCATTATGGAGGGAGTGGAGTAAACAAGCGGAGGACAGGAGACGGTGGGAGGGGGGGGGCGGGGGGGGGGGGGGGAGGCAGAGGTTCCGTAGGTAGAAAGCTTGTGTTCCTCCAGAGAAAAGGAGGAACGTGAAGGCCGTGTGTGTTTCTACATGTGTGTGTTTGTGTGTGTGTGTAGGGAGAGGAAGGATAAGGGGGGGGGGGGGAAACGAGAGGTGACCTGGGGGAGGTGAGGGGAGGAAATGAAGCAGCACGAGCTCGTCCACTCCTCTGGGACTTTCCTGGGAAGAAAAGCATCACAGCCTTTTTTCTGCTGCATGATCTCAAAGCCCCCCCCCCCCCCTCTCACTCTCATCTGTCCAGCTTATTACTGGCTTTGTCTTCCTCGGCTTCATTCAGCCACTTCTTCCCCCCGATGGCAAAGAGTCATTGTGTGTAAATCCCTCTTCCTGCTGCCATCTCTGCCCCCCCCCCCCCCCCCCCCCCTCTTATGCTCTCTTTTTCCCGCTCTAGCTCTCCACTGAGAGGTGCTTGGATAAGGCCTCGGGTTCCGTCCGACCACATCAGAACTTCCCGCTGAGCCCAGATTAAACTCTGAGTGACCGAACGGACAACTTCTCTCTGGTCGACTGCTGCAGAGGCTCCATCTTTCTTTTTGACGGATTTAAACGCCTCCATACTCTCTCAAGACTCCATAAGGGCACTCTCACGCTCTATCTGTAGCTCTACGTGTCCCCTCGACGTATATCCTCCATCTATCCTCCGTCTATCCTCCGTCTATCCTATATGTCTATCGTCGTCCTCGATCTCTCAAGTGTCTCCAAACATGTGCACATCTCTCCCCTGTCTCTGTCGACCTCCAATTTGAACCTTCACAAGGGCACGAGTCCATTCCTGTCAAATACGGGTCATTACTCGTTAGTGTTCTTTCCTCTGCTGCCTAATTAAGATTTATACAGATTGTCAATCAGGTTCGATGCCTCCTCTTAACAACTATCTGTCTTTTACTGTTAAATCCAAAGTCCCTGTCAACGCAGAGTGACACTGAACCCAGTGTTCGACCTCCAGGTGAAGACGGGGGAGAGAAACAGGGATTTTTACAGTCGCATACTGCCACCTGATGGTAAATGTGAAAACTACATTTATTCTAATACTTTATACTATATAATGTAAAGACAACTTACAGATGTTTGGTATCAGAATAACTTGTACTAAGCTGTTCACCTCCAAACTGAACAGATCTATTTACATTTACCTTAGAAGACACTATTAACAGTTGGGATACGACAGGTTAAAATAGTCAGGAGGCAGAACTCAGCACAAATAGAGATTTTATTGAAACCTTAACATTTTCAAAAAGCTTTCAAGGAGATGTCATATTTAAGTGCATTTAATTTTTCTACATTAAGAGCTGTTTGAAAAAGGAACAATGATGAGTATTTCAGATTCTACAGTATAGTTGTTGCTCATTATTTATAATTAAACCTTCTTCATCCCCTGTTTTTCTCAATATTTTATTTAATTCTAAACTTTTTTACTGGATTTTTTTATTTCACTCTTCTCTTCTCGCTGACATCTAACCCATCATATGCCTCTAATTAGTTCTTATTTCTACAAATTAATCATCATAAAATCTCCCTCACTGTGTGAAACCGTCATGTTTCTCCTCCTCACTCCTTCCAGCTCAGACCCAGGGTCTCGGCAACGAAGGAGAAGACGTGCGTCTCCTCCAGGATGGCCTTGACCGTGGGTTTCCCCGCACCGTGCCCGCTGCGGGTGTCCACCCTGACCATCAGAGGCTGGCGCTGCACGGGGCTGCGGCCCACGCCGTGCTGCAGGGCCGCGCAGTACTTCAGCGAGTGCAGGGGCACCACGCGATCATCGTGATCCCCTGTCAGCAGCAGGACAGCAGGGTAGGGGGGGCCAGGGTAAGGTGACTGAGGGAGATTATGAAGAGGGGAGTACCTGAAGAGAGGGGGGGGGAAGACAAGATACAAGATAGATCCACACCTCTAATTCTCTTACTCTTCTGTAGCAGACAGTGGTTGTGCTGGTGTGTGTTTCGTACTTGATGAGCCACTTGAACTGCTCCGGGTCGTCAGCACAGCCGTAGTCGGTGGTCCAGGCGTGGCCGATGGTGAACTTGTGGAACTTGAGCATGTCCATCACCCCGACTTCTGCCACAGCACAGCCGTACAGCTCCGGGCGCTGGTTCACACATGCAGCTGTGCACGTATTTGAAATATGTGAAGATTTAATTGTTATGAACACAGACACATTGTCTTTACTTCACGCTGTGTTAGTGCAGTGATGTGATCAAGCTCTGGTTAACCCTTTAAATCTGGGTGCAACATATATATTACATATAGTATCATTGCCACATTTGAGCCTTTATTGAACGCTTTATTTTATTTATAACAATGTTATTATATTATACAGGTACATCCATTCATCAATGTATACATATGCTTATTATAATGATAATAATTATGTGTGTTGTTCACAGTCTAATGTATTAAACTAGATCGAAGTGGCGGTGGCTGAACTGTTAAACCAGGAAGTAGCAGAGGTATAAATAATACAGGACAGGGTTTCCCCCACATGACAGGTTTCAAAACCTGTCAGTTTCTCCTGCTCTCTCTCTGTCTCTGGCTTTATTACTTGATTCCCCGCTAAATATAAATAGATAAGACACACACACCCACACACACACACACACACAAACACACACACACACACACACACACACACACACACACACACACACACACACACACACACACACACACAGCTGGTCCTGTACTCACCCACCAGCAGCCCTCCGTTAGAGGCCCCGTTGATGGCGATGCGACTGGCGCTGGTGAACTTCTCCTGGATCAGATACTCTGCTGCCCAATGGAAGTCGTCAAAGCAGTTCTGCTTGTTCCCTAAACTTCCAGCTTCAAACACACGGTACAGGAAAAACACAACCTGGAGTTAAATGATGATGATGAAAACTCACATTTAAGTATTTCTAAAGATAAGATAAATCTTTACCACTAACAAAACGTGTCTAAAACACCTGAAATGCTCGACTTGAGGTCAGGGAACAGATTTTATGAGATATTGAAAACCGCAAACTCCACCAAGGTTTCCTGTACTTTCTTCAAGTACCACCAGACTTATTTGGGGACAGAACAGTTTTGCTGTAAGTTAATTTAGACCCTGGTTCCTGCAGAGGTTCCTGGTTCCCAGGGAAATTCCCTGTGGTGGAAACGCAGCTTAACTAACACTCATCCACCTCACTCTCCTCAGTGACTCATGTTTCTGTGTTCAGTCGCCTGGTGCTCGTACCTTTGTGCCAGGTGAGGCCGTACTCCCCCCCCCCTCTGATGTTGGCCACCGCCAGAATCCCCCCCAGGTGTCTCACATACAGCAGGTAAGCAACACTGTAATACAGGGAATACACAGAAGGCAAGAATATAAATAAAAGTACAAGAAAATAATTTTATAATCATATAAATGAAAAGGATTTTGGATGGACCAGTTGAACTTACTTGTAGTACGGTTGTATGGAATGTTCAAATCCTCCGTAACCATAAAGGAAAACAGGATGAGTTCCATCTTTCTTCAGGCCCTTGGCGTGAACCAGGAACATGGGGATCTTGGTTCCATCTTTACTGGGATAAAACACCTGAAAATATATCAGAATCCCAGCTTTTCACAAAATGTTTAACTATATTTCTGTAATCTCGTATTTGTCTATTTCTCTGGTCTGAACTGAAGCTGGAGAATAAACAGGAGGAGATTTACCTGCGTGGTCTGAAAATCCTCCTGCTTGATGCCTTTCACCTCCACCTCCCTGAACACTTTGGGCTCCGGGCTGGAGTCACTCAGGTCACAGTGGTAGATGATACCTGGGAACCACAGGTTACAGAGGTCAGAAGTGTGTGTACGCACTTGAATCAGTGTATTTTAAACATCGATTGTTGATGTAAGACATTTTAAATTATATAACCTGCAGTTACAGTAATATGGGCCATTTTATGCATTTAACATTTGCTCATATTTACTGTTATATCATAAAAGCACTGGGAGTAGTCAACAGATACAGCAGCACAGCACATGCAGCAATAGATGGAGATGTTTTTAAAGCTGAAACGATGAGTCAATCAATATTTTGTATATTATATTTTCTATATTTTCTATTTATGATTGAAGATAATACACTGAATATATTTGGATTTTTGTCAAAACAAGACATTTTAACACTTTTGGGTATTTTCTTAATCTTTTCTGACATTTTATATAAAAAGAAGCTTTAACAAAATACACTTTTGAAACCATTTAAAATAATCAGAGAAGCCTGAACCAGGGAAGTTTGTGTTTTTTTTGCTTAAAAATAAAGATCCAATAGTGCAGATTTTGCAGCATTGCATTAACTTATTGATATGTTGAAGGACAGAGTTACCTGGCGAAGTGAAGGAGGTGAACTTGTAGAAGAATTCCGAGTGCTTCTTCTTGCAGCTCACTCCGGCCACTGTGCCCACGTCCAGCGGCAGGTCCCGGACCAGCCGGGCCGAGGACAACTCGTACACCTGCAGGATGTCCTTCACGTCGTGGAGGTAGTTGACCAGCAGGTGGTGCTGGTTCACACAGGAGACAAAGCCTGCAGAGGGACACAGAGAGGAAGTGGTGAGAAGCGAACATGATGGAGTTTGTTTGTTGTTCTTTGATAGATAGACAGATAGATAGATGGACAGATAGATAGACAGATAGGTAGATATATAGATAGATAGACAGATGGATAGATAGATAGATAGATAGACAGATAGATAGACAGATAGATAGATAGACAGATAGATAGATATATAGATAGATAGACAGATAGATAGACAGATAGATAGATGGACAGATAGATAGACAGATAGATAGATAGATAGATAGATAGACAGATAGATAGATAGATCAACAGTTTGGTGAAGTTAGAATCAACCGTGCAACACAGAGTCAATGCAGGTGCAGACTGTGGATCCTGTGAAACAGCCAGCAGGGGGCAGACTAACACGCTGTCAGTATGATACAATGATGTATGATGACTATTGGTCAGTAGATGGCAGTGGTGCTACAGACGCTGCCTTCTCCTAGTGACTGTATCAAATAACTGACTATAAACAATAAGACTTTATGAAACATTTATAAAAAAAAAAATGTTTTCAAATTCTAATGATTTTCAACAATTGTAATTTCTTCCATAAAAACTTAATTTATATTATTGCCACAATTATTTTCTGCTAAACACAACCCTGCACTAATGAAGAGACAAATAAATAACACATAGTATTTCTACACATATATAATATATTAGTACGGTGTATTAAGGTGTTTATAGCATTTATTGTATTTATACGTCTAGTTTATCGATGCAGTGTTTTTCCATTCATTCAAGTTATTTTCCTCAATTTTTAGTGACGTGCGTTTGCGTGCGTGTGTGTAAACATGGATTTTCAAGGCTGTATGTTTCATTGCTCTCTAGAGACCGTTACCATCATTTGAATGACTCACACCAAAAAAAAGTGCTTATTTGCCGAATATCACTTTCTGTACAGTTCCCTTTGACGAACGTCTACTACCACAAACTCAGAACTTCCCAGTTACTGTGGTCAGACTGTTATTAAAGCATTAGCAACAGAAATTCAGCGAAAGGGTGTTTTGTAAGATTTAAAGGGCTGAATTGTGGAACTGCAGTTCCTTGTATAAACCCTGTACGTGTTTCACACACTCCAGCACATGCCCACAGACATCGTGAAAGTCCCCTGTAGAGAACTTATATTATATAGGAGGACTTCATCTTTTAAAAAGTCCACTGAGTCTCACCCAGGACATCCTTGTCGTGCTGTGGTAGGAGGGTTGTCCAGTGCTGCCTGTCTGGTTTCTGGATGTCTATGTTCATGAGACAGTATCGAGGAGCATCCAAGTTTGAGCGGAAAGTGAAAATGGTTCCCTCGTTGGTCACGTAAGAGAACTGGGCCTCGAAGTCGTCCACGAGTTTCACCCACGGCAGCAGCCCTGGAGGGGACGATGAAGACAATCACACAAAACTCAGTTCTAAAAGATGCATCGGGTGATTTTTGTCCCTATTTACAAAAACATATTTTCACAGAACTCTTACACAGAGCGTTTCAAAATGACTGCTTGTGTAAGACAATGTATTTTACACCAGAAAACTGAATTTTGAAATCCCGTCTGGTGGAGTAATAAGAAGTTAAGTCACTGGCATTAGCATCAATTCCTCTTGTGCTGATGCAGCAAAGTTGTTTGGCGCTACAGAGATTTCAAGTTATTTAAAAGCTGGCAGGGGTTTGATACAAGGAAGTGTTTCTATTTAATTAAATCAGTCGCGGCAGGCACAACCTACCTCGAGTGACACATCACGGGAATGCACTGCTCAATCTGAAAGTACCTGTGGTAAGAGGACTTCTGCCTACTGCAGACGGTAAAATCACACTGGACGTTTTGACAGAAGTATTTCTCCTGGGGCTGCTGATGACAGCATTGACAGGTCGATGTGTTTGTGAGAGAGATGAATTATAGACGTTCCAGCAAATCAACCAGCAAACTGGGTCACTTAGCATATGCATGATTGTGTAAAATCAAATCATCATCATTTTACCTGGGTACAGAACAAAAAGGCTGAAGCAGACCTCGAGTTTCTTTCTGTTCAAGTGATCCTACATTTCGAGTTGTGTTTGTGGAACGTGTTGTGGCTCAGATCACACAACACGTGAGGTCGGACACAGAAACACTGACCTGTGATGCCGTTGGGGAGCTGCTGCAGGTCACAGTACCACAGCTGGTTCACCGGCTCGCAGCCTTCAGTGATGGACATGACGGCGTATCTGCCATCGTCTGATACCTGGTAGGAGGAAGGAAAGAGCAGTTATGTCAATGTAGTCGTTGCTGTAACAAGTTTTAAACTGATTATAGGACCGTCAGACGCTTTCTTCCCAACCAGGTCACCGAATCTTTTGAAATATCAAAGAGATGAGAGACAATGTTGGCTCCAGCCTCACTAGGTGGCACGTTAGACCAAAGAAATATCCCTAATACAACGTATGCCATCTGAGTCTGAGGAGCCAATCCTGACGTTCCACCCAGTTTATTGATTTAACGTGGAGGCAGGGTTTATACCTACACTGGCCACCAGGGGGGCGATCGAGAGGCATTTGCGGAGCTGACATTACGTCCATCTTTATAAACAGTCTACGCTTCAGACTTACGGTTAATGAGCTGTGCCACTTTGGATTCTCAGGGAACTCTGCCACCAAAACGTCCTCTGACTGTTTGGTGCCGATAACGTGGTAGAAGAGCTTCTGATTGATGTTGCTGGTGGTTTCGGTGCCTTTAGTCAAAACACAGAGTGGTTATACGTCTTGAATGAATGTTTATTCGACAGACATTTGCATTGAATTGTCGTAGCGGTGCTTGTGTGCACGGCGTTTCTTCCTCACCGTCTGATTTGCCGTCCTGACGCAGGTAGCAGTTGTAAAAGACGCCCTTTGCATCGTGAGTCCAGGCCAGGCAGCTGAATTTCACCCTCTCCAGCACGTCGGGCAGTTGGCTGAGGTCATCAGCCTTCATGAAACTTACCGTCACCCAGTCCGAGCCACTGCTGCTCAAACCGTACGCAAAGTACTCACACTCCTCCGACAGGCGACCCACTGGGCGGAGAGAGGGGCGAGAGAACAGAAGGAAGTCATTAGCTTTCTGTAAAACTTTTCTCTATTCATCTGAGTGGGTTTGGACTAAACAAGAGTTGCTCTGCAGTTGGTCTCACTCTTCAGTGCCACCGTGCCGTCTTCAGAGAGTTTATTCGGGTCAAAGAAGACGGTGGCAGGTGCATCCAGAGAGTCCTGCACGTACAGCACGTCCTGGTTCTGGAGGCCTTTGTTATGAAAGTAGAAATACCTGAAAATAAAAGAGGAAATAAAATGTAGTCGCTTTTTGTTTAGCCTGTGCTATGGCTGCACTTTAAATTTCCACCCGTACCTCTTCCCTCTTTTGTAAGGGCAGCTGTATTTGGGGTAGTCGTAGAGCTCAGTGAGGCGCTGGTGGAACTGAGGCCGGACAGCGCACTGCTCCAGGTACGGCATCGTCAGTTCGTTCTGCTCCTCCACAAAGGCCTGAGATACCAAGGACGAGGAAAGGATGAGATTTAAAGTAGTTTGGTTAAAGGTTCAGTGTGTAGATTTTAGTGACATCTGGTGGTGAAGTTGCATGTTGCAGCTGAATACCCCTCACCTCACCCTCCCCTTCCAAACACGAAATAGAGTTGTTAGTTGTCATAAAAACTCAAAAGGTGTTTAGTTTGTCCAGTTTGGGCTACTGTAAAAAAACATGGCGGCCTCCGTAGAGAGGAGCCGCTCCTGATGTAAATATGAAGCATTTAAATATAAAGGGCTCATTCTAGTGTAAAGAAACAACAATTTGTACAATTTAGATATAACACACAAGTTAAACATTACTAGTATTTTATATTAAATCCTGCCAATAGATCCCTTTCACCTAAATCTTACACACTGAACCTTTAAAACACAGGTTCAGGTTCAATGAGAGGAAAAGTGGCTGAACTCATGATTTGTATTCACAGTGAATAATAATAGTTCCCTTTTATTATCTAGCAAATCTTATCTCAATGCCAGGGACAGGATGGAAACTCCTGAGGAAAGAAAAGCATAAAAAGTTCTAGTCTCAAACGTTCCCGACGAGGCCTGAAGAAAACAGGTCGACCACGTGTGAGATCAAACATTCCTCAGGTTTCACAAACACAACAGAATCAATCGTTATGGATTGTTGTGAACTTAACTCTAAATACTTATACTTGAAAACACATATACAACCTAAATGTCAACTGAGAAATTCATTTTTTAATGTGAAATATCAACATAAAAACTTTTCATATTACATATCCACCATTGATGAATCGGTGGAGCTCTAACACACGGTATCAGAAGGTGGTAAAAGTTGAGGAATGACACGTTTCCTGCAGGAGCTCATGGCACACCAGAGCGTACCATTGTCTCTGCACTGTCAGGGTCTTCCAGCCAAGCGTATGGGTCACAGATCTTAGTTCCATGGTATTCATCCACCTGTTAATCAGAAGTTAAACAACTTGTTAGAAAGAACTCTACCTCCTTCTTTGGAACTGACACACATCAGCACATCAAACTGCCAAGTGTTTGATTGGCCATTGCGTACAATGTCCTTTATTCAAAAATTTACTGATAAGATTTGTTGGCATGTTCTCTCAGCACATGCATCTAGTGAAACTGGTATGGTTTTCTGCAGAAATTCTCCAAAGCCACAGAACAGATTTCCATGGAATCCTGTGGAAGGCTTGGGCAGGAGCCAACGAGGAACATGGAGCAACAGGTAGATCTTGTTCTGTAAAGATTTACAAACTAACACTTGCTTGAGAACTATCTGCAAGTAGTTAAAAAAAAGAAATTCTCATTTTGAGACATTTCCCCTTTGTTGTGTGATGTAATTTTGTATTAATTTTTTTAAATAGTAAGTTGAATTGGTTATATTTGGGGTTTGGACTTTTAATGTTTGCTTGTGGAAACTAAATTGTAACGTATATTTGTGCAGTATTGTCAAACATTTTAAAGGGTTAAACTGTTGAGAAATCAAATTGCAGGTTATTTAATAATAATAAAATCATCCTTAGCGGTTTAAACATCCTCTAAATTCAACTCAATGCCTTTGTTGTCACTGTCACTGCACAGCTCACAGTGAAATCCAGTGTTCCAGTGGAACAGATAGACACGTGACAGTCTAATACATAGTAATCAAATATTACACAGTAAGGATATTATTCATGCATGAGATGTGCAATTGTAAAGTGGTAGTTTTTCAGAAAAAGCACACACTACATGAGCTTGTCATTTTAGAGCTGAAGCAGTCAAGAGAAATGAATGAGCTTCACACAGATGTTGTTGCTGCGGTTACACCACAGCTGCAGGAGAAATGCAACACACGTTCAGGTCTAAACTTTTGAATAACTTTTTCACATGTTAAGTTTAAACTTTTGTTTTTGTTTCCTTCAGTCTCCCTTTTGCTTCTCCACTCCGCCTCCACCCGCATGACTCTCTCTCTCTCCCCCCCCCCCTCCCTCCCCCCTCTCTCTTCCTGCTCTTGTGAGAACTGCACCAACAACAGACAGAAACCCGCAGCGGGATCACACACTGACCTTCTCCTCTTCTCTTCGGGCGGACGGATACTTTAAAGCCATTTTCCTGAATACAACTCAACTGTGTCTCTTCTCAGTTTGATCTTTATTCGGACGCTCTGGACGACGCGACTCAATGCGGCCGCGAAGTGAAAGTGAAAGCTACACACACACACACACACACACACACACACACACACACACACTCAACAGTGGTGTTTTGTTCTGCACACAGGAAATGATGTGGCAGCTACGCGCACGGCGGCCAGTGTACGTGACCTCGCGCCCGTACGTGCACCAGAAGTCGTTTTGCACAACTTAAAACATCCCCGCAGTAAAACACGACAGCTGACAGCACGTAGTACGTGTCCAATCGTGCGTAACCTCGACTTCCACTGAACTTTGCTTCTGTCAATCCCAGAATCCACCCTGAGCTGTGAACCTCGCAGTGGAAACGAAAGAAAAAGAAAGTAAAGAAAGAAGCGAGGGGACTTTCTGCATTGATTAACCTGCAGACGTGCAAGAACAGTGCTGCACCAGGATGGGTTATATAAGTGTGTGTGTGTTTTATTTGTATCCCTCAACCATTATGACGATTGCTCGGTTGTCTTGTTATGCACATAGCATGAGTGCACTTCTTTTAATTTGTGCTTTTGAAAGTGTTTGTGTTATGAATCGTGGCTGCGTGGGGAATCGAAGCCGTGGATCCCAGACTGCGCTAGTATCTGGAAAGTGGACAATCCACTCGACCCCCCTGAGCCACAGCCCTGGCTCTGAGTAGAGCACATGTACCTCCACCAAGGTCCAAAAGTTCTCCTGAATTCAGTCAAATTGCACCAAATTACATTTTCTGATTAAAAGATTAATCATTTCATCTACAAGATATCGAAATATGATCATGTAAAACAGAGAAAATTAGTGAATCAGTTAAGTTTTTGACTCTGTTGACTTTTTTAATCAACTAAATAGTTGATAAGTTTTAGTGGATTGATCAATCAGCTATAAAACGTTCACAGAAAGGTTTCGCTTTTTATTCCTCAGTAAAAACAGAAGTAGTTAAAAAGTGATATGATCTTTTCCACTTTTGTTTTCTCCCTGTGCAGCAGCACTTCTGAGAGTAAATGAACTTACTACGAAAAATGCAGTCATGTGATAATAAAAACTCAGGCCTTGCATGTGTAAGCAGCGCATTGTGTTGCACTGAGTTGCATCGTACGGCTTCATTCAACAGGTTAACACAACATCGGCAATCGAACACTAACATTGCATGCATCCTCTTTCATTTACATCAGTACATGCAAGACAATGAATTTCCCCCGAAGTGAGTGTTTTTTTTTTACTGCAGATGAATTATACTTCATGCACGGACCTGAGGCACCGGTCCTCTCGGTCTAATGTGGTGCAGACACACTCACAGAGAGAGATAGAGAGAGAAAGAAGAAAAACAGAGTTTCAGACGTGTAATCTGTCTAATCCACAAAGCTGTGAAAACGACTGGGGAGCAAAAGGGGGAGGAAAGGAGGGAAAGATGGAGGACAGGGAGTTAGAAAGAGGGCTAATTTCCAACTAATTTAGCTAAGGTGATTAAGTGAGACCGGCTTGATGAGAAAATAAGCTGTTAGAAGGCCTCTGACCTTGTTTCAGTGTATTTACCTCTCGGCGCTCACACTTCACATGAGGCACGAGACACAATAAGATGAAAACAAAACCAAAGAAGTTTTGTGTTTCAATTAAAAAGTAAGAAAATACAAGAAATTATCAGCTCGCTTTACTCTTGCTTTATTAAAATTGTGCTGAGTTTTTAAAACTTCCTGAAACTTCTTCTCCTTTTCTCAAAGCAGTTGAAACAAACAAACCCCTGAATTCAAGCTACACTCGCTAAACATTTTACTTGTTCTGCAAAAATCAAACAGTTGATTCAAAACTATTTTATCTTTCCCGAAAAACCAAACACTTCACTACAATAAATACTAAACACTGTACTCGGGGCAAAGCAGGAAAAAAAAACCTAACCCTAACCCTAACCCTTTATTTACTTGTAACAATAATGTTGGAAAGTGTTTTTTAAAATGCTGATAGTATCACATATATATTTGGTAAAGATATCTGCCTCATAACATGATCAATTCTGATCAAATCAATTATATTTGTTGTTTATTTATGACGTGAGTAAACCTTTCTTCTCTTCTGCAGATGAAACTACAGTTGCATGTTAATAAACTTGCACATGATCTAATTTACGTTCTGGAATAACCCAGGAACACTGATTCTAAAAGGACAACACTTGGTTTTACAGTAGCCCTCATAACTCGGTGATGAATCATGGCTGTGGTGATTACTTAACAACTGTACGGCAACAAGTGCTGTAATTGGCAGTAAAGTCTCCGGTGGATCCCTAATCTTTGGGGCTGTTGGGGATGAAAGTGGACCAGGCCACGCCACAGACAGATGGGCTGGTGTGTAGCAGATATCTTTGGGGCCCCAGACGTCCTGAACCATCGCTGAGCCAGTGGCCCGACTATAGGCCGGCAGCACGGCTTTGGCCCGGGCCCTGCGTGGCGTGCTGTGCAGATGGGCCCTAATTGGCTGGAGAGGGACCCAGGTAGTTTGCCAATCTGTGAAGACAGAGAGATTAGATTAGATATGTCAGATTACGGCAGAGCAGAGTCAGACGGTTTTCAGCGACTGCAGAGACGCTCCAGACTCACCCACTGAGTGAAGGAGGAAGAGGAGGAGAGGAAGAGGAGAGGAGAGGAAGAGGAAGAGGAGGAGAGGTAGAGGAGGAGAGGGGGCAGGGACTGAGCTGTTAAAGGAAAAGAGATGGGGTGATGAAACAGTGTGAATTTGAGGAAAGCAGGAGGATGAAATAAAATGTTGTAATAATTTATATAAACCGTATAATTTAGAGGTGTTGAAATAAATGGGAAATCTCATATTTGAAAGATTTATATAATTTTGTAAAACTGACAAAGATACACATTTCTGACCATTGCAAATTAAAAAAGGTAAAAACATTAAAATAAAATACATGCCCGTGTATGTAAACACACATATAAACACACACACACACCCAAGTGAACAACATAACCACCCCCCCGCCACCCGGGCCCCCCGCTCCCGAACAGATGGTGCCGCCACTGAAACAGATAATCCGTTATTGTTCTGGATATTTTGATTATGGTCATTTCAAAATCATACACAAATCACCACGTAACCTCGGCCTGATCCTGGACTTACCGCTGCTCCGAAGCTAATATGGTCGGCTCGGGGCCCGGAGCCGTATTGTAATATAACTGAGAGTGCTATTCCATGAGCTCCTCATTATAGAAATTGACGATGTACAGATTTGTTCTGTGTGGAGAGCATAAAGAGCGGCTTTGGGGAGATTTGAAGAAGGTGTTTACAATCGCTGCTGCTGCTGCTGCTTTCCAGATCTAATCCACGGACGCACAAGATGTTTTTCTTTTTTTCTCCATTGTAGAATTATATACTTCATTCTAGGTATTATTGCCTATTTGTTGATTTTGTTTGATTGATATGATTCATTAATTTCCCTGGTACAATTGTTCTTTTTTAAATTCTCATCGTAATCTCAGTAAAAGAAACATATTTGAATGTAAAATGATATTTATGTCTGTTTTCTAAAATGGACAAACTCCACCCTTAATAATAATTAAAATAAAAAACACAGTGCGACCTTAATTTTAGTAATAATCGATAAAGGCCATAGTGGTGGTTGCAGCCTGATGCCAAGTATTGATCTGTGGTTAATGTTTTTGTTCTGCGCCACGCATGATGCCCCCGGGACAATAAAAGACCAGTGAGATTAAGACAATTAGGGAGTTGATTGTTATCCAAAAGACGAGAAGAAGAAGAAGAAGATTAAATGAGGAGATTTGGGTCAAAGTGGTGATGTCCAGAGGAGGAGGAGGAGGAGGAGGGGGCGGGGTAAAAGGAGGAGGGCGAAGAAAAGGTGGGAGGAGGAGGAGGAGGAAGGAGGAGGAGGAAGGAGGATTGGGGTCAGAGAAACTGATCGCTGTTGTTACGGGAGGTGGCCGCGGCCTGGTGAAGAGAGTGATGGAAGCAGGGCCTGATTCCTGGCAGGTTGGATTAACCCACAGAGTGAGGTGGGGTGGCACCTTACCGTACTTCACCTGATTTCCACAATGGGCACGCCTGTCTGGGGATTTTCCTGATCCGTCTAGACTTCTGAATCAGCACTGGCTGCGGTGGTGTTTTTCTTTTCTGCCTTCTCTCTTCTCTCTCTCTCTCTCTCTCTCTCTCTCTCTCTCTCTCTCTCTCTCTCACTCATCCCCCCTCCTCTATTCTCCTGGCCAGCCTAATTAGCAGACATTTTTATTGATCCACTGGATTTGGTGCTGAAATCCCCTTCTCTGTCTGCCAGACAGATCTGGGCTATCTCCTTAGCCGGTGGTCTGTGAGATTGGCGAAGGGGGTGGGGGTGTGGGGGTGGTGGCACACGGGCCCACCTGTTGACCACAAGCCAAAAGCGTGCAGACTTTCTTATTCCTATATTCTCCCCCATCACATCATCTTTAAGTCTCCCAGTAGCTCCTGCAGCCCCTCGGTATCCCCCTCACCCTGTTTCCTATTGGTCCCCATGTGATCAGGGCCTGCGAGTTACTAATCGTTGCAGGGGAGGACCGGAGTTAGCGATAATTGGTGTTTTAGGCTCGTAGACTCTCATTAGTTCAGGAAGTATAGGAGATAAACGCCCTGTGATAATTAAGTGGTATAGGGAAGGATTAAGGAAGCATTATAAACTGCAAATTAGCCGCCACACACCAGCTAATAAACCAACATCTGTTAACGCTTGTTGCTTTTGAAGACGACAGATTACACCTGCAGGAAAACACAACAACATATTAAATTTCTAACTCTTTTACAGAGGCAGAAACAAACAGACAGGTTATTATTATTATTATTATTATTATAATTATTGTATTTCTAATCTGCAGTTCAGAGTGTATTGAAATACGGGATCATTAAGTGTCAATCGTGGAAAGAAACAGACTAAACAGATCTGATCTGAAAACATTAAACAAAGAGGACCCTGCATCTGATCATGCAGCTCAACACATCTTTTATAATTTCGTTATTTTATGGGATTACTTGCTCATCAGATTAATTTATATTCTTATTGTTAGAATGTATTGTGACTTGTTTAGATTAGAAACTCTCATCAGGGACAGTGATTGCAAGTTAGCCTTGGCTTGAAATCCTACTTGCAGGACATGTATATCAAGTATCAAGTACATGTGTATCAACTTCCTGCAAACCGCGTTACATAAAAGTACCGGTTATGTAATATTATTCATATTAATATGTCAGTCTCTGCCAGGTCTCCAGAATAAGTACTTTTATTTTTAATACTTAAGTACATTTAGACAATATTTACAATGTGTGTTTAAGTTCTGTTGAACTGACAATGTGTGTCCTGCTCGTTATATTATTTTACAGGTCAGACCAGCTTTTGCTCTCTAACAGAAATTGCAACATCCTGCAGGTTAAACACATTGTGGAACTTTAATTTCTCAACTTGCAACTGAAACTCCAACACTGTTTATTTGAAATATTGTGGGAGTGATATTGTTTGTACTTGACTCAAGTCTGACACATATTTTTGAAGTTGCAATCTAATGTCAGGTGAAGCACAATCCTGCTAACATCCCCATCCGGAGCATTGCTGCTGCTGCTGCTGCTGCTGCCGCTGCTGCCGCTGCTGCACCGTCCGTGTGTTCCTCTTCAGCTGCTGCTAACGGATGCTCTCTATAGGTGTGAACATTCACATGTCTAAACTAAGAGAATCACAGCATCACCTTTGAGATACATCTCAGATACCATTTCTGATTAAGCAACAAATAACTCTAATATGTAGCGAGGAGGTATAAGAGCTTGTTTATTGGAAAAAGCAGAAGAGGAGAGAAGAGTTGTCGGTTACAGAATCAATTCTTAGAAAATAAAATGGTCACAAATGTTCTTGGCAGTGACGTTGACTGGACACTGGGCCCATACAAGAATAGAATCAATTTCCATTTATTAGTATTAGCATTAGCAACGTGCAATGAGTTAAACTGCAGTGTAGATTGCATTTAGCGTGCACGTTGGGATATCAACATGCACATTTTATTAAGCCAGAGGACTGATTAAAGGTAAAATGATAAATAAAAGAAACAGGTTATTTAAATACTATAATAATCTGCTCTTAGATGAAATTAGAAGTGTGTACAAGCTTATTTGGTTCTAAGTTGCAATCTGCACGGCAAACAGACTGAGGATGATGATGATGATGTTGCAGAAAAGGATGTCTGCTTCCTCCTTCATCGCGTGCAACTCGGAGAAGGTGTGAAAATGACTGGTTGTAGTTATTCTGGTCCGTCACTTTCAGAGTCTGAGAAAGTTTGACTTCTGCTCCACCGGTGACCAAAGTGTGAGCTCTCCGACTGTGTTAAACTTTACAGGGATGAAAGATAAAGATTTGTATCATCTCTTCTGCAGTTAGTGACTGTGTAGTTGCTCGGAGGCTCAGGCAAGTGAGTCATGCGTGTTTACAGCGAATGCATTGCAGATATTCGGCGTCGTATTTCATTGCAGCTTCGAGTTATCGATGGGCTGCTGTGCAAAAATGCAGAAGCACAAAGACACAATAAGTTCATGTCAGCAACTTCATTTGCAGCAACGATGAAGCAAAGATGATCAGCTAATAATTGTACAAATTTGGCTTAAGGATGAATATATATTGTATATTTGTACCTTTATGCTACAGTGTCTTTATCATGGTGAGTAGTTTATGGTCACAAATATTGGATGTTTTTGCATTTTGAGTAGTGTTGTGCTCACCAGTGTCTTTGCATTTATTTGCATTGACGTTATAATAATTTATTGGTTAAGTTTTAACATAAATCCTCGGCTTTTTCTCCTTCTACCTATATTTGCTTGGCCCTTTAAAGACTGTCCAAAGACTCACGGCTGAGACACACTTGACACTAATCTTCAAACAGATGGAGAAAAAGAGGATTTAAGTTGTTTTTTTTATATCCTCCATATACATGTATATAAAGAAAAACACTTAGGTCACCGTAGTTGTCTTCTTTCATGTATTGACACAATACATCAAGATTAACTCTGTGCCTTTGTGTTTCAGATCACACCTGGATTATATATGTTGACTCCCTTTGACCTTTAAATGCGACACAGGATTTATTCCCCATATGGAATCATGATTGCTTCCATAAGACTTGAGACGGATCCTATCTGTCATTTAGTTTTCTTTGCCACACAAAGGCCTCGTTCAGGGACTGAATTTAAATTATGCCCCTGAAGAAATAAAATACAGAATTATTTAGATGTCACACTGTGTCATGTCTCTGAACTGGAATTTAAAAAATGTAAAATAACCTTACAAGGAAGTAAATCATTTTGATCGGTTGTCATAGAAACAATAGATCAAATGAAATAGAACGGCACTCACTCAGCCAATACACAACCCCCTTATGAAGCCTCATGTACATCTGATAGATCTGGATTTTAATTTGGATCATTCTCTGACCAATTTGTTAAAATATAAAAAGAAACTGCCTCATTTCTCAAAACTAAAGAAAGTGAGAAAACAACAACTTTGTCCAGTTCAATGTCAAAATGTAATATTGTCTTTTTAGGCCCTTGTCCCGTCCTTTCACAACATTTAGTAGCAATCAGTTTTGCAGATTTAATCCTGCTGACAAACAAATAAATAAGCAAACAATTGGACAAAGGGGCAAATAAGCACCAGCTCCTTGGGGAACTTACAAATTCTTCCTCCTTTATCACAGCAACGCTAAAAGAGAAGAGATAACAATTGATTGGTTAAAACATAGAAAGACAAGAGGGACAAACCCTGACGTCAGGATTCCCCCCTACACACACACACACACACACACACACACACACACACACACACACACACACACACACACACAGATAACAAAAGGGACTTCCGACCCCCGAAGACCTCGACCCATGACGAAAAATAATCCCGGCAAAACAAAGATGCTTCCAGGAAAACAATTGTTAGCGATGAAGTGCAATAATGTAATCTTACATATCTAAGGTTTAAATAGCCGGGATTATCCTCGGGGATCTGGTGGTAAAAACTAAGCTGGCCGAGGCCGAGTAAACAACAAACCCCCCCAAAAAAGTGACGTTTCTCTTCCTATGGGTCATCTACTTCCTGGTAGAATGGGCCTAACAATGCTTTATCAGGGCAAATAATCCTCTGTACAGATGTGCTGCTCAGCTGTTTACTGCTTTACCACATGGCAGAACTGGAAAAACATCAAGGGAGGGGTGCACTGACTGAACCAGAATGAATGTAAACGTCTGGAAACTAAGACAGACAGTGAGTGATATCAGTTTTGTCGACACCTATCTCTAGATTTCACATATTTTGGGGAGTGGCATGTTTCCACCTCAGAGGGACGGGGTGTGTGTTCAGTTTCTGACATGTGGGCGAGTAGCTGTAAACACAGTGAGCCGTCACATTTTTTTCCATGACTGGATTCTTTCTACTTCCATTCTCGGGGGGAAAAAAGATGATAAATCGCTGATCCCGCATCTGGCAACACAACACACCGGCCTTACTGACAACACATTGTCATGACAGGGACGCATTGTGCAGTTCCTCTCACCTTTTCTATTCTCATGTTTTGATTATGGAGGAACTGAACTTCAGCCTTTGCTCATTTCCAGGCACCAGACAGAACAAACCTTGTTTTCTACGAACACCCTGAAAAGACTTGTTGTGATTGTCATGCTCTCACAAGAAATGATGATGCCAACGAAAAGTCCCCTGGCTTGTTTTTCTATCTGTGTCAAAGGGTATGTCACGTGAGGTGTGTGAATCACCAGGTAATACAATCCAAAGCAATCATATAGTGACTAATGATCAACAATGACTCTTCAGTTTTCCGTACGAGCAGAGCTACAATGGGGTCAAGCTTATAACATGCTTATATGAGACTTGTTTCTAATTTAGTTCAATTTAATTGTTATTAAATCCCAGATAATTATCTTTATGTTGATATTTATCTTGTGCGAACGAGGTTCATCAAGAGTTTCATCGTGTGACTTTCCCAGGTGAAAATAAAAACTTGATTATTATGAGTTTTCTCCGTCTATGGTGCGAATCCGAGTGATTAAAACACAAACGTCTTCTTAAAGTAAATATCTTGGACTTCAGGGGCTTCGTCAGATCTGGTTTTACGGAGGATGTTCGTCACCAGCTTGTCCCGTTCGTAGTGTAATAAACTGAGATAGAGCCAGAAGTTTCGATTTCATTTCTCTTTATTGTTTTTGCATTTTATTGTTTTATAACACTCTATATAATTAACCTTTGGCAACAGCATCACAGAGGTGTTGGCCATTAGTCAGCCTTTTTTATATCAGGCAAGTAGAAGACGACTCTGCCGATGAGTCACTTTCTCACTCCCCCCAGTCATACGTTGAATGTAAAGGATTCAGAGAAGTCGGGCCACTGCAACATTCCCATCTTGCACAAGCTTTAAGTGTCGGGATTGTCGAACATACTCATTCCCTCCATCGCCGGAGGCTATGATACACTTAAAGCTTTCGCCATACCCCGCCCCCTACGCACATACATTACCCAACACGGACCTCATTTGCGGGAAATGGTGATTTATGTTCAAACAATGCACATATTATTCATAAATATATATTATATTATATTTTTAAGGGGGGTTCTTAACATGAAAATCTAAAATACTCCTCGTGAGCCTGATACATTTATTCTACTTGTAGTCAAAGGACTAATGGTTTTCATTTTAGTGGCTTTTTTTGTGGAGGGTTTGAATCTACATGAAAAACAAGCACTATAATCCCCCTTCAAGCTCTCAGTGGTGAAGATTCAGTTTATGAGTTGGTGTAAGGTGCTGGTATCCATCATGTAACCACGCATGGGGGTGAAAACCCTCACAAGTAATTACCCGAACAAACTTTTCAGCAACCTGCGATTGTATTTGATGTCCATGTTTTGGGGTACGTGTGTGACGGGGCTTATGGGGACGGAAGTCGGGGGAATCAGTGGTTACTGATGGGTAAACAATAGGATTAATCACTTTGTACTGCTAATTGCCCTATTTGTTTTCTTGTAGCTTTTGGGGGGGGGGGGGCAGATGTACTACTTGTAAAATACTGTACGTCTCTGTTATACTTCACTCATGATTCAATACTCTAAGATAAGAGTAAGACTCTTCCAGTGAATCTGCATACACATGAAGTGTCAATGAGTATGCAGATTCACTGGAGGAGTCTCGTTTAGCTGAGGGTGAATCAGGAAATGGTGTCATGTTGTCAGATCAGTGTTTGAGGGCAGGTGGCAGCTTTCTCCGCCCCGTTACTGACTCTAGAGCAGCACAGAATTAGAACGTCGCATGGTAACAGGTGTTTATTTAGACTATTTCTAAATAGGCCTGGTGCCAGGTTCTTGGTGATACCACGTGGCAGGTCACTTCCCTTTGTCTGATTTTCTCCGTCTCAGACAGCTTTAGTTCAGGTGACCTCAGGTGTTTCCTCCACTCATCCTTTTCACCTTGTTCGGTGCCCTCCCTCCCTCATCGTGCTCGGAACCAGTTCCCCCTCCCTGTTGAGCGAGTGAGACTTCCTTCCCTGGAACGATGTCGGGACCAATGTGCCGGATGTGATGTGTGTCCAGGGGTGAGATGAGTCTGCTCGCTTGCTATCCTGCAGCGCCGGGTCTTTAGCCTCTGAGCCCTGAGCCTGAGTCCAGACTGTCTGCAAATTAGAGAAATTAGCCCAGCCAGGCGCGGGTCAGTGAAAGAACCCAAATCCCTACTTCCCCTCCCTCCACACACACACACACACACACAGACACACACACACACTCACACTTCTACCACCACCCTTAACCCCCCCACGCTACACTGGAAGCTCAACTCTTGGAATAGCATTCTTGCCATATGGCAACCAATTTACTATGAACCAGCCAAGTTACGAAAGAAATAACAAGAAATAATTTATTTTTTCTGTTTATTTAAATTTTTTAACTGAACTCCGGGAATCAAATGCTCTTCATCAAATTCATCGAATAGATGGCTTTTATTTAATTGTGCAATCATCATAGATTTTTTATAAATTCATAAAGAAAGAGGACGTGACTGTGAGAACACTTCTCAGGAACAAGGAATTGAGGAATTGAGTCCATGATCGCCCCTTGTTTTGTTTGTGGAGATTTTCAACATTCAGCCAGTACGTTATTTAACATTTGGTAAATGTGGGTGAAGATGCACGCTGTTGAAAGTTCCAGCAATAAACATTTAACAGAGAACTGACTCCTTTTCTGCTCAATTGTGTTTCACCATTAAGAAAATGACTGTTCTAGATCCTCATTTTTTAAAATCTTCTATAGGTTTTTAATGTAAAGTGGAAAAAACACGAAATTTCTGCGATGTGTGCGATAAAATTTGATAAATTCACATGTTATCACGTGTCTTTTACGGCCTTTTACAGATGAGCACTTTCCTTTCACTTGTGCTTTTTTTACGCAGGTCACAACCTCACATAGAGAAAGGACACGTTCTCGTTTTTCCCTCCATGTGCCGTATTATCCGCTCTCTCCTGCCCTGACGAGCTATATGCAGAGCGACAGGTGACCCGGTGATCCGTGCTGCGTGTGCGTGAGTCTGAAAGTAAAGGGGCCGGTCACCAGACAGGTGACTAAGTCTCTTTCCATGTGCACCAGGTGACCTAACCTGCATCTGCACGATCTCTACCTGACAACCGACACGGGGCATGTATAAGTGCTTTTAAAAGACAGGAGTTTACGTGTTGAATAAGAGGATCAGTTATTTACCTCCGCCGAAGAAGGGTTTGTTTTCACCTCCCGGCCGTTTGTTGGTTTGTAAGCAAGATTACACGGAAACAACAAAGCGTATTTCCGTGAAACTTGGTGGAAGGATATGGTGTAAATTGAGGAAGAAGCCGTGATATTTTGGTGCGGATCTCTTTAACGGAGCCGTATTCTTTAACTTTCTTTATCAGAGCAAGTTTTTGGAAATTTTTCACAAATCTCCCATTGAATAATTTAAGGATTCTGATGAAAAAGATCAGGCACATTTAGGAAACCGATTTCTGTGAGTGTGTGAAATTTGGTTTAGCTTAATTTAAGGGTTTCCACCAGATTTTATATAATTCAAAAGAAAGGATACAAAATTGTGAAGATGTGCATTTGTATGGGTCCAGAGTTCATGTGTGTGTGTGTGTGTGTGTGTGTGTGTGTGTCTTGGGGCTCCGAGTGGAAGACGTTCTACAGTGAGATGTAGGTCAAGGAGATACAGTGGCAGCAGATTGCTCATTAAGTGCCAAACCAAGCAAAAGTCCACGAGTGTGTTTTTCAGTGGCACCAGGCCAGCCATCTGCTCTCCCTTTATTCATTCATTAACATGTCTTCTTTGTGTGCGCGTGGATGTGCGTGTGCATATGTTTATGTGTGAGCATTCATCACAGCAACAGCACTCGCTGGCCAATTGTACAACGTCACCGATGTTGTTGTCCGAAACCAACAGTTGTGTGTCAGATGGCCCGGGTCACGTGTCCGCAGCGGCGCGTGATTGGCCGGCGCGGTGAGCCTAAAAGGCTTGGCGCAATCCGGGGCTCATGAGTTTGTGGTGACAGTGGCAGAGTGGCTGCAGGGAGCGAGAGAGAGCGAGAGAGAGAGAGAGAGCGGATACCCAAAGGATCTAACTGAGAGGAATCCCTGAAGAAAACCTGGAGATAGAAGAGAGAGTGTAAAGAAGAAGAAGAAGAAAAAAGAGGACAATTAAGGGATGACATAACCAAAGACATGAGGATCCTACAGCTGAATGAATGTGCTAAAGTAAGTCTCGTTTCTTTTTTTAAATTTTATTTTAGAATAACCTGGGATTGCTCTAGAAAGATGGATGAATGACCCAGCTGAGCAGAAAAGAACAGGTTGACCTCTTGGAACTTCTAAGAAAAGGCCGGTGAACTGCCAACACCGGGATCTAGGCCAAGAACGGTCAATGAACTCTGGTTCCTCATGAATGGAAGTGGCTGCTTGAGTAATGAATGAGTGCCAGCAGGCAACGTGGAAACAAAGTGAATCTTTGGAAATGTTTCTTTTTTCTGTCGAACAAACAGAAAGTTTAAACTCTTATTAAGGATCAGCTCAAATTATTGTGTAACTTGAATTATGTGTTGTTGTCAGTCTGCAGTGCGTCAAGACACTTTGTCCTGCTTTTCGCAAAACATGACTTGACTTGAATACTAATGATATCATAATTAATTTATCTCTGTCCTCCTGCCTTCCTCTTTCAGATCTTGAGCTTCAACCAACACAACTAAAGACACGGGACCTCGACCCCAACGCAACCAAAGTACTTTTATGCCAAAGCGACTCAAACCAAACAGAACCAAACCAAACCAAACGTCCCGAGCTCAAACCACCTGCAGAGTGTTATTTATATTCTGAAGATGAAGCTGGATAATGCACCAGGAGACATGAGCGCGTGGAGGGAGCTGGACTTTGCCCTCAACTGCACCTACATCGTCCCGGACCAGGTGTCGGACCCCAGCTTCAGGCTGCCCAAAGCCATGACCTCCATCCCACGCAACCTCACCTTTGAGTACGGCACAGACAACGAGGTAAGAGCTCGTAAATTCAAGTTCAATGTCATCCATTTGAGATATTGAATGTCTTCCTCTTCTTTTAGGTCAGACAAATTCAAATAACTTAATTTAACTCTCCTTAAAGTTAGTCGCCGGCCTCGGTGGTGAACGGGAAGAGTCAGTTTTGTGAGATTAGTCCAAACTTTATGCTTGAATATAATAATTCTGTGTTGCATAACATTCTGTTGGGCCATCTGCATTGGGTTACGTGGAACAAAAGATCTGCTGACTAATGAGATCTTCAGAAATACAGTAGAGTGCGGCAGGGTGTGTGTGTGTGTGTGTGTGTGTGTGTGTGTGTGTGTGTGTGTGTGTGTGTGTGTGTGTGTGTGCGTGCGTGCGTGCGTGTGTGTGACACAAGGCCAGCGGCAGCTTGAGGTCAGGGGCCTTTTTATGTCTTCTGGCCACCCTATGTTTCGTCACCCAAATGTTTGAGCCATTGTACTGAGTCTTTACATCTCCTGCAAGAACGTGTGCAGGCTCTCTCAGCACCGGACGTAAACACACACACACACACACACACACACACACACACACACACACACACACACACACACACACACACACACACACACACACACACACACACACACACACACACACACACGGGGCTTCTCCCAGCTGATCTAATTGCATCAAGTCTTCCCACTCATCTGTTTTTCTTTCTCTACAACTGTGTTTGTGCTCTTTACCTCCCACGCCCTGGCTCACCCATTCAGGTGAATCACCGAGAGCTGACGTAATATCCTCGTGTCAGCCAGTCAGCTGTTTGGCTCCCGGTGCAATAAAATCAGACATCTGCCTGGACATGTCACCTACGCTGCAAAGCTCAACAGCAAAGCAAAGGAAAATTGCAGTTATAGAGAAACGCATCATCTTAAAAAGGAAGAGACACAGAGAGAGAGAGAGAGAGAGAGCAATGTCACACTCATGTCTTTAGTTGCCACTCTTTAACACTAAAGTTTTGCGGTTGACTTCTATGTCCCCTTCCTCTTTCTGTTCTGACCACTTTCTGCCGCCGTTCCTCTTCTCTCTGTCTCTCATGCTCTTATCTCCTCCTCCTCCCTCTGCAGCATTTACAGCTGCCAGATAAGAAAAGCATGCACTACGCGGTGATAAAAATCACATTTAGGGCTCATTTCAAATCCCTGGCCCTTGACACGCTGAGTTTTCAACTCATGAGCCCCTCCTGCCTGATACGGAAACTCTTCATATATCTGATGGGCAGCATGAAAACAAAACAACAAATGAACACAAGCATGAGCACGCACTCACGCGGCTGCCAGTAATCTGCTTTGCCCTCAACTGCCTCCCGTCCAGTGGTTTCCCTTCCTGAAGATGGTGTCATGTGGACTTTTTTCTCCTTGACTTGCTCCCTGAGCTGAGCTGCCAGAGCTGGGAAACCCATTTCCCTGAAAGATCATGAAACAAAGCTGCTGCCTGCCTGCGTGTGGGTTTGTGGGACAGTTCACATGCACATGCCACCTCATGTAAAGTACATCATGTGCGTATCAGGCTCGGGGCGATGGGGTTTTTCACACATCGGTGAGATGAGTTAGATCTATAGAGCCTGAATGAAAAACAAGGAACTAACCAAACTCACGTATCGTCATGCACGTTCCACACGCTTGTTTATTCAGCGCCTGATTGGCTAAGATTCCCGATGTATTAATTCAAATCTTGAAGCGTGCCAGGAAACGCGAAGGAGGGCGGAGGGGGGCACGTGGCAGATGGGGCGTCAGCAACGGGTGCCAGTGAGGGCCGGAGGGGGAGGAAGAGGAGGAGGAGGAGGCAGTGGAAAGGATGCTGCAGGGAAGAGGGTGTGTGTGCATGTGTGTGTTGGAGGGTGGGAAGGTGGGGGGGGGGGATTTAGGTTAAAACCAGATGATTAACTTTCATCAGGGACAGGCAGCCAGCCAGGCATCAGGCCTCACACCCGGGGCAGGCGCACGAGCTATTTCAGGAGGATCCAGAAAAGGACGTGGGACTCGGGAGGGGTTGGAGAAAAGGAGGGCGTTCAGGGAGTGTGATAGCGTGGGTGCACTTAAGAACGCCGGGGGCCTCCTTTCTTCCGTTCCTCAACACCCTTCGCTCCCCCCCCCACCCCCCACCCCCTTGCTCCCAACCTGGCTAGGCTGAGCGGTTAAGTAGCAGCAAGCGGCGCCGCAACCACAGCGATTCGTTAGTCACGCAACGCCAGCGAAGCACAATGTCCCTGTCACACTGGTTCATCGCGTCCAGGAATCACCTCACTGGCCTCGGCGGCTGCTGGACACACACCCCACACACACACACACACACCCACCCACACACACACACACCCACCCACACACACACCCACCCACCCACACCCCTGCTACCCCCACTGACCTGTTGTTCCTATAATTAACTGCTTATACATGATTTACAAAAACCACTTCCAACCTTCACAGTGTGACGAATCTTCGTCCACGTCTTATTTTACAGGTCGGCCTCCGCACAGGTCGCCGTGAAAAATCCTTCCGAGGCCCAGTTTGAAATTTAAATCCTCAATGGCAGGAAGAGAGAGTGTGTGTTTATGTTTGTGAGGGGGGGGTGAGGGTCGGGTTGGGTTGGAGTGGGGGGGGGGGGGGGGGAGGATTGAACACAAAGCTCCTCAAGAAAAGCGTGGCCGCGTGTGTGTGTACGCTGCAGATGCTGCTGCCTGATGCCGTTTGTTTGTGTGTGTGTGTGTGTGTGTGTGTGTGTGTGTGTGTGTGTGTGTGTGTGTGTGTGTTTGAGGAGCCCTGACCCCAAGCCTTGTGGACCCTCCATCAAGTTTGAATCATGAAGCTGTTCTCCTCAAACAAAGACGGCATTAACATATCCTGTAGGTCCTCGATATAGACAAAAGACGAACTTAAAAGGTAAAGAAATTAAAAAAAATTATGAGTCAGTAACATTTCCTTGTTGCAATTAAATACATTCTGTAAAAAAAACCTGTCTGAAGAGCAAGAAGAATAAGATTCATTGCTTTGTTTGCTTTTGTCTTTGTGTTATTCCGATCAAACACGTGACATTGTCGAGTTAAGAGTGTAACGTTCGTGAAGAAAACAACACAAACAACAGGTGACACTGCTTCCTCCCTGTGTGTGTGTGTGTGTGTGTGTGTGTGTGTGTGTGTGTGTGTGTGCCTCTGCTGTTAATGAGGACACCGGGTCAGAGATCATTGGAGTAAGTCAGAGAAAGTGTAATGCTCTTCATTCGCTTAACTTATTAGTGCAGAAAGTGGGTCACCTTGTGGGTTTCAACGTGACTCCCAACGGAGCTGTCTGGG
This sequence comes from Hippoglossus hippoglossus, assembly GCF_009819705.1. Classification (NCBI taxonomy): domain Eukaryota; kingdom Metazoa; phylum Chordata; class Actinopteri; order Pleuronectiformes; family Pleuronectidae; genus Hippoglossus; species Hippoglossus hippoglossus. The sequence goes on from NC_047161.1 coordinate 4,747,542, forward strand.
TCAACATGACGAAGCCACCGCAACAGGAACCGAACGGCGTAAACAAACAAATGAGAGAAGCAGCGAAGGGACAGTTCCTCTGTCAGAGACGAGAGCCCGTGTGGGTTCTTGAGACCAGAGAATGACTCTCAATTGTAATCTCTGAAGGCTCAGTGTCAAGTTACTGTGTGATATGTCCATGTAAAGGAGGTGAAGAGATGGGAAACAGACACTAATCGTGTATTTGGCCTGTTTTCCAGGTGACGGGTGTGTTCAGCAAAGAATACATCCCTCAGGGGACACGCTTCGGGCCCCTGCAAGGAGACATCTACACCAAAGACAACGTATCCAAGCAGGCCAACAGAAAATACTTCTGGCGGGTAAGGGAAACGAATCTACACGTGCACAAATCCACGTAAATCCACATTTATACATTACTTTATACATATATATTCACATTTTGGCTTTAAATCTAGACGTGGGAAAATGACCCTGGGAATCGTCACGCTGCAGCCGATGACCTGCGTTCGGCTTCCTCTCTTATTCAAGATATTGGTCAGATGTCGAAGTTTCACATCGAGTCCTCGTCAGTACGTCAATAAGGAAACAAAAGGGCTTTCACACACTCTTCCCTTGCGTGCAGGGGTTTTGGTCAAAATTTTAGAGGAAGTTGCCGACACTGTTGCTCTTACCGGCACTGAAGTCGTGTGCAACATGTGTGACATACACAAAGGAAGGGACTATTGTTCAACACACACACACACACACACACACAGGCTCTCAAACAATCCTCTACTTCCTGTCTCCTTTTAGTCCTCATGCCCCCTGTTTCTATTGTCTTTCTCTCTGGTCCAGATTTGTGTCGCTTGTGTCACGCAGGAATTTTTTTTATTCTGCTGAGTCAATTCCCTGAGGACTTTTTTTCTTTCTTTCGCTGCCCCACCTACGTGTTTTCCTTCCGGCTTTGTTTCCTTTATTTCCTGGAAACCTGGGCAATAGCGAAAGTCTGACATTCCCTGGGAGAGATGATCTTATCAAGCTCGTGACACAGGTGTACGCAGGGCGTGTGTGCAGTTTGGCCTCCTGCCACCACCTGCCTATCTGATTCTGTTATGCCTCCGGCAAATATCTTTTTCCACGATCGTCCTCACAAGCAGGCGCATCATAAAAGGCTCAATCATAGCAATGTGAACCGCAGGCACTGAGAATAATAGCATAGCTCAGACGTGAGAACGACGGGGAAAGAGAAAATGAGAAGAGGGAGAGTGAGAGTGAAGGCGTTCAGCAACTGTGGTCAGTGGGCGGGCCACGCCTCCACACCTCCCGTCTCAAATACAGACGCTCAAGCTCAAACACACACACACAAGTTGAACTCTCGTGATACAAGGGGCAGAGCTTTAGAGCTGCACAGACCAGAGGAGCAAAATAATTTAGGAGGACACAGGATATTTAAGCGTACATGGCAGAGGTGATTCACTTGTTTTTCTTTGTGATCTTGTTTAATTCAAGGTTTTTCTATCTTTTGAGGATTTTATGTGGATTTTTTTTCAGCATCAGAATCTGGATTTTATTCAAAATGTTTGGGGGTATTGACATGAAAAGCTGTCATGGCATTGCAGTGGATGGTTGAATTTCTATTAGGCAATTTTAATTAACAGCTGAAACTAAATTTGTTTGTTGCTTGACATGTATCCTGAAGTTTAAATCCCATTTTCTCTTCCTTCCTGCAGATCTACAGCGGTGGCCAGCTTCAGAACTTCCTCGATGGCTATGACGTCCACAGGAGCAACTGGATGCGCTACGTCAACCCGGCCCGCTCTCTGGCCGAGCAGAACCTGGTGGCGTGCCAGAACGGCCGGGACATCTACTTTTACACCATCCGGCCCGTGGAGCCCAAGCAGGAGATGCTGGTCTGGTACAGCCAGGAGTTCGCCCAGAGGCTCTGTGGCCAGCAGGACGACATCAAGCAGAGTGAGTGCATGAAGATGTAATGATGGATGAAGATGTCGTGGTCTTGCCTGCAGGCTTTTAAAAGTAGACAAGATACTGGTTGTTCATCATGGGGATAGTTCCTGGTCTTGAACATGAACTTCATTCCCCTTGTGTCACTGCTGATCTAATTATGAGTTGGCGAGAGGGAGTGAAAGACTTATCAGCTGTTTTGATGCGGAGGCGGCACAATGACAAACTGACAGTTCTTTCTTTCTCTCTTGATCTAGACAACAATTACTACAGAATCATGATTCCAATCTGTGCAGAGACTAAACACATGGCAGTGTGCAGACTTTTTAATCAGCAAAATTCCTTCACTTCAAAGAGAATAAAGATGCGTCACTTCATGAATAGGACCTGATTTTATCTGATTTAAACAGCGGTAAACACACTCGGTTCAATGCTGATTCTTCCTGTGTGGCTTAACCCCAGAGAGCCAAATATTTATGTGGGATAATGGGAGATGCACTGACCGCACTCAAATAAAAAAAACCACGAGCCTCTGAGGAGAGTGGATGAATCTAAGGGGAGTGGTGGATGGTCAAAGTTCTTCTCTGAGTCATTTATCTTCCGTTATTAATAGAATGGAAAGTCATAGCCTCATCCTCCTGACTGCAGCCACGGACTCTGATGATTCACGCATTCAACTGGATACACCAGTTGTGTAAGCATTCATCCAGGTGACTAATGTCCAAAAAGGGTTTCATTGCATTGTTTAATCTACTTAACGGATCATAAAAGGCATCCACCTGCTTTTATGACAGTGTTGACAGAAGTCAAGGTGAACTCAGGTGTAGTCTGGCACCTAACACCCTCGAGGGTGTTAGTGGTGGAATCTTGAAAACTTAACCCCAGAGGACATTTTTAATACTGTCACGCTTTCAACTGGGTTTCTGTGACTGTGCTGTAACTTCGACAGAGAACAGAAATGTGCACAGTTTAAGGTGAAGATAACAATAATATATGTTTAAAAAAAAAAGTTATGATTTAGAAAAACAGTAATGTTTACTAAATTTTAAAATGGCTAAAAACATAACTTTTTAAATGTAAGTCGCACTGAGCACTTTCAGGTGTTGACACAGCACTTAGGGACAAGAGACTTTCTCGAAATGAGAAGGAGAAAAAAAAAAAAGGAAGAGACGTTTCACATTTTCTTGTGGCCAGTATACGGTAACACAGAGATACTCAGAAAAGGTTTCAAACTCCGATTCTCAGATACTCAGATGCTCTACCATGACGTGACACATGGACTCCCACGCACTTTACCACCAACCCGCTCTCCCACACTTAAATCACTACTCTGATTGACAAATAGAAACCTAGTCTGTGTGTCAAGACAAAACTGAAACTACTATCATTTACCATAAGAGGGAGTGGGTTCTGTGGGAGGATGACTGTGTGAATGTGTGTGTGTGTGTGTGTGTGTGTGTGTGTGTGTGTGTGTGTGTGTGTGTGTGTGTGTGTGTGAGGCATTTTAGCTTATAGTGACATTTTCATCCTTCTTCCTCACAGAATACACGAGCACCGATGAAGACCACGACTCCGAGTACGCCAAGCACCTACCTCAGCAGACGTGGTTTAAAGAGAGGACAAAGGAGGAGGTGAAGGAAGAGCGGGACGAAGAGGGAGAGGAGAAGATCGACGTGGAGATGCTGGAGAGAGACACTCCCCCCGACACGCCGGACGAGCAGATCATGGACTTCAGCAAAAAGGTTGAGAACGAGGAGAGGAGCGACAGAGATCGGCAGAACCAGGGGATCATTCCGTCCCCTCAGCCCGAACACAGAGAACCTATCCTGGGCTTGAACCACCCGTACCTGCCTGAGCACCACCCTGTGCTCCCAACTCCACACCGAAATCTCCCGCTGCATCTCCACGGCCTCTACGGCCACAGGGAGGGGCTGGTGTCTTCTTACCCTCTCTTCCACCAGTCCAGACCCCTCCAGCACCCTTACCAGCTTCTCCCCCCCTACGGGCCACACTACCCTCGCCTCCTGCTCCCCTCGTACTCCCCTCCCTTTCCCGGGATGATCCCCTCAAGAGGATCCCTCCGATACGGCAGCTACCTGGGCACAGACAGTCTCCCATACCCCCCCATCGGCTCACCCAATCTAATCCCAGTGTCCCTCCCCTACCCTCCTTCCCCGCAGGGTGGTCTGAAAGAACTCACGGCAAATGTGTCGCCACCTCGAGGCGCCCCGGCCACGCCAGAGCTCTCTCCTCTCCCCAAACCCAGCAGCCGGCATCAATCCCCCGAGCACTCGCCCTCCAGCTGCGAGGAGGCCATGAACCTGAGTCTGGCTGCGGCCAAAAGCCACGCAGCGCCGCGCAACGGCCCCGGCCACAAATCCCTGCCCTACCCACTGAAGAAGCAGAACGGGAAGATCAAATACGAATGTAACATCTGCTCGAAGACTTTTGGACAACTGTCGAATCTCAAGGTAACAGTTCAACTCCTCGCTTTTGTAAAGAAAACCTCTCCACATCGTTTGCCGTTTGACACCGAGGCTTATCAAGTTTCTTTGTTTGATCTGTGTAGGTACATCTCCGAGTGCACAGTGGCGAGAGACCGTTCCAGTGCAACTTATGTAAGAAAAGCTTCACTCAGCTGGCCCATCTCCAGAAACACCACCTGGTCCACACCGGGGAGAAGCCACATGAATGCCAGGTAGGTTGAGAACCAAGACCCACGTGTGTGTGTGTGTGTTTTCCTCTCTCTTTCCTTGACATCACTGTGACATAGGTGTAAAATCAAGAGTGAGACGTATACAAAGAAACACGCTGTATACACAAAACACGTAAAAGCTTCTGACTCATGAACCTTCCTCGTAACCCAGAACCTGATTTTCACTGAGCCATACCCACCTTGTCATGTAATCACATTAGCATGCCTTTGTTTGCTAACGTGACTCCGTGGGTGTGAGTGTTTTGTTGCACTTGTTTGGTAAGTGTAAGTAAGAACAGGACTAACATGTCCAAACCCATAGCTCTATTAATAACATGAGCCTGAAGTCATACTGTTCTCCTGAATCCTCCAGAATAATCCTGAACACAAACCAGACAGTCTTGTCAGGGCGTTAATAACCAGTCATGTGTCACGTTTCTCACCTTCGCCTTTAATTTCATGTTTTCCAGGTGTGTCACAAACGCTTCAGTAGCACCAGCAACCTGAAAACCCACCTGCGGCTCCACTCCGGAGAGAAACCCTACCAGTGCAAGCTGTGCAGCACCAAGTTCACCCAGTACATCCACCTCAAGCTGCACCGCCGCCTCCACAGCAGCCGCGACCGCCCCTACCACTGCCAGCTCTGCGCCCAGGCCTTCTTCCACCGCTTCTCCCTCCGCATCCACCAACGCAGCTGCTGCCTGGCCAGCTCTGGCGCCCCCGTCAGCGTGCACATGAAAGAGATGGTGGAGCGCTTCGACGCCAGCCAAGAAGCAGACACGCTCGCCGAGACGGCAACTGCGCCGCAGGTGGAGGAGGCCGTTGAGCGTTGGTTGGCTCGCACGTTGGAAGGCGAGGGGAAGGAGGACCAGAGGGAGGCCACCATCCTGCTAAAGGCCCTGACGGCAGCTATCAACGCACCTGCCATGTCCCTGGCCCAATCAGTCGTACCCACGTCACATCACAGCCCGCCGCTGGCCTATCAGGAGAGGGCCAGTGTTGTTCATCTCCACAAACGGCCGACGGTGAAGGCCGAGGGACAGTGAGGAGAACAAATAAAGATGAACATACAGCATATCATCAACAAAGAAGAACAGATGTCGCCAAATAAAAGTCCCTGTTTTGTCCACGAGGGGCATCGCAGGGATTATAAACTGTCATAATCCACCGAGCGCAACACCAAAAGAAGAGCAATCCAAAGACTGGGCGAGGGTATTCAGTGATTGTACTTCCTCCCAAAACTCAAGTTTAAAATATTACAAAGAGGGAGGCATTGTCAAGCTGTGAAGTATTTAAAACTCTTTTCACTCAGGTAGAGAAGTGTTTGCTTTTTGTGCTTTAACTTATTACTTTTGTTTTTTATTTGAGTCGTCTATATTTATTTAGTTTTGTCATAGTTTGTTTTGGCTGTTAGTGCTTTCTATGTCGAATATTTCCCTGGAGATCAGATCTCTTGGGGGGGGGGGAACCCCACAAAATGGACTCAGGAACAATGACGTGGCATAAACCTGTGTATGAGTCTTCAATTGTTCTAATTGTGTATTTGTTTTACTTTATGTGAGTGTGTTTGAGCCGCTGGGTGTGTGTGTGTGTGTGTGTGTGTGTGTGTGTGCAGCGAGTGGGAGTACGTGAAAGACAGTGATAGCACAAACCACCTTCCTGCTCCTCGACTGTTTTATTTATTTATGATTAAAAAGGGAAAAAATCAGGTATCTTGATGAGCGATTGCCAAAATTACGATGAAAGAACGTGAATGTGTCACACTGTGTTTGGTTCCATTTATTCAACTGGTTTTTAAGGGAAACGATTCAGGATCATTCACAACATAAAGACTTGATGGGATTGCACTGTCACAACAGCGTCACGTGCTTTTTTCTTCTTTCAAACTGATAATCAACGTCTCTTGCTAAGTAGCTTTTTACCAGATCGAAATGTTTCAGATGTTTTCTAACACAAACTTATACGTACTTATACTTATACGTATGCAGCTTTACCGCAGAATTCATCCAAATGTACCTCAGCAACAAAAACAAGCAAATCAGGAGCAACCTTTTCTAGCATTGTTAATATTTGTGTCACTTAGCACTGGAGTTTTAAAATGTAAGTAGATCTGTCCGTGTTTACGTAAAAAAAAAAACCCAGGAGGAGGCAGGAAGTGTTCTTGAAAACTTTACTACTGAGTCAGTAATGTCTTTTTTATAATTTTTGTAGTTTGATTTCGTTTTTTATACAATATGTTTCTATATTTAGTTTATTTTTCGAAACAGGTTATGAGATGTTCAGAATTTATATGTGAGAGACTATTTTGATGATACTTTTATATTTACATGATGTAGCATATTAAAGATATTGTTTCTATACACCTGGTCTTTTCATGTTTGTTTGATTGTTTGGCCCCAAGTTGGTTTGGCGCCAAACATTAAACCAGAAGTAACCATATTTGGAGGAACAGGGGGTGGAGCCTGATGTACTCACCGCACGCCCACCTACACCTGGGACCTGCTCCCATTGGATGCTACGAGCGTCCATTCACACAGTTCCCAACACAGTATCAACAACTTTCCCAACTATTCCGCCACATATACATCACTTTATAATTGACTTGTAAGTAAAAAAATGGCGGAAATTATCATTCAATTGAAAGATTCTAGTTGAAATTGGTAAATAACAATAAACTCTGAGCAAACTAATAATACTTTATATGTATGAATAAGGGAAATGAGCCGAGACGCTGACTGAATTTGAAATCAACCGCTGCCAGGAAATACTAATGTGCAGTATCAGCTATTTTTATGCTGAAATATGTAAAATATCAATGATGATACTAATTATAAGAATCAAGTAGACTGTTTTGAAAAAGGAGCTGCGCTTGGAGCTGATGACCATATAAAGAAATCTGTGATGAGCTGACGCGAGCGTGTGTCATGTGACACCGAAACAGATCATGTCTTCCAGTGTATTTTGTCTTGTCACCTACAAAGAGCAGGTTTGGTTGTTGTAACTCAAAAGCCTTAATGCTTCTTCTTTTTTTTTCATTCTCATTATCGAATTATTCTCACACGACCACAACCAACTTCAGCAAAAAGGTTGAGAACGAGGAGAGGAGCGACAGAGATCGGCAGAACCAGGGGATCATTCCGTCCCCTCAGCCCGAACACAGAGAACCTATCCTGGGCTTGAACCACCCGTACCTGCCTGAGCACCACCCTGTGCTCCCAACTCCACACCGAAATCTCCCGCTGCATCTCCACGGCCTCTACGGCCACAGGGAGGGGCTGGTGTCTTCTTACCCTCTCTTCCACCAGTCCAGACCCCTCCAGCACCCTTACCAGCTTCTCCCCCCCTACGGGCCACACTACCCTCGCCTCCTGCTCCCCTCGTACTCCCCTCCCTTTCCCGGGATGATCCCCTCAAGAGGATCCCTCCGATACGGCAGCTACCTGGGCACAGACAGTCTCCCATACCCCCCCATCGGCTCACCCAATCTAATCCCAGTGTCCCTCCCCTACCCTCCTTCCCCGCAGGGTGGTCTGAAAGAACTCACGGCAAATGTGTCGCCACCTCGAGGCGCCCCGGCCACGCCAGAGCTCTCTCCTCTCCCCAAACCCAGCAGCCGGCATCAATCCCCCGAGCACTCGCCCTCCAGCTGCGAGGAGGCCATGAACCTGAGTCTGGCTGCGGCCAAAAGCCACGCAGCGCCGCGCAACGGCCCCGGCCACAAATCCCTGCCCTACCCACTGAAGAAGCAGAACGAGAAGATCAAATACGAATGTAACATCTGCTCGAAGACTTTCGGACAACTGTCGAATCTCAAGGTAACAGAATCAAAACCTGAATCAAAACAGCCTGAACAGACGCACGTGGACGTTCCAACGAATTTGTATTTTCATGAACACAAACACTCAGACAGAGCCACTGACGAGGCTTACACAATATCTTGCCTCGTTTAGCAAGACCTTTTTCTCAGGTAATGCTTCGCCCCTCCACAACATTTCATGGAAATCAGTTTGGTGGTTTTTGAGTAATCATGCTGACATCCTGAGGCGATGATGACTCAGTAACTGTGCATTTTAATTGGCGAACACAGTCCATACATGCACATTCAACATCCGGCTCCCTCTTGCTTTCCTGTTGGTCAAAACTCAGAAGAAACTCCCAGGCAACATCTTTCCTGACTGGTCACTTTTCAGCCTATTAAAACCACAGGAAGTGAAACTCGTCTGCCACCAATGAAACTCAGAAAAAAAACACTGTTTACATCACAACCTTTAGATTACAACATCACTGACCGTGGGATACTTCTGTTTGCTGTTGCTACGGTAATAAAATGAATAGAGAAGGGTTGACTCTGACAGTGTTTACAGAAAGGACCATTAGCGGTTGTTATGTTGTATCATTTCCCCCTTTTTGTTTTTGTTCTGTAGCGTTTGGGCCTGTTATATATTTGAGATTTATTACTGGAAGAACTGCTCTGGGGTCAGACGTCTCATTTGAGGTTTTTTGTAGATTTAAAACCGGAATCTTTTTCTTTTGCCTCATCTACAGGCACAGCTGGTGTTTACCTGAACGGACATGAAACCTTTCAAATCTGAGTTTTACTAGATCATCTTGATGAGGCACACTTTCAATCGGCACAATCTCCAGTAAAGTTATTGTAAGCACTCTTTACTCTTTCCAGTAATCCTCTCGCAATCTCTCTGTTTCTCTGAACCACATATCTTTTTTTTTTTTTTTGCTGCACAATGACTCCTCGTTCTCTAATGTTTTCTCTTGTGATCCCTGCTGTGGGGGAGTACCTCACAGCAAACACCTACACACCGCCGACCAGAATAAAGACACCTCAGACCTCCGAAAGTATGCAAACTGCAGAGGTGACAGGAAATCCTCTCGCTCTGGGGCTTCATGCTCACCCGGCGGAGAGCGAGAGAAGCAGAAGTCAGAGAAAAGAAATAAAAGTGAAACACCTGTGCACTGTTGAGAAAGATGCAAGAGATGAGAACCGCAGCTGGATCCATAAAGCTCAGTACATATCCGGACATATGTATATGAAATATTTAAATACGGACTGTGAAAAGTTTATATTAGAACATTAACAACCTGTTCAAATTCAACATATACAGTTTAGGGACCATCTGAAATAGTTTGCCTTGTGATCCAGCAGATGGCGACGCAATAAAGACTTGATTTATGAAACAAAATATGACTATTACTGTTTTATGTTAACAATACAACAAAAAAATACAAACAACAGATTTTTCTTTTCCAGAGGTCTGTGCCTTTAACTTAAATCATGGCATTTTATTGTGTAATGTGTATTTTAAGTAAACTAGTAACTTTTTTCTAGGATCTGGGGATTTAAACAAGTGTTTTTTTAATGTTAAAGTTACAGTAAATGATCACATTTGTTCTTCTCTACGTCATAAGTCTCGGTTTGTTTGACTTCCGGTTGCAGTTACTTACTTTACAGTCATCTGTGGAGTTCATATACTTTGGGTGTGGGGCCCTGAGTAATAACAGGAGCCTGTGACGCTGCAGCAATCAGCTCAATATGGGTCTAAAGGTTTATTCTATAAAGATATAAATCGGTTTACGTCACCGTGTCCAGTAAGATCACTTCAGTGAATAGGTTATTAAACAATGTTGATTTACAATAAAGATACAGTCTAATAACACTACAGCTAAAATAGATTGTGATTTATTGGCTTTATCAGTCAGTTCAGTCATTTCCTTCACAAACAGGTGACACACACATTTAAGAAAACTGGTAGCGCCATCGTGTGGCAGAGTGAGACACACGCAGACTGCACAGGCTGTTTACGTACATGCACCCTTTAATCAGATGTGTGATCAACTTGAGAACTGCACTGTGACCACAAGATGTCGCCATACATCCACAAAGATTGCACACATTCTCTTAATGCAATCGAAGACAGCTCATTGTTATTATAATTATTAAAATAATTATTATAATTATTAGTATCAATGAGTCTATTCTGTTATCTGTTATCCTTGGCCTAGTTTTTCAGACATAATCACATGGGATATGATATTGACAAATGGGTTGTTGAAAAGAAAACAATTATCCTGAATCTGGATTACATCATGTAATATAGATTCAGTTTTGATCTGGATCAAACCTTCAGTATGTGTTGCTCACAACCTTTTTCAGAAGCATTGGTATTCGTGTTGTATTACGATGGATTCAGGTTGGATTTCAGGAACAAAACATAATCAAACTTTAGATAAAGCAGATAAAATAGACATTAGGCTACTGAAGCATTAACATTTTTTCTGTCCCCATAAAAAGAATCCATCCACACAGCTGTGAATAAAAAAACTGTTACTGATCAAGGCAACTAAATATATCATTTCTATAACAAAAAGCTAATTCAGAGGGAATATTGCTATAAAAGATACCAAGTTAAATAAATAATAAATAAATGAGGATGCAATTCACAGAGAGAACACTCTATATGGATGTGACTCTTTAATTGATGTGAAACATGTTAACAGTTTTATTTGTAAAGCACTTATCTAAAGAAGGTTGCAAAGAATTAATGAACTACAATTAAAGGTAGAGACATAATAAGGTCAGATGAAGAGAGAAGCCCGACAGTTCCCACGATGGATCATCTCTCACCTAAATAACAATGTGGTTGGTAAATTATAAGAAAGAAGCTTCATTAGCGGGGAGGCTGCCTGCGCTGTGATTGGCTGTGTGTGCCGCTGGGCGTGTCTCCAGCGCCACACCTGAGCTCAGAAAGTGCAGCAGCAGCTGTCACCTGTCAACCAGAGCCAGTGTGCAGCTCATCCACCGCTACACATCTTCTGCTCACAGGAGAGAACAGCAGAAGGGACTCAGTTATTGACAGACCCCCCCACCCCCACCCCCCTCCAGCTGCCGTCATGGCGAAGAAGAGCTTATCCAGAAAGTCCCTGAAAAGTTTGTTCTCCCGGAGCGAGGCCAACCTGGACGAGTCAGTGCAGCGGGAGGACGCAGCATCGAGCAAACATGAGGGACAGAAGAAGAAGTTCAAGTTCCCGAAGTTGAGGCTGAAGCCGAAGAGCAGCGCGGGCCCGGTGAGGTCCGCCGGAGGCAGCTCGGAGGTGCTCAGGTATGTCCGAGGTGTTCGTGTCTGTGCAGGAGACACATGGAGCAGCTGTACTGAGCCTCAGGGCTGCACAGCACAACCTCCAGTGTTTACTCACAGGGTCTGTACATGCTCCAGAGGTATTCCCATATATGTACTTTGACCCAAACTGTTGATATAGTGTGAAGAACCTGCACCAATTACACACAAACTTTACATCTTGTGTAAACATCTGGACTCATAAAGTAACAGTTCTCCAGCACATTGACTGAATCAGACATTAGTGTCACGTTAAATGAGTTTTTATTTTTAGATTTGGACATGATGGTTGAATATAGGAATATTATTTTCAACACTAGATGATTTGGTGATTTATTTTTTTCAGCTCAGGAGGACGAGACTGTTGAAAGAGAGACTTTAGTCCAGACATTATGGAATTGTGCAAAAAGAGCAAATGAGTGAACAATGTCCATCTCTCTGAAAGCTTTTAGACTTGTTGAGCAACATATTGTAGCTTATGAAAGGTTTTAGAAAAGACAACATTTTACTTTGGTATGATTTAAGCTATAAACTATTTGGAAATCATGTTTTTAGTCCTACAAGCGTTTGAGTTTTCATTTGTTTCATCATTTGAGACGACCGAATTGTGAAGTTATTGTTCTTTAAAAGTCATAACTTGCTACATTTCACAGTCTTTCATGATATAAACTTTGGATTGTTTAAATGATTCCACTGAGCTGATGCATTAAGAACTATAGGACGGCACCATGAAGCTGATTCAAACACCTCATCTGTCACGAATGGGGATAAATGGACTTAGACATAAGACAAACAGGGACGATCACTGTTATGTTGTGTGTTGCACCGTGTAGTTTTGACCTTTTCACCTTTGTAGGCTACTGGTGTGATAGTCTAAGGACTTCGGGGCCCCAGAGAAAAGGGACCTTGGGGCCCTGCATTGAGCCAAACCAAACCCAGCCACCTTTAAGAACCACACAACAAATACTACACTGTGCATACACGTAAATAAGAGTGAAGCGGTAAAGTTTAAGTGCAAACCTCCACTACCATCCCATCCCAACCCGTCACCAGCACTTATCTCCAAGTCAAATCCGGACCCGTTAACATTATGACCCACGTCACGACTTGTCACCTGTGATTAAACACACATCAAAATGGGTTGTTTTGCCTCCTTGTTGTTTTGTGATGGTTTGGTTGTGTTCCTGGAAAAGTATCAGTGAGTTGTGGCAGCTCCTTTGTTCCTGCAGCTGTCAGGACGTGTGTCTATTGTGGTTGTCACAGGCTAATACGTTGTGGGCACTGTTAATAAGCAGCAACGCCACTGAGAACATATTCAATACAGGCTTTTTAATGCCATTTTGATGAATTCGCGGGTTCACTGTTGTACCCGACCCGGGGCAAGACTCTAGTTTGTTTGTTGGTTTGTTTGTAAGCAAGGTTACGCAAAAGCTGTGGTTCAGGTCAGAGAAGAACCCATTACAGGGAGGGAGCAGATCCAGGACTTACAAGATTGGGCGTTTTTCATATATCTTGATTTTAAAAATAGATTTTTAGGGGACTGATAATGATTAGTTTTTGCAATTTGGTGCAGATCCAAATAAAGACAAGGATCGATTGACTCTGTTGGTCTTTGGCAGACGTACGCGCTCCGAGTGCCATTTTAAAAGGTGCAAGAAATACATACCAAACTTTTAAAAACACATTTTGGAACCGGATGTACTTCATCACATTCGTCTGGGATGTTTACCGAGCTAATTTTAATCCTCACACAGCATAAAAGAAACGTTGCATGCGTATACACACAGAGGACAGAGGTGAGGCTGCTGGTTGAGCCACAAGTCACATGCCTGGACTGTGTAATCATGTGGTGGCAGAGCAGACAGTGCGACAGCTTGTGTTTGCACAGAGAGAAAAATAAATGATGGGCTGATCAGACCAGAGCCGCCTCTGCACACAAGCCCTGCTGCATAGGGGTTACACAAGGCTGCAGTTAAACAGCATTCAGGCTGAAATAATAAACAGTCACAAGGTGATACAGTCACACTACATTGGTTTCTATAAGTGGATTAAAGAGTAATAGGTCATTCTTAACGCCTCTTGAAAGCGTTAATGAGCTACGGAGCATGTTATTAGCTTCCCTACATAAATGATTTGCAGTGTATGAATGTGTTTCCAATTGACATTGACATAATTGACAACTAGATAAACGTCCTGGATCAGAGCCCAGACGAAGACGAGATCTGTTGTTGTTAAGGATTTAGTTTAATCCACGTCCGAGGCTTTATCTGGAAAAGATTCGAGGATTTCAGGGTCTTAGAAATACATCTTCTAGTTATTTTGTTTGTTTTGACTTTCTGGAATATCTCTTCCTGCAGTTCAAGGAGATGTCAAAGTCGTCATTGGAGCTTTTTGTTAGAAATCTTTATCTGAAGCGTATGAAATTACAGAGGAAACACTCGAGTGTCCTTGTCGAAGAAGTCGTACACACCCAGAGTTTTAGTGTCTGGTGTGTTTGCTTTCAGGCTCTTGTGGAATCGTAGAGGCACCGTAGAGAAACCTGCACCTCAACATACCTTCTGCATTGCCCTGAAACTGCTCATCAATTACACACACACACACCGTCGTTGTGCCCAGGGATACAGTACACGTTGGCAACATGTTAGTCACAGCTGAAGCTCGGATGTCTCAACTCATCTGTGTTTAAAGAGCTGTCATTACTCAGAAGTATAAAATGTGTCAGTGTATCATGGAACCTGTTATGGTCGTGAAGTCGACTTAACTCTGGGGTTACGTAAACTGAACGTACGGCCGACTTCACAAGTACAAATACATGATTATCCCCAGAGATACTTGCAGAACGAAGTATAACGGCATAAAAAATCAAATAATATATTCAAGTGTAGTGTTTTTCATATGGTTACATGGATGGGTTAAAAAGTAAAGGTCTGACAGAGGGAAAATTATAACTATTTTGATATTATTTGTTAAATGGGTCTCGACTTGAGGCGTATTTGTTTAATACTGATCCCATGGCAGATGTTTCCACTTCAGCATCGCTCCTGGACATAATCGGACTCCATTATCGGTTTTAGGCATGATTCTGCTGTAAGTTTTACATCTGTGGGCGACTGTGGCTCAGGAGTTGGAGGCAGGTCATCCTCTAACCTCCAGTCTGATGCTGAAGTGTCCTTGGGCAAGACACCAAACCCTAAACTGCCCCTGATGGGTGAGCGGGTAGTGTGTGATTGGTGTATAATAGAATAGGTGCTGCGTATGGAGAGGTGGTGCATGCAGTTAGATTTTTAAGAACTTTTAAAGAACTTTTTAAGGCCATAATAAATATAATCAAGTACGAGAAATGAAGGAATATAAAGGAAAATTACTTCCTCATAATTAAAGATAAGGTGAAGTAGTCTAGTGGAGAATAACCCTCCAAACACCTCATATCTCTCAAACTACAGACAGAGACTGTGGGTATCCATAGTTTTTCCCACAAAAACTATGGATGTTATGCTCAGATCTCAAAGAACTTCAAGTAGTGAATTGATTTCATTTGTTCCATTCTTCTTGGTTGAACGGGGATATTGATTCTTGAGCAAGAAATCAGTCAAAGAAAACGTAAAGACGATCCCTCGTTCAACACTATTTAGTCATTTATTAGCGTAATATTGAATTGAACTAGTTTTGTGTGAGGCCCTAGTTTGCATTCCATCATCTGATTGGATGGAGTTGTGAGGTGACATATTTTGAGTTTGGACTTGCTCCTAATCTGTGGGTTAAGAAGCATTAAACCTTTAGCCACTAATCTTTGCTGCAGGGATTTGTTGTCATGTCTGTCAAAGTAATTATGTTTGCATGTTTCGCAGCACACTTTCATGAAGGTGAAAACAGGGGAACCTGAGTTCCTACAGCAGTTAGCGTAGTTGCTCGTAAATTGCAGCCTTGTGTGCTAAAGAATGAAAACGCTCAAACACTATAAACTTTTATCTTCTCTGGCACTTGTGTAAACTAAATCAACATGGAGGTAAAATGTCTGTCACACGCCGATAGAAGTACAGCGACCTACAGTTATCTGTCATTTCCTTCAGGTCCTATGTGCACGACACAGCACTTCAATAAGCTGTTGTGCGTGTTAGCACACAAAGAGACGGAGGACGTAGAGTTTCATTTTTAATCCATTTGCATAGAGACAGAATGTGGTTTGGCTGATTGTAGATACCATGCAAATGTGGTAGTTTCACTGAAATGCCTCCAGGGGCTGCATTTAAAGTCTCCTCTTAATCCCAGAGAATCATAGGCATCAACAGGCGGATCCTTCCCGGCCATACCTATCCCAGGGTTCATTGCGTTTCGGTGACAGAGGTAATGGTGCCGGCAAAGATAATTGTACACATGTTAAACAAACCAAGGGACATTAAAACTTTCTCGTCCCGTCCAACTCGGTTGCGAGTCAACAGCAACAAGCGGGACAAGCTAGAACGCCAATCAAGGAAAGCCTCTGTCAACCTGACCCACAAAGCTGACCTCCTTCGGGGGCGGGTAGACCACTTACGCTGAAGGAGGCGGTCCTTGATTCTGGACACAGCTCAGAGTACTGATCCGAAACCAGTGGATTTAAAAAATAACAATGCATATGATGTATTTAAACAGCTTTATGCCACTGACCCTGTTTGGAAATGATGATTGTTGTCATTGCTGTATGGCTGATTGCTAGTGTTGTTATTAGCAACACTATTGTGCCACGTACCCCTTGAAACAGACGTCTTGATACGTTAAACGTCGGCGTTTTACTTGTGAGGCTCGCCAGCGTGGAATAGTCAAATTGACGACATTTTAGCTAAAGCTCTGGCTAACGCTACACCTTCGGAAGACACGTTCTTTTGGCCAGTGGAGTGATTTCCAGGAAAAGAAAATTGCAGTTTTATCTGGGTTTAAAACTTGGTATCGGAGATTTGCCCGACAAAGAATTTCCGATGCTGGCATCTGAACATCTCTAACTTCAACTCCCAGTCGTCAACACTCTCACCTTCACTGTCATCTCTCAGTCACATCCTGTTGAACTTCATCTCAATGAAGACATAGAGAGTTTTTTGTTTTCAGTTGTGGGTGTCAGGTGTCGTAAGTTCACACAGCGAGAGGCTTTGAATGTTTCTCGGTATGTCCCTGTCTCTTTACACCTAAACACACACGTTACTTAGAGGCGCAGATAAGACTCATCCTCTTATCTCCGGACACCTAAAGAAACCACATCTGATGTTCTCACACACTGCAGTGGTTATTTAAAGGTTCAATATATATATCTGTATATCGCTTGTACAATGTGTAAGCCCATTGCGGAGGTTTAACACATTATTGATCAACCTTATCAACCGTATATAAACTAAAAAGAAAAACATATTTGATATTTATCACGTTGATTATTGATCACATCGCCTGATATAAAGATTTATATCTTGATGTGATTTTTGGATATATTGTCCAGCCAGACAAGGAAGAAAGTACAGAAATGCAAAATACAGAAATACACAATTAAAACCCTAACCCTACGACAGGCTGCCACAAGCGCTGCGCCATCACAAGACGTGTGTTTATCCTTTTATAGGCAAAAGAATCAAACTCTGCTTGTCAACACAAGAGGAGCCAGAGCAGTCACTCTGAAGTAGTCGTGCGCACACACAATGCATGTCGTGCACGGCTGTTGGAGTCATGCTGGGCTCTGAGCTGTCGCCAATGTTTGCTTGTCATTTAGCTTCCTGTTTCACCCAGGTGTGCAAAGGTAGAGCGCCCGTGTGCATAAAGAGACCTTTGTGTCATGTGTTAGATGCGATGACAGCCCACGGCTATTAATGGAGCGTCTCTCCGACCCCGAGGACCCTGCTCACGCCGACGTCCCAGGAGTCGCACTTCACTGGGAAGAATTGTTTTTTTGTTTGTGTGTATATTCTGATGTCATAATAAGTGCCTTGCTCTACCCACGAGTCACCAACGTGGAACGCTGCTCTAAGAATCACAAAGTCACTCTCTGCTCAGCCGGTTCTGTTCAACATTCCCTCAGCGCTGGTTCACGGCTTTATTTAGCCAAGCTGCATATTTTCCCTCTTTAATAATGCGACAGTCACAATACACAAACAGGATGAGGTTGTTTTCTCGAGCGCGATCACATTACATGCAAATGCATTTTTACAAATGTGTGTAAACTCATTAAGTATTCGTTAATGGTTAAATCTTGAGAAGAAATATATTTTAGGCTCGACTAATTTCACATGTCCCTGTCCCTCTCAGTGCCGCCGAGCCCATCAACACAGCTGAGGATGCAGAGGCCTGGGCGGACAACGTCGTCTCGGACCACAAGAGGTCGTCTCACTCTTTCACTGCACCCAGGTCAAAGGTCAGTCCAGCTGTCTTCATCGTTGAGCTCCTCTCGTTTAAAATTAGGGACCGTCCACCTTTTTGATTTCAGTCAGCGCAGTCACACAGGGAGGGTTAGTTCACTGCATCATGTTGAGGTTGTGTGTGCAAAAAAAGTGTTGTTTCAGGCTACATCCCCACAGGGCTCTAGTCAAAAATAATATCCAATTCACTGAAAGCTGATATGAAACTTTGCCCTCAGGGGAGCAATAGAAGCCGAAACTGTAAAGTGTGAAACTGTGAACAGTGTTTTTTTATCAACCAGTTTAAACAATATCAGTTTGAGTTATACTCACTGACAGATAATAATCAAGCACTTATCAAAACTTTAAGCTTAACTTTACTCTGAGTTTGCAAGAAAGGTTAAAGTTTCAGTGTGACCGTGCGCTACAAACAAGCTGTGGGTGGTTAGCAGTAAAAGGTTATTGGTTCAAATCCCAGCTTGGCCGAGGTCTCTCTGTGTGGAGTTTGTTTATTTTAAGTCACGTGCGTGCGTGTGTAAGGCAAAGGGAAAAAATATGCAAAATCGGTTACTTTATAAAATATGGACTATAACTGCATGTGACCTTTATTCCATCAAAGTAAAAATACTAATAATATGGCGACAATGATACATCTGACTTCTCTGGGTCTGCACTGACACTTTCACCAACAGTGTTTCCAGGGTTCCTCTGGTTTTCACTCAGAATGCAGAACAGACCTCGATGTGGAGAAAACTTGTCTGAACACGGAGCTTATGTTCCGTTAGTGAAAGATGAGCCACCTCTCAGGTGACTTCATATGTAGCTGCATTCCACCTCATAGACTGTCCCTCAAGGTCTTGGTTGCCCCCCCCCCCCGCTTCAATTTTAAAAGTGCACACACTAATCTGAGCTCTGCAAAGATTTATCTGTGTTCATCAATTTGTCACAGTCTTACAATTTAAATGTAGATACCTACAGCTGAGTAGATGTGACCAATACATAGGATACCCCACTGGAGGGCGCCATAACACAGGAAATACAAAAAAGTACAACACGTCCTGACTGTACACACACACACACACACACACACACACACACACACACACACACACACACACACTGTCTGTTCAACTCACTTTTGATTTTCTCTATGACTTCAATGCTGCAGTTAAATCTTATCAGCATCACTCTGGTCATGTTTCAGATGTTTTGCCTGAGGTAAATATAATATAGAAGTTAAAAGGGAGAATCGGGTCAAATAAGAGTTTATATTCCCTCCAGAAGAGGGCGCCAGTGCTTTACTGAGCATCAGTGTGGTGAATATCTGACTGGTGAAGATGTAGATGACCTCTGGGTAAAATCAACAACTCAAATGTTATGTTTCCTAAATGATAATCAACTGATTTAACAGGTTGTTATATAAAGTGGGACGTTTTCCTGATGGATGCAGTAGTTGTGTGTGTCTGTGCACTCGATGGTGGTTACTGGGAACAGATCAGCTTTCAAAACGAAAGTGATCCCCAAGTGTACAGTGACCAGAAGGTTTGATTCCTTGCTTTGTGTCTCAGGTGGGAACAGAAAAAGGAAAAGACAAGGTTGGGATGGTTCAGGGCAGCAGGGAAATGAAATATACAACTTTACCATTCCACCACTTTTAAGATGAATGTAATGAATTGACACAGGGCATCAATGGATTTGAGCATCAGGGGGATGATTCAGGACTTTTTTGTTGATATCCCTGAGAATTAAGATCAAGATGGACATTCTAGTCTCGTACAAGTTCAACCTTTCATTTGCAAAAGGAAGATTTTGTTCATTCATCTCTCAAAAGCTTTAAACTTCACAAAATATCATCTTTAATTCAATGTTTAGTCAAGTTTTTATTGGATTCACTTTGATATAAATCCCTGAAAAGGTTAAAGTTTTGTTTGCGGCTTTATATCTTTGTAGCAGCATTCTTTAAAAATCTCTGTCCCTTTTGTTGTTGAGTTGGTTTTGTGAGCTCATGCATGGAGAGCAGACAGATGTGTTTAACACGGCGGAGTCATCCTGTCCATCACCCACACACTTAACCCGGACTTCACTTTGATTGTTGTCTTCTCATACTTTCCGAACTAGCCATCAGGGACGGAAGAATTCGTAAAGACACACCCATGTTGGAAATCTGTCAGATGGCAGTGACGGACCGCTTTGTTTGTCTTTCTCCTTTGTCATCACGGCTCCACAAAGCATGCACACATACTGTATTCCTCAGAAAAGCCACTATCTGATTTCACCATCAACAGCTCGCTTCAGTATCTTCTTTACAAAAAACATCTGTGGAGGACTGGAGGGGTCGAGCTCGGTGGCGTCCCACAGGATACTTTAACTTTGAAAGGTTTCTTCTGTCAGATTCAATCAATTACAGATCAATTAAAGGTTTTATAACGAGGAACGACCCTCATGCTGTGCAGAGATGCAGATGTTTGATGGATCAGTTATTCTCATGCACCCAAATGAAGCATCCACTTTTAAGATTATGTGAAAATTACTATCTGTTTTTCCATTTACTCTGGTCACATATGGTATTTGCAGTAAAACTACAATATACTTTAGGCTACAGGATGTGTTGCAGTATATTAGCTGAAGTTCTGCATTGTCTGTACTTGGGCTATTTAACATGAACCCTCACCAAGCCTCCACAAAACCTTATCTGACAGCAGCTAGTGGTTTAGTAGATCGTGTTCTACTAGTCCTTCATTTTTGTCAGGGTGGAGCAGCTTATGCTGCCTGGAATGAAGTCAGGGTGGCAGCTTGATGTTTAAGAATGCGTAATCTTTGAGGTGGAAACATTTTTTTATTGTGCAACATCCTCATTCCTACCGCTGGCAGGAGAAGTGGTTCAGAGTTTCTATGATACGCATGACATGGCCTTTCAAAAATGGCGTTTGGGAGGATGAGTGATCTTTCTAGCTATCGAGGACTTTGTGCACAGGAAGCCGCTCCACATTCTTTAATGCTTTTAGTAACGAGATATATCTGTGTTTCATTAATTCACGTCTCGTCCGTCTCTCCTCCATCTTTGTCTCTTCCTCTTAGAGCAAGGAACTCAGCTACTCGGAGTTGGACCTCCGCAAGCCCAAGAGGTTTGCCACCTTTTCCTTTGGTCTTAAAAAGAGGAAGAGGAAGGATGAAGAGAAACTCTCTAAGAGCACGTTTGTTCTTCATAGTCCACCCATCGACGAGCAAGAGGAGGTAAAATCAATCCCAGTGTTTATGTTTGGCAAAATGATGTGTCCTTACTTTGAGATAATCGGTGATAAAGTGCTAAACCACCAATTCTTTCTCATTTAATTACTGGAACTGTAAATGATCTCCCTGCAGACCACCATGGACCTCAGTCAGATGGAGCTGGATCAGGGCGACGTGAGGACGATGTTCAGTTTGTCTCAGCCGGAGCTCATCTCCCGCAAAAAGTTCGACATCCCTTCTCCTCCCCCTGTGGCCACAAAACAATCAGAGTCACACTTCCCTCTCCCTGACCAATCACAGTCAGTCGTCACTGTGAACACCCATCCAGAACCGCGGGAGCCACTGAACGTCTCCGATCCTTTCGATGTGAACGAGGAGTTACCGAAAGCACCAATAGCTTCCATACCTGAGCTCCAGCTAGATGATGAGAACGTGAACATTTCCTCTCACCACAACTTGCCCAGAAGTGACGCCAAATCACCTGCTCCTTCGACAGACAGCGTCTCCGTTGCTGATACCCAGAATGCACCGAGCCTTCCGGCCAGTCGGCCTCCGGGCACGCCGCACACCTCAGATCACAATGCAGCAGTTGCCGAGTCAGTCAGCGAAAGCAGCGGCCCTTGTGATAATGATGTCCTCCAGCAGTCTCACACAAAAACTGAAATCTCTCCTCCGGAATCCACCAGAGTTCCATTATCACATCATCAGCCTGACGCCTCTGACTGCACGGCTCCGAGCGCCGACTCCAAAGCCGATGCTACATTCACAGAGCCGAGCCGAGCTCCTCGCACCGACACTGACGACTCCGCTCCGCGCTCAGACTCTGCCAGCGGCCGTGAAGAAGTCTCGGTTTCTCACGCTGAGAGATCTTCATTTCCCGAAACTGCCAAAAGTGTCACCACAGCCTCGGCTGATGGCAGGAAAGAGCGCCCTCGCAGTCAGGATGTGGTTTACGGAGCGCTGTACGATTCACTTTTCCCTCAGAGTTTCACCTCTGATGTAATGTCATCCCCCTCGTACCCTCCCCCTCCTCCTCTTGTAATCCACACAGAGAGGATAGAGGTGAACACCACATTGGAGCCTGTCTTGGTGAAAACCCTGAATGAATGTCAGACAGAAACTAATGTTATCTACTCTCACCTGTCATCTTCGCATACTCGCAGACTGGATGATGCAGAAAGTAGATATAACAACACACACGTCGACACTCGTGATTTTCAAATGGACGCAAACACATATCGTCCTTCCTCTCTCGTCGTTAAAGACATTCCTTATTCAGAGTGGACCCGCTCTCTGTCACACGGGAAATCAGACAGTTTCAGCCTCCCCCACGACACTGTCAGGTCAGTCCCCGTGGTTCAGAACCCTCCCCCACCAGTTTCTGACTATGCAGCATCCCATGGGGCCGAGACTCGGGTTACTGACTCCAAACAGAGGGTGATCCTTGTCAAAGAGGTAGTCACAGAGGAAGTGAGTGCCGACTCGGGCTGTGTCTCTCCTGTCCCGGATAAAATGAGCGCAGTCGAGAGTCTCGAGATACAAATCGATACGACAGAGTTTTTATATGCTGCTTCTGGTGCAGGGCCGAGGGAGGGGAGCGAAGGGCCTTTGAGCCCAGCGTATCTGAGTGTGGGATCGGATGATGGCAGTGTCATGGAGGTGTACTACAGCGCCGAGGAGAACAACGAGGAGGAGGAGAGCGAGGAAGAAGAGATGTACACGATGTACGAAAGAGAGGAGGTAGACGGTTTAAAGGAGAGGGAGTGGGGGGAGGTCGTAGAGAGAGGGAGAAGCAAGAGAGATGAGGGAGAATTCAGGGTGGTGATTGTTAAAATGCAGAGCGAGGAAGGCAGCGAGGGCGACGAGGGAAACGACATGGATCTCATCAGCCAAACTGAAGAGGAGCAGCAACAACCGATGGGTCAAGTGGAGGAGACTCAAGTGCCAGAAAGCGAGATGTCTGAGTATTTGGTGAGCAATGATGCAAAGTGGCAGGAGACAGAAGTAGCAATGGCAGCGTTGCCACAGATTATAGAGGAGGAGGAGGAGGAGGAGGAGGGTAAGGAGGAGTTACTGGCCACACCGGTTCGGCAGGTGATGGTATGCGAGGTCGCTCCACCCTCCAGTGAGCCACCGCATGTGCAGGGGGAGTGGTCTGAGCGAAACTGGACCAGGGCCTTGGAAACAGAAGACCACCTCAACGTAGAGAGGCAGCTCCCGAGCCAGGAGACAAGTGATCAGGTGTACGAAGACGTCAGGAGTCCTCAGTGTGAACCTGCTGCTCCCTGCGACACTGGGGAGGACGATGTGATCACTCCCACGCGCAGAGAGGAACAAGTTTCACCAGGTGAGGACGAGAGAGGAGAAGCAGGCAGAGAAATCAACAGCAGAGAAATCAACAGCAGAGAAATCAACAGCAGTGCCGACGCGGATCCCTCAGCTGGAGCAGAGGTTGTTGCCGGCATTTCGACGCACAGCACCGAGCTGCAATCAGATGCCACAGAGATTGAGCACAACAGTGATCAGCAGCGTAGCGAGTGGGAGGATACGATTACAGGGAGCGAGGACAAAAAGAGGACGGTGCCAGAACAGGTGGGAGTCGAGCTGTCAACCCTGAGTGTAGACACACACCCGCCTGATACCGAACCTGCAGGGGAGTCCTCTGAGGGCCACGAGCATCCGGCAGAAGAAGAGCCGGACCTGACTCCAGGGTGAGTGGGAACTGTTTCTCTGTTTTGATTCTTGTCCTGCAGGTGTTCTGGATTTAGAGTCGGGCTCATACACTACAGTCTGCATGTTGGTCGTTTGATGACCACAAGGTTTGTGTGCAGGGAGCAGCCGGGGGAAAGTGCAGCAAGTGGGTTATTTCCACAAAGTCGGCAATTATGTCATTTAGGGAAATTGCAGCCTCTGAATCTCACAGTGTTGGCAGCAGGTTTCCCTCTAAGGTTTTCTGCCAGACGCACATTGTTGATGTTGTGGAACCAAGTTGTTGTTGCTTGGAACCAAATGGCGACAGGAAACTAAAGCCTGTTACCTCGCTAATGAGACAATAGAGGGCATATGGCTAGCGTAAATTTCTCACCTTACCGTGTGGCCACCTGATAAGTCCCTGAACCTGGTGATGGCTAAACATCTACCTCGGTAAATAGGTCAGCACCATGCGTTTCAATTTCACCATGCGTCAAGTGACATAACCCGATGATCTGCGGCTGTTTTGATTTGTCGCTGTCATGTAGATTCATCTTGATCGATTCAGATTCATCTATCGACTGTTTATAGTCCACAGATCACCTGATCACATGATGAAGAAGGCATTTATTTATTTTATTAAACTTTTAGAAAACATTTGATCATGATTCCTTCATTTTAGGTTATTTGATTGATCACGTACATAAACAATTATTCAATTCATCTCTGGCCATGATGTGGACAAATCCACTGTTTCTAATGAATGATGCACGATTGCATTCCTTAAACTAGCAAAACATAAATGTGCTTTGCTTCTATCACATCATTTGCATAACATTTCACAAGGGGACGGCCCCCAAAGACAAATTTGTGAAATGTTTTAATGTAGTTTCCATCATGAAAGCAACCTACTAATTAGTAAGTGACATGACGGTGATTTACGATGATCGGAGCATGACAGGAGAGAGGCCACACCCCAACACTGTATAATTAACTACCTATTTTTTATCGGTAACAATTTAAAGTGTCCGATAATAATTAAAGTTCTTTATCAAGGAAAATGTCTTATCGCGGCAGATTCACTGCTTTAGTCTGTTTTCTATAATTCTGAACTGTTAAGCTGTGAGTGTGTCGTGGACGTTTTTCAACAGATTTAAACTAATCGTTCGGCCTAAATACTTGAGATTGTTTCCTAAATGGTTAAAAGTGTCCTGACTCTAGTCTGACACCTGGAGCACCGGCTCTCATGCCAGATTCTCAAATATAGAAATGTTTTAGTGTCACAGCGCTAAAGTAAAATGTTTAATCTGAAGCTGGTCTCTGATCGAGCCTTTTGATTCTAGGGAAGAAATAATGCTGCAGGTGATGCAGCTTTAAAGTCGTGACAACACCTTGTGAGGGAAAGTAGGTCTTTGCTAAATGACGTGTGGTGTTTGAGCAGGTGTGTTTTTTTTGTGTGTGTTTTTTGGAGGCTTCTCCTCCCACTGGTCTGTTTTTAAGTGTCCTATGCGTGACTTCATTTTTCTGTTTTGACATGATGGGAGAGGTAGATTCCTCAGAAAGATAAGTTTCATGTTAACTCGTGGCACATGATGGAACAGGTGCACATTTACAGATACAGATTTACAGAGAAAGACTGTTTTGTAACTGGTTGTGTAACAGCACCACAACATCATTGATCATTTTCCGTTTAATTTTTGTGGCACTTTGAAGTACTTTTAATACCACAAGGTGGCAGCAAAGACGTGTGTTTTACTGTAGTGGAAGACAGAGGATGATACATATTTACAAACTATATCAATTAGGCTGCACCACTCTGCACACACTCTTAGATACCAGTCCCCAAAATATGTAGGATTTTAAAAAACAAATCCAGATCCATGAATTATTCTCTGGTTAAAACATTAAAAAAAGTTATTGAAATGTGCTTCATCCAAATCTGTTCAGTAGTTTTTTGTGTAATCCTGTTGACAAACAAATATACTGCGGTGTCAAAGTCAACTTTATTGTCAATTCTGCCATATAAGAACGCAGCATATGAAGTACTCCACACATAGTACAACGTATTATGCAGCCAAAAGGCAGCTGGTTACAGATCTGTTGATGGTGGCGGGGGGGCTGGGTGAATGGTACAGGGAGACAGTTCAGCATCCTGACTCCTGACTCCCTGGTGGATGAAGCAGTTTTTGCAGTTTCCTACATTCAGGGGAGAGACTGTGATCCTTGCACCAGCTGGTCCACGTCACTCCTGCGTGCACGTTGAGTTCAGGTGGAGGAGCCGAGACATTCTGGTGTCATCACATCAAATAGTGTCAGAACAGAGGTAGTAGATGGTTTATTCGTCTTCTCCAGAATCGTCCAAAGAACAGGTTGGGGCCTCCGACACAGACAGTGGTGCACTGAAAGATAAAAATGGAATTTAGCCAGTCTGACCTGTCTCCTAGGCGCCATCTGTGGTGAAGTCAGGGGCAGTAACACCAGGATCCCACCCACCTCAGAGCACTGATTTGTAAAACAGATTTCTGCTGCATCATTAAAGTTTGGTTTGATTTTTCCTCATGAATTTGAGTGAAAATGCAGAATAAAATGTCCTTCTTTACACCTTCAACTCCTAAAGACCTTTGTTTCTGGTCCACCAACTCCTCTTTTGTTTTTCTTTGTGATCGTGGCTGACACGCTCCCGTTTGACACTTTGACACTTTGCTTAGAGACGAGAGAGGAATGACAAACTCGTGGAGAATTCCCTCTGTGCTGTAAAACAACATGTGAAGGTAGTTTAAAAACCACACCTTGACCTGACTGAAGCTCTGTTCAGGAAGTCCTCACCGCTTAATCCTTCGACAGATCAAATTTAAGTTCAGGAGGGTTTTAGGGTGGATGTGCATGTTGTTTTACACCAATTAGTCACAATTTAGAATGAATTAATTCAACATTTACTTTGGATATTTGCTCCAGGTCCCTGAATGCATCTCGAAACGCTTCAAAACACCAAACCTTATCCAACAATGATAATAAATTGTTCACATCATGAATAAATCAGACAGAAATGGGCAGAAAGTGAATCTTTGAATCCTTAAGAGTCTCTGAAAACAATAGGAGAAAATCATATTGTATCATTAAAGGAGACTTATGATGCTTTTTTCAGTTTTTCTTGCCTCTAGTGGGTTTTTTGTGAATTTAAAAATTCTGGTAAAAGTTATTTAAAAGTCATTTTTTAAACTTTTTCGACTTGTGTAAACTACACTTTTCTTTTCCTTGAGCTGAGCAAAGCTTCAGGCCATGATGGCGTTTGACACTCACCAGTGGCTTTACTGCACACTTTGTAAATGTGCACTATAATCCCCTGTAGATACGGGCAGATAAGAGAAACGTGCTCGGGTGACACACCTGCTCTCCTCTCCCCTCAAACATGTTTCGTCAGACTGGTCTGAAAATGTTCTTTAACTGAAATCCCATTTTGCCTGATGATCAGGTCACTCGTGTCTCCTGTGAGTTAACGGCCTGCGTGTCTTCTGCAGAACCTGCATGAATGGCTTCTAGTCTGTTGTGTATTTGAGGAAATGGTAAAACATCCGAAAGCATCAGTTCCATCGAACCCTCTGCGTGCACATAGCTGTCATTCTTTGACAGGTACTCAGGCAGGTGAGCCTTGAGAGGGATGTTTTGACTATTGTTTTTGCAGGTTAGTCTGGATCTGCTGTGTGGTGACGAAACTCGAAGTTTCTCGATGGTCTCCTGAGCTGCGTAACAAATTATATCATACATACACTTAATTTCTCCCCTCACTTAGCATTGCTCCGTAAGGACATGAGGACATTTGCATGTTCAAGCACATGTGCATTGGATCTAGATTTACATAATGTGCCTGTACATGTTCCCACAATGTTCCTGTGTACAATGTACAGCGTGTTCTTGCATCTATTGTCTGTTTAACTCCCTCGACTCTCTTTTATGTGTAGATGCAACGAGAGGAAATTAAACATTCTAGTCTTCAACCAAACCTCTAAACTTAAGAATCTTTTAGCAGAAGGTTAGTGGCATGTGGGCGTTGTCGGGGGGGGGGCTTTGCAGTCTCCTACATGTAGCCCATCATAGAATTTAAGGGGGTTCTTACAAAATTGACACTGCTGTGGACTAATGTAATCAGCTCACTGAGGCCCTTCCTGTTTATTCTCTTGACCTTTGGAATTATCTACTTTTTACACCCACGTGTCAACGCTCCTCCCTCTCGGTTTCATGACTTTATCTGTAGAGTGAAACTTCTCCTTTCTTTTAAGCTTTTTTCCTGCGTTGCTCTTCTCTTTTCCCGTTTCCACGATAAGGCTCCGATCCCTTCAGCCGTTATCTGTGAAAATGTATTCTAAACAACAATTGTAATGATGAGGCTCTTGTAAACTCAATTTTGCAAGTCAAGACATTCAAAGGAAGTCTTTGTGTAAATTTGCATTGTTGTCATTACATGGCTGCCACACCCTGAAGGCACTAAAATCAGACTTTCGTTCTGTCTGTCTAGGTCCCCGACGGCTTCGAGGACAGACGCAGCAGCTCCAGAGAGTCGGCAGACAAACGCCGACCAGGACACGTTTGACAAAATGAATTCAGGCTACAGCAGCCTGAGCACCAAACTGACCCTAAGGAACTCGTCTTCCCTGGAAGAGGACGAATCCAAACAGCGTTTCCATAAAATGTCTCTGATCACTGAGGCTGACGACCTCGGACAGGACACGGTGGACTCAACTGAGTCCAATGGAAGAGACGTCGGCTCAGAGTACACTTGGAGGAATAGATTTGAGGGTGTTTCTCAGTACAGACCATACAAGGTACAGCAGGATTCCTCTTTTTCTGACTCTCAGACTTACACATCGTCTGACACTTACTCCAGCACCTCCTCCTCCTCCATCTCCTCCGCCTACTCCGCTCTCCCCGGGGCTACAGTGTACAAACCTCTGAGCGACACACTCTCCTCCTCCGCCTCCTCCCCCGCTCCGGAGGAACACTTGAGCCTGAGCTACAGGCTCAGAGACGACACCGAAGTCGACCTGAGCCGTGAGAGCGAGTCAGCGGGAGAAGCCAGATATGATTGGAGGAGGAGGAGCTTGGTGGAGCAGGAGGAGCCAGCTGCACCTGCAAGTGAAGGAGAGAGACAGAGGGAGGGAGAGGCAGAGAGGATAAAGTCACACTGGGACTCACAACCGCTCCCTGTGTCCAGCTTCTCCTCGGCCCTTCACACCAGCCACACCGACGGGTTCACACAAGACGACAACGAGCCCTCTGAGTTCACTGGATTGTTTACAGCCACACTGGTGGAGCTGGTCTGCGAGCCTGCAGCTCCCCCGTCCACGCCCCCCGCCTCCCCCGACACAGACTTCTCCAACCAGCTGGACATGGACAACCTGGTGGACACCCTGAAGAACATGGGACCCTCCTTCAGGCCCAGGTCTATTGGCCTGCGGCCACCTGCCCCAAACCTGATGTCCTCGCTGCCTCCCATTGTGGAGGATGCTCCCAGCCCCATCGCCCCTCACCTCCCTGCCTCCCTCACCAGCCCCGTGAAAACGATGGAAACCACTGGCCCCGAGTCGCTGAATGGGATTTACACTCTGCCTCCTGAGCTGGGACTGAAGAGGAACTTCCCCAGAGACAATCGATCACCACTGGAGCTGCTGAAGACCCAGAAGGTACAGCGCACTGATGACACCTGAAATAAGTACATTCATATTCAAATGAACGTTAGTGGAAATGTTTTATCTACTAAATGATCTTTCTAGCAATTAAAAAATGCAACAGAATAGAATGCATGGAGCAGGGAAATATGCTCTGGAAGTAATTATATCTAATTATCTAACTTTTTACTTGTTATTATGTAATAATTACACTGTTATTAATATAATTATTATTACCCTTAGATTATTATCTACTCAGCCAGAATACAAAAGCAGGATAATTTGTATCCCTCTGTGGAAACGTGGCTTCTTGGCTTCAGAAAAGAGAAAAAAATTTAGAAACTACATTTTTCTTTTCCACAAACAAACCTACATTCACTCTCATTGTGGTTAAGTCAGAAATCCCAGAGACAAAAGAAACAAAACAGTCTACCTGAGGAGATCTCTTGCAGATTAACATTATAGCATTGCTTGTTTAGTTTTATTCTCACTGCTTGATTTACCGCCTGTGCTCGATCTCCTGCAGGACCAGCAGCCAGGAACACGAGGCCTGAACTTGCCTCTGAGAGCATCAGCTACCAACAGTATTGTTTTAAGAAGATTCTCTGACTCTTCCCCTGAGGACTTAAAATCCCCGTTGCTGAATGGAAACGGAATATCTCCGCCGCCCATCACAGGCTCTCGCTTCGACAACAGTGTCATCTATGGAGGCTACAGGTCATCGTCCATAGATCAGACAATGGAGAATGGAAGAGGCCATCGTCCACTCTACCGATCCGGCTCGCTTCCAGACACGGGGCCTTCAAGCGATCGCCTGAGTGTGGGACAGAAGGACCTCGGCGACCTAGGAGGGTCCCGCTTCGATCGCTTCTCCTTCCTTGTAAACTCATCGTCCTCTTCAGGCTCCTTGACCGGAGCCGAAGACTTCAACAGCCGCATGAGTCAGCCTCCGCCGCTCAGCTTCGGTTCCCCACCTTCCAGTAACAGTCCCACCCGCCTCCTCAGCCCCACGGGCTCCATAGACCTCCACAGGTCGTTCACAACCACAGACTCCCCCCTATCCATGTTTGGCCAGACACAGGGGATGGGGATGGGTGCCGGTGCTGGGACAAC
Source organism: Hippoglossus hippoglossus (assembly GCF_009819705.1). Lineage (NCBI taxonomy): Eukaryota > Metazoa > Chordata > Actinopteri > Pleuronectiformes > Pleuronectidae > Hippoglossus > Hippoglossus hippoglossus. The sequence goes on from NC_047161.1 coordinate 4,778,359, forward strand.
GCCACCGCCCCTCCTGCAGAGGAGCTTCAGCAGCGATGGACCCGGTGGGGTCCAGCAGACGTCACTGTTCAACAGCGCGTATGGGGGGTCTCTGTTCCAGAGCAAGGAACCTGAGCCCGACAAGAATCAAGTGTCAAAATACAGAGCCTTCCCTGACGCTTATGTGAGTATGACTAGTTTTTTGTATTATTTTTAGTGGGTGACAATAAAAATCCATAAAAATAAGGGATGATTTAGATTAAATTACATATTTTGCAAAAGCTTTATATTGCTGAGAAGAATAAGGATTCGGCGTTTACACGCGTAAATAGGTTGTAGAACTTGTATTTGTAGGAGCAGTTCAGTGAAAACACAGTGTCAGAATAATGTGTTTCTCTAAAGTGTAAGGATGTAATAAAAAAGCAGTTCATACTTAGAAAGCAGTGCATAAACTGGAAGAGCTGATTGAAGGTTGTAATGGAAACCACAACTACATTTATGTGTGCACTTATTACATGGGCAGCGCTGAGTGTGTCTCCCCTTTGTCCTCAGTGTTGTAAAACAGACAAACTAACAGGACAGCTCACATCAGGTGAGAGAGTGTGATTCTGTGGTTTGTAGTGCACACAGGAGTGGCCCTGTTAGTCTATGTATACCTTTACTTAGTGGAACGTATATTTATGGAGCTTTTGAATTCAAATATTTGTAGACCACAGTTAGCCTGATGGTATAATGGCACCCAGAACAGTGCAAAACTCCCTGAAAGTCTCCTTTTAATTCAATCAAGCTGCACCAAATTGCAAACACTCATAGATCTAATTTTGTAAAGATGCCTGATTTATTTCCATCAAGATTTATGAATTATTCCCTATTTCACAATGTTTAAAAGAGGGAGATCAGCCCCTTTCTTTTGGATTTGTGCTCAATTTTAATTTCCACTTTCTTTGCCCATGTTACATCCTTTCACCAAGTTTTGGGGGAAATTCGTTCTGTGGTTTTTGCGTAATCCTGCTGACAAACAAAAACACCACGTCCTCGGCGGAGGTAACCAGAAGCCTCAAAAAGGTCCTACAGTGGTCACGCGTTAGCAAGTGAAATAAAGTGCTCGTTATTCGAGATTCAAACCCCCGATGGCGACCTGTCAGCTACTGTACATCCTATTCCCACTGGTTGTCCCCAACAAAAAGGGTGTGTCTCCAGACGCATGCATGGACTCGTTCTTCTAATGGGAACGTTTGTGTGTGCATGTCAGGTGTTGAACTGATTATGTCTGACAATGATTTTTATTGGCAGGAAAGACAAGATCCGCTCACACGTGCACACATGGCGACGCTCACACAGTCCCTCACTTCTGTCTCCGTCTGATCTGTCCACTGAAAGTCATTCTGGATCATTCCGGCCACCTTCTCCCTTCTTCACAGCTCCTGCTTCAAACCATAAACTGTTTTTATGCTATCTCACACTATTAACCATTATAATGACCCATTATACATTGTAAGTGCAGTGTTTGCCAAGAGTGAGGTAACATAGGAGCCACAGAAGTGGGCCCCTGAGGGAACGATGGGATGTTGGGACATGCAGTAAATCCTTCTGCTCCTCTCTGCAGTGCACTGGGCCGTTTTGTTGATCGTGTTTCTCCACGCTGAGCACGTGAAGACGCTGTTATTTCTGCCCATGCAAACACAAAAAAGTACGGTCTGATCAGTGTGCAGCTGTCTTGTCGACTCTTAATCCGAATGTTTGCACATTCCAGTTCAAACAGTACTTGTTTTTCCTCTGGGTTGTTCAGCGATATGGCTCCTGCAGCTCTAATGTTTTTTAACTGACACAGCAGGACCTCAGCTCGTGTTCCTAGCAGCCACTGAAGCTGGCATCAGACGAGGTGTTTGGGCCTCCAGACATCTGTGGGGGGGGGGGGGGGGGGGGGTGGGGGGGAATATTACTGCAATAGATGTTTATTTTTCAGACAGGGCGGATTTAAAAAATGTCTCGCTGTGAAGAACGTAGAGCCGGGCGCCTGAAGAAAGGAATGGAGAGAAGTGTTATCACCATTCTTGTGTTGCAAATATGCAAAGTTGCATTCCGGCCTATGATCACTTCAACAGAGGCATTTACTGCATACTGCACATACAAGCACAGTTAGTGGGACCTGGTGGTGAGGGAACTCGCAGTTAAACCAGAAAGGTGCATTCCTCTTGAAATTGCATTTGTTGAAATCGTCTTCATGATAGCCATCGATAAATAGAGTCATCTGAAAAAGAAAAGGGGGGGGGGGGGGAACAAGCCTTTGTCCGTGGCCCTCGCAGAACAGCGAGTCATTTCATTCAGTGCTGCGTTCCTGTCCGTCACTAACTCACCTGCACACACCCTGCCCGTGTTGTCATTGTGCAGGATTGGAGTCCTCAGCTGGACAGATGCCACTGAAGCAGAGAGACGTTAGCGAGGGCTTAGCAAAGTCACGGAATAGTCGTCTTTTAGCCGGGAGGGCCACTGGAAGGGGGGGGGGGGGTGTATTGGTTTAAATCTCTCTAAGCGGAGCCTAATCCTGCTGGTTTTTCCAGGAATACCAACCCTGGCTTTAACTTTTTGCAGGTAGTTTTAATGGAAACATTGTGTGATCATGCAGATTTTTAGATAGAAAATAGAGTTAGAATAGATCTGATCTGCACTGAATTTGAATTCAAATTTAAATGTGGCATTCTATGGCTTTTATTGACAAAGTTATATTTAAAGTACAATCTTATCAGTGAAGGTCGTGTGTCAGTGTCCTGTGTTTGAACAGGGACATATTTTACAGCTTCATCCTGCTTTGCTTAAGTCAACAGATAAAACTAGAGACATGGAAAGTAAATGGATGAGGATTTGTTTGTAGAAATGAATAGAAACTTTTAAACTCCTCATGCATTGAAACCCCCGGCGACCCGTCTCTCAGCAGGTGGATGTAACTTTGCTTGATCGTTTAAAAAGTCTGCACCTTTTGCATTTCTTTCTTGAATCGGGCTCCGCACCCATCCCAGCTATCTGCCTGTTCCTGCACAGACACAGCCACACCTCGCCTTTTGTTTTTATTTTCACAGTTCTCCGCTCGTTTACCTGTTATTTGATAAAGCGGAGTTGACAGGCAGAATTGAGGAGGTGGGAGGCATGAGGACAAAGTGATGACTTGTTCTCCCCCACGAGTTTTCTTTTTGTTTTCTTCAACAGCTTCGTGCATCACATGTTCACGCTCATTCTGAATAAAGGATCTGCTGAAACCGCACATTCCATCAGCGGTATCTAATTATATTGGCGAGCGAAAACTGTGAGCTTATGATTTAATTGGGCACCGGAGACTTGTTGGCACCTCTCGTAAATGAAGCAGATGTTTGGCGTTGCTTTTGTTCTCTGTTGTTGAGGCAAAGAAGTTTCAGGAAACGTATTTCGCCCAGATTCACAATTACTTGAAGATGTGTATCTGCTCTAATGGTCCGAAAATGTACGACTTTCCTCAAACTGCTGCAGCTCCTCTTTTCAGCCTCTGTCTGAAACACTTGGTTTTAGCTCCTGTCTCCTTAAAACCCGCCTCCTGATGAAGTCCAGTCTGCTGTGATTGGCCCGCTGGCCCACTCTGTTGTGATTGGTCAACCGCTTTTTACGCATGTAGGAAATGTCGGCCCCCGCTCTCGTGTTAATCCTCAACAAGAGGAATCATTGAATCATTGTCAGTAATGGTCGAGTATCTGAGGAGAAATATTGTACATCAAGCACCATTTAGCACATTTGTCCCAAGACTTTTACACAGATTACACTGTTAAATCCATCATTTATATATTTAATAATTCTCACTCCATTATAATTTGTTAGTTCAAAATGTTTCCTCCAAAACCGCCATTATTGATCATTTTTAGTCTCATTCTTATCTTATTTTATTTTATTTTTCACAACAAGCTCTTTGTGGCTGTAGCTGTGATGTGACAGTCCGACAGATTACGACACCGCGTCAGTCATCCCTCCTCTGTTGCCTCAGAAGCATCATTCACCAGTGTGGATCAGGCTTTTCTGTCCGAAAACATCCACCGTGCATTCTCCACGCTGAACACTGGACCGTGTCGTACCAGAGGAATGTAAATGTTGACTTTGACTCTTTGTTGTTTTGCAGCGTGACAGCATTTCAATGACAGCATTGTTGGGGACAAACAGCTCCACCCACGGCTGCATTGGGACACAGACAAGTCGATCACAGTTAGAAGCGATACTTGGGATTTTAGGAGCATCAGAGGTTAAAATACAATAAATACTCCAATTACTGAGAAATACAATTGACAAGAATGATGAAAACACAACAAGACAGAATTTTAGAAATTTCCTTTGCGATAAATGAGTATTTTTCACCATTCACGCATTCAATTACAACTATCTATATACGTCTGAGTGAGGGACCATTTGAGAATACAGGTGAAAAAAGTTTACATAGAGCGAACAGGCGTGACAATGACATTTCTAAATTAGTCAATTATTATATATATATATATATATATATATATATATATATATATATATATATATATATATATATATATATATATATATATATATATATATATATTTTAACTTTACATGAGAACAGAGAACGACTCTAACGAGGTCTGGTGACACAATAGCTTTCGGTCTCTCTTTGTTCGGTAACATGATCCAGGTGATAGCCTGTTTCCTACACAGCTCCCAGGGAGGAGAGGCCAAGTGATACCTGAGACCACGCACACGCACACACACACACACACACACACACACACACACACACACACACACACACACACACACACTGATCTCTCTGGTGGATCTATATGCAAATTTCTCTGTGCTAACCCGCTACCACATTCCAAGTACCACGAGTAAACAAACCCAAATGGAATCGATGTCCCTGCCAATTTTTTGTGCAGCAGGAAATCACGACTCTGCTCAACTAGCTGAACAGGGACTTCATTCATCAGTCGCTGGTTCCACTCGACAGTTTAATGGGTCTGGTGTTGGTGAGCGTTTGGTTCTACAGGTACAATGGGTGAAGGTATTAACACCTGTCAAAGAGACGCTTGTTCTGGCGTTAATGATGATTCTCTCTCCTCGCGTCTGTATTCGGCTTTGATGTAAACGATGTTTGGATTGTCGAGTGTAGGATCGTTCGACCTTGGCGGAGGAATGCAATCTGCCGAGTGCCATTCTGGTTACCTCCACCAATTAGAACGATGATGGGCCAAGGAAGAATCCAATACATTTTGGCAAAGGGACGGATCCAGGAACTTATTTTATCAGTTTTTCATTGCGACATAGGGCGTTTCCCTCCTCATGTTTCTAACTTTTCACTAATTTCTCAGGGAATAATTCATGAAAAATTTAGGGCCCTGATGTCTATGATTTGGTGGAGCTTGATTGAATGTAAGGGGACTGTAGAGCCTTGATGGAGGAAGGGGATGTGTTGGCCTGTGTAGATGAACAATGTAGTGAGCCAAAATAAAAGGGCTTGTGGTTATTTTCACATAAAACACATACAGTATATTATTAATTATCAAATCCTTCTAATATTTTTATATATTCATTTGTTCACACCCCTGTGCTTTATCTTGACCTTTTATCTTCAATCATCCTCATTACCTGCTTCAGGATGTCTTATGTTGTACTCAAATACCACATATATTTTAAATTGTGCTAAAATATATATATATTTTTGTCTTTGTCCATAGCTCACAAAGGCGAAGGAGCACGGGAAGCTCAATCCTCGTCCTGGAAAGGTGAGTCTCTGCACAAACCCCTGCTCATCAACCGCTGTCTGCCGTGTTACTTGTTCAAAGATGACAGTAGCCGTCACTGATCCCCTTCAGCCTGGGATCAGGAAGTCATTTGTCGGCTACATAAACAATAGGGCTGCCGCACACAAGAGGATTTCAGACAAATTTCAGTTCACGTTGTCTGACGTTCTGTTCCCCGCTCATTCACGGAATACAACTGTTTCACCTTGGGGGGGGAGGTCATTGATACCAGACAAATTTTTACTGTGGCTTTATTTTGGCCTCTTGCACAACCGCTGTTTCATAACCGTTTCTCACTATGAGCAGCAGTTGTCTGGTTAACTTGATTATGGTTCATGTTTTATTTGTTCTCCACCACAAGTATTCGTCAAAAGTATCAGGCTCCTTGGATGATGCCAACAAATACTGCATACCTGCTACCTCTGCTGCAGCCATTATTAATTTAAATGTCATTAAATGTCAGGCCTGCTCCTGCTTGCACGCTAAAGGGCGTACGTAGGTGGTTCTTTTTCTCGGAGATTGTCTGTGACAGATTCTGAATATGAGAGGAGGAGCTGACAGTTAGGCTGAGCTCTTCCCCGCTGCAGGGCCTCAGACCTGAACAGACCGAACATGTCTGTAAACCTGAACTTTAAGAAACTACAGCCTTGTGCAAAACCTCAACAGGTTTATCACGTTTCGAATTTGGATGATAATCAGGCACTAATTCTGCTACTTTTCATTTTTACCTTGCACAGTTGTTCTCTTAAAGGGGACGAGCGTGAAATTTAAGATTTAATTTAATCTCACTGAATATTTAGTCAGTGGATGATACTGGGTTTGTTCTCTTATTTCCCGTAAAGGTCGTTTTTCAGCTGCACAGTTTGAGCTCTTGCCTGCAGTAATTCTGAGTCATTATTTCAATCCTCCTCACCTTCCGAGTCATTTGCTAATCATTTATTTAAAAGTGATTTTCTAATCCCTGTCTTTGTAAAGTCTTGGATCTGATGATCTCGGAGTCTTTTAGCCTTTCTGCAGAGGAGCAGCAGGCAAATACCTTTCAGACAAACAGCCAGGATTCACACCTGTGTTGGAAAACCGCCATTTAGAAATTAGCCAAACAATCATTCCACGTTATTATCTACTTAGCATCTGTCTTGTTTCTGTGTTTTCTCTAGATGTATATCTTTGACCGACCGGGGATGTGCGGCCAGAGGATCGAGGTGCGCAGTGATGTCGTGGACGCTACGTCCTGGGAGCTGCAGGACACCATCTCCATCAGGGTCGTCAGAGGAGGGTGAGTGGACGACGACAGATTACTGTCACACGTCACACGTCGCAGCACATCTGAATTAACGTGCTTCATATGATCCACAACAAAAACAGAAGCACTGAATCACAGTTTTATGCTTCAGACACACATGACTTTGCTTTCAAACTGAAATACCCTGTCAGCTGTCAATACAACGATAGAGAGAAGTACACAGGGAATAAAATCCACAACCAGATGAGCACACACCCGGTTTTTGACCGACCGACCGACATTGCCTAATGTTTTTGAACCCTCCTTCAACATTGACCTTTTGAAGTTCTTTCTGAATGTCAAGTTATGAGTCGTTACCTCCGCACCTTGTTTTCCCTGAAGTGTGAGGTGTGTAATTAAACACCGGCTGTTCACAATAAACCCCTCTCTGCAGATGTCAGAGCAGAAATGCCACCGATGCAGCGTGGATATGCAAATGCCATCAATAGCTGACACACCCGCACCCCAGCACACACAAGCTTGAACACACACTGGGCTCCGATGTGGAATGTTGAATCCAACGCAGCCAAGTGTGTGAAGCAGCACTGACACTGATGGCACCGCTCGGAGCCGGTGAAACATCCGTGTGTCCCATTAACCCTTGATTCAAACCAACTATCTACTTATTTTTCTTTGAGAGTTTATCTACCAGTGGAGTAATGCAACTATATTTATATAGTACTGTGCTAAAGAACAATTTAACTTAAGGTACTTACAGTCCAGACCATAAGTATTTGGACTGTAAATATAGAATTCTATATCAAGGTGATTCTGTTTTAAATTAAATTTGTATTTCACTACATTTATTTGACAGCTTTAGTCCTTTTGCATTGAAAACATTGAACAAATATTTAAAAGAGAAAGCATTATTAAAGATTTTCTAAACTTTCTGTCTTGTGATATCAAACTTTTGTGTTTTATTGAGCCCCTGAAAGTAAATAGTTACTTCCCCTTTAAATCTCTTATATTTGTTTTTTATTTCAAGCAAGGTTTTGTATGTTTAGCTCGACCGTGGCCAATCACACAAATTGAGTAAATGTTCCACAAACACTGTGTAACTTTTACTGAGCAACAGCGCCCTCTGCAGCCTCGTGTGGTGAATAACTCTGTTGCCCTCAAGTGGTTTCCAGAAAAACAAAGCATGTCAATCTCTGACTGCGTCGTTCCGCTCACTGAAGTGAAACACAACTGAACAGGATGTTACCCATGATCCTCGGCTTCCTGAACCTGAGCAACTGCAGCTGTAACAATTACACCAAACTCTGTTTCGAATTCGTCACAAGTTTCCTGCTGAATATTGGAGATAAACTCTGGTTCTTCATGACTTTAAGTATTTTAAAATGATCTACAGTTCAGCTGGTCTTGATTCTGACGATTGAACCTGCGACTATCGGTCAGTTCCGTGTAATAATGATAATATAAACTTTATTTACATGGCACCTTTCAAATGTTACAAGGTGCTTTACAAGTTAATATAGAGCACAATTAAAAGCAATTAAGGTATTAGACATATTAAGCCTTAAAGTTACTTAATCTGACTTTAAGTTATTGTTTGACACCCAACAAAGTAAAATGTCACAACTTGGAGATTAGAGAAAAGAAGAATCATTAATCATGAATCATGTGTGAGTGCAGATTTCAGAATAACGATGCAGTAGCGGTTATCAAAACAAAACAGAATAATGAAAGATGTTTTCGTCGTCTTCTCTCCTCTCTCGGGTAGATGGGTGATGTACGAGAAACCCAACTTCAAAGGGGAAAAATTTGCCCTGGACGAGGGCGACATGGAGCTCTCCTGCCCCTTCAGCCCCCCGGAGGAGCAGCTGCAGAACGGACAGAAGGAGGAGGAGGAGGGCAAAGAGCAGAACGGAGAGACGGGTGATGAGCAGACGGAGATAACGCCGACCAGGAGCTTCATCATCGGATCTCTGCGACGAGCCGTCAGGGTGAGAGCATCGTCGTTTGGTACTAAAAGGATAAATACTATAGTTTTCATTGATGCTTTTGCAAAGTGACTGTCTGCTCCTGCACTCAATAGCACCATCTAGTGTCAAAGATGAATATGAAAACCTGTCAACCTCATGAATGAATGTGTAGGAAAAGTCAAATACTTAAAGGAGTGATGTGTTGAATCAATAACTAAAAAGTTACTTGATATCAAATATTACAGTAAAGTCTTTATGTATTTTTTTGCCATAACATTAAATCCTTACCTGCTCAGCTTCTCTCGTATAGAAAACGTTTTTATAGTCTTGCAGCGAAAAATAAATTTCGAAAAACATTTGACATCTGTTGTTCGTTGACAGTTTGATGAACAACAGTTTTATTATCAGCTCCTTCAGGATCTCTCTGCTTTACACTCTGTGTTCTCCTCCATTACGTGACTTTAATGTCTCTCCGTCTCCTCTCAGGATTACAGCGTCCCAGAAATCAGTCTTTTCCCAGAGGAAAACGCTGAGGGGAAGAAAGTCACCTTCAGAGACACCTCTGAGGATGCCAGGATTTTTGGCTTCCCCATTAAGGCCAACTCCATCATCATTAATGCTGGACTGTGAGTCATGAACAGTCATACTACTGATATGACGATTTTCTCATTATTTCAGATTATTCCTAAGCTCACGTTGTCTTTTCCTCTTGTCAGATGGCTTGTGTACGCGCAGCCCTTCTTCCAGGGCGTACCACGTGTCCTGGAGGTGGGGGGTTACTCCAACCCTGCAGCCTGGGGTGTGGAACATCCTTATGTGGGATCCGTGCACCCGCTCAAAGTAGTAAGTGAACGCTCTTATAAGTCCTGACAAGCTTCTTACATGTCTCCAGTGGGTGAATGTATTTTTATGTTTGTCGTAGGGAGAACCACGAGTGGAAAATCTGAGCGAACCAAAGGTAAGAAGAATTAAAACAACATACACAACACATTAAATCAAAAAGGTTGTCAGTGCATCCTGGTTGTAACTGCGTCTCTTGCGTCTCCAGCTGGAGATCTTCGACAAGCCGTACTTCTGCGGGAAGTCGAGGACGGTAACCACCAACGCGAGAGACTTCATGACCAGAACAGACAAGCAGCAGACGGCCTTCATGTACAATGCGGGCTCCCTCAAAGTGCAGGGAGGAATGTAAGAGCTGCTTCCTAGTGTTGTTATCCCCACATGCATGAAACCACACCTTATTGATCACTAATGAACTGCACCGCTGCACGATTCAGGTAGAAAGAGTTTGATTGCCTGTTTCCTTCCTGCAGCTGGGTGGGCTACGAGAAGGAGGGCTACCGAGGCCACCAGTACCTGCTGGAGGAGGGGGAGTACCAGGACTGGAGGGTGTGGGGAGGCTGCGATGCCGAGCTCCGCTCCGTGAGGGTCATACGAGCCGTGAGTTTCTCTATTTCTGTGTTTGGCTGCACGAATAGGAACCGAATTAACTGATGGAAACAGCACACAGGATCAAAATGACCCCTGCAGGACATCTGAGTCATAAATCTGATTCAACGTCATTAACTTAAAAACACACAACAAATCCAATGCAATAATGAAAATACATATATTGTTATGCCCAGCCGAGGGGAAACATAAAACACAAAAATTCTATATACAAGGATCCAAAATCGGTCGGATCACACATTCTGAGGTGAAATCGTTAAAATCACTTCCCCAAATCAGAACCACAGCACAACAGGGTCTGGTTGGGAGTCTGGTTTATCCCTCAGGCTTCAGTGTAAACTTGTTCTCTCTCCTTTGCAGGACCTGTCCGACCCCATGATGGTGATGTTCGAGCAGCCAGAGGAGGAGCAGGAGGCCGAAGAGAACACCTTCGAGGTGAACGAGGCCATTCCCGACGTCGAGCTGTTCGACTACAAAACGTCCACGCGCTCCATCCACGTGGTCAGCGGGGCGTAAGTCGACGGATTCTGCATTAACTACTGTTGTGACGTCACTAATTCAAGTGTTGCTTTAATACGACAATAAGACGATTGTTCATTTTTGCGTCCAGGTGGGTGGCCTACTCCCACGTGGACTACTCTGGGAACCAGTACATCTTAGAGAAAGGTTTCTACAACAACAGCGCTGACTGGGGCTCTCAGGACCCTCGCATCTGCTCAGTGCAGCCCATCCTCCTGGTGAGGACTCGTGACCCTCAGCGAGATCTCCTGTGTTTCACGTGGGTCATATGTTCCTCTCACGTTTGTTTGTTTGTGTTTTAGGCTCCGCGTGACGACTCGAAGACCCGGAACCAGGTGAATATATTGTCTTTACATTCAGGTGTATCTTTTTAATCTGAGATATAGCTGGTGTCCACACTTTGAGCTTATTTTTGAAGATGTTATTTGGTGTGCAGGGATTTAACTGAAAAATATGCAGGACCTGTTGAGACACGTGTACACACACACACTTCATCAAAGGGCTGCAGATGATATCATAACTTATAAACTATGATACTGCAAGAACAGTGTTCCTCAGTTTTCTATCCTGTGTTTGTCAAAGAGTTAAATTCCCCTTTCTTTATTTACACAGAACAAGCAATGAAAACGATTAACTTCAGAGAACAAGATTAGAAATGATTGTTTCTACCTGAGAGGCCCCTGATCCGAACATCCACCCACATTGATCCAGTTGTTTATTCTCAACCTGGTCTTTTTTAAATTAAAATCTTGCATGTGAAATATTAAATTGCACAACCCATAATTAAAAAAACAAGTTGCCGAAATGTGACCTAATCAATACATCAATCATCAGCACAGATAAGAATAGAAAATAACAATACGATTTTTCAGGCTGTGTTAATCCGATCTCTCTCTTCTCCTCACCTCTGTTTATCAGCTCATTCTTTACTCGGAGCCAAATTTCCAGGGCAAGTGTCACATCTTCGACCGCAACCAGGAAGCGCTGTCAGAGAAATTCCTGACCAAGTCGTGCCGATTGGTCAGAGGAAGGTAAGGAACCACGAGCTGAGCAGAGAGACGGAGAATAAAGGAGTCTTGAAATAAATAGGAATAAAAAAGTAAGGGTTAAAGAGCCGATATGTTTTGGCTGAAAGATTCCAAACCTCTGTGTTCCAGCTGGGTGCTCTACGAGGACGAAAAGCACTCTGGGAACTTGTACGTCTTACATGAAGGAGATTACCCCAATTTAACCAGCATGGGCTGCCCCCCCAGCTGCAGCTTCCGCTCCGTCAAGGTCGTGCCGATGGTGAGAACGCTCCCTCCATTTACTTACTGTGTCGCCCCTCGACTTGCTCTGACCCTCCGTCTCTCCCCACCCGTCTAGACGTTCTCCATTCCCTCCCTCTCTCTGTTCGGCCTCGAGTGTCTGGAGGGCAGAGAGATCACCACGGAGACGGAGATCCTCAGCATGGCCGGCGAGGGCTTCAACAACCACATCCTGTCCGTCAGGGTCAACAGCGGCAGGTAGGTGACTTTGAATTGAGGCGTCTCACAGAGCATCTTTCTGATTGTCCTCACGAGCGGCAGCTGTTCATGTTTTCATGACGGTGAAGTGGATGAAATAAACCACATGGACCCGACATGAGCTAATAAAACTGTTTAAACATCTTGAAAGTCAAATAATACATTTGATTAATCGGTTACACGATAGCAAACAGTTTGTCTGTAGCTGCCAACGTCTAATTCCGTCTGTCTTCCTTTGCAGTTGGGTGATATGTGAACACAGCAACTACAGGGGGCGCCAGTTCCTCCTGGAGCCCATCGAAATCACCAACTGGCCAAAGTTTAGCTCGCTGTCTACGATTGGCTCGGTGTATCCAGTCATACAGGTTTGTTAACGCGTCGTCTTTACAACCTCTTTTCAAACAGTACACATGCCAACAGGCAAAGTCCTGGTTGTTCCACTACGATGTGAAAAGTGTCTGGTGCTGCAGAGGAATCGTTATCATTAGCACATTTGTAGATAATTTATTAATATAGATATAGAAGCCACATTTCAACCAAAACTTGGCTACCAATTACAAATATGTTGTTGTTTTTAGAATAGTAACAATTGTTTAAACTATATAAAGGTTTAACATTATGCATAATTTGATAAAAAAACACTTGATTGACAGATGACTTCACAGTTAGCTCGTCACTGAGCTCCTCGTCGTCAGCTGTGCTTCACCTGATTTAACTCCAGTCATTGAAATTAACCTTTTCATGAACATTCCATGGTTTAAGGTCAAATCAGCCAAAGCTCTTATATCGTAATGGTCTTTATATCGTGGTGTTTTATTCTCCTGCAGAAGCGCCAGTATTTCCGCATCAAGAACACAGAGAGCGGCCTCCCCGTGTCCGTCCAGGGCGGCGTGGAGGAGATGAAGTCGGGACGAGTGATGGTGACGGCAGAGGTGGAGCCGATGACTGACATCTGGTTCTATCAGGACGGATTCATCAAGAATAAGGTAGAGCTTGATTTTAAAGGTTATGACGATGGCAGCGTCTTCCAAACCAAAACCTGGGATACATTAGAAACACCTTGAAATACATCAGCTGCTCTGAGGGTTTACTGTGTGTGACCCTTTTCTTTCAGCTGTCCACGACCATGAGTCTCCAGGTGATGGGAAACATAGAGCCGGCAGCCAAGGTGGTTTTGTGGTCAGAGACTCGGCAGCCAATTCAGAACTGGACGACCCAGATGAGAGGCCTCATCACCAGCCTCACTTTCCCTGGCATGGTCCTGGATGTCAAAGGTATGAAAGAAGAATAGGACAGAAATGGGCGAAGGGAGATTTTTTATTTTTTTATTGTGAATATTCTTAAAGCAACACTATGTAGGTTTTACTGAGCAACAGCGCCCTCTGCATCTCAGGTGATGAAATGGTTTTCATGTAGAGAAAAAACTAAGTCTATAAATCTCTTGACCCTCAAATTTAACCAAAACACAACTGAATTGTTATATTACCCATGATCCTCTGCTTCTTGAACCAGCAGAACTGCTGCTGTAACAAATCCACCAAACTCTGTTTAGAATTCTTCATATTTTAAAAGTCTCCTCTGAATATCGGCGATAAACGCTGGTTTTTATGACTTCTGAGTCTTTTTATCTTTTTATTTACTTATCTAAACACTAAACTAATCTTGATAAAGCTGTTTTAAGTCAATGAAGTTGTATAGTGTTGCTTTAATATGAATCCAAATTCGTCGGCGTAATTGAAGTCCCCATTTCAAAGTAAGAGCTGATGTTGGATAGCTTTCATTTCTCTCATCTTGATTCACTTTAACTGCTTTAGCTTGAAACTGAGACTCATAAAACAATGCAGGACTTTGAATTGTTGCATCGCCTGTGCCTGATAATAAAAGTGTTGCCACGACGACTGTAACTTGACTTTCTTTTCTCCAGGTGGAAAAACGTACGACAAGGACCATGTGGTGATCATGCCAGAGAACGACGAGAGGCCGAGTCAGCAGTGGGAGATAGAGCTGCTATAATAAACCTCATATTCCTCTTTACTCAGTTCAGCAGTGCATCAACAGTGCCTTTCTTTCTATCTGCAAAAATATTCCCTTTGCATTCTGTGCAGTGGGAACCGACCACTGTCACTGTCAGTTTATTTAAGTGCCTGTATTTTTGTCTGAACTCCCATGATCCGTATCCCAAGTGTAAACACAAACAATCCGAGGCCGGAGTTTCGATGGTTCCTCTTTCTCCGAAGTCAGTAAAAGACTTTCTGTGCGACAGAACGACCACAGACAAAAAAGACGTGTCAGTGCCTCGACCTGCTGCAGCGACTGGTGTCATCAGGAGTTAAAAAAAATAAAGATTTAATGTATTTCTCGAGATGTACTGAGCTGCATGGACCCACCCGCTCTCTTGTATCCAGAGATCAGGAGCACAGGTTCACCTCCTCCACCACTTTGACCTTGAACTCATCATTTGTCTACAATTTGTATATTCAAACCTACAGAAGAATCTCCCTGTTCATATGTCCCCAGGCTCGTGCTAATTTCCCTCATAACTGTGTTTACGATGTAGAAAAAGCAGGTTTTAATAACAATAACTTCTGGACGTTATTTTCCTACTGAGACGTTCGACAGACGGAGAATGAATAAAGCCAAACGGATGTGGGACATGCAAGAAAAGCATGTTCCTCTTTTAAAAGATATTTTTATATACTGTACATGTATCGTCTTGTTTTGTGGGAAGTGTTGCAGTTATGTATACATAGAGAATATCACATTATCGACTAAATGGGTTGTACGTGTCCAGTTTCTGTCCAGTTTCTCTGTTTTCTTGTTTTTATTGCGCTTTTTTTGTCGAGTTGTTATCAGCTGTATGTTAATATTTGATACTAAAGATATAATGTAAAATGTGATGTTAAAGGGAGTGGTTTTAAAATACTGAAAACAAAAATAAACACATTAAAACAAAGCTGATGGATTGAAAGAATCGTAATTAATGTCACGAGCATTTCTTTATTATGATGTCACCATTGCTTCAGTTTCCACTGTTTGAATTTATCCACGATGTCCAGCCTCTAAAATCCAACTTACTGCAAAAATATATCCTTATTACTTTATGCTCTGCAACTAAAAAAATATATATAATCAATAATATTCAAAAGGGTCAAATTGACCTTCACCTCTTTCCTCGAACAATGGTAAATTACCTCTAATGGTATTTTTGAATTGTTTGTTTGAATTGATATATAACATAGACAGTAAGTAAAGATGGAGAATATGTCTCCACTTCCTCCCACCATCCAGAAATGAAGCCAAAATATCCCAGATACAAAATGCTCGACCAATCACAAGTCCTTATCAAGTGTCAATTATAACATTTCACCTGATTTAAGCATCACATAACTAATTAAAACTTCACTGTTGTACTAACTAACATGACGGGCACCATCTTTGGTTTATGAACTATTCTGCAGCCAGCCACCAGGGGGAGAAAGAGACACTTTGGCTTCACTTTCTGCACTTTCTAAACTTCTGTACTTGAAACTTGAGCTTTGGTGACTTTTTTGTGTTTTAACTGTAACTTTGATTGTTTCTGTATATGTCACGTTTCCAATTTCAGCTGAGAGCATAAATATACTGTTCTTCTTCTTCTCATTAAAACCTGTTCTGAGGGTAAATCTTGAGCAATCACCAGTGAAAGCTGGAGGCACCTTGCTGCAGATCACTGTTTGTAATAACCACACAGACGTCTCATATTTCTTCGTGCTCTGCAGGAGAACACGGCAGGTAGAGGCTGAGCAGCAGGGAGGAGTGGATCCGGGATTAAAACCCATGTCAAGAATAAGTTTCATCATCTTCAGGTAACCCTGTGTTTTCTGTTTGAATTTACTTTATAAAGGGATTGCGTTGTGTTTTCCTCTTCTCTTCTCCGCTCTTTCTCTTTGGACTGAGAGAAAGGGGAAGATGAGTATCGGATTGTTATCACAGACGCAGCCTCTGAAAAGGCCCTTTGTTTACACTCGTGATGCAAAATGCAAAGTAATCTTCAGCGGTTGGAGCCGACGTGAACTCAAGAGAATCAGGTTTTACTCCTAAAAGCAGCGTTCCGCCCTCACTCTGCTTTGTTAACAGGCCCGACTGGCATGTGGTCGGGTGGATTTCTTTATCAGATTTCCTTTTAGAATGACAAAGAACATCAATACCACACATTCTTCAATGAAAGGGGTTAAAGTGCTTTGTCTATTTCCTCATAGATATTTTTTTTGTGGGGGGGGGGGGCACAGAATCTACAGCCCGTGGTCCTTTCACAACAAACATGCAAAACAAACTGGACGGTCTGGATTCCTCATTTGCGAGGAATGTGAGTATTTTACAAGCGGGTTGTCATAGATATGGTGCAGACCAATGGTGTCAGTGGAGAGGTGCGGGGATAGCGGCCGGTGATTGGTCAGAGGCGGCATGGGGGACGAGTCACATGGGTGAGGTGGGAGAAAGGTGCGGCACACTGAGGGCAGGACTGAGACACAGTGCTGATTAGAGGAGGCTGTAAAAAAAAAAAACCTCCACACCTTTCCACAGGCGCCACAGCTTTCTGTTACAGGTAGGAAAAACAAGCATTCTTTGAAAAAACATGTTATTCTGTCTTAACGTGTCTCTAACAGATTAACCTTTAATTTATTATAACTGTTTTCTTTGGATAACTGCTGGTTTTGATTAATACACTGTCTTTAAATCATTCACTGAACAAAATTCAACTTTACTTTTATATTTACATCCACAAATTGGATTTAAATGTGTGTCATTTACTTTAATGTAATTTCTGTATTAATAGAGATACATTTTTTGTATTTTCTTGTTATTTATCTGTATTTGTCACTTTCTTTCTTGCAGGTAAAACAAAACCATGGACCCTGATTATTTCAAATCTTACGTGAGTCGACTTCTTCTTCTTCCCTCTGTCGTTGCATTATTACTTTGTTTACTAAGAAGACTTCAGATAACATAACTGTGTGTACTCTGATCTTCTGCATACTTTTCTAATCTTACACTGTGAAGTCACCGTGTGCCTGAGGCATGCTGGGATGCTGTGATGTCCTGTTTCTCTTATGCTTTAGAGAATAAACTAAACCCAATCAAGAATCAGTGATCTCACATTATAGTCCTGCAGAGTATAACGTAAAACTACCGGGCCTCCTCTCAAACTGCTTCTCCAACCTAGGAGGATAGAATATTTAACATTCTTGAAATTCCAAGTGATAAAAACTGACTTGTATCTTCTTTTGATGCCCTCATGGTATGTGTGTACGTCCATTATCATGTCGCTTCCTTGTCTTGTCACAATCTCCCCTTGTTCCCTGTCACTCGGTTTGCATTATTCATTGTGTTTTGTCTGTGTCTCGTGCAGGACATGTGCTGGGGCACCCTCGGAACAGTGCGACCCTTCAACAATTTCCACCCCGGAAGAGACGTTCAGGAGATCCAGGCAGCGCTGGAGATCAAAGGTACCGCTTTTCAAAGCTTGTGTAGCGACGCTCGATGAGTGTGCAGACAATTCTGCTTTTCTTCCATCTGCTTACACTCTCCGCCCCTGCTTCAAATGCCCATTGTGAAATACAAATGTTCTGTATACCTGGTTCAGATGCGGGGACCCTGGTGAGAATCCTGAGCAATCGGAGCAACGCCCAGAGACAAGAGGTCGTCAGAACCTTTCGAGAGATGACACAGAAGGTAAAGAAACATGAATTCCAGAAGAGCTGTTTCAAATTTCAAAACCTCTGCTGCCTCCCAGTTTAAATATCTCCTGAAATAAACCATGCGACGCTGCGGTGATAATACTGAGAATGTGCAAATGACATTCCCCTGTTTCCTCATCTGCAACTTCCCAGTGTTTGCTGATCAAATATTATTCATACTAAAGGGTTTGAACGCACCCTTGTTTAAAGAACGAGTTCAGAAGTATACACTTCAATAATGTATCAGTGAGTCTCAGTATAGGTTGAGGCAGGGCTCAAGTTAATATGATTCTGTCCTGCACATTCAATTATATTAATAATAGAAACATGTTCATTCTCACGGTGACAGTATGTCAGTGTGTGGTCCGACAACCAGGAACTTCTCTTCAGCTGAAAATCACACAGAGGAACAGAATTAAAGTTTCAACCGTAGACTGAAAATAAAGATGGACGACATGACAGCCCCTCCCAATGTGAAGCCAAATCCTCTTGGTCACCCCCTGGTGGCTGGCCGCAGTATAGGTCATAAATCTCACATATTCACATGATAAATATCCTAATAATATGTTTGTGTTCTAGTTGTGCATTAGGACCAGATTTTAGTCCACATTTTAGTATACGCAAAATAGAGAGAGAATTGAGAGAATCCTTTCAGGTTTGGTGCAGCTGCTGCCTGAAGCATGTAGAGAGTTGACCGTGTTCTCTTGTTGTGACTCTTCCAGGCTCTGATCGCATCACTAAATGGGAAAAAAGCCGATGTGGGACCATGGATCAACATCCTGACGTCCAGAGACACAGACCATCTTAACACTGGTGAGGCTGCAGCAGGACCTTTCTTTTTATTTCATATTTACTGCTTGAATCCGTCCGTTTTCCTGACTTGCATTTTATCCACAGTGTTCATGGGACTGGAGCTGGAGACCGGACAGGTGGTGGAGGAGCTTGTGGAGAAGCGATTCTCTGGAGACGTGCAACAGGGTTTGAAGGTTTTAGGTGAGTGTTGTTGGAGACAGTGTGCACAGTGACTGGTGTGTGAGCGGTACATGTTGATTGGATATTTCTCTATATCCTTGACAGTGGAGTGCATTGAGAGCCCTCATGCCTACCTCGCTAAGAGAATAGCCACCATGAAGGTAAGAAACACACCTTTATATAAAGTTCTATGTATCAGCTGAAGCACAAATCAAACTATCATTACCCATGAATGGATAAATGAATCATTCTTTTTTTCATTCTTTCAGTAATTTAGTTTCATTACTGCAGGAATTGTTTTAATAGCTCTAATAATTCATTCCTCTAGGTGCAGCCATAAAAATATGAAATATGTTTTTGTTGCTTTGCATACTCTATATGTTATAATAGTTTTTAAATGTAAATAGAGTTTAAATGTAAATTTAAATTGTGCTTTATAAATATAAATTATATAAAAATATATATTTTAGAAATAAATTGGACTCTTTCTAATGCCTGGTTTGACTGTTTCATCACAGACAGACGCTTATTACGGCGTAATTCTAAACAAATCAACTTCCTTGTGCTATAACTTAGCATTTTTAATATAACCCTCACTAAACAAGATGAAGCAGTAAGAAATCTGCCATCGTTAAATTTAGTAAGTGTTTCTGGAACGTAATGGACCAACTTCAGAAAACACACAAACGAATTAAGTTTATCCAAATTATATAACTACAATTCAGAACTTTAATCGGACAAAACTTAAATCATTTGTGTCAAATATTAATCTGTTCACACCCGTTTCTCCCTCCTGCAGCCGTCGATAGTTCAGGGGCTCATGGTGTCTCACTCTGAGGAGGATCTGCTTTGCATCCGAACCGCCTTCCTTAAATTAACAGGCACTTCTCTCTACACTGCTCTACAGGTGGGACACACACACACGAACACATCCCTCACATGTAATTCTTTCAAATTGTAAAGTATCTGCATTTTTACATGTGCGCCTCATTGTTTTCCAGCAGAAACAGTTCAAAGGAGATCACCTACAGGCTCTGCTCGCCATCTGTCGATCTGAGGATTAAACTTGCACCAGTGTTTGTTCAGTCATTGTATCAGTCCATAGTAATGCAAAAATAAACGTCATGTTCTTGTACTCCTGTATCTGAATTAATTCCCTGCATTGTATTAAATGGCCCAATGACAAATACAAGCAGGTCAATATTTGATAGTTTTGTTTTATACTTTATGATACACGCATTTTGTTTTTATCACTATTGATATCAACTGCAGTACTTCATTCTTATGTTGTATCTACTTACATGCAGTATTTTTTAATTGTCAACAACGATTGTTCACAAACAATTGTCAACAATAATGAGGTCAAGATTAAATTCATAATTTTGTAGCACATGTGATTTTAGAGGGGGAATATCAGAAGATCAGCGTGTCGTCTGTGTTCAAATAAAGAATGTGAAGCATCTTGTTAAGTTATAAAATATAATATAAGTGGCACAAATAATTAAATACTTCAATTATTACAAATTTTTGGCACATCAGCATCACATATAGTATCAGGAATTTTCTGAACTTCAGGGAGCACAGGTTCACCTTGTTCTTGAACAATGTGTTTGTCTTTATCCTCGTAATATAGTGATTTTTTAAACATAACATTACAACTTAATTATTTAAGTCTTATTCCTTTATCGTCACAATTTGATATTACATTTTATTTGAATATTGTATTTTGTCCCGTCCAAAACACATTAGTAGCCTCAGTCATGACATAACTCTTCCAGTAACAAGTTGTTCCTGATGCCACATCATCATCACATCTATCACATGAAATAACCTGCGTCTTTCAACCTGCAGATTCAACAAACATCTCAAGGTCATCAATACATCTATTTAGGAACAACATGCAAGTGTTGATCATACATGAAAAGGTGCTTAAGCCTAATTTCCCACAGTCCACCAGTCTCTTCATTGGAGTGCACTTGCTTTCATGTCAAGTTAACTTTAATTTACAATCAGTGACATTAAAGAATAAGAGATATTTGTTATTTTCTAAAGGTGAGTTTTCGCTGCTCGTTGCTCCGGGCTAGATCATGTAGAGCAGCAAAGGCACCACAGACACCAGCAGAGAGGCTTTGACTCCTGAGCCTCCACTGGGCGTGGTGGTGGGGCTGTGGGTGGTCGTGGTTGTCGTCGTTGCTGCAGTGGTGGTTGTAGTTGTCTTGGCTGGTGTAGTGTTCGTTGTGGGGGCCATCGTTGTAGTGGTTGTGGCGGCTGGTGTAGTGGTCGTTGTGGGGGCCATCGTTGTAGTGGTTGTGGCAGCTGGTGTAGTGTTCGTTGTGGGGGCCATCGTTGTAGTGGTTGTGGCAGCTGGTGTAGTGGTCGTTGTGGGGGCCATCGTTGTAGTGGTTGTGGCGGCTGGTGTAGTGTTCGTTGTGGGGGCCATCGTTGTAGTGGTTGTGGCGGCTGGTGTAGTGTTCGTTGTGGGGGCCATCGTTGTAGTGTTTGTGGCGACTGGTGTAGTGTTCGTTGTGGGGGCCATCGTTGTAGTGGTTGTGGCAGCTGGTGTAGTGTTCGTTGTGGGGGCCATCGTTGTAGTGGTTGTGGCAGCTGGTGTAGTGTTCGTTGTGGGGGCCATCGTTGTAGTGGTTGTGGCAGCTGGTGTAGTGTTCGTTGGGGGGACCATCGTTGTAGTGGTTGTGGCAGCTGGTGTAGTGTTCGTTGTGGGGGCCATCGTTGTAGTGGTTGTGGCAGCTGGTGTAGTGTTCGTTGTGGGGGCCATCGTTGTAGTGGTTGTGGCAGCTGGTGTAGTGTTCGTTGTGGGGGCCATCGTTGTAGTGGTTGTGGCAGCTGGTGTAGTGTTCGTTGTGGGGGCCATCGTTGTAGTGGTTGTGGCAGCTGGTGTAGTGTTCGTTGGGGGGACCATCGTTGTAGTGGTTGTGGCAGCTGGTGTAGTGTTCGTTGTGGGGGCCATCGTTGTAGTGGTTGTGGCGGCTGGTGTAGTGTTCGTTGTGGGGGCCATCGTTGTAGTGGTTGTGGCGGCTGGTGTAGTGTTCGTTGTGGGGGCCATCGTTGTAGTGGTTGTGGCAGCTGGTGTAGTGTTCGTTGTGGGGGCCATCGTTGTAGTGGTTGTGGCAGCTGGTGTAGTGTTCGTTGGGGGGACCATCGTTGTAGTGGTTGTGGTGACTGGTGTAGTGTTCGTTGTGGGGGCCATCGTTGTAGTGGTTGTGGCGGCTGGTGTAGTGTTCGTTGTGGGGGCCATCGTTGTAGTGGTTGTGGCAGCTGGTGTAGTGGTCGTTGTGGGGGCCATCGTTGTTGTGGCAGCTGGTGTAGTCTTCGTTGTGGGGGCCATCGTTGTAGTGGTTGTGGCAGCTGGTGTAGTGTTCGTTGTGGGGGCCATCGTTGTAGTGGTTGTGGCGACTGGTGTAGTGTTTGTTGTGGGGGCCATCGTTGTAGTGGTTGTGGCAGCTGGTGTAGTGTTCGTTGTGGGGGCCATCGTTGTAGTGGTTGTGGCAGCTGGTGTAGTGTTCGTTGTGGGGGCCATCGTTGTAGTGGTTGTGGCGGCTGGTGTAGTGTTCGTTGTGGGGGCCATCGTTGTAGTGGTTGTGGCGGCTGGTGTAGTGTTCGTTGTGGGGGCCATCGTTGTAGTGGTTGTGGCGACTGGTGTAGTGTTCGTTGTGGGGGCCATCGTTGTAGTGGTTGTGGCAGCTGGTGTAGTGGTCGTTGTGGGGGCCATCGTTGTAGTAGTTGTGGCGACTGGTGTAGTGTTCGTTGTGGGGGCCATCGTTGTAGTGGTTGTGGCGGCTGGTGTAGTGTTCGTTGTGGGGGCCATCGTTGTAGTGGTTGTGGCAGCTGGTGTAGTGTTCGTTGTGGGGGCCATCGTTGTAGTGGTTGTGGCGACTGGTGTAGTGTTCGTTGTGGGGGCCATCGTTGTAGTGGTTGTGGCAGCTGGTGTAGTGTTCGTTGTGGGGGCCATCGTTGTAGTGGTTGTGGCGACTGGTGTAGTGTTCGTTGTGGGGGCCATCGTTGTAGTGGTTGTGGCAGCTGGTGTAGTGTTCGTTGTGGGGGCCATCGTTGTAGTGTTTGTGGCGGCTGGTGTAGTCTTTGTTGTGGGGGCCATCGTTGTAGTGTTTGCGGCGGCTGGTGTGGTGGTGGTTGTGGGGGCCATCGTAGTAGTTGTTGCGGGGGCCATCGTACTAGTTGTTGGCTCAGAGGTGGTTAGTCCTTGAGTCTGATTGGAAAAAGTGATAAAAAATATCATCTGTCTGTGTCAATTGACTTGACTAAAAACTAAAAAACTACCTTAAGGCTGAAACTGCCTCACGAAACAAAAGAAAACCTGAAATCTAAACCCATAAAGTCATAGCAGATAAAATCCAGATCCACCATCAGCACAGGAGACCTGTTTATTATTCACCCAGAAGTTACAGTTAGAATTGAGCTGCTGCAATAAAAGAAAACAGAATCCTATGATAATGATGTCAGATATGGAACAATTTTAAAATATCCCTTTTTTCATTTACTTACATTTTTATGTATTTGGATCATAAATTCAAGTATGAAACACAATATTTTAAATAACCAAATAATACTTTTTTCTCAATCATTCTGTATGTGCAGAATTAATCTGTTCTAAACCCTTCTTTTCTGAAACTGTAAAAGTTTCCTGTAGTTATTGAGCCTCGGTAAATACAGAACCCAAACTGGAGAATCCCTAGTCATTGCCTTTGTCGCCTGTTTATGAATTTATTAAAGTTTATTCATATTAAACGTGTCCAAATTGCACCAAATTCAACACTGCACTTCCTTAAGCCGATAAAATGAACTGATCTTGATATGTGCATGTCACGTACAGACAGACATGTTCCATCAACATTCAGAAAGTTTCAAAAAGAAAGAAACAATTTGGGCATTAGTTGAAGTTGAAATTGAAGCTCGTTCAGAGGCAGAATCATCCACAATGAGGACACTTTAAAAAGATACGAATAGTTACCTGTGCTAATGCCAGAGCCAGTGCGCAAAATCCCAGAAGCTGCATCTTCATGGTGGAGAGTCGATGTTACTGAAAATGTCCAGCACAGAAGGAGCGCTGATGATTTCTCCAGAAACAGAACTGTCCGGTTTCAGGAAGGACAGGTGTGATTATACGACGACCTGGATCTCGGAGCTTGGACGAGGGTGTGAGGAGAGATTGTGCACGTGTGTGTAGAGGGCACGAAACCTTTTATGAGCCCAGCAGTAATGGAAAATATTCTAAGGGATATCGGCCCATGGTTTAATTTTTAACCTTGATTAATCTATATGGCATCCCCTGTTCTGATGCAGATTCATAAAGGGCGGGCGCAGTCAAAGAACATCCAATGAATTGAAGAGAAATTATTCATCCAGGTGGATAATTGACAAATTATTATGAATAAGTACATCCCCTTTTCCCTATTTCCTTGTATGTGATCTTGCGTTATTGGATAAAGGTCATCTTCATTCAAGTAAAAGATTGAGGAAACAAAAATGGTTGGTTTCTTAGATTGAACTGATTAAGATCTGCTCTGCATCCGAACCGCCTTCCTTAAATTAACAGGCTCTTCTCTCTACACTGCTCTACAGGTGGGACTCACACATGAACACATCCCACATATGTAATTCTTTCAAATTGTAAAGTGTCTGCGTTTTTACATGTGCGCCTCATTGTTTTCCAGCAGAAACAGTTCAAAGGTCATTTTCTGAGAACAGTGCAAGAATAAATTCATAATTTTGTAGCACATGTGATTTAAGAGGGGGAATATTAGCAGATCAGCGTGTTCAAATAAAGAATGTGAAGCATCTTCTTAAGTTATACTTATAATTAGCACAAATAATTAAATACTTTAATTAATAAATACAAATTTTTGGCACATCAGCATCACATTTAGTATCAGGACTTTGAAAACACTGAGCAGGAAACTGAGTCTATTCTATAGGCAGAATCACACAGACTTGGTCGAATGCAGGGCTCTCAGTTTTATTCGTTTTGAGATCAGTTAAGAGATTTTGGATCCAGAATGAGAACTTCAGGGAGCACAGGTTCACCTTGTTCTTGTTTGTCTTTATTCTCGTAATATAGTGATTTTTTAAACATAACATTACAACTTAATTATTTAAGTCTTATTTCTTTATCGTCACAATTTAATAATACATTTTATTTGAATATTGTTCCTGATGCCACATCATCATCACATCTATCACATGAAATAACCTGCGTCTTTCAACCTGCAGATTCAACAAACTTCTCAAGGTCATCAATACATCTATTTAGGAACAACATGCAAGTGTTGATCATACATGAAAAGGTGCTTAAGCCTAATTTTCCACAGTCCACCAGTCTCTTCATTGGAGTGCACTTGCTTTCATGTCAAGTTAACTTTAATTTACAATCAGTGACATTAAAGAATAAGAGATATTTGTTATTTTCTAAAGGTGAGTTTTTGCTGCTCGTTGCTCCGGGCTAGATCATGTAGAGCAGCAAAGGCACCACAGACACCAGCAGAGAGGCTTTGACTCCTGAGCCTCCACTGGGCGTGGTGGTGGGGCTGTGGGTGGTCGTGGTTGTCGTCGTTGCTGCAGTGGTGGTTGTAGTTGTCTTGGAAGGGACGGTTGTTGTGGTGTTTGTTGTAGTGGTGTTTGCAGTTGGGTTGGAAGGGACGGTTGAATCGAAGGTCCCAGGCGTGGTTGTTGTGGTGTTTGGGTGAGTGGTCGTGGTTGTAGTCATGGTTGGGGGGGCCATCGTAGTAGTGGTTTTGGGTGCCATCGTAGTAGTTGTCGTGGGGGCCTTCGTGGTAGTTGTCTTGGGGGCCATCGTAGTAGTTGTCGTGGGGGCCTTCGTGGTAGTTGTCTTGGGGGCCATCGTAGTAGTTGTCGTGGGGGCCTTCGTGGTAGTTGTCTTGGGGGCCATCGTAGTAGTTGTCGTGGGGGCCTTCGTGGTAGTTGTCTTGGGGGCCATCGTAGTAGTTGTCGTGGGGGCCTTCGTGGTAGTTGTCTTGGGGGCCATCGTAGTAGTTGTCGTGGGGGCCTTCGTGGTAGTTGTCTTGGGGGCCATCGTAGTAGTTGTTGTGGGGGCCTTCGTGGTAGTTGTCTTGGGGGCCATCGTAGTAGTGGTCGTGGGGGCCTTCGTGGTAGTTGTCTTGGGGGCCATCGTAGTAGTTGTTGTGGGGGCCTTCGTGGTAGTTGTCTTGGGGGCCATCGTAGTAGTTGTCGTGGGGGCCTTCGTAGTAGTTGTTGTGGGGGCCTTCGTGGTAGTTGTCTTGGGGGCCATCGTAGTAGTTGTTGTGGGGGCCTTCGTAGTAGTTGTTGTGGGGGCCATCGTAGTAGTTGTTGGCTCACAGGTGGTTTGTCCTTGAGTCTGATTGGAAAAAGTGATACAAAATATCATCTGTCTGTCAC
This sequence comes from Hippoglossus hippoglossus, assembly GCF_009819705.1. Lineage (NCBI taxonomy): Eukaryota > Metazoa > Chordata > Actinopteri > Pleuronectiformes > Pleuronectidae > Hippoglossus > Hippoglossus hippoglossus. The sequence goes on from NC_047161.1 coordinate 4,804,900, forward strand.
TAAAAACTAAAAACTACCTTAAGGCTGAAACTGCCCCACCAAACAAAAGAAAATCTAAACCCATAAAGTCATAGCAGATAAAATCCAGATCCACCATAAGCACAGGAGACCTGTTTATTATTCACCCAGAAGTTACAGTTAGAATCGAGCTGCTGCAATAAAAGAAAACAGAATCCTATGATAATGATGTCAGATATGGAACAATTATGAAATATCCCTTTTTTAATTTACTTACATTTTTATGTATTTGGATCATAAATTCAAGTATGAAATACAATATTTTAAATAACCAAATAATACTTTTTTTCAATCATTCTGTATGTGCAGAATTAATTTATCTACTGCAGCGTCTGTTCTAAACCCTTCTTTTCTGAAACTGTGAAAGTGACCTGTAGTTATTGAGCCACAACAAATACAAAACCCAAACTGGAGAATCCCTAGTCATTGCCTTTGTCGCCTGTTTATGAATTTATTAAAGTTTATTCATATTAAACGTGTCCAAATTGCACCAAATTCAACACTGCACTTCCTTAAGCCGATAAAATGAACTGATCTTGATATGTGCATGTCACGTACAGACAGACATGTTCCATCAACATTCAGAAAGTTTCAAAAAGAAAGAAACAATTTGTGCATTAGTTGAAGTTGAAATTGAAGCTCGTTCAGAGGCAGAATCATCCACAATGAGGACACTTTCAAAAGATATGAATAGTTACCTGTGCTAATGCCAGAGCCAGTGCGCAAAATCCCAGAAGCTGCATCTTCATGGTGGAGAGTCGATGTTACTGAAAATGTCCAGCACAGAAGGAGCGCTGATGATTTCTCCAGAAACAGAACTGTCCGGTTTCAGGAAGGACAGGTGTGATTATACGACGACCTGGATCTCGGAGCTTGGACGAGGGTGTGAGGAGAGATTGTGCATGTGTGTGTAGAGGGCACGAAACCTTTTATGAGCCCAAAAATGATGGAAAATATTCCACGGGATATGGGTTCATTTTTCACCTTGAATAATATATATAGCATCTCCTGTTCTGATGCAGATTCGTAAAGAGTGGGCGCAGTCAAAGAACATCCAATGAAACTGAAGAGAAATTATTCATCCTGGTGGATAATTGACAAATCTACCTTTTCCCTATTTCCTTGTATGTGATCATGCGTTGTGGGATAAAGGTCATTCTCAACCAGTCAAATATTGAGGAAACAAAAATGATTGGTTTCTTAGATTGAACTGATTAAGAACAGCTCAGATTAACTATTAAAACATCACATTACTTATCGTTTGAGTTTTCACACACTGAAATTAAGAATCATATTGGTTTGGCTCCTCTGACACAAAAGCTGTGACGTCCTTGTGTCCAAGTCTAATTTCCTCAACATTGCTCTAGGTTTCGTTTTTAAAAATCTGATCAATATATCACCATGTTTTAAAAGTGGCCTAGATAATGTCATACCTTTATAACCTAACCTTTTCATTTTCATTTTCCTTTTTATCGCTCTTACTTTTATTATTTTGTGATCAGAGTCAGAGTCTTTTGTCTCTGCACCTGCTGACACGTGGAAGGATTGTTCATTCCTTATCCTTCACACTTATTTTATGGACCTATTAGGTCATTAAACTGTACAGTGAGAGGTAATGATATTAAAATCTGATGGTATAGCTGATAATCACACTAATCTTTCTACATGGAAGTTTATGATTATAATTTGAGGAATATAGAAAATGAAATACATTTGCCACTTTAAGGGAAATATGAGTAAGATTAGATGTGGTCCAGTATATTTCTCATACTGTAGCACAACAAAAGCTCTATTTCTATGCCCCTGTTTCCTCAAACTATATTTTATCATACAATACAATGCAATATAATACAATACAATGTGTGGTCTGAATATCTGTGTCGTCCAACAGAAACCTGCTGGGGAGCATATCCATCATCCACAATGTATTTTTGAAGATTTGCTTTTAATCACTTTTAACCCCCTAATCAAAGCTCTTTTTCTATTTGATTGATTGATATTGCAAAAACAAATATTACATGTTGGTATAACACATTTTTGATTGTGAGTATTCTTTTTATTTATACCAATATGAAAATAATTTAATGATAATATGCAAAAAAAAAACTGTTGCTTCAAAGATAAAGAAAAAAGTGTTGGAATGAGTAGATAATGTCATGTGTTTTATTTAGTAGATAATTTCACATGAGACAATTGATAGATCTACAGAATATAAAAGATCTGATTTCGGATACATTTCAATTTCATATATCAGACAGAGCAGTGATCCAAGAAATACAAATACACTTGCTTGAACTCGTTATGATTCAATGACTTCACATATCAACGGAGGATGTGAGCCGTGTTTGTTAATCAGTGCCGAGTCTATCAGTGCAACTCGTTAACCATTTCTTCAGCTCATAAACAACCTGAATTTAGTTCAACACAAGCAACTGAAAATCTACTTCCTCTTCAGCAAACATTGTAAACTAACCCCCTCTCTGAGCCTCAAGGGGGCGCTCACTGCCAAAGTGCTAGGAGAACAGAAGATCCCAGCAGGAGGGTGACGGAGGTGAAGATGTGGCCCTGTCCGTTTCTGGTGACCTGGTTCTCGGTGCTGGTGACCCCTGTGGTCCAGGTCACCGTGCTGCTCGTGCTCATCTGGTTACTGGTGTGATTGGCTCCTGCAGGGTCGTTAGTGGAGCTGTAACTGGGCGGCCAGGTTGTATTGGACGTGTTATTGTAAGTCACTGCTGTGGTTCCACCTGATGTTGAATTCTGGATGAGGAGAGGACGAGGAGGCGGACAGAGAAATGTATGATACGACGTAGAATTGTAATTCGCACAAGAGCATATTATATTGTCAAAACTATTTTTTTTTAAATGCTTGTGGCAATATTTGAAAAATAATACAGCAGAATATAAAAGATAATGACATTTTTTACTTTATGACCTAATGGTATATATCAGAACCTCTATTATTTTGCTGTTACCCCTGTTGAACTACAAAAAAACCTATAAAATTAGGTTATATTGATATTTCTATATACTTATCTATGTATTATTATTATTATTATAAAAAATATACAAGGTATTTGGTTTTATGTCTGAGTTTGTGAGGAAGATTTATACCTGCGTGCAGACACATTCCAGCAGAGCCAGTGAAACCAGCACCAGGACAAGCGTCTTCATCCTGGATGAAATATGATTTCCTCTTCAAGCTAAAGCCGGAGGAAGCTTTTTTAAAACTTCTTTAAGGTTCAGCTTTGTCGTGTCAGTCGTGTGTGTCCTCTCGGGCTTGTGAGTCTTAGTTTTGTAAAATGTGTTGTTTCCAGAGGATCTTATATAAGGCATCAGATTTTTAACTTGATACCTGTTTTCTGTCCGGAAGTCTGACCTCAGTCTCCACCCCAGTGATGACCCACAAATGCAAAACTTCTCCTCAGGGCCAAGTGATATCAATCAGATGCATGTTAACCTCTCTGCTGCAAAGCCAATTTATTTTTTTATACTTTCTATCTAATCTTATGTCAAGTTTCAGAAACAAATTGATTGCTAACTTCCTTATTCCATAAAGTGCAATAAAAGAGAATAAAGAGTTCCTCAATAAGATTGCATCATGAGCTCTCAATTCTTCTTGTTACTGTGCGGATAATTCATTTCATTCAGATGGGAGTATGGTAAATCTACAAATATACATTGAATATACACTGATATCTGTAGTTATGAATAGATTTATTAACATAGGAAACATTTAAACCTCACCCCGGGTTTTAAAACAGGGTGATGAGGGAAATTTATCAAACTTCAATGTTAAAATTCACTATTATTTTAGGATAACTTTCCTTATTACCATTTCCCAGTTGTTTCAGTTGTGTTTGTTGTTCAACCATGGTTTTTAATTCTCCATTTGTTTGTACCCACTTCGTCCAAAGAAAGCAACATGAAAGCTTTGTTTAAACCACTTAGATTTATTCCCAAAAATGTTCACTCATGCTTATTATGCTCCACATGATTTATCAGTCATACAAATATACGCAGCAGAGCCATTACAGCATAAGGAAACAACACATCCCAGGTGGAGCAAAACAAACATCCCGAATTTAAATGTGATGTTTGAATATGATCAAAATATTTAAAATCTAATATCTATTCCATTCAAATGAGGTGGCGGCTGTGATGCTAAAATCCCAACTGAAGTTCTTGTAGGATCCAGCTGTTAACATTTTCCACATCCAATACCCATTTACTGACCAATTGATTTGCCATAAAAGAAACAGAGAAATTTCACATCCACTCTTCTATATTGGCATTTTGTGAAATACAGTTTGAACATTTGAAGTATGAAGTTATAAAACATTTATAAAGATGTCGTTCAGCACAATTGGTCAAAAGAGTTCTTCATAGCATCAGTAGGTCAAATGTGTGCCAGCCATAGACAAAACAAAAATTTTTCTGAAAAAAATACATGTGATTTTTTAAAAACCTTTAATATACAGCATAAGATGATTTTTATGATTTAATGAGAAGGAGAAAATTTGCGTCGATTGCACATTTTCAGCCCTGTGCGCTGTAGATTAGCATGGAAATGGCCGGCACCAGCAGTTGACTGTAGCACCCAAACAGAGAGTCGCAGCCTCTCATGGCTGAACTTGTTGGCTTGATACTGGACGTCACATTTGTGGGGGCAGCTGTGGCGGTTGAGGACGCGGGCGGCCTTGATGTGCTGCTGGTGTTGGATGGAGCGGTGGAAGTGTTGGGTGCTGTTGGTCGGGTGGTTTTGGATGGAGCAGGGGAAGTGTTGGTTGCTGTTGGTCGGGTGGTTTTGGATGGAGCAGGGGAAGTGTTGGGTGCTGTTGGTCGGTTGGTGTTGGATGGAGCAGTGGAAGTGTTGGTCACCATAGGTCGGATGGTGTTAGATGGAGCAGGGGAAGTGTTGGTCATCATAGGTTGGGTGGTGTTAGATGGAGCAGTGGAAGTGTTGGTCATCATATGTTGGGTGGTGTTAGATGGAGCAGGGGAAGTGTTGGTCATCATAGGTTGGGTGGTGTTAGATGGAGCAGTGGAAGTGTTGGTCATCATATGTTGGGTGGTGTTAGATGGAGCAGGGGAAGTGTTGGTCACCATAGGTCGGGTGGTGTTAGATGGAGCGGTGGTAGCATTGGTCGCTGTTGTTACATTTAGTCCCTACAAGAGAAAACAACCGTTTGCATCGCAGAAGAGATGTAATGTGATTTCTATGCATCTGTGCATGTAGTTCTAGTTTTATTTGTTCTGGCTTAGAGATAAACATCATGTAAATTTGTCGATTTTGATGATGATTTTTAAAATGTAATCTTACAATATAACAACAATATGGCACTAGGCATGAAAACACATGTATATATATATATATAACCCATATGGAAGAATAAATTATATATCTACAGGGCTATTTTTTCTTTCCACGCTCTGCTCTCATCTTCACATAACACCAGTGTTTCCTTGTCGGTATCAAACTTTGAATCGAGATAAAACCTTCCTGCAGAACTCTGAATCTCTGTAGCCACACCACACTAAGTTCAAGCACCTGCTGAACACAGGAGGTACAAAAAGACATGAACCACACTTTGCATAATGCTGTGGTTGATGTGGGCCTGCAGCACATTAAATGGATTGTACTCTGTACGATATATATTTGTCCCCTGAGCGCCTGTACTGTATCACTGCATCTTCACTATATTTGCATCTGTCTCTTTCCCCATAGACCCTGGTTGGAGGAATAATAAAGTAATTTCACTGACACGCTGTTGAAGTAATACGTTTGGTAACAGTCCGTTTTCAGAGGATTTATTGCAATGTTGAAATCTCCTTTTTTTGTTTTTTAACGTAAACGAGCCATTTTTTTAAGTAACTTTTTTGTGATATTTCTTTCTCTATTGCTAAAACCTATTGAAACAACATACATATGTAAAGATTTACATAATTACAAAGTCAATAGCTTATCTTCAGTTGAAGTCTGATACTTCCTCATTGCTTGAGCCAGTGTGATAGAGATTAAATTCAAATTTGCACATGGCTGAGAAGGCTCGTGTGATATTAAATAACACACAGGCCTTTTGGTGGCTACTGTTTTCCAGTTTAATAATGACTTCCCTGTTGCAACAGAACAATTTAATTTATGCGTATATCTATTATTAATGAGTTACTTCTTTGTTGGAGTTTTTCTTTTTACCTCCGTTAATCCCTGACTAATTTGAAAGTGTCCACACCTGAGATACAAAAAAATCCAGAAGAATCCAGCCGTTCAAACCAGTGTCCACTAATCAGAGATGATGAACTGTTTCACCATCATTTCTGAATGTGGACATAAACTCAGGTCACTTATCCCACTGGGTTTTATTTGTCTTACCTCACTGCTGCCCAGGAACGTGGAGGCCAATGAGACACAGAGGACAAGCATCCCTGACGTCTTCATCTTGGTTTCAGATGTTTCCTCGGTACGTTATGGCCGTCCCCACCTTCCCGTCTGTCCTTTTATACCAGCTCCCCATCACACTGATGCTGATAACTGTTAAACAGCAGGAAGCGGTGAGCAGGAGAAAACTCCTACTGTGTACACTGATTATACAGTGGGACCATATCACAGGATATATTATATTACAACATCTTATCCCTAATTATTCAAATTCATGTCAGAGAAATGGGTGTTCAGGATGCATGTTTACTTTTCTGGCTGTCCTGCTGAAATATGTATAACATTACATAACATTATACATATACATGTCTTACAAAACTCACTACGTTTCTTTCTGTGACACAGTATAACAGTTTCTACTGTTTTATTAGCAACTAAACTCTGACCAGGATCATGCCTGATGTGTTCTACAGTGTAGAGTCTGGTTCAAACATGAATTTAACTCACTCACTTACACGTATGTTCAATGACTAACATATTTTATTGGTGCTACTTTTAATACAGATGATTTGTATTTTCATGTCCTCACAGCCTGAAATCCCAGATTTTTAGAATATAAGCCTCTTTTTATTCAGAGCATTTTGATGTTGAAGCTCAGTTAGAAACTCAACGTGTAATGTAAAAGAAACATCCTGGAAACTTTTACTTACTTTTATATTTTTCCCACCCCACTAAACATGTCTGTGATGAAAATGTGTTTGGTTTCACCTTGCCTGTTGACCTGCAGCTAGAGGAACGTGCCCCTGTGATATTTAGTTTTTGATATTAAATACAAATACATGAGGTAAAACAAGCGTCTTATCATTTTTCTACAAAACATACCAGTGATGTGACTGCTTCAGTGTAACACGTTGGTTTTTTGTGAACACCATTGGCTACAAGTGTTTTTAAGCTTGGGAGGGTTTCACTTTTGAAAGGAATATGCCACGTATGTGTCAACAGGTTTATTGGATCCAATTTATCTTCCTATAAAACTCTTGTCTGATCTATTTTTAGACAAAACTAAACACATGATCCGTCTCGTATCGATTTTATTAGGTTAAAAGACGACAGAGATAAGACGGTGACAGAACGGCTTCAAGTCATAACAACTCTCGCCGGGACTGATACTTAAAACCACTACAAAGCAGAGGATTAAAGAAAAAAATATGTATAGATATACTGTCAACATAATTACTATACCTATACTATATCTATACCTACATCAGACTAACTGACATCCTCTCACTTTTATCTCACAAGTGGAACCACACTGGTTCCTGTCACCTGTTGGCTCGCTGCAGTGGAGATGAGATCACACACAGCCCTTTGTGGTGCTTTATCAGCTGTGTTATTTCGGTGCTGAATATTTCCTGGTGTCCGACGTTTTAATGTCTCACTCAGATAACCCGGAGCTCTGTGTCGTCAGAGCTACTGGACACTTCCGTGACTGAGTATTTTTTCGACGTACACCATCAACCGCTGAGGTCATTAAGTAAACATTAAACTCCCTGCTTTGTCCTCCCCTTTGTTTGACATCTTTTGAGTAACTGATTACCTTGTGAAATGTTTTATTGTTTGGCAGGTACATTGAATTTAACCATAAAAGATGTGACAGTGCCCCCTGAAGAAAGATTGGTCTTTATACGTTTTATTTGGTGCTCAGAATGTCAATCACATGAACCGTGAATGACAGTGGAATGAAAATTCCATCACAATTCAACCAATAGCTGTTAGAATGGAAGATAGAATGATTGGTTGGTTGGTCACAGTTGGTTGGCTGGTTGCAGTTAGGGGTTAGTTGATTGATTAGTTGGTTGGTTAGTCTGTCTCCACCTTGGCTGGAGATACGTGCTCCACCTGATGCTGATCCTGCTGTTAATTATCATCAGTGTGTTGCTGTGACCTCTGAGTTACAATAAAACTGAAGCTGTACAATAATTTATGAAAACAGTTTTACACAAACATAAGAAGGAAGCCGAATAAAGACATTGGTTCAGCGTTAAAACGGGATACAACAGACTTAGTGTACTCTCCGTTTCAAATCATTGGCTGACATTGAAGTGTACAAAAACATTTATTTTTCTTGGACACCAACAAATGATGCATTTCAACACTTAACATTTAAGCTTTTATCAAATGCTGATACCAAAGTGTATGTGGTAGCTTTAAGGTCAACCAAGGCCCTGTCAACACTGAACCGCTGCACATGAAAAACAAAACGTGCTTCCTTGCCACTTCTAGCCCATCACAGTGACTGCAAGCTTTGATCTCATGTAAACCGTGGATTACGTCAAGTGTTTCAACAAACAGAGAAAGAAGGAAAGAAAGAAAGAAAGAAAGAAAGAAAGAAAGAAAGAAAGAAAGAAAGAAAGAAAGGAGGTCAGCACGTGAATGACTTGTGATTCACCATTACTGGACCTCATTGGTCCGGCACGGGCAGGAAGGTAAACAGGTTTCGCTCATATGACTTTCATCTAACATTTGTCTACTACTGTATGATAAGATTATAGTAATATTTGCAGTACTGAGTATTCGTTAAAAAGCTCCATCAATCTCAGTGACAAATTGTATTCAAACTCATGCTATCTGTGTTTCCCATGTCATGTAGAATACAGCATTCTGATGATAATATTCTAATGAGTGAAATTCATTTGCAGGTGTGATAAATTTAAATATGTTGTAGGAATGTTTATGTGTGTTTTGGACGTAGTTGTACTTTGAATAAGTGCTTTCATTTCCTGCTCCATTGTACTTTGTATAAGTCAAAACTAGTTCCACTCGCCTACTTCAAGTGAAACATATTTGGCAGTTTGATTTGAACAATTATTTACAGTTTAACCTGCAAAGTGCTGCTGCAGCTGTCTGATTAATATACTGGAGTAAAAGTACAACGCAGTAGAAAATGGAAGCACTTATTCGCTTATAAATACTGCTCATACTGTACATTAGTGCATCAGCAACAATGATCAAACTAACATGGAACAGTAAAATACTGACCGTTGCCATTTCTCTGAGTACTGACCAGTAGGTTTTCTGTATTTTTGGTTATGTAAAATATTGAAAGCATGACCTTTACCGGTCATGGATCGTTGCCTCTGCCAGGGTTTCCTGTGTGTTGGGTTATTTGTTTAGCAGGGTGACGCAAAAATTACACAACCGTTTTCCACCAAACGTGGGATGTGGGTGAAACAGACTGATCAAGTGTCTTAAGGAGCGGTATCGCAGGTCGTTCCCTTTCCTGCAGCAGTGAGCCTGTACAACCAGCTCTGCTCCCAGTAGAACTACACACACCCAGTATGGACACCACTTAAACTCTGGTTTAACTCTTACCTGTGCAATATTCATTCTGTCGGTGCAATACAAAGGTTCATCCATTCACAGAACATATTCTCACACTGTACAAAGTTCCTCTTGTTTTTACACTGTATATACTAGTTTTTATTCCATTCAAATTTACAATATTTTTTTAGATTTCTTTACGCTTAAAGTATTATTATCCTTACACCTAAGTATTGCATGTTCCTTATTATTACATACTGATGCCTATTTTTGACTTTTGAAATATCCCAACTGTGGGAATAATAAAGGTTTGTTTAATTTAATTTAATTTTATTGCATTTAATTGTATTTAGTTTAATTTTGTTTTGTCTCCATCTCGTGGTGAAAAACGTGTCCTCCACTACCCGGAAGTGACGTCATTGAAGCGGCAAAGCGCTGAAATCAATGGGGAGATTTTATTATGTCGCATTTCAAATATTAGACGAACAAACATTAATGTTTCTCAACTGACGGATCAGAGAACTTGTGATATTCGGACCGAATCCAGCCCGAGGACGTTGTTGAACCAGGTGAGAGGCTCTTAATTCACCCGACTGCAGCTAGTCAGGTAGCTAGTTGGCTGGCTAGCTCCGGGGCTAGCCAGCTAACTAGCTTGCTCCCTGCACGGTTTTCCATTGTTTAGCCTAGCATGTTTAGCTACATCGGTTAGCTTCCCTCTCTCGGTCATGTGTGTTCATCTCTTTAGCATCTTAAGAATGAGACGAGCAGCGTGAATGTGAGATCATCGTTTCGAGACTCTTGCAAACTTAACACGAACAGTGGTGGAATTGTACTTTACTGGAGAACTGCACGTGAGCACAAGTTCGAGGTATTTGTACTGCAGTTGTATTTCTTTATTTCTCTTCCTGTTTACATTTCAGTACTTTTTTTAGTCATTATGCAAAACAGCTTCCGTTCCTAGTTAGTCTACAGATCAGGACTTTACGTGTAAATAAATGATCATTTGTTGTAAATTAAACTACACAGCGTTTAATACAAGTGAAGAGCTACAACCATGAGTCTGTTGATAAATCATTTGAAAACATTTTATGGTTCCAGATGTGAGGATCTTCTGTTTGTCTCTTCAGTGGTTTAGATTTATTCCTTAGGGATAAGGTGCCTCTTCTTAGTCTCAGGGATAATTCTTATGAGTATTGTCTGATTTAAACAATCAGTGAGGATATAATAAGCAGATTAATCCTTATTTAGTCCTTCATATAATAATCAATAATCTACTGGCCCTTACACATTACTGCTTGATGATATTTTTGATGCATGATGACACACATATAAGTATAATGGTTTAAAACATGTGTGACATAAGAAACATTCACTTTTGATACTTGCTGATTATAGTTACACACTTTAACTTAGGGGGCATTTTTAATGCAGGACTTTTTCTTGTTATAGCACATTTTTACAGTAAAGTAATCATACTTTTACTTAAGTAAAGTGAATACTTCCTCCACCACTGGTTTGTAGTCTTAGGTATTTGCTCTTCATCGAGCTGTCACCATCACGCACTTATCTCTGTTACACCCCGTCCCCGACAGGTTTGTGCAGTGATGGCCGCTTCCTTACCTCAGAAGCCGGGGATGGCGGGGATGCCCCCTCAGCAGCAGCAGCCCCACCTACCGCCCAGCGCTGCCTCGGCCCAGGGGCAACAGCCCATGCCCCCCCAGGGAGCCCTGAGAGAGATCTCCCCAGTGTTCCTCTGTCGGATCGGACAGGAGACCGTCCAGGATATTGTAACCCGCACCATGGAGATCTTCCAGATCACACGAGCCACGCAAGTAATGGATGTTGTCATTCGTCTAAGACTGTCAGCTAGCTGTATATGATATGTTTATTAATTTATAAAAGATGCTGGACTGTAAACATGTACTGACTTCATAGTTTAAAAAATGTCCAACTAAGTTGAACTACAGTGCTTTGACTGATGAGAGACGTTGTGTGTTTTTGATGTAGCTTCCTAACGGTGTGACTCAGAGTCAGGCGATGTACCAGGACCGCTTTGGGAAGCTGCAGGAACACCTACGGCAGCTGGCCCTGCTCTTCCGAAAGCTCCGGCTCCTGTATGAACGCTGCGTGGAGATGACCTCTGACTTGCAGGAGGGGCCAGCAGAGGTTAGGAAGAAGTCCTCAATTTCTGCTGAGCAGTTTGATTTCTATTATTCTGAAATATTTAGCTTTTTGGAATTATATCATGGACTGTAACGCTGTACAGGAGACTTTGATTTTATCTGTCCTTTTTATTTACGCTCCATTGAATATAAACTTAAGAGCAGCCATTTAAACTTGTTTGTATGTATCCTGTGTCTTCAGCTTGTGCCGTACGTTGGAGATGAGGTGGTTACTGTCAGAGTGGAGCCCTGCGGTTCTGTTGTCAACCAGGAGAGAAAACAAGTTCTGGAGGTTTGTGTGTCTGCTTTCACTTTGTCCAAAGTAGAAATTAGAAGAGTTTATTCATGTTTTTAATATATCAATGTATCAATGATGTTGCAGAATGGTAGTAAGGTGAGCAGAGGTATGTTCCCACCCTCCATACTGTCGTTGGAATACATAGCAGTTCCTTTTCTTTCTTCTTCTTATTGTTATTAAATTCCTTATAATTAAAATAGTATAAAAACAGTGATACTTAGCTGTACTGAACTATGTAAGACCTTTTATTTATTTATTTATTTATTTATTTATTTTTATATATATATATATATATATATATATATATATATATATATATATATATATATATATATATACACACACCTTTTATTTACAGTCTGCACAAGACTAATTATTCAAAAAAATAAGTAAATGCCTCTAGGTGGCAGTGCTGGCATAGGCCAAAGTGGTGCTTGATGCTATAAGAGAAATAAAAATAAATAATTCCACATCATTTGGAGTTTAGGTAAATTTTCCAAATCAGGGGGTTGTTATTCTTTTATGTCTTGTTTTTACACATATTAGACTCACAATTCTTGTGGGATGATGGTTTCAGGCAATGTAGGAAATCGCTACAAGGCACCCAGGAGCAAACAGTAAAATTTAACTTGAGGCTTGTGAGCTCGTTTGTTTTACTAACGACATCAGTCCCAAGCCAGTGAAGCGCAGATGCTTTTTCATTCCCCAAATCGTCCAGCATCGGATTTAATTGACTCAACAAATCAGTCTCACACACTTTCACCTGCAGAAGGTGCGTCAGAAGAACCACGAGATGAAGGTTCTGATGGATCAGATGAGGAACCTGCTGTGGGACGTCAACGCCATGCTGACGCACAGGAAATGACTTCATCCGATCCGCTCGCTTCTTTTAAAGAGACAAACTCCTCCACAGCACTGACTGCGTGATGGCAAACACCACGTGAAATAAGGGAATTTCTGTTGGATTTTGGATATTGAACTTTCCACTTGAGTGCACCTCCTTTGTGTTGGCTCATTGTCACAGACGACTCACGACTCACAACTTCATGCGACATCTTTTGTGATGTTGAAACTCTGCTGGGGAAAATTTAACTGACATAGGATGGGGCTAAAAGCTAAAAGAGGAAAAAAGCTTGTTTCAACCTGACACACTACTCAAAGAACTGTTCTTCTTGTTTTTGTACAAAGCGGCCGACAGCCTTTGTTGTGATTGCTAGCAGTTATTTTGTCACAGTGTTTATTCCAATAAGTTACAGTCCTCTTGTTTTCCACAATATTTAAATCATGAGTTGAAACCTGTGTCGCCTCAGGTAAAAACAGGAGGGAAAAAAACTTTGGTTAAAACACCATATTAACGGTGTTGAGCCCCCAGGTTGTGACTTGACACCAGACAGACTTGAATTCACTGCAGGTAATTTGTGCAGAAAGCCCAGATGCTGATGTGATGACTCTGTTTACAATGGGAACAATCGCCCTTATTATACTCTGCCGCTTGTAAAAACACTATGGGTTCAGAATTCAAATTAGCCCCTTGGCAGCTATGTATCTCAGGTGCTTTGTACATAAGTCTGTGTGTGTGTGTGTGTGTGTGTGTGTGTGTGTGTGTGTGTGTGTGTGTGTGTGTGTGTGTGTGTGTGTGTGTGTGTGTGTGTGTGTGTGTGTGTGTGTGTGTGTGTGTGTGTGTGTGTGTGTGTGTGTGTGTGTGTGTGTGTGTGTGTGTGTGCATGTGCTTAATGAGATTAGCTTCTTGAGAGTTTAGGCAGCACACCTGTTTACCCTGAGGGTTCTGAGACTTTCTTGTTTGTGAATTTATTTTTGTAAACTGTGGGACAAAAGCTAGGCTTACTGGGTCTTTTCTGTTTTTTTTTAATAAAACAAAGTTTCTCAACATATACTTTAAAGCCCTGTTTTTAAATATGCGATGGGCATAACTCAGACGTGTGCAATTCCAACCCCGGGGGCCGATGTGGGAATGTGTGGTGGTGTTCATCACGACCGAGATGATGTATAAGCACATCAAGGCATATCCACCTACACATAATGATGCATAGACTGACCCTGACCCTTTGTATTCATCCGTCTTAACACACCAGCAGCTCCTACATTACATCCTGGCATCGCAGATATACAGCAGACATGTAGCTGAGTGCTTTTAAATCGATGTAATTGTGCTTGGAATCATTCATTCTGCCCAGAAACGCTTCTCAATTGAAACGGCCACGAGAAAACTACCAGGATTTGAACTGAAAGCAAAAGGATTCTTCATGCCATAAATTATCAGTGTACCAATCAAGTGGGAAATGTGTTTACACAATATGAACCAGGGCTGAGGTTAATTTTCAATGATTTTTGGAACGATAAAGTAGTAGTGCAGGAACAAAATTGGCAAAAATGTTATCTAGAATGTATTAATCTACCAATGACTAAAAAAATAATTAAAAAGAATTCTCCAGTTCCAGTTGATCAATTTTGGACAGTTGGTCAGAGGAAAACAATTTGTCCTCCTGGTAATGTAGATTTTATTTTGATGGAGTGAGATTTAATTAATTGAATAATTGAGAAAATGTATAAGGATGGAACTGTTATGATTTCTAAAGTACAGTAAATCCAGTAATTCAGTTTTTAACCTCCATCCAGGCCCCTTTCATAGGAATAAGGTTTAGATTATTCCCTGCCTTCTTTCATGTGGAACATGTGGAATCATCGGGAATGAACGTGGCTGATTCCTTTTTTCTTTCTGTAAAAATACCTGTATCAGTCTTTAAATGTATCATGAAGCTGTTTCCATCATCTCCACTGAATGTATGCATGTCCTCCACTTATGTTAATGGAGGCCGTGCGTCAAGGGAGGAAAGAACAAACTTGAACGATCTCAGGCACCTTGCCAGAGTTTGCATTTACAAACCATTTTATTGGTTTTACAGTTAGCATTTTGACGTGAAATGATCAGTTTCCTTGGCAACAGTCCCTGCACAATAACGTTGAGAGACACATTGATAGCCGGAGTGCATGGTGTGCACCAGCACCAGTCCCATAGTGGGAGCTTCTGGCATGAGATAGTTTTTTTTCCTTCTTATTGTCACCGCCATAGCACTGAGGAGTGTTCACTCGTGTTCCTTTATTTGCTGTCCAGTAGAGATTGTCCTTTCTCAGTGAGAGGCCCCTGGATTTCTTCCTTTGTGGTTCGACCAGACTCACAGAGGTGGAGAGAATCATTTTTTGATTCTTCTTTCAAACTTTATAGGCCCTTCACTTCTAAACGTATATATTCCAGTGCAGTCCACCTGGGTCTGCCTGATGATTGTCCATGATGCAGGCCGTCTTCTCCACATCCCAGACAATCCTTGAGTTCCACATCTTGACTGCAAACCAGTGATCGGTCCAATTGTCTGTCCGAAAGGCCACTGGCCCAGACCTCCCATGTTCCCCCGTCACTTTCACGCCCTCTCCAGGTCTTTGTATTTCTTGCGAAGGACAGACACTTGGTCTTTGAAGAGCACGGGGTCCAAGCGAAACTGAGAGTGAACCAGAGGCATGTAGCCAAACCAGTTGGCGAAGGTGTTGACGCACTCCTGCCGCTGGTTGAAGTGCTCCGGATTGGCCCAGGGGACGCTCTTCGTACCCTAGAAAGAAAAAACGAAGACACCCTCAGTACTGTCCTGACATCTGAGCAAAAACGCCATTTACAGACTTGGGCAAATAAGATATGTGGTCTACCCACCTGTGGGCTTGGCAACTCTTTGTACTGCTTCCTTTGAGCCACTTTGATCGGTGGCAGGTGAGTTACAGCAGAGACCAGGAAGTTCATCAGGATGTCCTCACAGTTGGACGTGCGATCCACCAGCGTCCGCAGAGACTGGGGCAGGTAGTGGGTGAACAGATGGTGGTAGTACCTGTGGGACAGGGGAAAGTGTTACGCAAGGTATGTGCAAAATATGACATTTGTGTGCAAGATATTCTTAATGAGAGAAAAAACGCTAATCAGAAATTACTTTATACATCCAACACAAAGATCACAGGTTCAATTCCCAATGCTGCCGATGATAAATGTCAGAAATGGCTAGAATGGTATTCAGTATAGCTCGTACCTCCTCCAAGGCCAAACAATCCGACACATGATTGTCTATTTCTTAGAGTAGAAATATAAACGAAAGACGGAAGTGGTCTGGTAACATGGATGGTTTTGTCAATAAAAAAACACATAGTTAAAGAAAAGAAAACTGTGGATCTGCCCTTTAATCTGCAATCGCATCAAAACTTGATGGGTTCTCTCTCATCTCAGCAGGTTTGAGTAGAAATCAGTTCTGTAGTTTTTGTGTAAACGTACAAACCAACTGGAAAAGCTCTTAGTACAGTGAAACCTCCGCCAAGGCCAAACAAACCTACACATGATTGTCTAGTTCTTATAGTATAAATATAAAAGACAAAAACTGAGCAAAGTGAAAAAACTGACATTTTTTTTTTCATCCTGCTCAAAAAATCAGTAACCACGGGTTAAACTCGAACCTCCTTCACGGAGGTAAAAGTTAGATTAAGGGTAACACATAAAGTTTTGCTGCCTTCTTTGTTAGACAGATGTTTTTCAAACACACAACAAACAGACTTCTCTGTTGAACAGTGTAACGTTCGGTTTTACTGCCGACGTTTACCACCCTCTGCTAGAACATTTCTCTGTTTCCCAGCAGAAGAAAACCATCTGATAAAAGAGAATCCAAGCACTGAATCAATAAAAGTTTTATCAGGACATCAAAAACCGGGTGACGTGAAAGTTTCCCGGAACAGAAAAGACGCTCGCTCTGTTTTTTCCCCCACCATTGTCAAAGGTTGTCTTCTTGTCTATTACAGGTCCACATTACGTCTCCTTATCATTCGTGCAGTGCTGCCAGAGGTCGAAGGGTGACGTCTAAAATCGATACACGTTATCTGTCACATTTAGCCTGAAAAGGGCTTCTTGGCTTCTTATCTACAGGATCATTGAGCGTTTCAAACGTTTTAAATAGACTCGTCATTACCTACACACAAAGTACTGGAATGTGTTAGAAAAAAAACAGGGTTTGACAAATTCATAAGCTGCCGTTTTTCTCACCCTGCCACCAGGTTTCTCTCCATTACACATTAGGCTGTTATTTCTCCTGCAGGATTATTTCCTCACCTCAGTCACCAGTGTGAAAACCCAGATGCTCGGCCTCACTATTACTGTCTAATCATAATTTCAGGCTTTTCCACTTGCACTCACAGAGTAAACCGACAACAACAAGCGAACCTCGTGAACACCATAAATAAATAAAGATGTATCACGCAGAATAAAGAGATCTCTTCAGGTGGAGGTCGGGGAAACCAGCAGCTTTACGGTAACAGGCATGGAGACATCTACAGGGAAGAGCAGACAGCGTGATGTATGTTGATGATATGTATCTGGGACAGTTTAACCGTTTCACCACCGGTGGGGTTTGATATTTATAGAGCAGAGCTAACCTGTGGTTTTAATGCATATGTTCCCTCTTCCTTTAGCTTTCAAGAGAGGGGTTGTTATTGCAGGAACAGCAAGGTAAATATAAACTGACTTCTCGCAGTTATTTCTCTGTTTAAGTGGGGAAACAGGACGTTTAAGGTAATGCAGATGAGTCTTTAAAAAATACTACTGGACCTACCATTTTGTAGTAATCCAAAAGTAATTCACCTTGTTTTTTCTCTCACAGACACATGCACGTAATTACCTCCATCCAGGACGTTCTCTTTTCACGGCTGTTTGTCAGCAGGATTACTCAAAAACGACAGAACCTATTTTTTACTAACGTTTGAAGACGAGTGGGTCAGGACCCGAGGAAGAACCCATTAGATTTAGGAATTTCTTTTCCTTTAACACGGTGAGATAGGAATGCACTGTCAGAGCAGCCTTGTAGTTATCACTGACATTCATTTGTGTTTGATTGTTGCTTCTCAAGTGGATAAAACAACCTTAGTTTTTTTATATATTTCATTTTATTGTATAGATTTTTACTTAGTACTCTTGTACTTCAGGTTCCTTTGTTTATCTTTCACCTTGAACTACAGAACTTGCTTCTTACTTTGCTGTATCTTCCCATCTATTGGTTTCTACTTAAGATGTTTGTCAGACACCAAAGCAGATTTCTTGTATGTTGAAAAACCTACTAAATCTGATTCTGAATGTCGTGTCCCTTGCAAAGCTTTTCATCTTGGTTGCTTTATCAATATTGAGCTTGTAGTTACCTTTATATACAGACTCAGGTCTTTATATAGGTATCTATAGAGTATATGCATCCCTGCTTTTTATAAGTAAATAATTAAAACATAGTACAGTGAATTATAAAGTCTCCAGTTACACTATAATGAGAAGCTCTAAATTGCTTTTGGTGTTGTTGAACCTGTGGTAGAAGGCGGCTCCGGTCAGGACGATGGAGTAGTCGTTGGTCCACTTAGAGGTGTAGCCCCAGGCGCGCTTCAGGGGGTCCCAGAAGTGGCTCCTGGGAGGGTAGCCCACGATCCGCTCGGGGAAACTCCGCCAAACCAAGAAGGCAAAGTTCACCTGCAAGCGCAGACATGAAACACTCGGGTATTGTTGCTACTTTCTCAGAAGTGTTGATTTTTTCTGCTCGTGTGTGCGGAGCGCTGACACATACCTCGCTGGTCAGCAGGACCGTATCCTCGTCCAGACTCAGCACTGCCTCTGTCTCTATGGCAACGTGAGGTAGGAACCGACTGGTGATCTGCGAGAGAAAAACAGTAATAAATCTTAGTTGTGCTACTGTAGGCTGTGTGTTGTCTGGCGTGTGCTCGGAGAGAGATTGTGAGGATGAGCGAGAGACGATCATTTTTTGCAGTAAATCATGTTGAGTGACTGAGATGAGTGAGAGTAGATGGAAGAAAAGACATAGATGGTGCAAAGAAGATGGAGGATGAGTGACATTTGTAAAAAAGCAAACGCCCCATGGATCAGTGGACATGTCAGATGGAAAGGAGGGAGAGAGACGTAGAAAAATAGACATCAAGGGAGAAAGACCAGTCGGAGATACGGCGAGGAAGGATCGCAGACGCATAAACAAACTGAGCAACTGACAGTCTGTCACTCAGATGTCAGCGTGGGCTTCGGTGTGAGTGGCGCCAGGCCTCACCTTCCTCCTGCCGTCTGTCACAGTGAGAGGGACCGGCATGGGAGGCCATTTGCTCCGACTCGGAGGCGGCTTCTCGCTGTTCCAGAGAATGATGATCTGCAGCAGCAGGGGAGGGAATTTTTACACAACACGTTCACAGATGCGTCAGATTAATCAGAAATAACCGTTGACATCAACCAAACAGAAGGTTGGCAGAGCTACGCCTCCTCACAGTGGTCCTCATTGTGTGTCTGCTACCTAAAGGTGTGTTCTCGTCTGCGCTCGACTGCAACTTCACACAACCTCGACAAATTATACTTTGTTTGAAAGCTCTAGGTTTGCTGATTCTGACGGTGTAAATCATTTTAAGATCAAATAACTGCAACAGCTGTCAACACAGACTTTGTTCAGACTTGTTGCTGTGGCTCCAGAGGAACCTCCAGGACTTGTTTTCACTTTTTTAAATGCAAGGCAAGAGAAACTGTCATTTCTATCAAGTTCGTGCCTCTGTACCGGAGGTTCAGTTTCTTTTAGATTCATCCTGACATTTTGGTAGTAACATTTAAAGAGTCGCATTTCAAAGAAGACCGGTGTTATGACTGTAATCAAAAGAGTTGAAGAGCGATAACCTTTTTTGTTTTGGGTCCATTATTCTCTGAGTTGTGGGCTGTCTGGTGATTTACCTGCGAGCAGTACTTTGACTTGGAGACCACCTGAAGCAGCTTCATGATTGGCTGAGACTGGGAGACCAATGGGGAGACAGCATGTATGACAGCAGTGAACTCGTGACCTGGACTGATCCCTGAGAGAGGTCACGAAAAAATACAATGGGAGAAGAAATATATAAAAGTATTTCAGTATTAGTCCATCAAAAGAATTAAAAGCCACTTTGTATATTTTATGCATTTCTGGTGCAATGGATTCTGCTGAAACCAACATACAGACTTTACCAAATTTCACCATAACTCTCTCAATTTCATCCATTTGATCTATTTTATCTAAAGTGCATTCAAGTCGTGGCCAAATCCACTTTTGCTTATTTTAACGGCAGAGAAAAAGGTGTCTGTGCCAGGTGCATGGTTCAGAAAGGCTGTACTTAGTCTGGTAATTAATCACGGGTGTGGTTTGGGTGCAATAAACCAGTCAGAGTGCCGTCTCTCATTCCCCGTGATACCAGGTGTGCTCGCACCTCGGTGGATTGATATTATAAGGTTGGATTTGCCAGGTAGTAATAGAAAGAGCTTCTCTGCCGGGGAAACGATTTCACTTCAGGCGGGAGCAGCCCATCTGTGAGGGTGGGAGCTCGTGCACCTGCCTGTGTGGACACATTTTACAACTACTACTATCTACATAATGCACCCGTAGAATAACTTGACCGACCTCAGAGCAGGACTTTGTTGGTCGAATGCACAATTGCTTTTCACTGCCTCAAGATAGAACTACGGCAACAATGTGTCTGCCCACACCTCGCGGCAAGACCAGCATGCACTTGGGGATGTTCAGATGGGTGCAAGTGCATTTGCTATTTACAATATTAATAATATCTTTATTTATGTAGCACTTCTCGAAACAAAGTGCTTCACAAATAATAAATAACGTAAAATACATTCATAAAATAATAAAAGACCCTGTAAGATAGCGCCCCAAAAACCTTTAATGCTGTTCACATTAAAACGTACTGGTGGTGGCTTTTTAAAGGATTCATATTGTGTATTTATCAGTATTCCAAAACTAAATCCCCAAATTAAATCCAATGCAGACAATGAGTTGGGCAAATATTTGATTGTGATTTGCTGGGTAAAGTCTATTACTCATCTCTACTAGCACAGCTCTCATGTAATCACCTCATCACCATCCTAATGTGCAGTCGTGATTTGTATGTCGAGCAGACTCGTTTCTACCGAGTGCATGTTTACCTAATCCCAGGTAGTAGAAGGGGAAGTGAGCGAGGTGAGTGGAGTACTCGGGCAGGACGAGCAGACCCCCCGGCAGCGAGTTCCACATGTACTTATTCCTCGATATGTGGGAGAACACGCGGTCCTTAATGATCTGGGAGGAGACACAGAGAAAATTGGTTGGACACGAGTTGCGATGTGAGAAGCAGAGAGAATAAAATGTATTTAAAAGCCAGAAGATGACCGTCTCGGAGCTTAATGCAAACACCAGTGCAATGCAAGTCCTGCCACACTTGTGTTTGCATATTACAGCTAATGCTCTGTGCACTTCCCACTCTGCGTCAACAGGAGGTGTCCACGCAGCAGCGACACTCCGGAGTCCTCTGCCTCGCTGACCTCAGGCTGACTGCACAGCTGGCTCCCAATGGAAAGAGGTTCCCCTCCGCATGCTGTATGTATATAAGCAGCTTATCACCAACCTCCAGAACCTCTCCTTTATTATCTCTAGCATAAATTCCCAGCGGCAAATACACCGGGGCCTGCCAGACTTGCCTTTAGAAACCTAAGAGTGCAAAGCCTTAACAGTGGCTGTGTGATTTCCTCCGATTTCACCGGGGTTCAATCTGTTGTTTCGCCCGCATTTTTATGTGCTAAAATTGACATTGGCAGTATATGTGTCTGTGTGTGTGTGTGTGTGTAAAAAACTAATATTTGACGGTTATTTCTTTTCATGCATCATCTAACCCGGGGGTTAACCTTCAAATGACTTTCTCTCAGCCGCAGCAAATACCTTTGAAGCACATTTCTTGAAAGAAAAAAAATGGAAAATGAAGGGAGAAGGATTCTGCGTGAGCTTCGCCGGACGCCCAACCTGGGAGAAATAATCCAAACATTTCTCCGTCTCCTCTGTAAATTACAATGATTCTTTTCAAAGCCTTGAACTTCCTCTGAACCTCCGTGGCGCTGAAAACATTTCTCTCTCCGCCTGATGATGCCGAGCGCCGAGGTGGAAAAGCGGCAGGTTGAGACTGATATTCGCGATGTAATGATATATCATTTCTATACATTAGGGGGATTTCTCCGAGACTGGAGGCAGATCGGATGTGTGCTGCTTTGAAAATGTTCAGCAGACCCGCAGCTCCACACAAAGCCGAGATACTAAAAGAGTTGAAAATTTAGAGCGCGGGCCAGGAGCCAACCCCGTAATCATAAGGAAAGAAGGTTGGTTTGACTCAGATGTGAAGACTCTGAGGACTGATGATAGCACACAGGCTGTAAACTGCAGAGAGGTAGCAACTACGGCTCTGTGCTCAACAGAAAACCTGTGTTTATGGCGGTGGCTTTTTTTATTTTGTAGATGTTTTCACTGGAAAGGGAAGAGTGCTGCATATTTCTGAGCAGAATTGTATGGTAGCAGAAACGCTGAGAGCTGTAAAAAATGCTCCAATCGGGTTTCTGGTCTCGGCAGCCGGGGGGGGGTGCAGACAGAAAGTGTGGCTCTGGTGATGAAAGCTAAGATTTGGCAGCGGGAGCGTGTGAAGGTTTGACTTCAGCATTTAAGGCAGCTTTATATTTGCAGCAAAATTCATTCCAAAGATGTTTTTCCCCCGTGAGTTCAGTCTTTTATGAACCGTTTTAAATCGCCTTAAAGGTTCTGACCTCCGTGTGAACGGAGCGTTTCAAATAAAGGGACGAGTCGCGCATAGTTCATCTCCCTCCTTTGTTCAAGTATAGACTACTCAACGAGAGCAGTGGTTTTAAGAAAAGGAATCCATGGGACTGAAAAGCTCTTTTGAACAAACGTCTAAACTATGTTAGCTAACGGGCTTGTTAAGTCTTTTACCATATTCAGTAATTGTTTATTGAATTACACAATGTACAATCCCAGGAGCAAGATGTCAGACCTGCGTTTGAGGAGCTGTTGCGAGTGCCTGACAGCGCCGGCATGTTTCCTCCTGATAATATATCTGTATCTGTTCAACACAACAAACGGTTCAAGGTTTTTTGCCATTTATTCCGCCTCACTGTTCTGTATAAAAGTTCAGCGACATCTTGGTTTTATGAAACCAGACGTTACCATATTTGGAGCTTCCCCCAACACCTGCGACCTGCAGCCATTGGACGGTACTAGCTGTCAATCAGATGATATCCACGCCTCAATGCATTCAGTGCTTTATCGTCCTTTTTGACTCTAAATGGGACCATAGTTAATAACATGAACATCATGGAGGTCTTGAAACTGGAGATTAAACCATAAACTCCTCAGGAAAATGTTTACTGACGTTATAAATCAAGCCAGAGTCATTTTCTAGTTGTCACACTCCGCTGGTTATTTGAATACAGAGAAGACACTGAGTTATATGACGTGATCACGGCCCCACACTTCCCGAACAGTATCTTCTGACAAATGAATCGAGCCGTGTCACCCTGCGGTGCGACCGAGCCCTTTTTTTACGCTTGGTGTGTGGAGGCTGACCTCCAGCGTGGTGAGGACGATCTTGTCCACGGAGGAAAAGTAGGCCTCCCACAGCATCTGCGTCCTCTGCCGGAGGGCCAGGACCCGCTCGTTCCCAACCGCTCTAACTGTGGACGGCACCTGAAGAGAAAGGATGAAGAGAGGGGATTCAGACACGGAAATGATAAAATAAAGAAATAAAAAAAAGCCAGAGAGTTTTACTTGGATTAAAGTGAGTCTCTTAAAATAGATGGAAAAAGAGAAAACGAGGAGAAATGGCATTTAAGTGATCAAAACTGCATAAATCCAATTGAGTGGTTGCCTTAATCTCAGCCCCTAAGAAAACATTCAACATGGAGCTGTTGTTCACATAATTAGACCTTAATTAGAAAGGACTTTATCGGGGGGGGGGGGGGTTTCGAGTAAATCACCAAAATTGATTTCATCACTTTGAGAGTTCAGCTCGGCGGCTCAATCAAAGTGGATGAAAGTCACGTTGAACCGAGGGAAAGCGCGAGCGGCTGACTCCTTTAAAATTCTTTAGTCTCCACAGGCAGAGCACTTACAGATTTGCAGAACAGTAGTAAAAGGAGCCGACAGGCCACTAAATCTTTCTCTGTAGTTTTTTTAATTCTCGCCTTGTTCTGTCAGCCTCTCGGTTTCTCTTCAAACACCTCCCTTCATCTGCATTTCACGACTTCAACTCTGCACCCTTTTCTCTTTTACCCTATCCTTCCCCCCCCCCCCCCCCCCCCCCCCCCCGAAGTGCATATGAAGGACGGCTTCCCTGGAGTCGTCCTCTGTTCCTCTGACGTGTCCTCCCACACGTCTCCGCAGAAGCCTCACTCTCATTAACCTCAGATCATCGACTGTGTGAATATTTCTCATGCGTGTTATATGGGAGTTCCGCAGGTCTGCAGAAATGCCACGGAGGAGGTCGGCTCATTCAATCCACTTCTGGCCTCATTCGAAAATGCGAGGTCTCTTATCCGGCTCCTGTTCATTAGCTGAATGTCAATTCATGTCTGCTATTGGTGGAGATGGAAGCGAGTCCACGCAGAGGAGACATGATGTAATTTGTGCGAGGGGAGCGAGATAAGGGATGGAGCTGAGAGTGAGCCGGCTTTACTCGCCCATTGTGTTTATTTGTGTGTGTCTGTGTGAGAAGAGACGGACACAGAGGACGGCTGCTATTTCAACTGAAGCTGGATTAAGGCTTGTGTTTGATCTCACAGGGCCTCGACCTGTAACCACGCCGTTTGATACAGGTAAAGCTTTGTAGCCTCGCGTGGTGGATGTTTCCCAGTGAACATGATTACATTTAAACCCAGTGAACCTCTTTGTTGAGCTATGATGTAAACAGGGATACATTGGCCTTGGATCTGTAAATAAGCAGGAATCTCATTTGTCTTTGACAGCAAAATCTCAGTTACTTATCCGTCTCTTGTTTTGACTTTTGAGAAATAGTAAAGAGGGAAATCTGGTTTGCAAAAGGGCAGCAACAGCTTGGGTGTGTCTATAAAGGGGCACTTTCACACCGACCTTGTTTATTCCAGACCTTCGCACAAACTAACATGTAAGAGGTGGCTCCAAAAAAGGTGGAGGTGTCAGTGCGGATCAAGATGAACCAATTAGGGTGGTTTCGGACTTTTGGACCAATTCCAGGAAGTAGCCTCACAATCGAAGTTGCCCTGAGTCTTCGCCTCTGATGACGTAATGTTTGAATTACGAGGATTTTAATTTGGTGCATTCGAGTGTCGGGTACTGCGCCTGAAGCTGATGCTGGTAGTAATAACTAAATGAACCAATTCATTCATTGTCTCCACTCAAATGGAATAACTACAATCGCAGAATTTACGACAGGTCGACTTCCTTATAAACTTTATGGTTAAACTCTGAAACATCAAGCCTTGATTATACTTGTTTGTCATAACGACATAACTACATCTGCCGATTTATCTGTATCACACATTTTTTACTCCCTGGGTTTATATGGCAACATAAACACTAGGAAAAGTAGTTTAAACAAACCTGCTCCTTCTAAAAAGCAATATTTTTAAAAGTCAAAATAAGTGAGTAGCCTGAGTTGGTGTTTGTACCTGTAGGTGGATTTGCTGGACAAGTGTGCACTTGTGTATGATTGTGTGTGTCAGTGTTTAGTTGTGTTACCTGCAGCAGTAATCTCTCGTCCCCCTCTATGACCGCCTGGTTCCACTGTATGATGTCTGAAAACGGCAGCTCCCAACCGTTACTCAGCAGCACGGGGATACACGCCGCCTGAACACACACACACACACACACACACACACACACACACACACACACACACACATATGTAAGAATTTAGGGAGTCTGACAGAGACAGTTGTGCTGATAAACCAACTGATGTGTGTAGAACAAAGGATAGAAAAAATCCATGTACATCTCTCGTGCTTTGATCAGCTGCAGTTTTGACTGGGCTCCTTCCAGCTCAGCTTCTCTTTGGCAATTAAACACAACAGTACAAACCACAACTGCATGGAAAACAATACAATCTGTGTGAGCTCAGTCCCAGCTGCTTGGCACTGGGATATCACAAGTAATATGATCAATGTGCCTGTGTGAGTGTGTGTGTGTGTGTGTGTGTGTGTGTGTGTGTGTACACGTGAGATCCCTATAGGTTGCTGGAATGAGCAACACCTCCTATCTCCCCTTTCCCAGGTTTCCCGGGGGGGTTTGTCAAAGACTGTCACTCGGATACATGCAAACACAGATGTGGCAGACAGGTGCTGACTCGGTGTACTAATTAGGTGCAGCTACTGAGGGGACATATGCAGGGAAGCAGGTAAAGTGAGGGGAAGGAGCGAGGGGTGCGGGGATGAGAGGAGAGCACGAAGGAACCGCTGGGTACGTGGAGACATCATGCGTTATTGAAGTTGATTTTTTGATGTTGCCTTATCCCCTCACTCGCTGACAGCTTTTTGATGTTGTTCCACTTTTTTGCTTTTTTCCGAGGCCTCCTTTGGTCTCCCTCCTCTCTGCACGTCTATCACTTCTTCTCTCTGTACTCCCCTTTTTCCATTTCTCTCCGCCGCACTCTCATCCCATCCGGCTCTCTTCCTCTTTTCGACTTGTGGTCTGGAGTGTTGATGTGACTGGGTGTTACTTTTTTTTTTTTCTAATTAAACCACCAGAGAGCAGCAGCAGCAGCAGCAGCAGCAGGAGGCAAAATGGTGGAGATCAAACATTCTCCGGCGGCCCGGTCCATGCTCCTGCATTTCATCTGAGAACAGACCTGCTGAAGGACACTCGAGCTAATAGGGGCTCTTGTATGTGCGTGCGCTTGCATGTGTCCGTGTCGGCCACCGGTTAGAACAAGGTCACACACAGACTCTCGGGGTGATAATCCAATGCCTCTAAATTTGAAATGCAGCCCAAGGCCTTGCCTGAGTCTTCTTCCCCAGAGATGAGGCACTCTGAGGGGGTGAGTTTCAAACATTTCAAGCGCCCCCCGCTGCCTGTAGGTAGGGTAATATGAAAGCCTGTGTGCCGTGTAGTTTTTTAGTTTACATTAGGAGGTGAAAAGGGGAGATTTGGGCAAACGTGTACGAGGAGGAGAGGAAATGTGTCTCTGCGGATATTGGAAAACTGGCACCAAGCTCGCCACCACGCTGGGAGTTGCCAGTTCTTTTGTGGGCTTGGCTTGCATCAAAAAAACAAAACATATATATGATCCAAAAGGTCTTGAATGGAGTAAGAAAAGAGAGGTGGAAGCAGGAAGAAAAGAGTGTGAAAAAAAGGACAAAGAGAGGAGACAGGAGGAGAGAGGGACCCTGACTCCATTCCTGCTGCCAAGCCAAGTGGGTTGTGTGGATTTGTCCATTCAGCAGACATCGGCGGTGGGGCAGACTGCCACTTGTGTGGATGCTTCCGGAACATTCATGCACACTACACACACACACACACACACACACACTACACACTACACACACACACACACACAGCCCTGGAGAGCAGTGCGGCCAGGGAACCCTGTAGCAGCGTTCTGCAAATCTAAAAACAGCCACTACTGCTTCCTGCACTGGTGTGAGGCCGTCGACTTGGGTGGCGGCGACAGAGAGAACTACAACAGGCCGACGGCTCTAAACTGTTAAACTCTCGCTGCGCTGCCGGCGGTCTCTTCGTCGTTTGTGCACATTTCACTGATGGACTCAAACTAACGATTCCAGCGTTGGTGTGTGGCTCCACGTACATGTTAATGGGCCCGTTTTAGTGTAAAAGGCCTTGCTCACAGCAAATAAAGCCTTAATGGCGAGATCTGCACTCAACGCTACACAATGATCCTGGGAAAACACTTGCAGATGTGACCATTAAGGTGTCGATAACCAGTAGACTAATATATATAAACATTCTGCATCCTGTGCACTTCCATGCTGATTTAACTGTATATAAACTGGATCTCCGTGGACTGTGCCTGTTTCCTGTGAAAGTGCAGTTTAACAGTGTTGTGCAGAGGAAAAAGCTGCAGCTAATGTTTTTGTGCGATTGTTGTGTTGGCACGTGGCACGTCGAGCTTAGCTGGAGAAAAACTACACTCTAGTGTGCTCATGCAGGGTTAATGCGGTTGTTCAATGCAGAGAAAAGCAGACGTAAAGCTGGATAATACGACTGATGAGACTTCGGCGATGGGGCATTTTCACGTATATTTACCTGTAGTGACTCCAGGAAGCGGAAGGAGCCCAGGCGTCGACCTCGAGGCACCAGACAGAAGGTGGAGTTGTGGAGGAGCTCCTGGTAGTCAAACCTGAAAAAGAGAAGAATTATAAACCATTAACATATAGTATTCATTTTATATTCATTTTTTTAAGTAGGAGTATAGGCAAAGAAAAAGGTTTGAAAGTGAATACTCATATAAAAATTATGTATATGAACAGAAGGACACACAGTTCCACACATTTCCATTAGCAGAACATATCTGGTAATTGATTGGAGAGAAAGAAATGTTTCTCTACTCATTTATGTCCTTGTAAAAACACAGAGTGAAGGAGGGAAAAGGTCATTGACGCATATAAGAGCTGTGTAATAGTTATTATAGTGGAGCCACGAGTCCAAATCAGAGATAAATCGGATTTTTTAATTCTATACCTGCATGAAATTGTGTCAGATAACAAGTCAGATCCGAGTTTATTTCCAATTCAACTCTTAAAATGGCGAAATGTGATCAATCGATTAAGATGACCACACGACAGCGCACATATCTAATAATCCTCCTGCGAGCGTGGCCACACACTCTCCCTCTGATATGTGATATTCCGCATCTGTCACACATAAAACGTGATTTGTGCGGCTTTTCATCGCTGATATTTACTCATAACTGCTCAGATTATGTGCCGTCATAAATCTTCCCAATTTCTTTTTGCTCCCCCTCCACTCGCATGTTGGCACCACTACAGACAGCTACTGTACGTTGTAAAATATATATCCATCACTGAGCGCATGAGTAAATGCGCCTTAATCCCTGTTCTCTATTGATATGTGTTGTAAACAAGACAGTGTGAACTTGTGCCAAAGTAAGAAAGTGCCCTACTCCCCCTGTCTGCTGCCAAACGTCAGCCACCTCATGCTCATATTTCATACTTGCGTTGTGTAAAATAAATAAATTATAAAAAAGCCGGAGTGGAAACCTCTGAGTCAATGCTCTCCTTCATCCGCTGAGTGGACGAGTGGTGCAACGGCCTCGTGCTAAACGAGCTGCGCACTGGTGTAAACAGATTAGGAAACAAGCAGCCTCTTATGGGAGAGTTCAACTTTCCCCCCTCTCGCTTGTTCCTCCTCATCTCATCATCCCGACCTGCTTCTCGCTGTAGGCCTCACTCCGCTCCCCCCATCGCCCTCCTCCTCCTCCTCAGCCCTCCTCCTCCTCAGCCCTCTGCGGTCTTTCTGCATGCAGCCCTCTGCTTGTTTATTTGCAGAGGGAACGTCAGAGTGAAATACGCCTGCCATTAATCTTCTCAGTCACTCAGTCATTTATTTAACCCTCCATGAGTGATGAGGCGCAGGCCTCTCTCCTGCTCCCTGCATGAGAAAACTGGGATTTCACTGCTGATGTTGGCATTAATTAACACCTCTACCCTCGGTGCCTGGACGTCCAGATCTGAATGCATGTCCCTGTGTGAGAGTGCATTCAATATGAATGTGTCAAAAAACACACATGCACAAACACTGGCATCAGTTTGCTGAAAGGCCGCCTTGTTTGGCCATTAGCTATGGTTCTGCTGTGATATTCCTCCACCTGTTGACAGAGCTTTGCCATCGCTGCTGCTGCTGCTGCTGCTGCTGCTGCTGTACGTATACATGTGTGTGTGGGCGGGTGATGGATCATCCTGCATCTGCGGCAGTTTAAATCTGCAGTATGGAGCGTGGATGCACATTTCAAAATTAATCTCCGGGCGGAAAATATCCATCGTGTCCGTTAAGTAGATTTACACGACGTGTTTCTGAGGGATTTCTGTGTCCAAATCTTGTTCTGAGCTCAGGGTCAACACTTAGCGTTTCAATATGCACGAGCAGATGAATGTGTAAAGACGTAGAACTCCTCTGTGTATTCATGTGTGGAAGAGAGTAAATAAGTGTGTAACTGAGAGTGTGTGTTGCTTTCAAAAGTAAACATATTTACTTCTCCTGCAGTACATTGTGTGTGGGAAGAGCATATATCACTATCCTCCTGGTTATGCATGTGTGTGTATGCATGTGTGCAAGTTGTACATGTTTATGCATGTGTGTGTATGTATGTGTGCAAGTTGTACATGTTTACGTTTGTTAGCATGTATCGTGCATAATGTTAAACAGTGGGAATCAGCTTGTATTGAGACTGAGTCGTCTCGTCTGAACCACTTTTCTCTCTGGGCCTGCTGTTCGTGTGTGTTCGTGCATTTGTGTGCGCTTGATAATGCAAAACTGCAAGTCAGCTTGTGCATGAAGTGGTGTGTGTGTGTGTGTGTGTGTGTGTGTGTGTGTGTGTGTGTGTGTGTGTGTGTGTGTGTGTGTGTGTGTGTGTGTGTGTGTGTGTGTGTGCGTGCGTGTGAGAGCGCCTGTCTGCAGATCCAGCAGTCTGCTGGCCGCTCTGCCTGCTGCTGTTCTTTAATGAGGGATTGTACTTACAGTAAATGCAGGGAACAAATAAATCATTTAACAGCACTTTGTCTCTAACAACAAACGACTGGGCCTGCTGCTGCTGCTGCTGCTGCTTCTCTACTTCACTCTCCTCCTCCCTCTCTCCCTCTCTCCCTCTCTTCTTCCCCTCTGCCCCTTGTCTCAGCGTTTTTCCTTTGAGTCTGCAGGTTTTTGTTTGTGTTCTCTCTGTCACACTGAGAAAACAAAAGTTGCAGCGTAGTTGCGGTTTGTGTGCGCAGACGAATGTGTCCTGGATTATTGCACTACGGCAAATCTCCTGGTCTGTGTTTGAATGTGTGTCTGCGTATTGAAAGGGTTGGTTCACACACATTAGAGCTGAAACAGTCCACTGGCAGTTTATCAATTAGATGATGGAGAGAAAAGTGAAAACGGCAACAATTGTAATAGTTGATTCAAGTCAATTCCACTCCTACTTCCCTGCTTTTTCTTTTTCTATTATTATAGTACAATAAACATATTTTGTTCTTCAGACATAACTCAGCTCTACAAACATCATGAATATATCAATTTGACAGTTGACACAGAAAAAGATCATTTCTTGCAGTGGGCCCCAGCCAACCATTATTTGTGTCTAATCTCTTCAAGCTATTCAGACCATGTTGGTTTAGTTTGTCGAGGGTTTGAAGTGTCTACAGAATCTTTTCTCTTCAGCTCTCTGCAGGACACTTTGACTCACTGATGAAAGACAGAAGAAAGACGGAATATGTTGTGATACTCTAAAGTTTCTGGGAAATCCACAGAGAAATAGTTCATATTACACAATATCCACACAAACACCATGTTGATGGAAATCCAGTATGGCCATAAAGACATTTTACTCATTTAAGCAACGTTAGCCTCATACTCTGGAGATATTGAACCTATACAGCGGATAGTATTATAAATTGCAAAATCACTGATGGACAAATGTATATCATCTTATTAAATATACAGAATTATCATATTACACAAATACAAACAAGAAGAAAGGGAGAAAATATGCAGAGTGCCTGTTGTACCTCTAAAAAAAGAGCATTTGCATGTGTGTGACGATGTGACAAATATCTGAGTCAGTGTGTGGGGGGGGGGTGGCTGGTGGCGAGACCATGAGACGGTGACTCACCGTGCATTAATGTGCATGTGATTGCACGCATGTCATGTCGCATTGTGCACGACGAGGAATGTGGTGCACGCTCGACCCCCTGCATGTTAATGTGGGAGAGCATGCATAGAATATGTGTAATGTACACGCATGGACCTGCGCTTACAGTGCAACACCAGAGAGGGGGGGGGGGGGGGGGTTGTACTGGGTGGCAGTTTGGCACGATTGTTATCTGGGAGCCCTCATTGTGAAGGAGCTCAGATCTGTGAGTGGAGGTGGATTACATTACACAGTTGATATACTAGTAGATTGTCGTGGTGTCAGTGTTGTGTATGAATACTGTGACTACACGAGGGTAAACATGCAGCTATCAGGCCAAATGTTTACTGTTCTATTGAAATATGAAAAGAAATTGAAGGGGGAGTTTCTTAGAGACTTATCGGGTGATGGGAAGATGGAGCTGCAAGGTAAAACTTTTTCAATGTGGCAGTCGATCAACGTTTTGAACCTCACCTGCGGCCACGAGCTCTGGAGAAGAACAAGATTGCAAAATACAAGCGGCCTGAATGAGTTTTCTCTGCATGAGGAGCCAGTTGAAGTGGGTCGGGCATTTAATCAGGACGGAGGTTTACTGAGCAGACCCGACTCAGGGCGCAGGTCACAAAGGTCAGAACCAGAACTCACTGGAGGGACTGCATATCCCATCTGGCCCGGGGCGGCCTCGGGATCCACCAGGAGGGATTTTAATGCACTTTGTGTGTTAGAGTTTTCTGATTGTTTATACACAGTCGTTTGTGTTTAATGTGTACGTATTGTTCCTGCCCCCACCTCACTGTTCCAGGAAGTCAGATATACTGTTGTTAAATATTAAACATCTAATATAGAGCCGGTATATGTAAAAGGATAAGAGAGGTTGGTTGTGTTGTCATGACACACACACACACACACACACACACACACACACACACACACACACACACCCCGATTTAGGCCTGGTCTTAATATTGTGATCTTTTCTCATATTTTTGTCTCAGATAAAAACAGACACACAAACAGAGACACAGACACACACACACACACACACACACACACACACACACACACACACACACACACACACACACACACACACACACAGTGCACAACAGTCTCTTCATGCATTGTGCATCCTTGTGATACCCCTATCATCAAAGCTATGTTTTCTAAGACGGCCCCACTCTGCGTCGCCCACAGTGTCTGTTTTTGTGAGCGTGTGTGTTTTGCGTTTGTCTGATAAGCAGATCTGCTTCTCCTCAGCACCGTCCCACTGATCGCTTTCTTCCACACAAACACCCGTCAGCTCCGTCCCTCCCTGTCTCCCTGTTTCAGCTCCTCTCACCCCTCATTTTGTCTCGACCATGATTTTAATGTTTTTACTACAATAAACACGACTGCTCCTCACCCAGTCTCCCCCTCTGTCCTCGCTGCCTTTATGTGCCCTCATCCCTCACATATAGACACTTAAGCCGTTCTGGACGTGACCTCTGGAGTTTGTCTTTCACATATGAAGAACACAGACGAAGAACAGAATAATGTCTGGGTAAAGGAGGACATCACATCGACCCTGGTGTGGCCCCTTATCGCCAAAAGCTCTCAAACTCTTGTTGCCTGTCCAAGTTGACAAATTTGTCTCGGCTTCTGCAAACATGACACCTCTTTTTTATCCTGAGGTATTTGATATATTTTTGGTTTTTCACTTTTACGCGTCAGAAATGTGAAAAAACACCTGGGACAGGCAGGAAAAGTTCTAGAAAACAGCCTCTATCTGGAAAATGTCTGGAAAATGTCCTGAGTTTGGTGCATGTCTGAGCATCTTTACTGTTTTTAAAGAATATGGACTGAGTGAAAGCAGAGAGGTGGAGGTGGGGGGGGAGAAGCGGGGGCGGTGCGGAGGCTCCTTGATTGACAGCAGCTTCTGCTCGGTTGATCTCCACGCTGACTTCCTGTAAAAGGTCAGATGTCAATAGAGCATGAGGCCGTTCGGGCATCTGTGTGTGTGTGTGTGTGTGTGTGTGTGTGTGTGTTTGACCTAAGTTATGGATTAGCCGCCACGGCGCTAACAGGCTGCCATCGATACTCTGTACTCTTCATTTCCGTGCGCACCAGCACAACATGGCCTGAAATCACTGTTTTGATAATGTCAACGCACACACACACACACACACACGCATGCACAAAATAAATTATTACCAAAGAGATAAACCTAAACCAGAACAAACTGTTGCTCCATCCCTCTTACTGAGTTATATAAGGAGGCAGTTTTGTGCTGGGCTATAAATTTTTATAACTTTTACATTTGTTTGCTATTAAATCTATAAATAAAGGAGAAAAGAACAAGAATAAAACGGAGCAGTGCTTCGGTGCAGGCGAAGCAGTGAAGCAGTTTACATCAGCTGCTTCTTTCACACTTCACACTGAGCAGTTCATTCATTCATTTGCATTTTATTCATTCATGCATTCCCCCACCACCCACTTGAGCTGAAAGTGTCGTAACTAAGATTTTAGATTCACATACTAAACTGAGACGAGTTCTGCCAGTGGAATTGTCATTGTTGCTGCAGATTCTCAGTCAAAGAGCAGAGCATTAACAGCTGTTAATGGAAAATTCCTTGACATAAAGGAACAAGTAGATCGATTGAAAGGTTGACCTCCATTAGAAAACAGATGGGACATAAAGACATGTCTAGAGTTATGTAGAACAAATAAATGGGGCTGGTAGCTTTGATTTTTGCTCGCATCTACAGCCATTGTTGAATTTACAGGACGAGAAATATCTTCAGGGCCGACTGGAAGCTACAGGGACGACCCCGGCCATGCTAGTGCTTCTTCATTCTTCTTCTTCTTCTCAGCACACTGTTTGTTCAAGTGTTAATTTTTTTATACTTTTGGTTTTAATTAGTTATTTGATGCTATAAAAACAGTACAAGTACAACGTCGTGACTGAAGGCTGAGACTGTCTCGCTATTGGTCAAGCGCTTGTACAAGCAGGACATCATTACAGTAACGAAGGAGGAATGAAGTCAGATGTTTAACTTGCAATGTTTGTGCTCCTGCAAAATAAACAACTGATGTAGCGAGAGCAAAACCGCATTTTACTCCTTTAGAAAACATGTATTTTCATTTGTGTATTTAAGAGCTTCTCGTTTACAAATCTTCACTTTCATCCAAAAGAATCACACAAAGAACAAAACCAAAAGTGATCCTTTCTTTTACCCAAAGGTTAAGTTCTACCTTTATATTCCTGGGATTGCGCTGACGCTGTTCCAGAGCTACTGAGAATAAGCCGTCACTGCCGTATTACAACTGTATGAAAGTGAGGCAGCATTGAGAGAAGCGAAACGTCTCTGTATATTTCCTCCTCGGCTGTAAAATAAAAAGCCTCACTATAGCTGTATGACTGCAGCTGCCAGCACACTGTTTCACTGGAGGGTGTCGGCGAACGAGACGCAGTGAGGTGGCAGGAGGGCAACGAATATTTGAGAGGGAGAGAGGGGAAACAGGAAAAAATTACAGGAATAGTAGAAGAGAAACACGGAGATGGGGAGAAATATGTTTGTGGCCAGCTGCTGCAGCCGCTGGGATTCAGGAGGAGAGAGAGAGAGAGAGAGAGAGAGAGAGAGAGAGAGAGAGAGAGAGAAAACTGCAGCTCTGTCTGCAGGCAATGGGTCAGGAAAGAAATGAATACTGTATTTAGTGTTAGAAAATTATTACGTGGACAATAACGTGTTTTTTACATTGTGAAGATTGGAAAGTATGAGATGTTAAAGGTGGGGGGGGAGACAGACTGAAAGGCAGGAGGCTGAAGAGACAGTTCAGATTTCAGTGTGCAGAGGAATGAGGTCTTTTAGTGTCCGCTTACATTAAACATAGAGAGAGAGAGAGAGAGAGAGAGGAGTGTTCATCTTTGTGTGCAGGGCTATGGAAGCAGCAAGGCCCATAATCTTCACTTCTTCTTCTCCTCTTATCTTCCCGTCTTCATTTATCTTTTTTCGTCTCATTTCATTTAAATCCATCGCGTTTGCAAGGGAAGGTGCAGCCAGATGTCAAATCCTGTCCTGCAGCTGTTGCACATGTAAGGAACGGACTGTGTCTCTCTCTCTCTCACACACACACACACACACACACACACACACACACACTTCTACCTCGCGCTCTGTGGCAGATGGACAGATAAGCCATCTCTCCTTCAATCACTCTTTCTTCATCATCATCTTCTTATTCACTCTCTCACTCTGCCTCCTCATCCTTTAGTACCTTGGAGGCGATCTATAGTATCACTATCTCAACAACAGCTTATCTCGATTAATTCAGAGTCCAAGAATTATAGAGAGAAACTCTTTCACAAAGACATGAAAAGATGCTGCTCATGATAAATATAAAGTAAACTTGGAAAAATGAACGTGTGAGTTATTGTATGAAACAAACAAAGATTTCACACAAGAAACCATAGCGAGACATATCCGCTAGATTTACAGCAAAGTATTGAGATGGTATGAAAGTTTCTGAGTGAATCCGACACGTGCATCCCACTGACAGTCGTCCTATCCCTCTTCCTTGTGTGTTGCTGTGGTGATCCGAGCCACGTGTGTGGTTCAAGTTTGTTTGTGGACGGCACGGTGGAGCAGAGGTTAGCCTCTCACCTGGGGGGCCTCTCTCTCTGTGATGTCTAAACGGCCCATAGGTGTGAATGTGAGCGTGGATGGCTGTCGGCCCCCGTGAGACACCACCCCGCCTCCTGCCCAATGTCCGCTGTGATTGGCTCTTGTCCCTCAACCCTGCAACCATCAAAAGATAAGTGGTGTAGAAAATGGAGGGATGGAGGACGGTTGCTTGGGAGAGGAAAGACCCTCGAGTGCTACTAGCGCAACCATTTGTCCCCATACAAATGAAAATACTACAAAATGTCCTTGTGTGTGGTTACAATGACATTATGATGTGCACTAAATCCTTTATTTAATATTTTTATATACTGTTTTTAAGTGCTTAGTGGGGGAGTTAAAATAAAGTGTTACCAGTTGTCTCTGGTTTGACATGGTCATAATCTTTATCATCCAATTTGATAGAAATACATAAAAATGTTATCCTGACGTTCATTGTTGCTAATAAATATTTAATGTTATAGAGAAATACTTTAGATTTAAGGTGCCGACCATCCAACGTAACAACAACTTCCCTGGTGTGTGAAGACCTTCGGGTCTTTGCAGAATAAAACTCTCAAATCAACTTATTGAACCTTTTGACAGCCACTGTTCATATTTCTTCATTTTCAAACTACCCTGCTTATCTTGAAAAGTAAAAAAGATGCAGTACATTTATATTCGAAGCTAAAAGGCGACTTTAAAAGATGAATAAACTGAAGCTGTACGTTCCATCCGTCATCCGCTATCTATACTGCTTATCCTATGAGGGTTGTGGGGGGGAATGGGAATTCGTATCGCAGGCCTGACGTTCAGAGACAAACTACCATTCACGTCCGCAATTTACCATTTTAAGTCTCAAACTAACCTTCCCCCAAAATCTGCATGTGTTTGGACGCTGGAGAAAACCCACAAAGAAACGGGAAGAACATGCAGAATCCACACAGAAAGGCCCCCGGCCGAGCTGGGATTTGAACCGGGAACCTTGACAATGAAGAAGCAGGAAAACACAATATCTGTCTGGGGACTGGCGCCTTCTCGTTTCTCTCGCTCTCTCCACACTCTGGTTTTGTGACAGGTGGCTCGGGCTGTAATCACCATATTTTATTCAGTTGTGTGTCTTAGCCTTCGTCCTCCCTCTGTCCCTCTGTCCCTCCCGTCGTGGCTCCGCAGCAGCGTTTCAGATAATAGTCGCCCACTGGGGGTTTCGACACGCGGGCTCACTTCTGCCAGCCTTCACCGACAAGGCAGTTATTTCTGATGCCTCCAGTCGTCCTCACAGTATCAAAAGCTGCCGTTCCTCTGCGTCTCTCTGCCGTCCGGCAGCAGACTCACTAATGGATTTTCTGCCACGTAGCTTTGTCTCTCTCGGTTACAGGGAATCATTACGGCTGAAGGCTCGAGTGCTCGGCTAAAAAGGAGCCATTTCTTTTTTTTTTTCGCTTTTGCATTTGGACCCAATTGTTTCCCCATTCGTGAGGATACGTCGAGTGAGTCATTGTTTCCTCAGAGGAAACTCTTTAACTCCCTCGTTATAATAATAAATCTTCACGTTTTCTTTTTATAGTTTGGCTTTAAAATATCACGTCCTCTTTAGCCTGAAGACGTGTTGAAGTCACTCCCATTTTCACCTTTTACATTAACGCTAATTACATTAACGGCCTGACAACCCAGACAACAGCAGAACAGCCTTTTGTCACAGAAATCTTGAAACAAATTCATTTCCTCCTCATCTAAAACAGGAGACTGCAAGTTTACACTAACAGGAATAGGAAAGAAGAAGTTAAACACCTCAGCTGCACAAAATTATATTTAGTTTATTCCGGTTTCTAAAATGATTTAAAATGAAACAATCTAAAGATAAAGATATGAATCTGTATAAATGTATATTATAAAAGCAAGAAACATTTTCCTTATTACATGATAATCTGTGTTGTTAAAATGAAGTAGACACCCACTTTGGACGAAGTTTCGAAGACAAAAAGTAGAGATTTGGTATCAAATGAAAATTGCGAGAATTATTTTGTTTAAAAAGGTCAAAGTCCAAACAACTGGAAATCACTGAGTTTATAAAAACACATGTGGGCCTAATTAATTGGTTTATCCATTAACAAATCAATTTACCGTTATTGCAAATGTTACAAATGTGTTTGCGTGAATGCAGATTTTTGTTTTTGCTCCATTTCTGGTTTTGTACCTCAGCATTCCTGCCGTCCTCCAGTTATTATCTCTGTTGACTTTACAGAGGTCCCGAACTCTGCGAGACAAACCACACATCCAGACCAACCTTCTTATATCTATTGTTGCTTCTGGACTCTGTGCTCCGCTGCACATACGCTCATCATGTACACAAATACACTGACCACCGGCCACCCTGTCATTACACACAATCCCTGCTCTGCTGAGTGTGTGTGTGTGTGTGTGTGTGTGTGTGTGTGTGTGTGTGATGGTTTATTTCAATTCCACTCTCCTACTCTCGTCTCTGCCTCTTTGTCTTTATCTCTTTCTTTCCCCCCGTCTAATTACTCAGAGACGGGAGGACTAAGCTCTCTAATCTGAACGGATATGACCCGACCACCAGCTGATCCCGTAACACTGTTACTTACACCTCAAGTCGGGCACTCGCACACACGGATGCTCGTACGCTAGCACACGTGCAAACACACACGTGTGCTCGGCTGCAGCCAAACAGACATATGCATGAAAATATATTTCAAATAAATAAATAAAAGCCTGATTAATATCCTTAATTATGTCCATATTTTTACACAAAGTGAAGGGCAGAAAAAGTGGAGGTAGAGAACGTGTCTGTTATAGATTCTGAATTCAAGGATACTCTAAATGTTTCAGAGAAAAAATTACCGTGTCACTATTTTCTGCTACAATCTGCCGAGAGCTTTAAATTTTTTCCTCAAATTTGTCCGGCGTTCATTTAATGACAGAATTGTGCTTTTATGCAGATTAAGGCTACATTAAATACTGCACTTTAAGTAGTTCCAGCCGGGCTTATCAAAGTGCTTTCCACTAAATCTATTTAAGGTAGCCTTAATTTTACATAAACCCATGTTTTTCATGTTTAGCAGAAAAAAACATTTGATAAAAAGCAGCAAATAATGACGGTTTTTAGCAAGAAAAGCCCCTGAGAGTTGAGTACGGGAGGACAGGAGGATTAAAATGTGGGTATTTAGGCGTCATCACTACAAACCCAAACGAGCACAGATACTCGTGGGCTTTAATACTGCGGTCAGATTCATGCGGTGCCCAGAGAGAGGGTGTGACAAACTTCATCGTGTGGGGTTGTGGGTTATATATAGAAACGAGAGCACAGCTGTCCGTCCATTAGGCTAAAAGCACAGCAGCAGCACAGGAACACGACGGTGAAGTCAGAGGCCCGCTCGCCTCCGTGTGACACGACGGGAAAAAACGGAAAGAGAGATCTCAATATAGCGGCTGAGAGAACTGAGGATGTAGGGAGAGGGAAGGAGAAACGATGAAATAGGTTTGATTTCAAGGATTGTACGAATCCGTGTAACAAGGTGAGAGATGTAGATGTAAAGAATCAAACGAAACGAGGGAACAAACATCTTGGTTCTTCATCACTTGTCCTGGCGAGCTGCTTCGCGATGATGTGATTCATGATGTGAGAGTCGTGTCAAGCCCGTCTTCTGTCAATTCGACTGGATTAGCATTCAAACTGGCCCCAGAACCCAAGAACTCCCAAAACCCACTGTCCCTCTGCATGTCAACTGATTCTCATTCATTTGATTAAACTGTAAATTTCCAAGAGAAGCACAACATCAGCTAAAAACAATTGTGCATTAATCTCCAGCCTCTGTCTTTGAGAGTCTTAAACTAAAGTCTTACAGTAAAATACTAAAACTGATAGTGTCGCACTTATCATGCCATTTCAGTGAATGTGAGCTTAGCGTAACACTTGCACTTGTTTTTGTTGGGATCAACCAAACAAGATTCAATTAATTCTAATTAATGAGCTTCTAAGGTGCTGGAATGAGCCGGACTTGCTGCGTCCAGTGTTTCTACGAAGCTAAGCTAAGCTAACAGGCCACTGGCTTTACAGAAAACACACGAAAGTGACACTGACTCTGTCCAAGAAAGCAAATAAGCATATTCAACAAAATGTCAAACAATTTCTTTAAAAGTCTTACTAGTTTATTTGGTTAGGGGGGTCACCTCAACTGGGGGGCCAACGGCAAACTTGTGGTTCTGTTGCTTCCCAACGCAGGCACCAGCCAATCAAATCACGTTTATGCCTGAAATCAAATGTTAAACTGGTTCTGGAGAGAGGACGCCTGAGGCAACTGGTGAACCTGGTCTGTGTCTATCAGGTCGAGCAGTTTATTTCCCCTGCACTTCCCATTAGTGTTGCATTGACAGCTAGCACGGCACATTAGCATTGAAGCCAGCTGTGCTACGTGTCCCGAGCGGGGAGCTGTGGGGACGGGCTTGTGGAGTTTTCTCTTTTATCGAACCCTGAAAGAATAACGACTTCAAAGTATTCAGACCTTTTTCATCCTATTTTCAAATGAAAATCCGCATTTCAAGATATATTTTAAGAGAAAAGAGAAAAGACAGAATAAAGGAAATCTCTGCACTGGAGAAAGAGAAATGACACTTGATTTAAGAAAATTCTTGGAGAAGAGTTGATTTGTGCAGTGAATATAGTTTGAAACTTATTGTTAGTAGATAAGTAAATATAGGATTTCTTTCAGAGTGGAGAAAATGCATTGACTCTGTGTTTCGTGTGAGGAACATCAGAAGAGAAGGAGGACACACACGCAGAGAGAGAGAGAAAGCAAAGGTAGATCTGGGCAGAAAATAAAACACAGCATGTGTCCGGGTGGAGAAAAAGAAAAAGCTCAGTGTTTGCCTGCCCACCTCCCTCAGCATGCAGGAGGTGTCTGCTGCAAGTCGAGCGTGACTGATGTGAAATCAGGTTTTCTGCCTATAAATACAGAGCTGAGAAAGGCAGGGACTCTTCCATTTCCTCTTCCTCCCCCTGTTTTCCTGCACCAGGCGAGTGCGTAGGCCACAACTCTGCTTTCATTTTCCATTAAGGTCGGATACTTCATTCGGTATGCCCCATCGCAGAGTGATAGGGGGGAGGGATGAAGGAGGAAAACACAGAAAGTGAGAGTCTTTCATTACTGCGCTTCGTAACTAATGATGTTGGGAGGGATGGATACGGGAGGGAGGGGGAGAGAGATAGGCGTAAGCTGGAAGCAGCGAACGTGCGTCAAGTCTTTTGGGGCTGAGAGACGAGAGAGGAATTATTTATAGTGAATTTACACATCAATGACAGGTTTCTCCCCTTTGTGATTTCCCTGCCGCTCGCCGAAAATAAAAGGTGTCGGGAAGTCGTACAGGATGGTTGCAAGAGTCTGCGCTTGTGAGTCTGCACACGTGATTTCGCGGGAGAAAAACAGTTTGTGTCCTTGTGAGCTGTTAATTGTTTGCGACGACAGGAAAGTGAAGACAAATGCTTTGTTTGCCTCCTGTCGCCTGCCCGAGAGTTTCCAGATCTTTGGTCCCTGTGATGACACAAACCCAGTGGATTGTGTCTTTTAACAACGACAAAAAAAACCAACACACAGACATAAAGCAACACATCATGGAGTACAAGGGGCCATGTCGTAGAAAGAAAGTGTTTGAGACATCTTGAGAATATGGTTGCAATTGAGAATATAGAAATGAATTCTTGTAATATAACAACTTTATTCTTGTAATATTTCGACTTTTGTTCTTAAAATCTCCTCTTTTCTCTCTAGTTGATCCAAACCCTCTGTTGTACAAACACACACTGACGCACAGGGGCAGACAAATCCCATCAGCTGCACAATTCTCAAAGCCGCGCGACCTCAAGTCCAAACAGACAACAACAGACACGACAGTCGGTGACAATATGGAGCTTTGCGAACGCGGAGTCGAAACGCAGCCATTAAAGCTATTTTAGCTCCGAGCAAATAGTGCCACATATAGACAAGCAGCTGTACCAATAGCGACGGTTGATAACGCCCATACACAGGTGGGGCTACAATAGGTATGGCTGTCATGTGGCGGCTCCTTTTGAAGTCAAAGACGGGGGAACGTTTGCAGAGGCTACGGGATCATCTGTGCATGTGTGTGTGTACGTGTGTGTTTATGTACGACCATCAGTCACACATATATATATATATATAAAACGCTCTTTTCATGCCCCCTAACAAAGCCTCAAATAGCTCATCTGTTAACATAAAGGCCAGTGTACCGACACTGTATGTTCCCTTTGCTCCAGAGTACACGTGCAACGTAAAAAAAAAAACTCCACCACAAAAGTTTCCAGACGCAGGTTGAACACAACTCCAACTTATTTTCTGACTTAATGAACATTATGTCACAGGAGATTGAATCCCACTTTGGGCCTCAAAACGGCACCGAGTTTTTTTTTTTTTTTACGACAAATCATAAAAACGAAGGACGGCTGCTTGTTTTATGGAGCCATCTCTAAATAGAGCCTCTGTTCATAAAGTCCGTCCATTTATCATAAACCTTCATGGTCGAATAAGTGGGATTGACTCTCCCAGGTGGCTCCGCTAAACTTAGCCTGTGCACGAGGCGTCGGTGGGTGTCCTGCGGTGGCCTTTTTGTTTTCCAGTGAAGAACTTTATTTAAGTGCCAATGATTTGAGCTGGTTAGCGGATTTCAGTAAAAGCCATAGACTCTATGTATAAAGATGGCTGATATGACAGCTCGCGGAAGGTGAAGCCAAATCATCTTGCTCGCCCCCCTGCTGGCAGTGTAGGTAATTAACCCCCGTCTCTAAAAAAAAATTAAAGAGTACACGTTAAAGTTGATATCTGTCATTTTACGTAGTTTTTAAACATCATGATTGAGAGTTGATGCTAATTTGTGATCGTGTATCGGTCGGTTCTCGGCAAACACTCAAATGATAAAAGTGCAAGATGGTGGCACCTGTATCCTGGATATATTAGCCTCATTTTTATTACTTTAAATTGCACGACTATGAATTCAC
The DNA here is from genome assembly GCF_009819705.1 of Hippoglossus hippoglossus. Classification (NCBI taxonomy): domain Eukaryota; kingdom Metazoa; phylum Chordata; class Actinopteri; order Pleuronectiformes; family Pleuronectidae; genus Hippoglossus; species Hippoglossus hippoglossus. Next base: position 4,848,497 of record NC_047161.1, read on the forward strand.
TCAAGCAAACAAAGGCAGTTTTGCATTTTGTTGTACATAAGACGTAGCATGGAGTGAACATCTCTTTTTAATATTCATCCTCCGTGATCCTCTGATTGCAAAACCCCCAAATGAAACATATGCACTGTAATTGCATGACATTAGCCCAGATTGTTATTGTGAGGAGGGGTGGGCTGTTACATGTGTGGTAGAGGGGGACGACTAAAGATCGCTGAGGAGAGTTCTCTGCTGAGACTCCCTGGTGTGAACATAATCTGTCTCCATGATATCTCGTCTTCTATTAATAGTCGCAGGTTTTAGGGGGTTTTGCATATTTCAGTGAGCTGCATCCTGTACCCGATAACGTGTAGGGAAAAAAAAACTGAGTCACGATCGAGCCTGGCTTCACACCCATCTGTTGCCGTCCACTATTTATTGTATCAGCAACATGGCCGACGAATGCAAAAGTGTGAAGTTTTGATTTGAAAGCAAAGAGTAAGAACGAAATACAAAAGGATTCCAGGACGGAGAGAACTGCAAATGGCCTCCTCCCGACTCAAATGGATATTACAGCCACACGAGAAACATATTTCTGCCGGAGTCGCACACAAATCTCACAATTTTCTGCTTGTCAGTTTTCACCTGTGGTAAATATTCGCTGGATACACAGCCCTCATTTCAGAGAGGGGGGTTTAGGGGATATTGGAGCTCGCCGTGACCCTCTCACCTGTGAAGGATATTGAATGGACCAAAAAGACAGTCTGAGACGTGTGCAGACAAGTGGAGCGGAGATGAAGGAAGACGCACAACAGTGAAACAGACAGAGTTTGGGCCGGGCGGAGAACAGATGTGTTCCTTTTGTGAGGGTCATAAAAGTGAGTCATTCAACTCGACGGCTGAGAGAAACCGACAATTGCGAAGAAAAGTGAAAGAAAAAGGGCGAGAGACATTGGGAGGGAAAGGGCGCCCGCACACGGGAGGACGGGAAATGCAAAAGACAAATAAAATGCTGCGTGACGGAAGGGAGCGAGGGAGCGAGGTGGATGTGGGGGAATTAAAGGGGGGAAGAAGGAAAAGCAGTGGAGGAGACTAAATGGTCTGTTTTCAGCGGCAAATGCGGTGGCGGTGAAATCCATCACTGGAGGTATACGGCTGGCAGCTCATCTACACTGCAGCCTTTGTTTTATGGCGTTGACACCGCCACCGCCGCTGTGTTTTCATCAGTCAGGGCCCTGACACCACCCTGGGGAGTCGCACATGAACAGGCATACGTGTGGGCGAGCAGATCACTGCATCTGCATATCTGTGTGTGTATATGTCTGTGTGTGTGTGTCTGTGTGTGTGTGTGCGGGCTCACACTTGTTTGTCTCATACGTTCCGTTGAGTGAGTGATGCAGTGTGTGTCGAGATCTTACAGATTAGTGAGCAAGGGGGGAAAAAAGCGAGACACCGCAGCATTGTAGGCCCCTGATTAAATCCTTAAAATACTCAAGTAATCTACATAAGAGCCTCTGTGTGAGGCAACTATGGATTTTCTTTCCCCCCTTCTCCTGTGCGGCAGATTATATTTTCCTTTGTGGCGAACGCCCTGCAGCTCCGAGCAGTTTGTATTTCAAACACTAATTCCTCATGCTTTAAGGACAGCAGCAATATTTCCCCCCCAAAGAAAGTCCCCCGGGTGCTTATTTAGGCCACGGATACAAGTGTTCGACCAGAAGTTACAAAACTGCAGCGTTACAGTTTAGAAAGAAAATGCTTTTTCTATCACCGACCTGTGTGGAAACAGCAAATAGGGCCCACTTTTAATTGTGGGTAACAGTGGTGATAAATCCTCTTGTACAAGAAGCATTTATTATGTCGTATTAAAGCCGTTTTCATGACCTGCGGGTAAAAATCACGTGATCTTTACGTGATCACGTGATTTTTCTTGACAACACACGGACACAGTCGTCGTTTCTTATCACGACAAACTCTCTTGACATCTTCGTCTGTGTCTTCTACGTGTGTGTCGGCACTTTTTCACTGGGAGATATTTAGTTTTTTATTCACTTTTGCGGTCAGGGTTAACCCCCTTTCCTGGATTTCTATTAACTTTATACTTGGAGGTCAGGTGGAGAAAAGTTTGCAGAAACTTTGGAGCGTCTAACTCTGACATTTGCGTTCACACATGCACGTCCTCTGGAGAAAATACAGAGGATCGGTGGAGTTGCATGTCTGAAAGCAGCTTATCAGTTTGCAGAAGCATATTTTGGCTTGAAGTGTAAAATAAACCCACATATTAACGGCTCCAGTTTCTCTTTAACTTATTGATCCAGAAACTTGCTGACAGGCCGGAGCCTATAAAGGAGAAACATCATAAAATATGGATCTGAAAATATGGTCCGCTTGTGTAAGCCGCTGTATTTGCTCTAAATCCCGAGAAACAAACACAACAAATTCAACTTATATGAAGGCCACGGCTCAGAGTGCCGCTGTCATGACACCTTCGTCTTCTTTAGCCTCAGACTTTATCTTTTCCCCCGCGGCCCTGCATTCATCTCGAAGCTTTCCAGACCATTGCATCTATAGATATTCAATATTAATGTTCTATATTGTGTATTAATGCGATTGGCTGCTATTTCTGCAGTTAGCTAAAATAATCTCTACATTTCGAAGACACCGACAAATAAATACTTAAATACAATTTCTTTTTAGTTTAGTTTAGTTTTTCTGGCATTTTTAAGATATTATTTTACATTAATTTGTCCCTGACCCAGCCTATCACCTGTTCCTCCCTACAGTTCATTTACCACACCCCCACCTGCCACACAACCTGTGTTGCTTTGTTGTCACGGAGTTCCACACTTAATCCTCATTCATGGATTTCCCTCATCTGCCAACCTGCTTTCACCCTCTGTGAGCTTTTTTTATGAACCTTATATTCCAGTAAATCAAAGTCCTTGATTCAACCTTCCATCCATTATTTATAACTCTTATCCTTTGAGGGGTCATGAGGGAGCGAGAGCCAATCCCAGGTGACTCTGGCCGAGCGGCGGGCTGCACCATGGACAGGCCAGCAGCTCATTGCAGAGCTGAAATATAGATGCAAACAAACCATTCACAATTCACCGTCTCCAATGTGCTGCACGTCTTCGGACTGTGGGAGGAAATGGGAGAAAACTGACGCAGACCCAGGGAGAACACGCAATGAGGTGCTAACCACCGCGACACCCTGCCATTAACTCAGCCTCCTCCCACTAAGTGCTTACATTAGGATCTTGCTTCCTTTTGCAATGCACCTGAATTATTGCTGCAATTCCTCCGCTGCATTTGGTTAATGTGACATTCTTGCCATGTTCAGCCGAGCACCAATGAACAAAAACAATAAATAATTCAGGAGCTTATGTCTGCCACGCATGATCCTTGGTGCATGCTTGTGTGCATGTGGGGGGGGGGGGGGGGGGGGGGGGGGTGATGATTACCGTGGTCTTCGGGGGGATGAGGGAGGCCGTGGCCTTTGAGGAGCGGCTCAGGGTGAGGTGAGCAGAGATCAACGACCAGCAGGATTTTCCAATAACCTTGATTTCTGCTGCGGACTCGTCTCAAGGCCGTAAAAACAATATCAGCAAACGGTTTTCATGGCCAATAGAATTCACGATAACGATTTTTACAGGAAATCTAAAGAAAGCCTGAATAATAACATTAATATCAGTCTTTTTCATCTTTAATATGGTTTATTGTACATTTTATACAATTCTTTTGGCAAATTAATAATAATCAAAATACTAATATGTACTTTGATTGAGCAGTAAGATGATGAGCTCATTGAAGATCAGAGCAATCATAGACCAATATTAATATTATTATTCATAGCACTAGCATTAAATTAAAATCTCCATAGTTCCATAGTTAAAAAAAATCAATATGGGGAAACTCTGAGTGCCCCAACATCTATATTTGAAAAAATAGAAATTAGATTAAATAGATTTCTACATTCCTATCCCAGGATATGTTTTGTGACCCCCCCTCCCCACTGATCTATCTTGTGACCCCATGTGGGGGTCCAGGCCACAGGCTGGAAACCAATGAGTGACTGTCGGTAAGTCCCGTGATGCAGTTAATCTGGACGGGCTTCAGTTTATCGTCAAGCATGTTTGTGTCTGTGACATTCTTGGGTAGAGGGCGAAGATAACGGAAATTCTTGTTTATTTGTGTGTTTATGAGTGTGTGTGTGTGTGAATGTGTGTGAGCATGAACATGTGGAGTCTCTGTGACTGTGTGTGTGTGACGCCTGCGTAAACACAGATTGCTCAGATAAATAGCAGACATGAGAGGTCATGTCAATGGAGCCAGTTACATTTTAGTGCATGCGCGTGTGTGTGTGTGTGTTTATGTGTGTGTGTGCAGGAGGGCAACAGTGGAAGGTATGTGCATGTGTCCAACGGCATTCACGCTCACTCAGACGGTTTTACTGCTTCCAGGCAAAAACACTATTGACTACTGACTCCTAATGGTGCCGCCAGCTTATCTACATCACAACACACAGACACACACAGACACAGACACACACAAACGCCAAGACTGACCTGAACAGAACACACATACACACATTATGAGGTAAACTACGAAGCATATGACCTCAATTGAGCTGGACACACAGTGACCTCACTTGTTTTGCAAAGACCCAACCATATATCACCACACACACACACACACACACACACACACTTTTTCACACGGACACACACATTTCTCTGGGAGGCATTTGGAATGTTGGACATTTGCCTGCAGTCTGCATTTCAGTGGGGTTCCTATCAAATTAGTGTGTGTGTGTGTGTGTGTGTGTGTGTGTCTGACCTTCGTGTCTTTATTATCTCCTCATTCAGTTTTGATTCTGTAAATTGAGGTTGTATATAACTGCATTTTTGCATTTTGCAAAGACCCTAATGTCAAATACACATGTAAATAAATATAATGAATGAATAGGGAAATAAATTATTGTATTCTACGAGTTAGATGAGAAGATCGTTACCTCAGTCGTGTCTGTGCAATATTACAAAGTTACAAAGTTATGGGGGACGTTGAAAATGTCTCCTCTGGCTCTTCTAAAAGAATAATAAAAAAATCCCTTAATCCAGTGGTTCCCAATCTGTGCTGGGACCATAAACGTTGTTGCAAGATAAATCAGAAGAATCAAAAGACAATTACCATGAGAGGAAAACAGGAAAAATTAGACATTTGCAATACAAAATCATGTGTTTTTAAGTAATATCTAATTTTAAAATTTGTCTTCTTATTATTTTTGCAAAGAATTTCCATTGGGACCATTGTCAACCGGCCTCTTGTTGCTCATGAATTACAAACCAGAATGGCTTTCAGTCGACTGCACATCGCCGCCAAGTCCCAGCAGTCCCCTTAAATTCAATCAGGCTGGACCCAATTGAACACACTCATAGATATCAGCCCCATTAACATGCCTGGTTTTTCATTCTCTGGGAAAACAGGGAAAGGTTTTTAAAAAACGGCCACAATATTAAAGAAAGTAATAAAATCAACTTCCTGGATCCGCCCCCCTGATCTGGAGCTGCACCAACATTTCATGGGATCCTCCCTGACTCAAACCACATCCTCCCACCAAGCTTCGCTGTAATCTGCGTCCTCGTGCTTACAAACAATGGGACAGGGTCAAAAAACATAACCTCCTTGGCGGATACATAAAAAAGGTCTAAGATTACAGCCCTGAGCAGCATCCGCTTATACCTCCAGTCGTTTCCATCCAGTGCATGATGAGGTCGACACACACACACACACACACACACACACACACACACACACACACACACACACACACACACACACACACACACACACACACACACACACATCACCTGGAGGCTCCTGCTCTTTACTGTCACATCACTTTAAACATCAGGGTCACCTCCCGCCACCCGACTGAATCTTTAGCTCCCACCACACAAACCAAACCTCAGCCTATAAACACAGCTACAACGAGCCATCTGTGATCATGTGAATTTAGCTTGAAGACGCCCCCCCCCTCTCCTCCCCCCGCCCCTCCAGAATCACTGTCAACGAGAAACGCCAAAGGTCACGGCCAGTGTCAGCCCGCCCCCCCCCCCCCCCCCCCCCCCCCCCCCCCCCCCGGTGGGACGTGCCCACTCTGCCTTTGGAGGTTCGGCGCGAGCATGTTGTCTCCTGGAGGACAGGGAAAGGTCAGGTCCCGGGACATATGTCGAGTCTGGTGGTAACACAGCCATATGCTCTCATCTCCACCGAAGGGTCTCTGAGAATAGCAGCTACACAGGTTCCACTTCCACTCGGTTTACACAGGGCAGACGTGTCACACTCACTGCTATATCACATTACCCCCTTTGTCAAAGCTCACTTGGATAAATTTAAATATTTATCTTTAAACACAAGATCTGTTAAAATTTCCTTTAGCTGACACATTAGCTTAGCTCTGACCCGCTACACTATCACATTCATCCATCATCTATACCGCTGATCCTTTAAGAGTCGCAGGGGGCTGGAGTTAATCCCGGCTTACTTTGGGTATACATATAAATACACATATAATATATATATATATATATATATATATATATATATATATATATATATATATATATATATATATATATATACAGGTCACCAGCGTATGGAGACAAACAACTATTTACACTCACATGTGGTGGATCTAGGATTCTTCTATATCAGGGGTCATGAAGGGGCCACACTTTACACAGAGGGGCCGATTATATGTCCAACATCCACACACACTTCCTGATTCAGTAAGGTGCACATTTAAGTCATCCCTTGTTTACTGTTGGCTCTTTAGCTTTGAGCAAAGCCACACAAGATTAAATATATTTTGAAAAGCACATTGTGTACTTTAAAAAAGATTCGAAAATTAAAATTCTAAACAAAAGAGTGACTGTATTTCAATGCAAAGGTGTGAACAGACAAACTTAGAGCAGTCGACTTGTGCCGGGATCGCTCAGGACAGATTGAATACCTGTTGTCTGACCAGGATCCAAAAGGATTTTCTGCAGAATATTTTACAAATGCACCTTTTTCTGTTTTTCAGGTTTGTCGCTGAGACCCGTCCCTGACATTGAGCTGTATAAAAGAAGCTGTGAATGGTATTTTTCACTTCAACACAAAAAGGTTGGCCTCGGAAAAAACAACAACAACAAAAAAATGTCACAGCGAAACAATTTGTGCCCCCGAACGGCAGCTCATCATTTTCACCTGCACTCGAAGCGTCTCCTCGTACACAACACGAGCACTCTGCCGCCGCGAGCTCCGGGAAAGGTCACACGGCCTTTACTACATTCTCAACTATCTGCACGCTGCCAAAAACAAGCATCCGCGCATCTCGTTACCGGGGAACAAATATTTTCTCATTACACACTCACGACGTATGCGGCAGCGCCACCGAACAGACAGAAGTACCGTTAAACAAACAGCCGCGCTATTGTTCCTGTGGCGTAGACAAAATGAGTTGGCACAGATAAGTGTTGATTGATGTAAAGAGGCTCAGAGAGAGGATCCAGACTTTTGGCTCAATCCCATCTAACGCACGGATCAAACCACCGCAATTTTCAAAAAGCTCATTATTTTCCCTCACATATTCTCCTATAATGCGATGAAGCTCTGCCTGTGTGTAATTTGCTTATCTCTAAAACCGTCTTATTCAAACATGATAGGTGTTAGTGGGAGCTAATTTGATTTCGGTGCAATATGGAAACACAAAATGTAAAGTTGGAATAAACAAAACCAGGCTTTGTAGCAGCAGAGGCTGGGAATCAGCAGCGTTCGTGACTGATGTTGATGAAAACAACGACGACGACTGTTTCTCCAGTTCGAGCTTCACCGAACTTTGAATAAACAGTCGAGCGGCTCGACTCAGGGATCTGCAGCCCGAGGGTCAGGTCACTTTTACAGTTGCATCCAGCTTGACCACAAATGGCCCATTCCAAACAGGCAGGGTCAGTACGAGCACGGCACTAGTCTCTCTACAATGCAGTGTATCCATAAGTATTTTCAATTTGCGTTTTTGCGGATTTCTACATCTCAGATTGGACGTTTTGAGCCAATTCAAATCTCAGTCAGGTCATAAAATCATGAGCACAGCAAAGATTTGAATTAATGAATAAAAATTATTCTCCCTAATATTAGCCGGCAACAGTTTTAGTCAAATGTTCCTAATTAACTGACGACTGCGACATTCACAGGTTCCACTTTCCTGCACTGAGCAATGTTACTTTTACCGATTGTTTTTATTATTCATTTAAACTCCAGTAGAAATGTCAATGCAGGACTAACTTGTAATGGAGTGTTTATAGAGTGTTAGGACTAATCTTACCAAAGCTTTTCCTCAAGTGATGAACTCATCCGACAATCCGATACACACTCGCTGGCGAGTTCTCCTAATTTTACGACCAGCGGTTTTGAAAGAGCAACGCTTCAGCAAGCCTGAACACTTCAGGAGTCCCACACGCTGCCGCTCACACACACACACACTCACACACAGACACACACTCTCAGGCCTCCTTCTTGGCCGTGCCATCCTCAGCTTGTGCAGCGAGAGGGGAGACAGTGGGCGCAGTGTGGAGGAACTGGCCTCGCTCCAGAGACTCTCCAGAACATTCCAGTGAGAGACTGCTGCCTGGCAGGCGCGCCGGTTGCTGGTAAACACACTAAACAACAAACAACAACACCGGCTCTGTATCATTCCTGCAGAGAGGAGAAGAAAAAAAACATTCTGACAGAGGATTAACCCACGTCATATTATTCCTTATTCCATTATTCCTGTGACGATTCAGTCTTGATTTACAAATTCAAATAAGGCTGCATGAGAGCTGCTCTCCAGTTTCTATTACGGTATTTGGGGTAATTTTACAGGGATAAGTGCTTATTTTACGGCCCCTAACCATAAGCATTGTAATGATTGTTATTGTTGCAGCACAACACAAAACACAGAACTTATCCTACAGCTGTATCCCTGTCGGAAAAGGTTGTTAAACGCAGCCACTAAAAAAAAATGAATCATCAGTGTTTTCTAGGTGCGCCAGCTGTCGGCCAGACAGCATCTGACTTCTTTCCAGTCGGTTTCTTCTTTAATGGTTCGAGCTCTTTCTTTATTAATGCAACCAATTCCTGCAAATCTGATAATTTGATAATAGAGCAGCGGGGGTTAGATGAGGTTAGATGAGCAAGCTGCTCCTGCTGCAGAGATCACAGTGTCGACTGTTCTGACACATGCAGGTTCACACAGCATCAGATAAACGTAAAGATGATTCATTTGCTTAAAAAAACACTTTCATCAACTAATGAATGAGCTGTTATCCCCGTGCACTCAGCAGATTTTCTCAGAACTCTCCGCAGATTAAGCTAATCAGTAAACCGAACCCTCAGAGGCTGGGACTCGCCCCCTTTCATTGTTGGTTTAGCTGACCTCTGCACAGTTTGACTGTTCTGACTGACGGGAGCTCCACACGCATCAATAATGTCATTATGTGCTGAAAGAGCAGAGAGTGGGTGGAGATCGCTCACACTCTCTTCAAATCAAAATGATGTGGGCTCAGTAGTTTAGTCATAAGTCAAATTAATGTTCTGCAGATATACGGGGGTCACATGGAGGACAAGGTTGTAGATGAGCTGAGGCTGATGCACTGATGTCATGGACGATATGAAGATGGATGACATGTCTCCACTTCCTCCCGTTTCATAAAAATGAAGATGAGACCGAGTCTGTCTTTAGTTCCCACAGATTCACGCGCTCGACCAATCACGAGTCTCAGTCTCAGCTGTCAATCAGGACGCTTCACCCCATAGCATCAAATAACTAAATCAAAACAAAAATTTACTGAAACATGATCGTATATGAGTCTGATAAGATCTAAAATCGCAACATTATTTGTTCATATTAATTATTTCGTTTGACCCAAGGCGTGTTTACTGCAGCCGGCCACCAGGGGGGCGATCAGGACAGTTTGGCTTCACATTTGCTGAGCTGTGATGTCCTCCATCTTTTTGTGGAATTTATAATTGATTTCTAAATTTTCTTTCTCTCTTTCTTGAACACTGTCACATCTGCACGTTAGATATGAAGCTATGTGCAGCCGCTGACTAACTTTGCCGGCAGGCGGACTGAACTTCCTTCGGACGCAGCCAGTCCAGCTATTTCCTGTCTTTGTGCTAAACTAAGCTAATCTGTCCGTCTCCTGCATAAAAACGCAGAGAGAACAGACGTCGGCAGAAAGTGAAGAGCAGTTGTATCTCACACTTTGATGGATTCACCAGCCCTCGAGCGGGAGCAGCTTAGTGCTTGTGTGCGCTTCGCTGCGTGCGAGTGTGCACACACATTAAAGCCCATGTGTTTGTCAATGCGTGCTTATCACTGTTAGTCTTTTAGAGATATGTTTGAAATTTTGTGTGTATTTGTGTGTGTGTGGATATAAGTAAGTGTGGGTTTTTGGGTGTATTTGTGTGTGTAATCCTGTGTCTGTCTCCCCTGTGTATTTTTCTCCGTCTGTTTTTGCTTTTGTGTGTCTGTCTGGATGTGTGTGTGTGTGTGTGTGTGTGTGCTGTTACAGTAGAGCAGACTGGCTGTATTCCCCAACGCGGTGTTGTGTTGCAGGCACGAGGTTTGAGGTGAATTCATAACGGACGTATGATTGATGAGTAAATACACCAGCGACAACGGGACGCCCTGCAGAATGACTGCACCCCACTGAGTTCAGTGTGGGTAATATACGGCACGTGTGTGTGTGTCTGTGTGTGTGTCTCAGTAAATTAAACTGCGATCCTTCTATCGACCTGCACCGCCACAAACACACACACACTCTCACTGCAATTAACGCATTAACGCTGCCGTCTTGTTATCACTGTCGCCACTAAAACATCTGTCCCTGTCTGAGGCTCAGCTGTGACCTCACAATTAGTGCAGTACACACACACACACACACACACGGATGAAGCTGGAACGACAGGTAAACCCCACCTCCTCCATGTCAGTGGATGGGACATGGACCAAACTAAAAAGTCAAGGTACACGTCAAATAATGATGAGTCATTTTTACTGATAAACTGTTGTAAAAGGCTCCGAGTACGTAGTTCGCTATCATAGTTGTTCCCCGAACTTTCGCCTGCATCCCACAATATCCATGAGTGAATGAAACTGTCTCATGTGTAAAAATACAAAGTAGAGATTAGTGATATGTATAAGGAGACGAGACCATAACCTCTTTTAGTTATTACGTGTGGGCAGGTTCTTTTCCCTGAAGAAGGCCATTAGACAGTTTAAAATATCTTAATACAGATATGAATCCCGAGAATGAATCTCTATTATGATCAGTTTTCAGTGATCATATCTCAGCCTCCATAAGCCTCTCAAGCGAGCAGGCTCCTCACAGACAGGTCTCAGCACTCGGCAGCGATCTTGGCGCCGTCTCCGGGGCAGTAATTCGGTACTAACGAGACCCGGCCTCCATCTAAATGAACGGCTAGAGAGTCATAACTACTCCAAAATAAGGTTTACAATGTTTTTCCCGAGTTTTCCACAGGTTGTACTATCAGGGACTATAAAGCAAAAAGGTGCACGTATCCGTACGGCAGGAGTGACACGCACTCGCACACGGTGACAAGCAGCTTTCATCGGCGACTATCTGCACCGTCACTTTGGGCGTCACGTCGACATCCAACAAAACAGCAACAGAGGATCTCACACCAGTCGCATCACGTCTCTCGCTCCTTTTCTGCTGAATCCTCCTCATCACACCCTCCCTGGTCGATATTCCCTTTAAATATTTTAAATAATTCGCTGTTTCTTTTTGTGCTGGCAAAAGTCACGTCTCGTAGCCGAGCATGTGAACACACACAAAACAAGGCGTAAAAGTTAATTAGACATGGAGCTGAGAGACAGAGGGCGTCTTCCTGCTGCGACACAATCATCTCCACTGCCCCTCCAGGGGAGAGGCGGGTTGGGATCGTGTGTTTCTGCATTAATACACACACACACACACACACACAGACACAAATACACAAGCTTGTATACATCTAAACACACGTATACATGCACGCAGAAGCAGCAGCAGTAAATCAGAGACACACAGAGAGAACAAACAGTGATTCGGTGTCTCAGCCTCAGTTCACTGCTGTGAAAGCACTTAAATTACAGGAGCACACACAGAGTCCAATCAGACTTTATAAACCGCTCCAACACATGACGCGTAAACAACACAGTGAAGACGTTTAATCAAATATCTCCTGTGTCTCTCTCCCTGCTTCTGACTCGCCCGACCCATTGGTCTCTTCTCTTTGAATCAAGGTGAGACCACGTGAGCTTTGTCCGACTTCTCCTGCTCGTATCTAAAGCGTGAACACATGCGGTTCCTCAGAAGTGCCATGTAGTGATCCTCCTGTTTGTCCTGCTCTCCCCAGCTGAGAGCAGCCTTGACCGCTGTCATGCTTTGAATTCATAGCAGCTTCTATGTGTCCACGTACCCAACGACCCCTTTGAGTGCATGTGTGTGCACGTCTTTGAAATCAAAGCGTAAGACAGATTTCTCCTTCCAACCCGATTCAATGGAGGCGAACAGGTTTTCCTTTCAGCGGCGCAAATCGTTAAAAATGTATTTTGTTGCTCAGGATAACCGACAGTTGTAATGACGTCCACCAGGTTCTGTTTTCACAAAAAATACTCACTTGATTTTCACAAAACTTTGTGGATAGACGGGAAATGAGCCAAGAAATAACCCGTTAACTTTTGGCGTCGATCTGAACAAAGGCTCCAGGGTTTTATTCTTTTTCTTTAATATTGTGACATTAACATTGGCGTCTTTTGACATTTTCCCCAGGGAACAATACGCGGTACATACAGCTGGAAAGTACTGAGCAACCAACTGATTTTGGTCTTTTCCTGGGATTTGCTCCTGATAACAAAAATACAGAAGAACACAAGTCTCATATTTGAAACTTTGCATAGAGCTATAATAAAGCCGAATTCACTGGAATGCCCCAAAAAAAGCTCTTTTAGATTAATCCCTCTCTGAAAAAACAAAAAGAAGAGGTTTATGTAAGTATACGCTACGAAATATACCAGACAAATAAAAGAAAGAAGAAAACAACTGCTAAAGAATCAGTTGCCATCTGCTCCGGAGACACAGTTTCGGCTGATAAATCCTTGTCTCCTCTTTTAATCTCCCTGGGTTCGATTTTCTCCATCTCTCCACCTCCTCTCTGCAGCCAGACGGCATGTTTACCACCTGCTTATGTTTTCGCTTCTAACTGTATTCATTTCGACTGGGCTGTCTTTGTCTTTTATCCAGATCACAGGGGTCACGGAGAACACTGATTTTAATGGAAAAATAAATGCTTGTCTCGTCCTTGAGCGAGGAGGAAAATGGAAGGGGAGGAGTAAAGCAACAGGGAGGGACACAGGAGGGAGATGTCCAAATGTTTGTTTATGCCTAATTGGGCCACAGATGAGCCAGCGGCCATGGCAGTCTATCCAGAGGGAAGGAGGAGAATGGAGGTGCTGCAGAGGAGAAATGAGGAGCGGCGGTGGTTTAAAAAACAAGAATAGACGGAGGAGGCAGAGGAGGGGGAAGCTGGCGAGGGGGTGTTTGGCTGCGAGGGGAGAATATCAAGGATAGAGGAGGGGAAAGAAGCAGTTTGAGGAGCTGAGGATCAGCGGTGGGACCTCGGGGGGAAGTGATATCCAGTAATTACACAACAAGACTTGTGCAGCATGTGTGGCCGCACTACAAGAGTTCTCATAGCGCTCCCCGCTGAGCACGTTCAAATCGACACATTGCATCTAATTAGAACAACACACTGGAGCTACCGTGTGCACTACTCCTGCACCTCGTGGGCTCATCGAGGTGCAGGAGCAGTGCACGAGCATACATAAAAGGGCACATCCAACACATATGCAAATATGTCGGAGCGCCAGTGCCGGTGAATTGCCCCCGAAGCCACGGGACTAATACGAATGCTAAGATCAAAGTTGGTGATGAAATGGAACAAAAAGAAAAAAAAGTCAACAGAGGAATTTTAAAAAGGGAAGCGATAGCATGAAATGAAAGCCTTTGCACACACGCACACACACACACACACACACACACACACCTGCTGCAGATACAAGTTTGTAATGGAAACACGAAAAGCTCACTTCTGTTTACAGTAAATAGAAGCTGTGGGAACCTTTTACTTTTCATGTGATCTCTGTGGTTTACTTTTGTCGATTTTTTTAAAGTTACAATTCCATAATTATCCCTCATAGTAATCAAAGCCCAACAGATATATCAGATATGAGCCTTATTATGTTTTTATATGTAAAATAAATTGTTTATTTTCCTGATTCAAGTTCCATATGATAGACTGTATTTGTGTTATTCGTAATTAAGTTTATGGTTGATCGAGCCTCAATTACATTTCCTTGTTGTCCATATCGATTGGTCTGAAGCGACGCGTCAACAAAGACTCTTCCTTCAACTCTGCTTCACCCCCTCATCACCTCATCAGTCAGCTCATTGTTTTGGTTTTACAGCAAGCAGCTTGAATGTTTAGCTCACGTCTCATTGCTCACATCAACCATTGTTTCCAGCTATAACACAGTCAGCTCAAATACACCTGCTGTGTGCTACCTGCCCAGAGACAAACAGCAGGGGGTCAAAGTTAGCAGCTAACTGAGAACACGATGCAGCAGTTATCAGATCATGTAACGTCCTTTTTATGGGAATACCTGATTCTTGGTGAAGCCTTAAATCAAACCAATGTGTGAGGATAATAACTTTTTTGTCTTTTGGTAGGAATTTATCAAATCCGACAAGAATGATGACTATTATTCTTTATTCTTCTCTCATTGTTATTCAACCGAAGCTGAAGAGTCTGACTCATTGTTTTTGAATCGAAGACAAAGTCATTACAAGCACTGATGATAGAGTTACAGTAGATGGCTGGATGGACTCAGGGTTTTAAATTATGCAGTGATGTGATGAAAGTAGTTTTCATCTCAGTTTTACTAGCAACAATTGTTTTCCGTGTCTTTTGTCTAAAATCTTTGCGTGGTGCATCTTCCACCAGGCTGCGAGTAAAGTTAAGTTGAGACCAAAGCAGGTGATACATCCAGCGTGTTGGCATTTTATGCATAAACAGAATCTCGGAGGAACATCGTTTTTGACTAAGAGAAAAATCCGCAGCAGCAGCAGCAGCAGCTTCCTTTTGCAAAACACCATTCATCTTCAAGAAAGAAAAACATATGGAAAAAAAAAACCTTAAGGAAAGAAAACATCCTTTTTGTCATGTTGAAGATTTGCTGAGAGCAACGTGAAGTCAAACTGGGATTTCAGGCGACTCGCAGACTGACTTAACCTAAACGACAGACTCGCTGATGAGTCCCTAAAAGACGACAGAGACATAACCACTGACATCAGTTTCCCCTCCGTCTCCCCCCCCCTGTGAGAGAAATTCATTACATTCCTCCCCCAGCTGTCCATCAACCTCTCGTCTTGCTTTCTCTTTTAACACGTTAGCGAAAAATTTTCAATTTCCTGTGGGCGGCTGATGTCTGCTGGCTGTCGAAGGGAGATGACGCCGGGTATTTGATGTCGGCGTTGTCTAGGTTGGAGAAGGGGCGGACTGCGCTGAGGTTTCTCCAAAGGGACCCCTAAAGCTCCTGGGAAAAAGTACAGAGAGCAGCGGGAGATTGAAGTCACTCCAGCTCCCGCCTCAGAAGCTGACAGCTGAGAGATTAGTGGCTAATTAAGTCAGATGACATGAGTGGCGTGCGGGGAACAGCCCTCCAGCCAATCGAAGTTTCGTTTGGTCGCAGGAACAAGAGCAGAACTACCGCAGCCTCCGAGCTCATTGGAAGAAACCAGACGGTAGCCGAGAGCAGCGCAGACACTTCCCGGGTTTCTCATCCCTCTCACACATCTGGAGACGCTCGATAAGGAACATGTGAGGAAAACAAAATGGTGATTGACACCTAGTTTTGCGACGTGCGTATTTAAAGCCATGCAATTTATTTCCAGGTGTAGACGGATGAGGGGGAAAAAGGGGGATGAGAAAGGAGGAGGGGAGGAAAGAGAGGAACAGCGTGTGACACAGAGAAGAGAAGAGGCGGACGAGGGGATATTTGCATGGTGCGTTTTTTAAATGTCACAACTGCACCAGGACCTTAGACACCATTCTTCAACCTCGCCACCCCGACCACACACACACACACACACACACAAAGCATTTCCCTTTGGTCGCTCCATCTAAGAGAACATTATGCTTTTGAAAGATGTAAACAGCTCTTCAGAAAACATCAAACAGGTCAAACGAATCACATGAAAAGCTCGGGCGAGTAAAAGGTTCGCGTGGACAGAGGTCGTGACAATGGAATGATCTTCCGCTTGTTCCGTTGGGTCTTTTCATGTCGTACTCCAAAAATACTCACATACTCCTGCTGAGGATTAGATGAGAGGACAGATTCCACTTTCATGTTTGGATTGTAAACATGCAGCGACCTCCAGCAACCAGTAAAGACTGTGCTTTTTTGTAAACACAGAATATTCAATGGTTTTGTAAACTTAGCAAAGCATTCGCTTCAACAATGTCTGCATGTGGCAAAGCACAAAATTGTAAGAACAAAAGATAATTACTGTTTATAGACGATTTTCTTCAAAACTTAAAATGGTTTTGAATCAAGACATTTTGAGTTTTCCTAACCTTTTCCTTTTTTACAGCACAGAAGCAAAGTGTCTGACAGGAGTGAAATCTGCAGATTTAACAAATGTATTAACAAGTGAGCTTTAGAGCTGTTTAGTTCTCTTTCTGCTATAAGCTGCTATAGCCTCCAGTGGAACCAGTTTTCTTGCCCATGCAACTCTCAGCAAGAAAGTGCATTTCCCCGAACTATTCATTTGATATATTCCCTCGAAGACAGTTTAACTGCCAAAGCTGCTACAAAATACGATGTTTTATCGCAGCCCGGGTCGGCAGCAGGAGAAGAAAATTACACATTTTCAAGTTGTGATTCAGCGAAGCACAAAAGACAGGCCGTGTGCCTCACGCTGAACACTTCCAGTAGACAAATACAGGCGGAAACAAAAATGGTTTATTCGTAACCTCAGAGTTTTGTAGCTCACAATTTTTAAAAAACGCAGACACCAAATGCCCAGGGGTTCGTGTTCCACAGAACCACTTCCTTTATATTTGATTTAAAAGAAGAAAACCTCCAAGCGCTCGGATGTGAGTTCCTCTTTTTAAACTCTCCGCTCTCGGCAACGTGACCACCGGCACAATTCTAATGTGTTCGGGTTAATTGTGGCCACAGCGCTTGAGCGGTTGTCTCACCTGGCAGTGGGGTGATGAATGGGGGGAGAAATGAACAGCCTTATTTTGCTGTGAGGGAGCAAAGGACAGGAAACGTCTGAGAGGACGAGGGAGCCCTGTGGCCTGAGGTCTGTGTGTGCTGCTGTGTAAGAGACGGAGATAAAGGAAGCTACATACAAATTCACACCATAAAACTAATATTTTCACTTCAAAATAGACTTTACTTTCCCCCCTGGGTAGAAAATGTCTGCATGTTCATTATATCCATTTCTTTTATCTGTGCAGTGTATTATTTTTGTTGTTCCTCTCACCTCTAGTTACTGTCAAGTTGGCTGTTTCTCTGTTTTTTCCATTTCCCTGTGAGCGGCTTGTGGCAAATTAACTCGGCTATAATAACCTCCATTCTCTGTTTTCATATTTTGCTGCATCACTCACAGCTTTGTTGCGGCTGACGGATTCTAATCAAGAGCTACCTGTGACTTAATGAGCAGCTTCGTGATTGAACCCAGACCTCATTTGGTATTTATACACATATATGCAGTGAGTTTCCCCGGATGAATGTGTCGCCGGGCGAGTAGACGAGAAATACAAAAAAATGCTCGATTTGAGAGTCTTCGTTAAATTTAATTCGCCTGCAGTTTGTCATCTCTGGAAGCTAAACCGCTGCAGAAGTTTTTCCTCCACAACTTCCAGTATGTGCACACATACTGCCGAGAGGGCCGCTGATCAAATCAGCACTTTCACCACCAGCTCAGTTCACTGGGCACTTGTACTCCGGCACTGTCATCATTAGCACCACTTGCTGCAGAGTCGAGTAATGCCTCGCCATTAGCCACCAGCCTCTGGCCGCCCCGCAGCGCTGGAAGACTGAGGGGTTAAACACGTCCAGTTGGGATGCTGGTTAGAGCTGAGGGAGGCAGAGAGGAAGCCTGGAGAGAGGAGGAACCATTAGGGATGACCTAGTGCAATCAGCCCAGGGCACAGCAAAGGCTGAGCAGGGTTCAGTGAATTAGCAATGTCTTTTCCCAGCATGGATCAATGGAGCATTACCGTAAGAAAGCAAGGGAGGGATGGTGGAAGAGAGGGAGGGGAAAACGACAGAGGAAGAGAGACAGAAACTCAGAGTTCGACTTTTCTTTCCTTTCAAGTTCCTCCACTGACACAGAGACATCAAATAAATCAAAGATGGCAGCTTTCCATCCAATAATCAAGGAGGAATATCGTTTCAATTCAAATGAAGGCCTGGTTAAAAGCTCAATGAATGAAGAGGATGAAAGTGACTAATAACACTGTTGTACACCCACACAAACAAAGCCTCAGGTTTTCAACAACCTCAGTCTAGTTTCCAATGAAATACAGACACGATATGAGCCAATGCTTCGCCGGATATTACTTCTGTTTTTCAGCTGAGCTGCAGATGCATCACTGTTCCGTCCTGAGAGTCGAAGCAGAGACCGTATATATAAAGATGGATGACACGTCTCCACTTCCTCCCACTGTCCAGAAGCGAAGCCAAGATATCCTAGACGACGACGGTGATGATGGACAGATGAACGCTGCACATATTGTCATTTGGCGCCAGAGTCTGAGCTGCAACGATCGAGGGACGGAGCCAAGGTAGCGATACACACTGGAACAGTCTCAGCTGTCGATCATGATGTTTGACCTCGTTTTTATAGCTTCAAATAACTAATTACTTGGACGTACGTCAACATTATAAAAACTTTCTCTTTGAGAAAAAGGACGAGGCAGGATTCATGGCCTATACTGCAGCCAGCCACCAGAGGGTGATTGAGAGAATTTGGCGAGCTCTTTATAAATACCGTCTCTGAGTTTTAAACAATCAGATAATTTTGTATTCTCCTCATGTCAGAATAATAACTGACGAATATTGGCTGACATCCACAGACACTGGAACAGGCCGAGCTGGATAATCCAGAACACGGTATTAATATGAATGTATTATCCCCTCTTGTAATTGTTATCCCGTTGCACCTAGGATGAGAGGTTTCATATCTGTGTGCAAATGGCGTTACACTCATTACTCACTGTCAGTCACTTGACAACCGGAGGGGGAAATGAAAATCCACAGAGAAATAATGGTTACGGTACAACCTCACAGCCTGTCAATGGGTGACAAAGTAAAGGGAAAACCTGCATAAATTAGCTCAGGGACATAAAAAACGCAGATGCTTAAACACGGCAGGAAGCCCAGGTGACATTTTTGTCAGTTGTTGATTTCGGATCAAGATGTCAAGAGGGAAAAGATCTCAAAGTAAAGCTGCAGTCGAGTGGTTTGATGAGAATGATGTGGATCTGCACGACCTCCCAACCTCTGAGTGAAGAGACGTTTTTCTACAGGGATCAATAAAGGCACCACATGTTTAATCTTCGTTGCGTGAGGCTAAAGCGGCGATGTGTGCCACTGAGGCCACTCTCACGGGAAGTCGTATCTAACGAGACACTTGCATTGTTGCTCCCTCTGGCTTCTCAACCCACAGCCGTAGCACTGAGAAAACCGACTCATCACCTAAAGTCCATTCTCTCATTATCTATTTTGGATTGTCCCTTTCACTTAGTGGCTCTCTTTACACAAATGCCTCCACTTACACTAATAGACTTTGCACACACAAAGGCGCACAAATAAAAAAATGACCACTTCTACACACTCCGGCCTACACAGAAAACAGTCTCTGCCCCATGGAGTATGGATTGCATTCCAGGGAGGGTGCTTCAATAGATCACAGGACGTTTATTGGCTCCATGGATTCCCCTGAGTTCATCAGGCTCCAGAGGAGGAGGATGAAGTGCAGAGACTGAATATAGATTCACTCTACCACTGTCTGCTGAGCAGGCCCGGCTGCTCCATCAGCCTCTATCCTATTAGAGGCCATGATGGAGTGTGTGTAGTAGTGTGTGGGGATGGTAAGTGGGTAGAGGCTGAGTGGGTGCAGGTAAAGTGTGGCGCACTGGGGATTTACAAAATATTACAGACGGCATCTTGCTACAGCTGAATTCTCCTCCTGCGAGTGGACGCCAGCAATCTTATAGCAATGGAATAACTGAGGAGCGGAGGAGAGGAAATCACATAAGGAAAGAGAGGAAACTAAAAGAGTGGAGACGATACAAACCTCCACCCACACTGCACCTGATCAAATTATACTCTGTCGGACAGAAAGGCAAGGGGGGGCGGGGAAGCTATAGAATGACGGTCAACAGGAATAAAAGTAAAATAACTAGAAACGGAAAATCTATTTCCTAGAATGGATATAAAGCTGAGGCACAATTCAGGGGTCGCTGCATTTGATAATCAAAAAGGTAACAACTAAAAAACCAAGGGGCCTTTTAAACTTTCTCACCGTGTCCAACAGCCACTCTGTTGCTAGGCGATAGCGGTAAGGGTGAAAATCGACAAGACTACACGGCCCACGATGGCCCCTGAATTAGGACACGACTGTTGCGAGTGGAAGACAAGACAACAAAGCGAAGGATGGAATTATTTGAAGACTCATCTTACAGTAACTTAAGGAAGGTCATTGCACAGAGAGAGAGAGAGAGAGACGGACACAGAGTGCTCTGGTTACTGGCAGCCAGTGAGACAGAAAGAGTGATAACCAGGGGACAGCTGGACACACAGAGGCAGGGCTGGGCCGCTCCCGCAGGACACTGCCGGCTGGGCACACAGCGAGAAACATGAGCAGGGGCATGTGTGACTGGATGCATCTTGTGTTGAGAGGACGATCAAGTGCAAGAAATAGCAGCAAAGGCAGGACAGACGGAGAGAGAGAGAGAGAGAGAGAGAGAGAGAGAGAGAGAGAGAGAGAGAGAGAGAGAGTGTAAGGGCATCTGAGGAGTATGTATGTGTGTAATCTGGTACTTGTCATTGGATGAAAGGTTGGTACTGACACCGAACGCTACTACCGGACTGTTAGAGGTCATTATAGTAGATGCCAACTGCGAGCTCATAGTAGGAATGGTATAAACATATCGCAGCAGGAAATAAATACCCCAGGGTGAGAATGAATGACTCCAGGAAAAGTGTGAGGAATGAAGAGGGAAGAATTTTAAGTCACTTTCATTTGTAGCCGTGTGCGAGAGGTGCGGCTCAGTCGGTCGGTTCACCACTTTAAAAAGAGACTGAAATATCCTAAAAGCAACATTGATTGATAGGTCGCTATGAAACTCTGTAGGCTGAAGGTGTTCATGATTTAGGACATGCAACAAAGGTCGAGTCGAGCCCTAGATATTGTCGTTGTGGTGAATGCATCGTAACCAGGTGGTTACCCAAAGCTCCCCCGACGAATCGTAACTGAGCGCAACCATCATATTGTCAATTTAATTTGTCCAAATGTTAGTTTACACTTGCTAACATAATAACGTCAACATGTTAGTATTGTCACTCTGATCATGTTAGCATGATATTAGCATGATATTCGCCGCTGCCTCACAGAGCAGCTAGCTCTGTCTTTTTTTATTTTGTGGTAGCATAGCTATAGATTGTAGTCTTTCATTTGTTCCAATCTTTTCAACCACATTAAATTTCAGACGCATCCCTGCATTTGACTAAGCAGTTTTTCCTCCCTAACCTGCCCTGAAGCACCTGCTCGCTGAGGAATGGATCTGCACACAGATGGCTATATCATTAAAAGCATGGACCAGCGCGACGGCTGGCTTTGAACTTAATATGCTTAATGATGTGTTTAATGTAAAGGAAATGAGGACTGAAATGAGCGGTGGTTCGGAAGGAGACGGGGCCCGCTGCGGTGGGAAGGAGCTCAGTGTGCTGCGGAGGTTTTAAATCTGCAGGAGAGACTTTCAGGTTGAGCAGGCAGAGGCAACAGAAAGCTCATTTTTCACACGACACACATACACCTGACAAAACGTGTCTATATTCGGTGCAGTGCCATTTAGAGGTGGGCTGTTTTTTAGCGCGCCGTAGGTGGCTGTTCAGTGTTGTGGGCCAACCGACTGGGGCATATAGGCTTTGTGTCTGCAGCAGTTTCTGAAAGACTACGGCGCTCAAGACATTTTGAGAGCAACTGAGCAAGTTTTGACTCTCTCTCTCTCTCTCTCTCTCTCTCTCTCTCTCTCTCAACTTGTTTCTCATTTATCACAGGTGATGAGGACGGAGACAGGCGCGAGCAGTCCCCGCACGCCGATCATTAAATAAGAGTTCAACACTAGAACTCATGA
Organism: Hippoglossus hippoglossus; assembly: GCF_009819705.1. Classification (NCBI taxonomy): domain Eukaryota; kingdom Metazoa; phylum Chordata; class Actinopteri; order Pleuronectiformes; family Pleuronectidae; genus Hippoglossus; species Hippoglossus hippoglossus. Next base: position 4,870,997 of record NC_047161.1, read on the forward strand.
GTAATTCATGATCTCATACCCATTCTTCGTACGCTAGGTAGCACCTAAAGCCCTTATCTGGGGCACAGATACACTATCTGCTCTTGAGCTCGGCTACAGTAACAGCAGAGGTGTAGTAGTGATATCTGTACGGGTACATGAACGCACGGTTAAGTTGTGGCTCGTTTCTAGGTTGTATAAACAACCTTCCTCCCATAAATAAATCCACTATAACTGAATACACAAATTTCTAAACTGACTTTGCGACAACATTTTGTTAACTTTTCGACGGTACCATGGCAGTTTGCAAACACTGTGGTTTAAAGCAATATACGTAAATGAACAAGAGTAGTTTGTGTTTTAAATAGTTTTTACTTGTGCCAAGAAAATGAAACCACGTTGAAAACATGAGCACAGACGAAGGACAATCTAATCTATAAATCTTTTAAATTACATCACCAATAAATAAATCAGCAGGAGAGATTAACAAAAGGCCGATAGTTAGGTAGAAAACTCTTTTAAGGTGGAATTCTTTTGTGTGTGTGTTACTCAAGTTGATGGTAAATCAATCAATACACCTTAAATGTCAATACGACAACTCTGACACGACACGTTTTATTGACTTTCTTGCATTACACACCCATTGATTATAGGATCTTTGAATCCGGTTGCTTGAACAATATGAACTACCCCAATGAGTAAATAGTGTCATGGGAAGTTTATTGCACTGCATAGAAAACATCTGCCATGCACTTTCGTAAAACTCCAAGAGTGAACTATATAATAAGGATTTTATCATCTGTAATCAGGACTTTGCACAGCTCATGCGGTGGTTCCCACCCTTTTCCTGTGAATCCGTGTTAGAGAAGGAGGTGTGGCAGCAGAACAGTACGTCTGGTTTCAAAGGTTTTCTGACGTTGCTCAAGTCAACACGTGAAAGGACAGACTGCTCACTTATAAATTAAAAAGCACCCTGTGTGCTCCTTCAGTACGAGCGTAAGAAGTACAACGAGTACTCCTCAGATTTGGGCATGAAAGGCAAAGTCGCTCTGAACAATCTGTTATCCACCACTAATATCATAATGGCATTTCAAACACCTGAGGCGACGATTAAGTGGAACTGAACAACTTGCCGAAGTGCACAGTGTGACTGGGGAAGCAGAAGACAGCCTGTACGTGAGCCGTCAGTCCGAATAGATCCTGAAGAACCGAGGAGAAATACGAGCACGTCACTTCACAGGGGCTGAACACAAGCTGAAAATGACTCGGCTTTATCTGTTGCTTATTGTGTGGCGAGATGTTGAGAACAGGTTTTACTTTACAGGTCAGACAAAGTGTTGCCAACGTATTTATTTTAGTCAAGGAGCACAAGTTGTCCCCAGAAGCTACTCTAGGTGCAGAGAAACATATTTACTAATTCACAGAGAACAGAACATTAAAAAAAAAGTTTTATTACACACAGTGTTAACCTGTACGCAGCACAGAAAACTAGCATCAAACGTTATTAGGGAAGTTTTTCAGTGTGAGACACTAATAGTTTAAATATTTCAAGTTCAGTTCTCTAGACAGCAGCTGCAGCCTAGACGGTGATAAAAAAAACAATTGCCGGTTGTTCTCATAACATTATTTTGGTTTAGTTTGGGGATTTTCGCCTGTAGCTGATGGGATTCATGCAACATTTTATGCAGAAAGTAATACTTGTCTTTACTCACCCAGCCAAAGAATCACATACTTCCAGGCCTAGGAGCTTAGAGGGGAGTGTGGATTAGCCATAATATTCTGACTGTCGCTTAAGACCTAAGGTTTCTCCAGCTTCTGGTTAATATTTCAAGACACTGATGTTGTTGTGGTTGCCAGTTGTGTTGCGTGTATAAGGTCACGTGAATAGACTGTAAAGAAAGATGGACGATGTGTCTTCACTTCCTCCCGTTGTGCAGAAATGAAGCCATGTTTGACTTTCACCCTGTTTATATGGCATCGAATAACTAATTGTAACGAAGCTACCGTCCTAAGAACTACATCTCATTTTCATTTTGTCCATGTCCCATCTGCAAACATGGAGGAGGTGCGGTTCATGATAGCACAGCGTCCATCTTTACAGCCTCTGAACACAGGGCCGACTTCTGGTAAACCCTAAACAAACCAGTCTTTCCTTATTACTTTCTCTCCTGCACACGCAAACTGTAGACTTAAGACTAATAAAAAAAAAAAGCAAACTGCCAGTCATTCTTATAAAACTACCATTTCACAAGTTTCTTAAGTTCTGGTATCGGCTAAAATAAAGCTGATAAAAACCTGATCCGTCCCCGACTCTGCTCCACTTTCCCTCCTCAGCCTGGCTTTACTGGCTCCCAGTGCAAACACAGGTAAAGTGTGTGAATGTGGAGTCAAAAACCTCCCAGTTAAACTTTAATTTGTTTCATCTCAATAATTCAGGCTGATCATTTTAGTCGTTTCTGAACCAGGACCTTCCGTATTTGGATCAAGTAGCTCATAAAAAATAAGGTGTGCCAAGGTTAGGGGACTAGCTGCTCCTTCAGTGTCCATGATAAATATTTAATCAACGCTGCATATCTGATGCTGTGTAAATAACAGTATCTGATTGGATGTTAAAGGACTCGCATCAGGATCAGGGACTCTAATGCAAACACAGATCAAATCTGCCTTACACACACTTATTTAACAAGCAAAAACTCCAGTGTATATGATTAAATGACACAGAGCGTAATGAAATTATTTGCATAAAGAATTTTCGAGGATCCCAAGACGCCCCCACTTCACCCAAATCCCAGTTTAACCCCAATATCCCTCAAGGTTATTAAAATAACGGGGTCTACAGATCATTTTACTGATAGTGCAGAGAATATTAGAAAGTCTTTTGAACCCTCCAGTGGTTGAGGATTATCACCGTGTATCAGTCACTCATCTCGAGACCGACCAATCAAAACGCTCCGCTCCTTACATCAAAGAGAGTAAAAAAAAAGAGGCTGTCATTAAAACGCCCTTTCATCTTATTGCACATTTACACTACAAGATATTTTCTGACCTAATTTTGCAGCAGACATCTCAGGCAATTTACTTTTGTGAGGAAGTGCTCGAGAAAAAAAAAATCTTTGGGATGTGTTTGGGACGAAGTGACTGCATCAGAATCTGGTCTGATTTGTGTGTCTGTGGGTAAGGATTTGACTGCAGGCGTCTCTCAATGGTTTGAACTTCTAAACCCTAATGGTTTCTGCAATTCTTTCTTTTGGCGAGTTTTTTCAAAATATTTATATTTTGAAAAGTAAATTAACCACAAACAAATGTGCGATTTCCCTTAAATTAATATTCCCCTTGATCACAGAGTTGCTCAAACACAGAGGTATCACTAATCTTTAATATTCCTCGCCTTAAACAAACCATAAACCAAAGTCTCTCGCAGCATATGGTGCAGAGGTCAAAGGTCAAATAAATGGCATCAAAAAACTGGTAAACAAGTGAAATCCAGGGCACCCATTGGAGGTTCGACTCCTCAACTACGTCAGCCATTCATGTCTTTTTCTCTTTCCCTCTCTCCGAACTGCGTTGTCATTGTCAAAGCTTTTACGCTCCAGTTGGCCTCGACAAAAGCGAGCAAGGTCGCCAGAGGCTTTTCCAGCTATGATCGCTGTGGTGTTGATAAAAGGCCCGATTAGGGGGCTGAATAGACACCCATTAAGAGGATATCCACACTAGTGAGGGAGCCCCGGGGCCAAACGGTCCACCTTAAGAAACCGATCGGCGCCTGAGAGGCCATAGTCACATATTTCATGTATTTTGGATTTTTAAAAGGGAAAACGAAGTTTGAGCTGCAGAAACCGAAGAAATAAGGAGGTGAAGGTGAAAAGCTGCATATGTTTGCGATTTGCAGATAACACAGTGCAACCTTATCCAAAATGTTTTTCCAAATCTTCAGAAACTAGATTAATCTGAGAAAAAACAGAGCATCCAGACGCTGATAAACTGGTCCCTGTTGAATATCATTTCATTATTTATTGGATTCTTTACAAATGAATCCTTATCCACAGCAAGATATTCGGCTCGGGTCATTTTACAGATATTGTTGTAGAATTTATCTCTTCATTATATCAATCACAAAATTTGAACCATTACAACTTCTCCAGTCTGCTTAAGAGAAGACTGGGGTCCTTTGAATTCATTTCGAAACCGAGTCTAGAGCATTGATTCCCAAGCTGTGCAAAAAATACAGTGTCTCGTCCAGCAAGTTATTACATTTTTTGGGCTCGGTTTGCCGTCCACTTTCTGCTATTTCTGAGAAAGTGCTGTCATAATAGTGTCGCATAACTTTGAACCAAATCTCCCACATTATCGCTGAGCCGCAGAGCCCCCGCTGTAAAGGCGCCGCACCACTCATCCAGTCCACACGGATTAAACTGGAAAATCCTTGAAACCCTTTGAAATAAACGGAGGCCGTGTCTGGATTTCTCAGTTATGGTTTGTACCTGAGACGATCAGTCAAAACCAGATGTACTTTTTTTTTAAGTGGTCACTGGTTTCATATTCAGTAGTTGTGTAATAAGTGAACACAGCGAGGTCAACAGAGAGAGGATATTACAGCTGAGGTGATTTCTTTCAAAACAGCTGCACTGCATTACCTGCACGTAAATGAGATTTTCAAGATTTAAGCGCAGATCTATTGCTTCTGTTAATAATGATTGTTGAACCTGATTTATTTCAAAATTGAATACAAAATGATTACAGCATGTGAATCGCTCTATGACTCTTTAAGGGCTTCAGCATCCTGGTGTTCAAGTCTCCTGTTCAGTCACATCTATCTGAGTAGATTAAATAAAACTTGGGAAGGCTCATATCCTGAAAAACATTTCCTCACTTAAACTTCCGCTTGCTGTCCGCATCTTCAAAGCATGTACAAAGGGTGAGCGGTGAGGGGGGGCTGGGGAACACGGTTTGAGAGCTGGAATAAATCGGTTCACAAGTGAGAACAAAGAGAGACTGTTCATCGCTGCTTGTGAACATGCATTTCTGCATAAATGTGCGTGTAACTAACACAATGGTGTTCGAGACAATAGTGTGTAACACCACAGACGCAGCTGAGCTGTCAAGAAAAGTTTCACTTTCATGGAGAAGCGGAGTCTGTTTATAAATTAAACATAACCTACTGGAGCTCCGGCTTGCAGTCGACTGGAGGAGGACACTGTGCACTTCTATGTGGAAAAAGTAAGAGGAAGTGGATGGTAGGGCAAAAGTTACGGGGTTGTGCAGAGGATACATTCAAAGAAGGTGTCAGGAAGAGACAGAGGAAGAGTAAATGCTGTGAGCTTCGGAATATTCATGCATGCAAACTTTATTTATGAATGTCTCCTTAATATGAGCATGGTTGTTAAGCACTAGAGGGCAGCACAGAGTTGAGAGTTTCTGACAACGACAAACGGAGAGAGGCAAAAGTGGCAGATTGTCCCTGTGCCAAAGCGAAGTGCATCCCTGTTGTTTCTTACCAACTCGCCAAGTCTCTCCTCAAAATGTTCCATCATTGGTGAAAGCTTGAACTTCTGGCTACACTGCCCCCCCTCGATGTCCTGTGGTACTGCTCCGTTTCTTCCACGTTATTAAGCTTTCAAAAGATGTGCACAAATATGAACGAAATGAACAGAGGGATCTTTCTGTTTCCGCCAATTTAATGCAGGATTTAAAATGAAAACTTCCCAGATGGTAGCAAAGCCTGAACGTGGGAGATACACCTACCAGACAGTTTGTCAAGTTACATTTTCTGACCTTGTTTGTGTTTGAAGTTTGCTTGAAGCTTGTACAGCACAAAGCCTCTGAGACCTTTCGTAATTCGTCTGATGGCGTGGCTCAAGTGACACATGGTTGTCACAACAAATGCCCCCAGACAAGATAGATATATTACAACCTACCCTGAAAAATGGAGCGGATGGACGCATGAGAACTGAAATTGCAGTGCTGAGGACGTGGGAGGCGAAAAATATGATTCAACAGTCAGCAGCGGGCGAGAGAACAATGACGGCTTGAAGACTGGAACACAAACACGAGAGATGACAAGCAGGTTGTGACTGGCTCGTGTTTGAGGACGCAGCATTTCATTTGCTCAAGACTAAAGGAATGAAAGCTGTGGGGTTTTTTTGCCTTTCAGATGAGCGGCTTGAAGAGCGGCAGCGAAGGAATCAGAGAGCGCGAGCCTCTGCCAACACCAACACTTCCAAGTTACTGTTACGGCCAAAGTCATCAATCACAGGAGTTGTCGTAAGGTTGGATTGATTTTGTGATCTCGCAAAACATGACCTTCAGACACGAGTTCATGTGTCTCCCTCGCTCATAGTTGCGGCTAAAAAAATAATAGCATATAAACACTTGAATTCCACATTAGATCAAACCCCCCCAAAAAAAACTAAAATTCCTACTGTATCCTGTCAGGAAACATTATGCTGTGGTTTGGATGTAATCAACGGAGATATAGTCTGAAGTCATCTCATTGCCACCAACAAAGATCATGAAAGACAAAACCAGTAGTGACCCACAAGATTTCGACAGTTTATTTACAGATATTAAATAGGTTAGAACATTTTTGTCCGTCACCCAATTGGCCGCAGGATGCTTCGTTGTTTGAGCAGCTGTCCCAAATGGAAATAGGACTTTAAGTTATTCAAAATGTCTTTAAAGCCTACATCAATAAATTCAGTTTCTATGACTGAAAGCACATCGTTCTGCAGCCTCAGTCTATCCTCAGGTAGATTCAGCTCGGTTCTGGCTGTTCCTCTTTGAAAATATATTAGTTTCGGGTAAGGGTTTACCGGCAGGAGTCTGATGGGGGAGGATGTCATACGTGACTGATTGACAAGATACACACATGTGGGTTTTACATGTGGTTTTACTTATCCAAGAGAAAAGGCTTCAAGGTGAGGACTCTCTTCTCGTAGGAATAATCTGAGGGAACCTTCCCCAAAGAGTCCTCATAATCAAATGTTGCCGTGTAGTTGCTTAATGTTTTTATATATTCATTGGCCAGGCACTATTTATGTGTCGGACCTGCAGAGTCTGATATTAACACTTCACTACATGCAACTCCTTTCAAATTACAATTGATCCAATGTCCATCAGCGCCGACGGTTTGTGAGCCAGCAGGTTCATTTCAAGCACTTGGATGCAACCTTTTCTGCACCACGAGGCACTTTGTGACTTCATAAATACTTTATATCTGACCAGACTTGTCAAAAGCACAGGGAAGGAGGCGAGACCAGCGCGTGGGATCCGACAGACACGAGCTGGAGCGGAGAGGAAAAGAATGAAGGATGGACTGCACAAGTGCCAGGGAACCACAAGGCTGCCTCTCAGTTCCAAGTATTCTAAACAGAGACAAGAGACATGGGCCACACAAACCACACACAGACACACACACACACACACACACAATCATACACTCCACAGCACTCTTCAGGAGTACAATCTCACAGGCCCTAATTACAGCGGGCTGCAGCGTTTCTTATTTGGTTTGCCAAATTCTCTGATTGCACACACTAGGGTACAGTGAGCACAGATCCAAACACACAAACACCCAGATATTAATTTAAATTGTGCATGTACAGGAGCGGTAACTCCACAGCCAAGGGAGCCATCTTTTTAAATGTCGGCCAGCAGAAAAGAGTGACGTTGTTTTTTTCAGCCCCCCAGTGCTGATTCATATTTTACCCGATCGCACCGAAATCCTTTGTGGAAACGGTTACATAACATTTACATGCACATGGCAGCATGAGAGATTACAAGTGTCCTGTTCAATTTCCTATGCGTGAACGAGAGCATATCCAAAGAGCTTACTTCCAACATTCAGTCAAGTGAACATACGAGGGATGAATGATGAAGTTTGTAAAGCAGAAGGAGACGAGTTATACATGAATGTGCAGCTCAACTCTTTCAAGGAGACATTCTGCTCATATTCAGGTTTACTTTCGATTGCTGGGTTAGGTTTTCACACTCTGATGCTCAGAAAACACATCACTTTCCTCAAGCTGTCCATTGCTGCAGCTCCTCTCTGCAGCCTCTGTCTGAAACACTTGGTTTCAGCTCCTGTCTTTTTAAGTCGCCCCTTTCCTGAGCTGTTCTGATTGGCCTTCAAGTGCACGTTGGAAATGTCGGGTTCTACTTTTGCTTTACCATGCTTTGTTATAATGCATGCTAGGCTAGCTGCTGAGGAATGTTGGGTGGACTTCTGAGAGGAGCTCCCTTTAGACTTTGGGCTTTTTGCAGTGCGTGTACATAAACAATAAACCTAAAGAACACACTGGTTGTGCAGTAGTTAGGTTGGTAGGGGTCTTTCTGTTTCAGGTAATTCAAAATAGCAGGTCAGCACAGTCTGAAGAAACAGACAATACTAGGGGAGCATGCCTCTTCTTACAATATGATGAAGAGGGCGAGTCCTGGAAGTCCAGTCATCGTCACTACTCAGGAGACCATTGACGAGGTCTGATTCCTACATAGAATGAATCTGTATGCTGCCGCTGAACTCTGTAGGACTGTGTTGAAAAATAAATGGGCCAGGTTTACTGAAATTGACTCGTTCCACCTAAGGCCGCGAACTTATCAATCAACTCACTTATGCATCGCTCCTCTTGCCTTGCCCTTCAGTTCCATTTCGTCTGATTTGTATGCCGCGTTCATCCGGAGCTGTTAGCCCGGTTTTAAAGTCTGATTGCTCACTCCTCTTTCTCTTTCAACCTTGAGTTGCTTTGAGGAAGGTCATGAATAATAACCAATCCGTTTCCTACACCAGCCCCCATGTACAGACCAAGACCAAACAGGGAGCCGGAGCATTACGCAGCCTCTCACTCGTTTAAAATCCGCAACCTCGGTCGGTTCTCGCTGTGGTCCAAATTGGAACCTGAGATCTTTTGTGTTTTTTCTGTGGCACCTTTTGTTGCCCCTAAATATCCCTCTCTGTCTCTCTCCCTTCTCTTCTCTCTCTGTTTTTCCACACTCTTGCTCATTTACATTCACCGTACAACACACGTTTCTCTTCCCTTTCTTAGAGAATTCTCTTAAGTGAGGGAAACTAGGCCATTAGGCTGCAGCACAGCTTCTCCCTCGCTTCAGTATCCCCTTCTCCTCCAATTCCCTCTTTTTCTCTCTGTTACCCTCGCTGTCGCCCTGTCTCATTCTCGCCTTTTTTCTTTAAGTTGCCTGCAGTATCTGTCTTTTTCCCCCAATTTTTTGTAACCTTTCTCCTTTCCTGTGTTGCTGCACACTCTTATTGCCTTGGGTACCACCGTGTCCTACCTCCGACTTGTCTCTTTGCTACTGTGTTCTGTTTTATCTCCTGTCATCCATAATTCTGCACGCACACAAACACACATACACACATACACACACACACACACACACACACACACACACACACACACACACACTCAATGTTACAGACTAACTGAATAGAAAAGTATTTCACCTTCTGCTCCTATTTCTTTTTCCCTGTAGCAAATGTTCAGGTGCTATTTACCAAACAGTAAATCGACTTATATTATGATAATAGGAATCGCAGGGACCGAAATCTAATCTGTTTCATTTACTATAAATAGGGGATTTCTTTTCTCGGACTAAAAACAAGGCTGAACTGTTATTTAGAGAAAGTATTTACAACATTTCACCTCCACTGCTTGTACTTGCGTTGTGACCAATCAGGAAGCGAGTGCAGGTGACTGCGTCATCTTGTACAACCATCTCCATTTCTGCCTGTCCAGTCTATAACAGCCGCTGAGTTTTCAAGCTACAACGGGACCTGCAGCGTCTCGAAAACTAATTTAGGGGCTTGAACACTAGTGTGGACGGTAGATGTTGATGTAGCAGTGACGAGGATTTAGAAGAAAAACGTACAAGTGTGCACGTAGCCTAAGATGATGGTAATTGTGTGAAATGATGTTCTGGTTGTATTTTAAACCTAAATTTCAAGTGGAGAAAGACAATTGGGACGTTGAATTTGCACAAGTGGCCTATGCACACATTTAGGTTGCAAGTACAAACATTGTCTTCTGGCATTTAGACCGGTGTGCACTTCACAGGAAACGTGTGTACACGCACACACAAAAACCACAGGTTTCCAGGTGTTGCTCAACATTCACATGCTCCAAATGCAACTGAGCCTTTTTTGAGCCCATATTAGCCAAAAATGTAATTTTGAATGGTTCTGTAGCATATGAATGAAAAGCAATGAGCAGAGCTGAGCATCTCTCTCATATTTATGAGTTTGAATTCAGCCTGATCCTCAACAAAACTAAATCATGATTATAATTATTTATTGGTTCTTTTAGCCATTGGTTAATTACTTCTCTAACTTTACTCCACATTAACTCTAAAGTTCATGCCAGAAACAATTAAAGGCAATTAATGTAGAGCCCTGTTACATCAGTGAAAAGGTGGGTGGTAGGTTCAGGTTCCCTCTATAGGTGGAGACAAGATGTCACAGTTGTCCGTTCCTCTCTGTGTGTGTACGAGCACCCCCCCATCCCCCATCCAACCTCCGCCTCCTTCCTCGCCCTTTGTCCGTTGGCGGCCGTCCTGTCCGGGTCCCTCCGGGCTAATCTGCTGGTGTACCAGACGCATGTGCTCATTAACCTGATACCACCTTCTAAGAGCCTCAATGGCTGTGACACGGTCTAACACATGCACACACACAGGCTCATGCATAATAGTGACAGTCACACACACACACACACACACACACACACACACACACACACAAAGACGTGGTTGCTCAGTGACATGGGCCATTATTATTAGTACACTTGCTGGATTACTGAGGAAAGAGATCTAGAGGAGTAAAAGAGGATAACAGTTAAGGTGGGAAGAATAAGCCCGACCGGCAGAGGAGAGACTCCGACCTGAACACAGACAAATGCACATTGAGTTTTCTCTTTAATTGTCCTCTTTTCGTTTTCTTTCATTCATTTGGATTCTGCAGACTCCACCAATCTCATCTTCTACCACCCCCCCCCCCACCCCCGTATTAAAATCCTCCCCACCCACTCAACCACCACGACACCCTCCTTCACACCTCTCTCTCTCTCTCTCTCTCTCTCTCTCTCTCTCTCTCTCTCTCTCTCTCTCTCTCTCTATAGCTAAAAGCCCTGATTTTCCAGAGAAAAGAAACCTCGTACAAAAGGCAAGAAAGAGGAGGGGAAGAAAAAAAAACTCATCCACCTTTTTTATGTGTTGTTCTTACAAACGGCAGCTGTCTCTCACTTCGCCTCCCCTATTCACACCCTCACACCCTCGGAGCCTTATCCACCCGCAAAGTACCACATGGGACCAACCCCACCTCCCTCGCTGTCCTCCTCACTGTCGCCCCCCCCCTGCTCTGAGTGAGTGGACTGTGTGGAATAAATGAGCTCATTCACAGAGCGGCTCCATCCCTTTGCCGCCCAGCCCAACGTAAACAAGCGTAAAGGTATAGGCCACATCTAAGTGCACTTGGAGCAGAGCCACCACGTAACGGCTGATGTCGGGGGGGATAAACTCTATCTGAAAAGTCATATTGTATCGTCGGAATATAGTTTGCTTTGAGGAATCATTTGAGAAAACAACTTCCAACTGCCACTGGCTGAAGTTTACATTCGGTTTTCCTTATGAATGAAAGGGGAGAATCAGTTCAGCGATGCAGACGCACTTTTTAAATGAAGCCACAGCAAAACAAGACACAGAGGACGTAATCAAAAAGGAAATTATCTTTTACGTTTACGAAAAGTTTAACTTTAACGTACAATATTGAACTTCAGCCGCTCTGGGTCTCATTCGTCACTTTAACTGTGACCACACATTTAAACTGTAGCACACAGCGACAAGGTTATCAACGGAAAATCAGGTTTCAGACACACAATACTTTTGTGTGCGTGATGTAAACACTTTTTAAACAGCTTTCCGTAGGTCGGCCCTCGACTCTGCACTTCAGTTTGTTCTGCTTCTGTTTGTCAAGGTATGAATCAGACAAGCAAATTAAATCCTACAAAACCGTCTTTGTTTACTCACCTATTACGGAACAATGGCACCGTTCATAGTTCAGCTGAATTTATTCTCACGCTGCTACAGAGCCATATGGTTCGAGAACTCCTTTTCCTCTTTGTTTCAATATTCAGGCTTTTCTGTTTGTAAAATCCATTTCCTGTCTTTCAATGCTCTCGGTTCCTGTCTATAAATGGACGAGCAGAGACTTTATAATGAGGAGTTCATGTCAGCACTTCGGCTTCAGACACTTTCACTGCAAAGTGTAAGTGTTGTGTTATAGCGTGGTATCGAACAATTTTCAAATTTGAACAGAATTTTATCACAGTTGGGCCATAACTGAATATAGTGTATTTAATATAGTGTGATAGTCTGATGGGTTATTTAAAGACGTTTTAAACCTTTTACATCAATTCTCTTGAAAACCCAAGTATCAATTCTCTCTCCATCCTCCCTACTTCAGATATTTGCCTTTTACATACGATGAACGCAGCAGAATATTGTCTGGGTCAGGAAAGGTCACCACAGGAAACATTCAGGCGAGGGGTGGAGCCTGGGTACAACATGCAGGAGGCAGGACGTGACATTCTATGATTTATTTCAAGTACATGTATCTATTTTTGTCGGTTTCCAAGTTAATGCCTGAACACTAATAAGCCAGTGCGGGAATATGAAAAAGACTCTGAGGATGAGACATATTCATCAAGCTGCTGCTGCTGCTGCTGCTGCTGTAATTTATATTTGGCAAATAAAGCTTTTTCAATATTAAGTTAACAATGGTGCTCGCACGCCCACACAGCCTATATATATTGTGTATTTTCTTTGTATGAATTGATTTCAAACCGTGGCAAAGGTCATGTGCTGAAATTTAATTAGTTTTAATAAAAGATCATCACTCTCAACACTGCCGCAATTGCATTTCTCGCCCCCCCCCCCCCCCCATCTTTTATCCGCTCTGTACACCATCTTAACAGCAAAGTCCAAAATAGAATTGCATTCAAAGTGGAAATGGAAATCTTATTGCTTAATCCTTGCATCAACGGCAACAGTAATAGAAATGAATGGACAGTCTGATTAAAACCGCCACACACAAAATGTCTGATTAGTCTTTGAGGTATTTAGTCGTTCTACGTGGAGACCTTTGCTTTGGCTCATTACACACTGTTGTTGCAGTTGTAATTAATGTCTTAGTAGTGAATGCCAAAAAAAAGAAAAATGGAAATAGTCATTTGTTCACTTGTATTTTACCTCTACCGAGAAGATTATGAACAATAATATGTTTTCAAACCCATTGTGGTTTGTTGGTTGTTGTCAGCAGGATCACACAAAAACTACCAAATGGATTTTGACGAAACTTGGTGGAGGAATGAGACATGGAAGAAATCATAAAATTTTGGGGTGGATCCAGGACATTTTTATCCCTAACGGGGCATATTTATTTTTGACATTTTCACATATTTCCTTGGGAATAATGAAATGAAATGAAAAAAAATCACATATCTGGGGGAGTAATACCTGTATTTGTGCAGATTGGTGCAGCTTCATTGAATTTAATAGGACCGTTGGGCCTTGACGGAGGTATGCACATGACCGACTGCCAATCCATTCGACAACTTTGTTCAATACTCCAATGTCTCGATCACGCCATGAGAATTATTGAATAATAAAAGAGCTCAAGGTCAGTCACTGAAAAAAGAAACACTGTTAAACTGTACTTTTATCATCACCAACGCGAGAACAAGAAAGCCGCCGCAAACCTTGACCTGAATCTAAATTTCCAGAGACGCGCGTCTGTATCGAGAATCTTTGATCTCGAGAGCAACTGCCAAACATCATAAAGTCGTTCTGTCAAAAACTGCGCAGCCATGAAAGAGAGACAGAAATAACCAGTGGGACACACACACGCCAACATGACATCTCAAAGAGCAATAAAACAGCATGTAAACTTCAAAAAAAGACGGCGAATGGAACAACACCATATCCTAATAACAAAATAGCACTTGACTCTCTGTTTCCCATAAACCGCTGTACAGTGCCACCATGACTCGCACCTCATGTCTCATGTTAACATCACCTCATTCCAAGCATCCCCTCTGGCTGTGTGACCCCCGTCTTACCTCTCGTACTCCAAGTTGTCGTGATCACAGCGGGAGTCCTTGTGCTTCTCCCAATCCTTCCCGTGGCGGCACGTTGTCAACGACACAATGTCCTTCCCATTGTGGATGTGGTGGAGTGCATTTCGGGTGTCGGAGCCGATGCCCGTCAGGTAACGCTTCCCTTTGAACATCAGCAGGTACTTCCTTCGCGGCGGGATGGTGTTCCTCACCAGCCAGCCCCGCTCTCCCCCCTTCTGCGGGTGGTCCTTGGAGAACAGCGGGATGGAAATGTCAAAGCCTGGCCTGAAGTGTTCTGTGTTGAGGCTGGCTTTGGCTAACATGGCCTGGCCGATGTTAAAGCCCAGGTCCTCTGTGTAGTTGGGCCACGTGCCTGAGTACAGGTTGAAGATCAGGTGGTTCCTCCCGTCATTCCACAACGGGAAACCACGAATACGCTCGTCCAGGTTGGGCACAAACTGTCCTGATAGCTGGTCCCGATCCAAGGTGTCTATCCCGAGCACGAACAGACAGGCCTCGCGGGGGTCAGACGTGTAGTACCGTGACTCTCCTATTGACGTCAGGATCTTCCTGTAGCTTTCTGACACATGATCATTTTTCTCTGATGGATATATATACACCCTGAATCCTTCTCTGCCTCTGCGACGACACCGAGAGAAGTCGAAACAGGTTTCCATGCGGCAGCGGCTGTCCTTGTAAACGGCGGACCATGCCTGCCGCCGCTGTCGGGGCGACTCCGCCGTCCCAGGGTCTGTCTGGAGCTCGTCCAGGTGGGCATAGCGGGGCAGGAAGGCCCGGTCGGTCCAGTTGGGCCAGGGGCGCACCACCTCACCCCGCTGGCGTGTCAGCAGCCGCAGCAGACGCAGCTGGACGCCTCCACCCCAGTAAAAGAGGACCAGCCAGCAGCACGCACACAAGCCCAGCAGGACATACTTCTTACGCGCCTGCATGGGGGCCTGTCACAGTCTCTTTATTCCGCTCTGTCTCTTCCTCTGTTTTTTTTTTCCCTATCCTCTGCCCCTCAGCTCGGCAGCCTCACAGGGGCGGGGGACTGACTTGTGACTTCTAACAAGGAGCTTCTACGAGAGGACAATGTGTTAACAAGGACATCACTTCCTCATAGTGTGGCCCAGGCCACTCTGCCATTTAGAATGACGCGATCTGACTTACTGACTCCCCTCTCTCAGTCTCTTTCTGCCTTCCCCATTTGCTCTCCACTGCACTCTCAGATGTGTGTATTAGCCTGTCTCTGCTGTGTTGTGAGCTGCCGCTGCTGCTGCCGCTGCTTCTGCTGTGTGCATTTCTTCCACGTCCCAGCCGGGTTGAGCGAGATGAAGGGTGATTTCTCCGCTCTCTCAGGCCAAGCTCGCTGCCTCATGGTGCCTGGCGCGACGGCTGTCTGCAGGGCCCCTCCTGGAGAGAAGTAAACAAACAGGAATACAGATCAGTACACAGAGAGCGTTGCAGCTCCGCAGCCAACACGGAGACGTACTCTGGGATTGGTCTCCGGAGACACCATAACTAACACTTCTGATAGCTCATTGGGTATGTTTTCATTTGGATGGCTTTTCATTTTGGAAAGACATATGTCCTCTGCAAACTCAATCACATTTAATACACAAAAACACACAATGTAATCAAAAAGCAATAAAGCGGCACAGCTGGCGAATATTTCACAGGCAGCGATCGAGGATTTTAAACTGTCAAAATCCATCTTCAGGTTGAGCTCATAAAGAGAAAAATTTAAAAAGCACAATTCACTGAGCTCTTTTCTTCATGGAGGCCACATATCTCAGTCCCACTCTGGCTTCTGCCTTCCCTGAAAGAGGGATATTTACTGGCCATGTGTGCCGTGATGTGCACTGACTCCTGGAACAGTCTTTTTTAACGATGGCATGTCAAACCTGGAGCGGCGGCCTGGACTAGATATTATCATCCTCTTCAAGCTCCAGTTGGACTGAGCCAGATACAGTTGAGGCGCAGTGGAGGAGAAAATGAGAGAGAGCGTTTAGCATCTGAAATGGAGATTCGGAAACGCGGAGGGGAAAACAGAACCGCATTATGGCACCGAAACGTCCGTTCACCTTGGAGAGACGCGGAGAGAAGGCCTTCGCTGTTACTCTCGCAAAATTGCAACGGTTTTTCAGCCTCCTTGCCAAACATGAGCCCCATAAAACCCCTATATGTACAGTATGCTTGTGTGTGTGTGTGTTTGGGGAGAACAACTCACAGTGAAGGGCAGTGTTCCTCCTGCCAGCTGCCACACAAAGGCAGCTTTCAGGTCTCACCTGGCCGCTCTCGCTCGCTCTACCTCTCATTCACATTCCTCACTTCTGCCTCCTCTCCAGCCAAGCAGAAGTGATGCCTGCCTCCTCCATTTGCAATAAAACAAACATCACACCGGTGACGTGGGTAAACAACTCATCCTCTGACTTCCTAAACTCGAAAGCTTAGAGGAAATAGAGATGTGTGCGTAAAATGACCTGTTTTTTACTCATCGTTATGTGTGTGTGCTTCAAAATTAGCTTGATTTACCACTGATGCCGACATTGACGTCTGCTCTTGATCTATATATATGTTATTTTGGTGAACAGGTGCGATCTCCTGTGAGAAGTGTGGAAGTGACAGAAAATCCCAATCACCAATCACCACATATTGCTGCAGAGGGCGCTGTTGCTCAGTGAAAGTGACATAGTGTTGCTTTAAGTTGTTCTATTTACCTGGTTTTCAATTAGATCAGTGACGATTCTACAATATTCACAAGTCTTAGATAAATCCTATAACTATAATAACTTACGATCCATCGATAAACTAGGCTATCGATTTCTAACGCCTCATCGCGACACGGATAAAACTAGCACGCCACACTGAACAGATGATGAGGCTACAACACTGTACATCTTAGGAGTAACGTGAGAATGACAATTTTAGACTTGACACCAGAGAGGGAAAAATTGTGGATAAAGTCGATGAAGTTAGCCAAACTAAGCTAATCTTATCAGTTAAGTGAGGCAGCAGAGGCCCCACAATGTGTGACAGGATGAATAAACTGTCGCAGTAGCACCTACAGGCGGTTTGGAGTCATTATTTGAATTAATTGTTCCTGCACACGTGAAGCCTTTAGCGTTTTCACAAGAAAGTGGAGATGTTAGCAGACGGTTTTTGACACTTCCCTTGTTTCTACTACTCTGGGTACAACCACGGACGCTGCGAGCCATCCACGCTGGAGAGAAACAGACATTTGGGATCCCATTACATATTCCTCATCAATAATGCATCTGCTCTTTTAGTTAAGGCATTGATTTCCTTCTCTTGTCTTTTTTTTTTGCTTTTGCTTTATATCCCCTGCCACCAATGCATACAATTAGACTTCAATCTTCCTCAGGATACACTGCGGTGGAAGCTGTGTATGAGCGCTGTCCTTTTGTGATTTGTGGTTGTGGGGATAATTGATAGTGATGGCAGGAAGGTGTAATAGAAAAGTGATGGAGGGTATCATTATGATGAGGGTAATGCTGATGGGCATGAAGTATTCATATCATTGCCTTATCAAATCTGAAGCCGAGCAATTTCACATAAGGACACCGTCGCTTTTGTCCTTCTCCCTTCAGGTGTCTATTAAGCATATTTACATTGATTTAAAAGCACCGAGGTCCCTCTATTACCGTTGGATCAACAACAGGAGATTCAATTTGTGTTCCTTAAACTGCCACTTCACAATAGAAACGCTATCATATCATAAAAGAACCTTCCCTCGACACTCCTCCTTCCATTTAACTTATCAAATATTAGCAGCGCAAAGCTCATATTTGAGTTGATTTCAAAAGTACCTCTGAGGCAGTGAGATATTGTGTGTTTAGAGGAGCATGGAGGAAAATGTGTGAACTGAAAAATAATCATTGAAGATAATATTACAGGATATCAGGGCATGAAACTACCCATTTATAAATAACTAATCAGAAAAAAAAAACCAGTTCTCTCATCTGCCTGAAATCTCCAGATGTGAAACCTCTGCTCAACACGGTTATGTTAATTTCTACCATTTGCTTTGTGTGAAGGACAGACTGCACATTGGCACAGGAGGGCCATTAACAAGGAGCAACAATGATGAATGTAGGCCTGTGAAACTCGAGGACATGCCTCAACACGACAACATGCTTGGAGCGGCAAATCAGTGAGAAGACACACAAGTATTTCGAACACACACACACACACACACACACACACACACACACACACATGTAAGTGGCTTTAAGTGGCGAGAGAGGTCCCTCTGTCATGGATCAATGATGGATCATTATGGTTGGGTGACTAGCGGTGGAAAAAGGCACAAGGCTCATTGAATAAAGGGGCCTGTAGGTGCAGGGACAGAGTTCAAGGAGAGGTGAGGACGGGAGCCAGAGCTCCACGATTCCACCTTATGTAATTTGTTTCCCAGCTTTACCTTCTCCCCTCAGTCCCTATACTCGTCCCACCTCTCGTCACTCCCTCCTCTTGTTTCTCCGTTAGTTTTCCTACTCTATGCAAAGATGACTGCAGGGTTCAACTTAAAAACAATAGTACTTTTGTGCTGTTTTTCCTTTTTCAATTATTCCTGCTTCATCCTCAAAAGGGAGGTGGGATAAAGAGAGGTGCACAAAACACTTAATCACAGACATGAGGAATACACTCTGCAAGGCCAACAATTCTTTGATCACTCGCTCGCCTTGAGTGCAAAGAAAACATCGAGGAAGGTTCACGCAGAGTGTGCTGAACAAGCCATGAAATTGTGTCAACAGCGCCAGGAGAAAATATCACTATATTTGCATGGAATTGCTTTTTAAAATATCAGCTAATACAAAGTGGCAGGTCGATCTTGTACCAGCAGAGCAGGACAATCCAGCTCTTCTACGTAATGTTCCGTATCCTTACACCAAAGAAAGTTCCTCTATAGCTGTTTTCTTATCTTACCTCTTTAATGTAATTCAGTGTTAAAGGTGCACATCTACGATTCGTAAAGACGATTCCCCGCAAAACAAGGCAACGGTCAAATTAGACTTTTTTCCATCAATGGTTCATTTTTTGTTTTTGCACGGGAGTTGTCTTTTGCCAAATCAACAAGCCCAAAGTTCGGTAAAGGAGCTAAAGCCAAGTGTTTCAGACAGAGGCTGATTAGAGGAGCTGCAGCAACGGACAGTTTGAGGAAAGTGATGTTATTTCTGAACATTGGAGCCTGTAACATATAATCCTGAACCATGAACACCTCTCCTTCCCCTCCCCTCTATCTCTCTCTCTTCTTTCCTCTCTTTCCCACCCATCTCCCCATTTTCCTCTGCTCACCCCCACCGGTCGAGGTTGACTCTGCTTCTGGACGTTTCTTCAGTTAATGAGGGAGTTTTTTCTCTCCACAGTCGCCAAAGTGCTGCTCATTGTGGGAACTGTTGGGTTTCTCTATAATTTTCAAGGTCTTCACCTTCTATGTAAAGTGCCTTGAGATAATGTATATTAAGATTTGGCGCTATACAAATCAAATCAAATTGAATATGAGCAGAATGTGTCTCCTTTAAAGGGCCAGACCACTTTATTGACTGTAATCTGATTCTGAAGCTGGACATCTGGAAGGTCAGTACTTAAGAGAAAATGAAGCAGAGGGGAATAAGAGGTGAGGCTGAAGGACATTTAGAGGGGCATGGAAGGAGAGAACACCAAGAGGGAGAGGGAGTTAATGAGCGATATTTCACGGGTGACAGCCGGACCAATCCCTCTATACTTCCTGTCCTGACGGCCTTCAGGGCTTCCCCCCTCCACTCTCTCTACCTGCTGCTGCCGTTTTTCACAGAGCTGCATTATTAAGTCATTCAGAGAAACGGAATTGAAAATTGTCATTGCGTCCGGGCTCCCTTCATTTGCGTTTACACAGACGCTTATTCTTCTGCACTGGGCTGTTATTTGGGCTCTGACAGAAAAATGAGAAGTGACGTGCTCTGAAATGGATGTCACTGATGATGGCCTTCTGCAAGAAAATACAGCTCTTGTCACTTTGTGTTTTTCTTCCCCCAAATGGGACATCTTTACAGTACAAAGGGATTTCTGTCTTTCGGGGAGAGATAGACTTTGCCCTTATTTGTTCAATTTGCTGTTTTCTGGCCACAGCACCGGCACTAAGCACAACTGACAGTGGAAACACTCAAAAAATGAAATCCACCACCATTACAGCCATTCTCCAGGTAGCACAGACATTACCGGTGTAAGAGAAGCAGCATTATTAAGTCTGAAATGATTTGGATAGTGACACAGAGAAGGTTGTAAATTGACACCGGATGGGCCAAATGCCTTGTTAAATGAAATTTCCATTCCTTCCTAAATGATGGTTGGCTTGTAAAGGCAGCCCAGCTGAATGGAGGAGGCCGACCGTGCCCTGACACAAATCCTGGATGATTTCACTGTAAAATGTCTGTGTGTCAACAGGCCTCTCAGTGGCTTTTTGTGGCTGTATATGTGCAGGAGTTTGTGTGCAGTCGTCTGTCTGAACTATACTTAAACACACATCTGGCATGTGTGTTTTTGCTGGCCTAAAGCTGGCGACATATTAGTTCAGCAAAATGAAGTGTTTTGGAGAAAACACAAATCTTGTGGTTCCGGAGAAAGGCTCGGTCGGGCTAAAATTAAATCCCGGACTCTGTCATTACGGGTTTGAAAGATATGACCAGGGACCAGAAGATAGCCGCGCTGCGTCGTCTGGGTTGTCGCAGCGATCCCGTCGCTTGAGTCGTCTGAAAGGGAAGCTTCTGTAAATGCGACCGAATGGAGGACAGTTATTTTATGTGGGAATAATTTTTGTTTAAACGCTCAGAATGTCAGTCCTGGATGATTTGGCAGCATCCGTGGTTACTGTGGTAACGCCGAGTGCAGTCAGAAATGAAAGGGGGAGCTGGTGTATCTGTTACAGGAGCAGCCGAACAGACTCATGTTGTTTTAGCAAAGCAGTCAGTCAATAGCTTTTTTTCATCATACCACGTACGACTGTGATCTGACTTCATGCTGCGTGTGCGGCGAGTAGATTTCCAGACAAAGTAAAAGGAGCAGAGGAGCCGTCTGTCGCCTGTAACTCAGTGGCACGTCTTCATCTACCAACTCTGTGTGGCTGCTGCTTCTTGTTCCGTTACTTCTCTGTGAATCGTAAAGCTGCAGCCAGAAACAGGGAGGAAAGTGACCATTGTTTTGCAGAGGCATTTTTGATAACCACTCCCAGTTGGCACCAACCGCGGTGATAAAACACACTGTGGTTTGTGGTTTCTTCACAATAAAAGCCACTCCGTGTTTTGCCAGTTTACTATAATCAGGAAAGGGTGGGTTTTAACGTCATTCAGCGTTGATATCCACACTGGAAGCCTCAAAACACTCTCTGTTGACCCCAGAGGCAAATTTATCTTCAGACGATGGCCAGTTAACCTGAATGTCTTTGGGCTGTGGGAAGCAGCCAAAGTGCCCGTATAGAAAACCCACGCAGACAAAACTCCACACAAGTGGATCCCAACCGCTCGTGAAGTTCGAACCCCCGTGAGGCGACGGCGCTAACCACTGCACCATCTATCCGCCTGCAAAATGTTTTGTGTAACAATTGAACAATTGTTTCTATATTGCACTTGGTACAGCTGTAGAAAGGTGTTAAGAGGATGTGGTTAAAAATGATGCCCTGCGACCTTCTGATCTAAGGGTCACGTGGAGTTTATGAGGTAGAAATGGAGACGTTGCTCAACCAAATGTTTCTCACAGCATGTCAGCAACTCTCTGGAGGATATGCTGATCCATCAACCTATAGCTCTCCTGTATATGCTCCCTACCTGCTTTACTCAAGGCTCTTACTTCCCTGGGTTCCTGCCACTGTCATATAACTTGGTGCAGCTGCAAGAGCCTTTCTGCAGAAACCTTTTTCTTCTTTGTTGAATAAAGCTCTCATATAGAAAATCAGAAGCATTGAATCTATGTTTCCACTGAAACACTTTGAATGTATTTAATAATGTAAAAAGCTGTAGATATAATATAGGGCTCTGAATATTTAAATGTATCTGAATCACAAGCAAAAAGCAAAGATTAAGAATAAATAAATCTAAATTCTTATCGCAGGAGGTTGTGAAACTCTGTGATTATATGTTTTCTTGCTGTCGTGACCGGAGCTGACACGCCGACTCGGAATGTGTCCACGTGTGCTTTTATTGGCGAGAATGGAGGACGCCTGCATAACAGCGTCGCTGCGTTTCCATCACTTTTCTGGAGTATCTGCAAATGGAGCAGAAGTCAGGTTGAGTGTGTGAGGTCTGTTTGTTTGTGGCGAGCCAAAGAAAAAATCCTGCAGCCGTCTCCTCTGACAAACCTGCATTAAAGGCTTATGTGATCCAGGCTCCTTTTTCTGTCCTCACCTACTAGTTGCCCTTGGAAATTAAATTTGCTCTCCCACTCCCACTCCTCTTCTTATATGCATATATAAGAGGAGGCATGTGCACAATTTGGTGTGTGCTGAACAAATGGCTTTTTTGCTGTATAAAGAAATCCCTCTCGCTGTCTCCATGCAGCTACTAGAGTGTTTTTCCATTAGCTCGACCACCTCGAAACCATAACGGCCATAAACTTAATCAAGCGCCGGTTCTTTTTACGAGACCATTTTCATAATATGGATAACAGCACACGCCACCTGAATAACACCATGCTTGCTCCGCGTGGGCTGAGGGACTCTGACACGGTTAATAAGATGTTTACCTCGAAGCTGAACGCCCTGCAACGCAACCAGCCTCCCAACCGCGCTCGCATTCCAAACCCTAGAATAATTACAAGCTGGGTTGATTAATTATGTCTCAACAATATGCTGCACTCCAACGCCACAAGGGCTAATTAACAGTGTGAACAAGATGGGTAGGAACAATTATTTGGAGGTTCAGGCTCGCGCTCTGGATCTGCCAACGCTGTTTACAGTACCGGGGACGAGAAAATGTGCAGATCAGGCTGCATCGCCCCAGACAGAGAGAAAGATCATAGCAAGCACTGGCACACAGCTCGGAGCATGTATGGTGGAACACCTACTGGGGACTGTGATATATGGCGAGTAAGCTGCTCTGCGTTCAGGCTGCCCGGGCGTGCACCTGACAACACACAGCAGAAACGGCGCGTTGAGAAATCCATCCGCCTTAACTGACTGCTGCCGCTCCCGTTGCATCCATCCTCCTCTACCTGCTACCCATCTTATCTCTGCAGCTCCGGCCCGGAGGCAGGCCTATCGCAGAGCTCAGATCAGATCGGGCCGGTAAACAATTTGACCTTGACAACAGAGAGGAAGACATTCGATCTGACCCTGGGATAAGGAAGGAGGCGCACATTCCTGACAAGCTTCAATTAGCGTGGTGGCCCTGACATCGCAGATTAAAAATGGAAGAGATTACCAAGCCTGTGATGGAAAATTCGCTTTTTAATATCATTTCCATTCTTCCTTTAATTTCATCCTTTTAAGAATAATACTAAACTATTACATCCTAACTATATATTGTCATTTTCAATTCCATTCCTTTCATCTCCAATGTGATTAGGAACATTTTTTTTTTACTCAAAAAGAACAAATAAAAAATGGATGATAATACATGAAGTCTCTGCACAGTGACCTTCAGGGTTAATAGCTTTTTAAAGGTTGCACACTGGCATCGTCGACGCCTCTCATGAATTCCCCTGATTATGGAAATGACCACACAACCTCAGGTATATGAACATTGTCTGTCTCGGCCAACGCTTCTGCGAGACAAGATTGGTGCTTCTCTTAATCACCAGGGAGGGAATTACAGAGCCATCGTGAATCCAAAATTACATTATCGTCATTACAATAAACTCATTTCATAAATCAGATGAAAAATCCACGTCAGGACCCCGCTCTCCTCCAGAGAGTCTTTTTTCCACCGCGTCCCCGGTAATGACGGCACGTTTTGTTATGAGATCACCAGAGTTGACGTCTTTCCTCATCAAAAACTAACAAGAGACTCGTAATTAAGAGCTGCAGTGAACCCTGGCCGCCTTGTTTGTTTCTTTGGGATTCATTAATACGTGGAGCACTTAGGATGTGAGAGCAGGTAATTTCCTGCTCTTTTCCTGAGCTAGTATCTAATGTATCTTGAATGCATGAGAGGCGTCCAAGGTAAGCAGGAGGCAGAACAAAGTATTTTCTTTTGGGTAACATTTGGACTGCATCAAGAAGACACAGGACCCTGCCGTGCATGTGCTTGTTTCACACAGGAAGTGTTATGCAGATATTTCAAAGTAGCTTTCAAGTAAAATGGAAATTCCCCACAGTTCCAATGAAATAGACCAGACTTCATTCACACTGAAAGGAAGTCAGGTTTCACTCTCTGATGTATGCACAGTGTACTGTTCCCCCAAAGGCCTGGGGGGTGAATATGTGTCTATGAAACATGGATTTCAGTACTTTAAGATTAAATTAATCCAATTAAATCTTGATTTTCCTTTTTTTTATAACAGTGAGACAGGTGAACTACAGTGGCAGCAGTGTTTAATATTCCTGGACGGTGGCACAGTATAATGTGCAGCCCACAGACCATCTGTCCAGTGGGAGAAGTGGATCATGTGCCAAACCATGTCACTGTGTTGTGAAGAGTTTCCAAACAGCTCTACTCCTGAACACAGGGACGCCAACGGGGAAGCATCCTCACCCACAGTTGACTCCTCCAGTCTTTGAACGCCACACACATGCCTCCTGCTCCCTGCACCTATCCGGTCTGTACCTGTCACAGACTCACACACGGATCCGTTGCAGGTGACAGCAGAGCAGGTTCATCCAGTTTATTTTTTAATTCTCCCAACCTCCTGGAGCAGGATCCCCACAGACCTGAGCTCAGTCCCACCGATGACAGCAGCTCTACAGCGGATAAAAACAACCAACTTCCCCCCCCTCTATCCTCCACGCAGCTTTACGAGCCTCACATTGCGCACAGTGTGGTTGAGTTACTACAAATACGCACCGTCCGGACGCGTCCACTGGAAATAACGTGACGGTGTCCTGTCCTCCAAATCCCCCCCACCACCCCACATACAGATCTCTCACTCACATCCAGCATGCACCTCTCTCTCTCTCTATCTCTCCCGGTCTGAGCACCATCATCCCTCCACCAGCCTCCACAATTCACGACAACAGGCTGCCCAACAAATAAAGGCTGGTGGTTGTCATGATAATCCAGGTGCTGCATATTAAAGTGCCCCAGGTTTCACTTGGGATTACTGTGACCTCATCCTACATATATATATGCACAGGCTCCACTTTGACTGGAAGGAAGGGGTCGTGCAGTTTTTTGTGACGGTGACGTTCAGCCACAAACATCCCACCTGTGATTCACAGCTCAGGTTCTACGCGGTGAGAGTGACAGAGGTGACAACACACCGGGGCGCCGGGGAGAGTTCCGGCTGCGTAAAAGGTGGAACAAAACGCACTTTGGAGACACACTCGCAACATGTGTGGATCCAAAAATGTGGACGCACGGTGACATGTTGGGGTGGAAAACGAGGGTTGCGATGGAGAGCAATGCTTTAAAGAGGCGATGAGATCCACATGAAGCCAAACAGCAAACTCCCAATGCATGCAACACAATCTAGGTTATGATTTACGCAGAGACGGCAGCTTCTCCATTATTCCCCCGTGATGAGCGCAGCCCCTAAACATAGACAGCAGAAATCACCCAGCACGATCCCCGCTGCGCCGCGACTCCTCTCCCCCGCTGAGAGCTCGACCTTACCGGGGTGGCGGACCGCGCTCCTCCCCTCGCTCCCTCGCTGCCTGGTGCGGTTTTTCCTCTTCACACCACGGCCGGGCATTTGCAGGATCAATTCCGTGTGCGAGCGCCGCTCTCCTCGTCGTCGCTGCCGTATGAATGATGAATGTGCGCGTTAAAATTGTCCATTTTCTCCCCCCCCCCACCAACACCACCTCACATCCACAACAGTCCACGTACGGCCCGCCCCCGGGCGGTGCTGATTGGCTCAGACGCGGCTCGACGTCGCCTCGGTCGCACGGTGAATACGAACGCACACATCTGGAGCCCGGCGCAACTGGAGCGCATCTGGAGACACCGAATTACGCACAGGCACCGGAGCGCTGTGGAGGAGGGTCACAACTCTCCAGGCCCCCTTTGAATGGAGTCTGGTGTTTATTGTGGCTGGATGGGATCGTGTCACCTCTGCGGAAAGTCTGGATTCTGCACGAGGGGAATCCAGTGTGGGAGGTTTTTTGGGTGTTTTGGTACATTGTCTGTAAACTGAGAGGCCATTGGTGATGTGCAGGAGATATGAAACACGTTATACCTCAAAAATAAACAACAATAAGTATAAGCTTCTGTATTTTGGCAGCTGACACAGCCTATAATAAACTGCAGGTGGAGCCCCCCCCCCCCAAAAAAGCATATTTACTAATAAAAGGTTGGTTTTAAGATACACCTCTAACACCACTATTTTCATGAATTTACTTTACACACTGTGTTATTGAATGTTTTCCAAACGCGTAACGACCGTGGCCTTTGCGCGTTTGATGAGGTACGGCACGATAATATCACAGGAGACAGCTGGGAGTGACACAGCCTCGTGTTTCCACTGGGACTCCCAGCATTTCTGTGACTGCAGCGCCGCCCTGCGTCCACAGATAGTCACTGACCTGCTTCCCTATAAAGAGGCTCATGCCTCTTTATCTTAGCTGTGCGTCTGTGTGTGTGTCTGTGTCTCTGCATAAACTGCATTAAACCCATGATTATTATCATTATTATTAATATTAGTTGTTGTTGTTGTTGTTTTAAGCCTATTCTTATTATTATTATAGCTGTGGATCAGTTAATCGATTAGTTATATTAATTGTCTTAACATCACCATATAACAAAGATGTTCACGTCCAAAAATTAACTTTAACTTAACCAACCCATCTTAAGTCTAACGTCCTCCACAATTTAGTTTTGAGGTCCAGTTTAATTCTGGACATGCTCATTCATCTATAAGATGTTTATTGCAAAATGTGAAATTCATTATCTGCATTAGATGTGATTTTGTATTACATTAAATAGCCTGTTATGAAAAGTGATAAAAAAACAAATGAAACAATACGTTGAAAGGACTGTAGGGACTCAAACAAGAGAGAGTTGTGGGATCTCCCATGTTTTCCTTGATACTTGAAGGCAGCACTATGCTCCTCCCCAACAAGGAAGTGAGATCCCTGCAGTGTGTTTCCTCTGAATGTGTCTGATGATATGAGATATATCATCTCACTTCATTCATTCATCCCTCAGATTCATCCCTTGTTCCCCTCCAGGGCCTGTGCAACCCTCCGCTGAGCCTGACAGACCAGACCGAGGGCAGCAGCTCCCCAGCAGGTGGGTCCTTCGCTGTATTGATTGAACCGGTGAAACTCAGCTCAGTAAACATCAGCTGTTCACACGCAAACATGCAGGCGTCACATGTGACTGTGGTTTTACTCGTGCTTCTGCTCGAGGCTGTTTCCAGGTGAGTGTGGATCTGACTGGGGAATTCTTATGTTCCTCAAACAGTGAATACGCTTTATAACCTTCACTGAACTCTATTCTTTGTATTTTTTAAAAAAGTTGCAAGATCAGATGTGTTCTCAGCAGGAGATAATTCATATGAGCTGTTCAATAAGAAATGTTTGCATGTAAATATGAGAAGGACGAGTTACATTAGAGGTAAAAACCAGAAGCTGAAAGGTTCCAGTTGTCTAATGTTTTACAGGTTAGAGGTCACAGGTCATTGTGTTTACACATTCATGACCTTTGTCCTCAGCTCAGTCTGTGCTGCACCCTGTTGTGTAAGGATCTGTCGGTGGTAAACACAACAACCACTTACTAACTATAAACAGCACATCACAAAAGGCAAATTTACATAAAAAGCAAACATAAACAGGAAACCACCAAACGCAACAACAAATCTCAAAATATACACGACAAATCACGTGTTTGAGATTTGCTGTTTTGTAACCTGATGTTGTATTTTCCAGTTTAACGTGATTTCCCTCCCTATGACTCAGATCTCTGGTGTGTTAGGTTATAAGTCAGTTACACTTCAATGGTAATTGGAGCCTGACCGACAGGTTTTTGGTGTTGGTATTTTCTGGTAAAAATACATATTATATAAAACACATACAAAGGAAATATATAGAACTATAATTAAATCTCTTTGAAAAGAAATGGGACTTGTTGCTTTGTCAGGTGCTCAGTATGAATGTTTGATGCCACTCATTTAAAAATAACTTGTATTTGGACCAGGTACTTGATGAAGGTTCTAATGAGGTTTCTTTTCTTTTGCAATTTTTTGATGAACGAAAGAAAACATCTGGACAGATCCTGATAAAAAGATATATAACTGTAACACTGTAACTGTTATTTCTTTGTTAATGTCCAAAATATGAATTTAAAGAACAATTTCTTTACGTGAAATATAAACATAAATGCACTTCTCAGCATTGTTTATTCTGTAAATTCAGTTTTTTAATATCTACAAACATAAACCCAGATACATGTGAAAGCTTTTACCTGCTCACTAAAGATCCTGATGAATGCTCTGGTGCAACATGCGTCCTGCTGTCGGTCCAGTGGATGTTTGCATGCCTTCACAGAATTCACACTGTGCAGCTGTTGTACACGTGTTTTTATTTGTGGGAACGTGTGAACGTCTCCAGCTGCAGATACGAATGGTCTCCTCCTCATTCTTTGCTTCCTCTCTCTCTCTCTGCTCTGTCCTCCATCCCCTCTCTCGTAGTTGGGGTCAGGAGAACATCACTGTCATGCTGGAACCGCAGGCCGACCGGGTCATGGCGCTCGGCGAGTGGGAGGAACGCTGGCAGCAGGACAGAATCGGCTTCCATCAGCCTCACGTACACAAGTAAGAAGCCGCCTCTCGTCCGCCTCCTCAGAGGATTGAAGGAGAACAGAAGTCTTCTAAATGCCTGACAGGGTGACACCACCACCGCCTCCAGCTATCCACCTGAAGGTGTCAGAAAAGATGCACAAACAAAGCACTGACTGAGGCTCTGTCTGATTTCATGTTGGAAATACTTTTTCATGAAGTTTAAGAGGTTTAAGATCAGTTAAAATACAAATAGAAAGGCCAGGAGGTGACATTTTAACTTAAATATATAAAATAAGCTTCAAAATTAGCTTGACGCTACATTACGTTTGTTCTTGCTCTGTGTAACTTTGGTGAGTGGGTACGATCTCCAATACTCTCAATAAAAAACAGCGTTTATCTCCAATATTCAGCAGGAGAACACAGTTGTTTAGGAGTAATCACCACATGTGGCTGCAGAGGGCGCTGTTGGGTACATAGCGTTGCCTTAACAGCAGTTTTTGGTATTTTCTATGTTTTGATAGGTTGCTGGAGGACAATGTCGATAAAGTTCTCGCTGGACGGACGGGAGTTCGCTTCTTCTTCCCTCTCTGTGGGAAAGCAGTGGATATGAAGTGGTGGGCAAAAGCTTATTTTATCCAATAATTCAAATCACATTGGATTTCTGTCTCTATTCCTCTATTAAAACACTCTGTGTGTGTTTTGCAGGTTAGCAGACATGGGCCACTCGGTGGTCGGGGTGGAGATCAGTGAAAAGGCTATAAAACAGTTCTTTGAGGAGAATAACTTGACGTACAGCGAGGAGCCGGTCGCTGCCGTACCTGGAGCGAAGGTTTTCAAGGTACATGACACCGTGTGAACCGAGAGGGTTCATGGCTTTCTATGTTTTTACTCAACACTTGGATGAAAGAGCATAAAGATCTATAATCTTTAAGAGTTTCATGATTATCAAATGCTGTTTTTTATTCTTTTTCTATAGTAACCTCGGTATTTTCCTTTCTCTATATTATTTATATAAAATTTTAATGTTGTTGCCCCTGACGGCCGTTCAGTCAAAGTGTGTGTGAATGATGACTTGTACTGTAAAGTCATTATAGTGTTCTATATAAAGCTCTATATAAAAACTGTCTATTTACTATTTAAAATTTTATACAAGCTCCTTCACTATAAAAGCTTTTATTGGGGCTTTTATTGTGAAACAGGAAATACCTTGCTTTTGTTACTGAGGGTCAGGGAAATATTTAGAAAAATGTAAAGGGAATCACTCATTATGTAAAACTATAATTTGTCTTGTGTATTTATTTATTTACACTTTATTCTTTTTCGTGTCAAATACAAATCTTGTATTCACAGACATTCACAAAGTTCTTAATCCACTTATTTCCCCTTTGTTCCACAGAGCTCAGAGAAAAACATCTCTCTGTATCAGTGCGACCTGTACAACTTCTCCAGGTTGGTGACCGCTGGATGTTTTCATAACATTTTTTAAAGATGTTTAATCAATTATATCACAATTCATTTCTTTTTCACCTTCACAGCTCCATCGAAGGTCAGTTCGGGGCGATTTGGGACAGAGGAGCTCTGGTGGCCATCAACCCGAGAGACAGAGAGAAGTAAGATGAGCCCGAACGCTCCACTGAGGTTTTTAATATTCGATATAGAAGCAGATGTTCTGTATACAAACCACGTTAATATGTAATCAAATCTCTCCAAGTGTTTGATTTTAATTGCTCTAAAAAAACATATATTTGACAATTAAATATGATGTAATTTAACCATATGCTCCACGTTGTCTCACCACACTGTCTCTCACACCACAGGTATGCGTCTCTCATCATTTCTCTCATGGCCAAAGACTGCAGATACCTTCTGGACACTTTGCTGTACAATCCTGAATTATACAAAGGTGCCTGTTTAAAAAAATATGAAACACAGAGAGGAAATCTGGTCTCAAAGCCAAATTTACATCCTTCTGTTTATTATTTAATCTCCATTTTAAAATGTGTGCATTAGCGCAATGAGATTTAAAACATTTGAAACTGTATTGGTTTTTTCAGGTCCTCCCTTTTTAGTGCCTGACGAGCAAGTGCAGATCCTGTTCGGTGAGTCCTGTTAAGAACAAATACGTCTGAGTCTGTGTCTGTACTTAATCATGAAGCACTATAATTATACTCCCCTATAAATTCTGAAGGAAGCAACACTTTATTTATTTATCAATCTGTGTGTCTGTTCCTCAGGGAGCCGCTGCGATGTGGAGCGGCTGCAGTCGGTCGACGCCTTCATTGAGAAACATCGAAGCTGGGGTCTGGACTCTCTGACTGAAAACCTGCACCTCATCTCTCCAAAGAGCAGTTAAAGCCCAGAGTGTAGAGAAGCTGATCTTTGGCATTTTAATGCAAACGCAGGTCCAAGGCATTTATTCTGTGCTTAGATATGTTCTCTCTAAATGAAGGTTTTGAGGGGATACAAAGCTGCATGGAAAATCATTTAGTAAAGATTATATAACCTAAGGAACATTAGATACCTGACCGATGTTGTGTGTCACTGCACTGATGATATTAACTTTGTTGTACATTTAATAAAACTGTTTTTTCTCAAACAACACTTACGAGTAAAGTGACTTTATAAGAAAGTAGGTAAAATGATGACGAGTTTTTCATTCCCCACAACCCTGACGGTCTTTCTCAGCCTTTTCAGGACATCGATAAAAGTGACGTTAATTGCAATTAAAAGTAATTAATAATCCACAAAGAATAAGCAAATATAATTAATATCCATCTTCTGCAAACAGCACTAATATGTCCATTTCCAACACAGATGAACTAAAGTATCCAAACACAGTTTATTAATGAGACCAGAATACTTCACCCATTTTCATTATATTTAAACCAGCTTTTATTATATTTCTTGATATCAAACCAGCTTTTATAAACCTTTTTTATTATATTTATGAATGTGTATTTCTATGTTATTTTATCATATTATATAACCAGCTTTTATTATATTGCTGGGTTGAGTTCCTACAAACGCCACTGATGTTTGTACCAAATCAACCAAACATGATGTTTTTCTAATTGGTAAATAAAATAATCTATGTTCATGGGTTCGTATTTCAACAGATAAACAAATAATTGATTTGATAAGGTTTTTTATATAAACAAGCCAGGATTAGGCCACAGTTGGGTGGGGTTTGAAGGCCCCCTAGAGGTTGGAGGTGTCAGCACACCAGCCCCATCAGCCTGCTGGATGATCCATACTTGATTGAAGGTCTGACTCCACAAGCAGCTTTGATTTATTTTTAAATAAATATATATGTTCATTTTAATCTATGAGACTAAAATACAAATCGTCATCATTGTGGTCTCCTCAGGTTGGGTGAGATATGTACTTTGGACCATAGAGGGCGCCAAAGCTCTAGAAAGAGCCTGATCCCTGCTGTTCTGAATTCATATCTTCACATTTTATCAAGTTATAGTGCTGGTGCTGCTCTTGTTATATACTTCTTAAATACTGGTGGTTAAACTCACATCCTGCACTGGAACTAAAGTCATAATCCACCTCAACCAATTGCCAATTGTAGGTGGAATCACAACCTTTGGCTACAACATATTAAATGACCTTGACGGCAAATATAAAAGTGATTGAATTCTTTACTGTTGAAACGCTCCGAGCTGTGCTGCCTCATCTGGAGCTCTGAGCCGAGTCGGAGTGACGGCCGATCCGCCATGTGTGAACGTGGACGACGGGGGGGGGGAGCAGAACAGAACAACATTGAGTCCTGCGTACGCCTGGTGGCCTTAATGAATTAGTTAGTGGCAGGAGATGTTGACACAACACACACACAGGTGCTTTGCTTTGACAGGCTGGAAGCGGTGTTTAGCCAGGTGGGCGTACGGAGGGGAGAGAAACATCACGCTAACAGCAGCAGCTTATCTCTGTACGTGACCTTCTGTCCGGACGGAAATAGCTGTTGTGACCTTTTGAAAAACACAGATGACTAAGTGGCTGGGTTAGAAAGTATAGATACCGGATGCTCATTTAATGAATTTATTCTCTTTTCTTTTCCTCCTCACCCTGTTTCTTTTCTCCAGTGTTTGCACAGCTTCTTCTGTTGTGAGGCCCGGGCTGGTGTTTGGCAGGAAAGGACCTTGAGGGACATCCAAGAGGAGGTGGAGCGTCTTTTATTCGCTGACACTCTTGACCCGACGGTGAGGAGCAGGACTGATGGGTACTCAGGGATGACCTCCACGGCGTTTAACGGTTCAGTGAAGACGAGAGAAGCTGGCCCCGAGGAGACTGGGACGTGAGAGAACACTCAGGTTTTACTTTAAAGTGAACTAAAGGTTGAGGGAGGCGGCTTCAGGTCCTCACTGTCACTGTACGTGCACTTTTAAGAGTATATCAAAGCCCTGCGGAGTCTTTAAAGTGTCGGTGTCGGTCGGCAGAGGAGGTCGGTCACGTCTTCTGTAAACTTCTGTGCGGTGGCATCACAGTGAAGCCACAGTGTCTCTGCACCACCTCCTCCATGTTAGTGGATGGGACATGGACCATAGTTTGGTTTTAATGAGTTATTATAAAAACAGGGTGAAACAGGACTGACTCATGATTGGTCGAGCATGTGTATCAATTGGACCTCATGGCTCCACATCATGAAAGCACTCCTGATCCAAATGTATCTGTGCAAGACGGCAGCGTTTGTATCCAGGACATTTTGTCTTCATTTCTGGATAGTGGGAGGAAGTGGAGACACATCGTCCAATTTGAGTACAGTCAGAATATTTCCAGTATTTCTGTCTCAAGTGGCCTCAAATTACCTATTGCAACTTAAACCAATATTGACTTCGCTGTTCACAGTATCATTAATCATGATCCATCACACCCTCATGAGCATATCCTGTGATGTTTTTACACCACCACACCCTGACCAGCTGCAGGTGGAGCTCCTCCGTCAGGGCCTCTGCGTCACGGTGCGGCAGGAACAGATGGGCCGGCTGATCTTTAGACAAGGGCAGCAGAGACACCGCGAGTGGGGAGCGCTGGATAACTTCACTGCTGAGGGCCAGACACCTCTCGGATGTTCAGGGGTAAAAACTCAGATGGAGGGGTGGGGTCAACAACTGCACCGAACAGATTGTATGTGTAAACGCCCTGGGGGGGGACGTGCATACAGATTAAAAAAGTTGTATTGGAGGAAAGCCAGAGAGTAATGAGATTCAAACGCATGCAAATAGACAATTCACAAAGCATAGGTTAGGTTATTGTCTTTAGCATGTTATATAGCTGGCTAGCATGACGTTAGCCTGTTGCTCAGTCAATTAAGTGAATTTCGTGGGATTACTTGAATTGGAAGGATAATAACAAGCACCAGGCTAACGCTAGGTTAACAGCATATCTGCGAGAAATATCTGAATCCTGTGACCACAATGTTTAAATAAGCAATTATCTAATTCTCAACTAGTAACATCACAAGTCACACACGTTTTCTTAAATTTTAGTTCTCAGGGCCACAATATACAACCTCTAATCTTTAAAATACTACGATATTATACACATAGTGGTTTCAGACCACAGCTGTAAAAGCAATTTAAAACTCCTCACATTTTCCATTTTGTCAGACATACTTGTGGTGAAAACGTCCAGAAATATCCATAATTGAAGAGGAAAGCTGCCACGGGAACAAAAATGTAAAACACCCATGTGTTCCTCCAGAACAAATACAAAAATAATACATAATCTAATGGATTTTTAAAAATGATTTTAAATGCCTAGGAGACGGCTTGAAGTGGTGGCGGTGGAGCTAGAGTCCACGTTGTGTTGTGTGTATCCACCATCAGGAGCGGGGCCAGCAGCGTCAGGCCCCGGGTTTGATTGTTTGGACTCAAGCTAGCAGCGGGAGAGGAGCACCGGGCCTCTGGCTGCTTACAAGTGTCAATCTTGTATCAGACACATCAGAGCCACAGAAAACCGACGTCAGAGGGTCCTTCCCTTCAGACACAGCTATGAATCTGTCTCCATCAATCACGCTCCAGTGAAGAGTCCTGACACGATATCTATCAAACATGAGACAGCTTTAGTGTTTGAGCTGTTAAGTTATTTGCTGTTTGATGTGTTGAATCCGGAGCCAGCTGGTTAATTTATTGATGGTTGGACAGAAGAATTGAACAAGTCTAAAGCTGTAAAGCAAGATACTGAAAAGTCCTCCGTATTAAACTATATGTCGCAGAATCACAGAAGTCAATGTTTCTAGTGGCTCAACCAATGACTGTACATGAAGATCGTTGAAGCGTCTCCACTTCCTCCCACTATCCAGAGATGAAGTAAATAGCCAAGATACGAACGCCGCCATTTTTCACATTTGGAGTCAGATTGTGCGCTCATGTGGTGTCGGAATAATCGGAAAGATTAGTTCCCCTGACTGGGAAAATGTACTGTATGTGTACGCCAACTCAAGTCGGAACACCAACTCAGAAAGTGGGCAGAAAGTTTGGTGCGCGAGTTGCAGAGTTGCCGGCGTCATCAACAGTAGCAACCGGGGGAAGGATCTGCAGTAGCAAGGTCTTAGCTTGACCAATCACGAATGTGGAAGATAGTTCAGCCCCAGCACCTTGATACCCTGTGGAAAAAAAGATGTAAATGCAAAAGTAGTTAAATATAAAGGCCCATTCTAGGGTAGAGAAAACAACAATTTAGATGAAACACACGAGTCACTAGGATTATTTTATATATTATTTTAGATCCTTTCACCTAAATCTTTACACACTGAACCTTTAACAACAGCAACCACCATCCTGGCATCCATGTTGGAGGTCATCCTTCAGGCTAGAGACTCAGCAGCTGCCACCGAGGCAGGGACCTCAGGTGCTGAGCGAGTTTTGCACGTGTATGTGTGAAACAGGCAGAAGTTTTTTGCAGACGTGTGCTTAGATTTACCAAATTCATTCTTCAGCACAGGGTCATAAAAGAAAGGATTCAGTTTGGGGCTGAGTTGTGTGGCTCACTTTGAAAAAGTAGCTCCCTGAGTGTCAGACACACACACACACACACACACATTGTATTTGTCAGGATTTGCCTGTGAATTTAAATCAGTTTCTTGTTTGCCAGCTGGTGGTGCTGTTGAATTAAATATACTGAAATCCATGAAAACTTTTGAAGGTCTTCACTTTCTATAGAGTCTGATAGATATTCAATTCACACATGAAAATGAAAATGTATTGAGTCCAGCACGTCGCATGCATAATTCACTCTGCATAATTTCTATTTGGGAAATCAACCTTCACACAGATTTTTATTTGTCTTCCCTACCCGTGTTCACTGAAGGTTCCCCTTGTAAGACTGTGTCATTCTGTGTCCTTGTGCTGCCTCACACCCGGCTGACAGCTACATGAACCGGTGCCACAGTCACACACACACACACACACACACACACACACACACACACACACACACACGCACACACACACACACACACACACACACACACATCAGACACACACCACTATCCATCCAAGCTCGGTGGCAGAAGGGGCTTTGCCTTCGCCCTAATTGGCTGCGTAATCTGGGACACCAGGAGCAGCGTTAAGCCCTCTGTGGAGGAAAAGGATGAGGCCTGGGAAGCTTGTGCATTACGGTGGGGGAGGGGGGTCACAAGATAGATTTTAATTTGTCCATTCATTTATTTCTTTGCATTGTGCTTAATTCCTGTTTCCTTCGAACCCAATGACAAAGTCAAGTCCTCTCTTTGGTGCACGGCAAAGTTTCTCTGCCGCAGTTTGATTCTGTTCAGGTCACAACAGATGAACCGTTTGTTGAGGACAAAGAAAATTGTACAGTTCAAGTGGGACCTGTTACACCTCCCTCCTCTTCATCCTCTGCTGTTTTCCCCATGTCCCCTGATGGCCACTTTGACTTTCTCTCGCCATCTCATCCCTCGACCTCCTCCTCCTCCTCTTCCTCCTCTGCTGTTTTCTCCATGTCCCCTGATGGCCACTTTGACTTTCTCTGGCCGTCTCATCCCTCGACCTCCTCGTCCTCCTCGTCCGGTGCAGCGTGGCTAATACCAGGCGAGCAGTCAGATACCCGACAGAGTGAAACCGGCCTTATCAGTGAGCAGGCGCCTTTGTCTGGTCTGACTGAGGAATCGAAGAGGCGCTGCTGTGACAGGGAGCAGAGTCGATATCTACCATCATTCAGAGTATGCATTTAGAATTACAACAAATAGAGGGTTGTAATATTAACTGTTGCCTTGAAGAACATTCTGGGAAATATGCTTATCGCTGTCGTGCTGAGAATTGAGTGAGAAAATTGATCCCACTCGTGTCTAGAGGGTGAAAACAGACTGTCGAGTGTAAACCAGCACCGAGGCCCAGCAGTCCCCTTAAAAAAACAAATTAAATTCACTAGATCTGGATTTCGTGGTCTGCACTGAAACAAGTACTTCGAGGGGGGGGGGGGGGGGGTGGGGGGGGGGGGGGGGGGGGGGGGGGGGGTCACCTTGTAGCAGCAGAAGTGACTCTCAGCTTATGTGGCCAAGATGGTGCCTGAGGAATTTAGTTTGGCAGCGCTTGTGATCGGAGAGTTGAAGGGTTTACCGAGCACAAAGGGCAGACTATTATCAGGTGGGATTAGTGGTTTTCTAAAGGCTCTGGGAAAATGCTGTTTCCACTGCTGTAAATTAATTTAGTGATTTGACTGCGAGGTGCCGAGGACTGGGTTGGCAGTGGCAGCGTTCACATGGGGAAAAAAACCCAGCAACATTAAACAGAGATTGGAGATTCTGTTTTACGACGAATTTCCCTCTCAAGAGTGGATGAGTTGCACATGTTTTAAAGCAGATTAAAGTGCCCTGCCTGCATGTAAACGTGAAACAGGGGAGCCTTTGTGTCGGTCGACCGTGCTGCCAGAACCAGAAGTCCTGCATTTCAATTCCATGTTATTGTCTTCTCAACAACTGTAATTTCAACGGAATTATTAAAAAAAGAATGTTTAACTTTTCATTGTTTAAAGATATCCAGTTTTACCAATGTTCTGGCAGGTTTTGATATTATTAGTATTGTTTTTTTATTCTGAATATTACATTTCCTGTGTACAAACACTGCGTCCAGACACAGAAAGTTTCAGGTGTGTGTGTTTGTGTCACTTAACAACGCACACAAACACACACACACACACTAATCTAATCTAATCTAATCTAATCTTATCTGTGAAAACCCTAAAAACAGGGGTTCTCAAAGAGCATCTGGGGACCCCCAAGGGTCTTTGAGGGGCGGGGGGGGGGTCCCTGGCAAAATGAACTATTGAATATCATTCACTTTCTGTAGTAAAACATCTAAAAGTAACTTGTGTCCTTGTCGTGCAATCTTTCAAAAACCTCGGCCTGACACAGACTAAAGCTGAGGCCGAAGGAAACTGGATAAACAAAAGGGTAAATAAGTGTTGAGGTACAAATTTTAAATGTATGAATTTACAAAACTAAGATTACAGGTACATGCAGCTTTATTTATTATAAAGTACTATGGTGTAGATGTTTGGGGGAAGCTATTAATTTGTACCAGCAGGGGGCGACTTTGCCCATAAATGGCTTAAATATGGAAACGCTCCTGTCAGTGTTTAATTCCAACTATAGTGTGTAGTGTGTACATACATTACACAGTATATGTGTGTATATGGCTATATATAATATCTATCCATCCATATATATGGATGTACACACTGAATCAACAGACTGACCAATCAGATGTGTCCCTCATTGTTTCATCCTGCACGAGGCTTGATTATAATTAATACAAACTTAAAGCAGAACCAGGTAAATTATTGTTATAGATAAATGGCTCAATTAACTTTTAGGGCTTTTCCTCGTGCGCCACCTCCCTGTGGAAAACAACAACAACAACAACAAACCAAACAATAATAATCAATAATTATTGCCAATAAACAGCCTAATTGGTTTGTTATGATTACTGTGAGGGGGGGTACTTTTGACGCAAGTTGAAGAGAGAGGGAGGGAGAGAGAGGGGGAGGGAGAGAGACGGAGAGAGAGAGGCAAAGAGAGAGAGAGAGAGAGAGAGAGAAGTAGAGCGGCGTGCGGCTCGTGCGGATTTCAGTGACACCACACAGCACGCGGAGGACTTTGCAGATTGAACGGGGAGCTTTATTTAAACTCTGTCACTAAAACAAAAATAAAGAGAAGAAGAAGAAGGAGTAAAGGAAGAAGGAGAAGGAGAAGAAGTGTCGGGAGAGAGGAGGAGGAGGAATATCCAAAAAACGCAACACGTATCCGGTGGATCCAGAGAGAGAGAGAAGCGGCTGGAGCAGGAGAAGAAGGAGAAGAAGGAGAAGGAGAAGAAGAAGAGGGGGAGAGATTTGACATTTTAACGCCTGTCGCGACGCGTTTTTCACTGAATCGTTCAGAGGAATAATGAGGAACGTTTGGATAATTTTGACCCTCGGCCTCGCCGCCGTCCTCTCCGGGGAAAGGGTGAGTTTTTTCGGGGGGTAAAGCAAAGTTGAAAGTGTGTGCGTGTGTGTGTGTGGGGGGGGACTCTGGTCCACGGACTGACGCTCACTGCTGCTTCTTTGATCTGTCTGAGAAAAAGCCTCGAGAAACAGTTGCAGGTTGTTTTTCACGTGCGTTCAACGCGATTCTCTGCAAAAAGAAAAAGATCCTGCAACGTGTCCTTTGATGGAAAACCCAGGGATTAAACTGTGTGTGTGTGTGTGTGTGTGTGTGTGTGTGTGTGTGTGTGTGTGTGTGTGTGTGTGTGTGTGTGTGTGTGTGTGTGTGTGTGTGTGTGTGTGTGTGTGTGGTTGTAGAATCTGCCACTTCACACTTCGACTGAAACCAGTATCCTCAGGTCATTTCAGATTAAGAGCTTGGACGATGTGGCCAGAGATTAAATGAAGATCAAAACGTTCATATCGATAATTGTCGCGATAAATGTTACATTGTTATTCCTTTGAAGTTTTTAGACAGTTTTTTTGGGCCCTTGAGTGAAGGTTGTGGTTTTTAACTCCTCTTATATACATCTGAGATTTAGCTCAATTAAGTTTCATATCGATTCATATTAATTGACTTTTGCTTTATTGCTTTTTGGTAAAATAATGTTTGGCTGTTTTCACGTGCTCTTGCCTCCACTC
Source organism: Hippoglossus hippoglossus (assembly GCF_009819705.1). NCBI lineage: Eukaryota > Metazoa > Chordata > Actinopteri > Pleuronectiformes > Pleuronectidae > Hippoglossus > Hippoglossus hippoglossus. Next base: position 4,911,088 of record NC_047161.1, read on the forward strand.
TTTGTGTCCTTTGATGAAAAAAAACTGTGATTTGACTGTTTGGTTTGGATGTGATGTGGTTGTGGAATCTCAGCTCATTGCTGCCACTTCACAAAAGACTGCACGATTAAACACGTTCACATCGGCCGATGTTGATAATTATCGTGATAATTGTTGCATGATTATTCATTTGAAGTTTAAATACAAAGTTTTTATCCCTTGAGTAAAAGGTTGGTGGTTCTAAACTCTTATTCAGACAATGACACACTTGCAAAACAGTCTGACTTATAGATCACTTATACCTATTTACATATATCCATCTTTTGAAATATAGCAATTGATTAAAACTATATGCGAGAATTATTAATATTGTTTTATCGCCCTGTTTAAGATACAAAAATATGTCTGACATGCTCAGAAAGATCCTGCAGAGGTCGATGTGCTTCTCTCACTACTTCCATGTCTGTTCAGCTTCAGTTTACTTTTGTTTTATTTTTCGCTGCTTTACTTTAAAAGATGCCACACAGTTAAAGTTTACTCCACATGCTGGTAATTGTTTATATCTTTTTGCATGAGCAGACACATAGTTTGACATCTGAAGTGAAGGATGCGATCAGCAGACTGATTATTACAGTATTACAGCTGCATCACAGGGATTTGTTGTGAGCATCAATGTGACAGTTGTGCGGGTTCACGCTCATTGAAACGGATCGACTGAGTAAATGTCAGCGGTCCTGCTCGCTGCGTGGATGGATCTTTTCTTTCGTCTGCCTCCTGGTTGCAAAGTGTTGAATGACTGTGACATTTCAAAATGAAAAGCAGCTCCCCCGAGCAACATCCCACAATTTCATTCTCAATTTTCCTCCCATTCAAGAGCGCTCTGATTTAAAATCCATACTCGTGTTATTGCCTCATCCCTCTTTATTCAGTTTCAGGGCTGCAGCTCGGTGCAGAGTCGTCTAACCCTGCGTGCATCAGCTCCTTGCAAATTGCCCGTGTTGTCGCTCTGACAGATTTTGGCACTTTCATGTGCAACCCCTGTCATTATTGTCCCCTCCTGTTGTTTCTCTGTGGGCTGTGACATGTCGCTTGGCGCGCCGCCTCCTCCTCTGTTACAGCCGCTCGTCCAATTAGCTGATTCAGACACTGTTGTTTTAATGAGTCATTATTTTGCATGAGATCACCACAGAATACATTTTTTTTAAAAACATGTTTTCTAGTACAACCCTCCTTTTATTTTACACGACACTTGAGTTCTCCATTGAACTGAAACGGCCCAACCTGCACATGAGTGGATACAACACTTCTCTGCTGCAAATTACAGCCTCGGAAATCGTGTTGAGCAAATCGTTTTCTGACACAGTGTCAAGAGCAGCTCAAAGTCTCACAAAGGTAAAATATCAGGTTGCTTCAAAGTATGATTTTCAAATTGGAAAAGTTTGAAGTTGTTTTATTTTCCGGTTATCTAAGTTTTGAGGGTTAGCTTCACTACCATCATAATCATCTAGATCTACTTTCAGACATGCACTGAAGTCTGGCTGTTATTCAGAGATTTTCCAGAGGGGCTGTATGTGACAAGCAAATGTTCCTCCGTCAGTTGCTCCGGACATTTTCCGCAACTTTGTCCTGCCAGCCCCCTTGTGATATGTCTGGATAATGTCTGAGTGAGCCCACGTGAGAATACAGCAGGTAGCGAGCCCAATGGACGTGTTGATGAAGTTTTTAACACGCGACACATGTGAAACTGAAAAAAACAAAAGTCTCAGGACGAAAAGGAGCTGTCATACAGGCAGAAGGCTGTTGGAAAGACAACGTGAGTCGATAGCTTTTGGTGATAAGTCGTCAGCGCCGACGTGCTGTAAACAAAAACACGTGGTTTTTACACGTCATGTCCCGCCTCCTGCTCCTCTACCCAGGCTCCACCCATCACCTGAATGTTCCCGATATCGTCCGGTTGTTGTGACCCCGACAAACTCGTTTCCAGACATCAAAACTGACTTTGATGACACGGACTGTACACGCACACACTTTCACCTCATCAATACTTTCCTCCCCGTTGTCTGCGTCCCCCTGGAGGCCTCAGTGGAACGTCACACATGACATTGATTCTCAATACTTGCACTGGTGTTGACAAGTGTGTTTGATAACCTGCTCCAGGCACATCGGTCTGTGGTTTAATTACCCCGTCACATCATAGAGATGCATTGCAACAGTAAGCAGCTCTTTGAAAAAAGGTAGAGAGGAAACCAGCAGCTGGTGGCTTCAGAAAATGATTTCACCACCGAGCAGGAGAACTGTTTTTTGTTTTGTCACATTCCTAAAAGATCATATACGGGATGATGTCAGTGCTCGTGTCTACATAACATTTAATCTCCTTTTTTAATTTAGCCTTTCGGTTTATTTGCATCCTCACTAGCAAAGCACGGCGGAGCTACGTTGCTGTTTGGTTATCATATCTCTTTTTCGGTGATCTCCGCTTGTAGTGAACATGAAGCTGTTATCATTCGCTCTTGGTGACGTTTCTTCCCTCGTCTGCGTCCAAGAACTTTTGCCATCGAGGAGGAAGAGTTTGGCAGTAGGGCTACCCAGCTCGTCCCCGCCCCCGCCGTGTTTTGGTGCACGCCACTCACCAGATGTCCCGGTCTGTAATTTGTGTCATGTTATGGTGGGAAGCGTGGGTGTTGTTCACCTCCTTTTACATCTTGTGATTTACGGCAGGGTTCTGCGTGCCGTCTCGCACCCTTGATGCCGCACTTAAAGGAATCACTTCAGACGGCGGAGGGTGGTGGTGGTGGTGGGTGGAGGGGCGGGGGTGGGGGGGGGGGGTTGAGTCTGGATTTGGTCTGGGCTTCGGAGGAAAAAAAAACTGGAGCGTGATGGAACAGGGTTAGGCAGAGGGAAGCGGGACGGCGGAGGGGAGAAATTGCTTGGAATGTCCGAGCTCAGGGGATTTAAGAGACAACAAAAGAAAGATTTCACACATCTGTTTGTGTTTTTCAAACCCGGCATTTGTTCGGGACTGACCCGCATGACCGCGAGGATGATGCAGGGCGAAAGCTGCGTCTTATAGTCTTTCTTCAAAAGGGCAAGTGAGGTCGGGTCGCTGTGATGAAGTGCCCTCGGATGGTCAAAGAGAAAGAGGGGTGGGGGGGGCCTTATATTATTTCAAGGGTGAAGAGGCCAAAGCCCGGGACTTCAACTCGGAAGCTTTTGATGGCTTTCCGAGGCAGAGGCGGGGGTAAAGGTTGCAGGTTGTGTGTTGTCGGGGTTGTGTTATCTAGGTCCCACAGCGCTATTTGAGTTTCCTCTTCCGACCTGAGAGCTAGTTTTGCACCTGCTGATTCGCTGCTAATGAAATGAACAGCAAACGCCGACCTTCCTCTCAACTTGAGGCTTTTAAAAAAAAAAAAATTCACACGACGCACATCAGCTCCCTTTGCAAAACACACACACATCTGCAGACATCGTTCATTCTTCAGATGCACTAAGAACAAAATAACCCACACTGCTACTTCCCTTCTGGTAGATTGATATGAAGGTTGGATGAATCCCGAAAGCATGTTATATGTCCAAGGCTCTTGAGGTTTTCTTTTCTTTTTTTTAATCCTCCTGACACTCTCCAAGGCTTTTTGAACTGAATGCAACACTTTAGTTATTTTTGCTGCATTCCACACGGCCTTCAGAGCCTGAATGAGGCCTATACATCGGAAATTTCCATTTCATTCTGCGGGGATAAAAGCAACATCCTTCAACTTAAGCACTTCATCTCCGATCCACTTCACGATGATTAAGTGAATTGCTCATCAGTGGTGGGTTTACCAAATATTCGGCCTATTTTTCCGTCGCTCTTTATTCAAGAGTCTAAACGGAGGAGGGCAGCGAGGAAAAAACACAAGAGGATAAAAACAACGATGAGATAAAGGATGTGATAAAACGTTACGGTATGAAAGGGGAGCGGCGGAGCAGAGAAGTGAAAGGATGTGGAAGCAGGAGACATGTGCTCCTCCTGCTCCTCCTGCTCTATATTTAATGATGCTCTTTTATTTTTGCATTAACCTAGAATTCCTCAAAGTGAAGACGCAGTCGCTCGTGGTTTGTCTGACTGCAGAGCCACCGCTTTTTCTGTTTCCTTATTTTTGCTAATAAATCCGCCTCTGACACACACACACGGGGGAAGCAAGTTTCTTCCTCCTTGCTCTCGTTCGGCCCCTTCGGGGGGGGGGGGGGGGGTTGCATTCACTCTGTTCCTGTCTGCCTGGCATTATGCAATCGCTAATGGACTCTACAGAAGGCAGGAGGCCGCTCGCTGCTGCTGGACCACTGAAAGCACAACAGCAAATCCCCCCCCCCCCTCCCACTTTTCCTCTGAATCCATCTGTGTCCACGCATGAACTCTTGTTTTGTCACCCCACAGGCACGTGCACAAGCAGATATAGACACATTTGCACACATGGCCTCATGCCTACCTCCCCCCCCCCCCCCCCCCCCGTGTGTTGATTCATCTCTCCTGTCCAAGATGCTGCCTGTCATTGCTGCAGTGGCTTTGGCTACAACCATACGGTGTTTTCTAACTAAAACGATCTCTGTCCACACAAGCGTTTTCATCCCCAGCCGAACTAACACACCTGAAAACGCATGTCACTGCACACAGGAGTTGTCGCATATTGCACAGGTTGTGTTCTTCTGGAAGGGGGTCGGTCATGCGACAGGAGCCTGACGAATCAGCGAAGGCTACGTCATGCCCGAAAAGACCAAATCACTGTCTACGTCATCGTTTCCCAACATCAGTTTCTGCTCGACTAGACTACAACGCTAACCCGGAGACTTTAAACTAAAATGGGGTTCAGCGGCTCTGAAACTCGGGTGTGTGGACGCCAGGCGTACCTGTAGCGAATTCGCTGCATTTTCAAATGAAAACGTAGCAGTGAAGATGTAGCCAGAGACACATTTGCACACACACGGACCCCTGATTCACATCACCCCCCATCTTGCCACATCTCTGTGCCAGCGTGGTCAAGACGCTGCCTGCCGATGCCACAGTGTGTTGGATGCAGTCTGAGAACAGTGGCACAATATTTCATCTCCGGCAGCTGGAAGGAATGAAGGCAAAGGATGTATTCATTCTCCGGTTTTTCCTCCCACACACAAGATGCACCCCTTATTGTCTTCTCCCCCCCCCCCCCTTCCATTAACATGTGAGCGCTTGCACTGAGTTGTCTAACATCTGCAGGACGTATGTGTGTTTGAAAGAGACTGCCTCCCCCCCCCCCCCCCCTTCCTCCTCCTTCCTCCTCCTCTCTCTTGTTGACGAGTTCTGGAAGAGGCTCGTACTTTGGCAGCGACCCGTGCACACTAGTAAAGACTCACAAATAGTCGTGTGTGTGTGTGTGTGTGTGTGTGTGTGTGTGTGTGTGTGTGTGTGTGTGTGTGTGTGTGTGTGTGTGTGTGTGTGTGTGTGTGTGTGTGTGTGTGTGTGTGTGTGTGTGTGTGTGTGTGTGTGTGTGTGTGTGTGTGTGTTTAAAATGCATTGTCAGCCCAGAAGCAGAGGGGAAACACTTGTGGGAGATGCGGCTGCAGCGAAACCAGCAACAGCAGCACTAGTTTTGTGTCGGGCTGCAGCCCCCCCCCGCCATCAGACCTATCAGACGACAAAAACCTGCATGTGGCAATCAGGGTGAAAATATTTAGACACAGCAGACCCCGGCCATTACTTCTTTCTCTTTCTTCCTCTGTTCCCACCCTCTTTTATTCCAGGTTTTCTTCAATTTAATTAGCTTAGCAAATGGAAACTTCCTTGGCAGCACTGTGGTGGGGGGGGATTGTGGTGGTGACAAAGAGAAATGGGGGGAAAACCCTGTGTCAGGACGTCTGTTTTCTTCCCCTCTTTCTTTCTCTCTCTCCTTCTCTTTCTGTCTTTAACTACCCGCTGCCTTCCAGATTCAGCCAGTAAGGGGGGGAAAAGAAAGGAGAGATGAAGGAAAAAGGGAGTTTAGAGGGGAACCTCCCCTACCTCCCCTTTTGGTTTTCAGGTTTTCCCAGGCTGTGCAGGCTGTGCAGGCGGGATCGCTGTGTGAGGTGTGAAGAGCATCTAACCCGGCAGGGGGTGAAGTGACGGATGCAGAGCCATGTGGTAAACAGAGTGACACTGATGGTATTTTGGTGTGTGACTGCCGGACTGGGCGGCTTAGTGAGCAGTTGGGAGTTTGTAGGAATACTTTGAGAGATGTTTTGTGCGTTCACTTTTTTCGCATGTGATTTAAAAATAAGTTTTCTGTCTTTTAAATAATTCGTTTTGTCAGATCTATTTTTAAAGGCCAAATTTAAAAGCTGCTAGAAAATTATTGTTTGTTAACGTAGTCGCCCAGTTGATTGATCTGTTAGTTTTTCACTTCTAATCTTAAACCAACATGACATTAGTTAAGTTGTGCATTTGATTCAAAGCATCTTTTCAACTACAAACAATCTCATGGTATCTAAACGACACTATAACCTCATTATTGTTCGGGTTGTAGCCTTTAATTGCTCTCGTAAACCGCGGTCACACTTTAATACCAAAGTGGCTCCATAAAACCCAAATGGAGTCTGGAACAGGGATGAAGAAACAGGATAAAGATGTTTATTTGACTCAAATTGAGTAATATTGGAAAAATGAACTTTAGAGTTAGGGTTAGGGTTTTTGAAAAATGTCTCCCACGAGTGTTTATAGGACTTGAATGATTTTGGGTTGATATCTCAGGACTTTCTTCAAATCCGAAGACCTTTGCAGTTGAACCGATTAGATTTTCACTGTGACCACGTTTTGCAAAAACACTTTCCTGACTATTTTTCAAAGCTGTAAATCAGGAACAGAGGAGCACACGGTGAATATTCACATTTGGATGGTGTTGGTGATACACAAACTTTCACTTGGGCTCAAAGATGTTTTAGTGGTCAAAGGTTCGAAGGTCAAGGTCACTTTGACCTCAGAAGAACTTAATTTATTTTCTTCAGATAAATATCTAATATGGTGCAACGATAAGTGATGACAATTAATATCCGAACTTTTGACATCATAATCTTCTGCAAAAACAGGAACAGAAGGATATTTCCTGCAGCTTGATTGGCTGGAGAGACAGTAATACTAGCTCGAGTTACTTTAGGGATTTGTATTATCCAAACCCATCGTATTGATGTATTGTTCAATTCATAGCATTAAATAATCAACAGGCATCGTTGCTGCAAGTTATTGTAAATCTTAAAGTCTGACATGGGACCGCTTGCAGATTACTCCCTCTAAGATCAACGCTTTTCCTTTACAGCTGTATTAAATGTCTTTAGGGGAGATTGTGGTCGGTTCAAGTTTTGTTGCTCTGCTCGTTAAAGGATAAAGTGAAATCGAACGCAGCTTGTGAAACCGTCCTGGTCGACTTTGTTCTGCTGCACAGACGGTGACTCCAGCAGCGAGACTTGTTCCGTCTGTGTGCGATCCAAAAAAATAGTGGATATCTGAAGCCAATGATGTCAACGAGCTCTTTCCATCCAACTCCCAAGATCGCTGTGGAAAAGGGCAAGGCACATTTAACACATCTGTGCTCACTCATATTTACGATTGGGCTTTATCGTCTCTAAAGGCGCCAAATTGATATCTGCCCCGTTCCACCGAGCACAGAAATGTGCTGCTAATGTCTGTTGTTCCCATTATTTCCCCCTCGTCTCGAGTCAAAACAGCGCTGAATGAGCTCAAGTGTGTAAATCATGCTTTCTGTGCAGGGTGTATCAACAACCGCGAATTATACTGCGTGCAGTCGCTCAGTTTAGAGCCGTTTCCATGGGAAAACGCAGAGATTCCAGAGGGTATTTAGGAAAGCTGATGAGCTGGAGTGGGACATTTATTAGTCAAATCCCCACATAGCACTTTACCCTCTAAATGTCTGCCGCTGTGTGAAGTCATCTTCTTTCACTGACAAGAGTGTTTTACTTTTAGCTGTTAGGTTTATGCCTTGTCGTCCATACTACTCTGGCAAGCACTTAGAACTAAGAACTTTGGAAACATGGCTGGCCTAGTTTTAGTTTGAACTTTCCTGTCGTCTCCTGAGTACTTCAACCTTTTAATGATTTCCTCATGAGCACATAACCTGCTTTTTAATAATAAGCTAGTTTTTCCATGCTCGGATGTGCATCCTTTCCCAAAACTTCCTTTCTTTTTAGCAAAAACAACAGTTTAAATCTCCGGTATATGTTCACATCCTAGTTTTTAATCTTACTTTAATTTCAAAGGCAGTGGCGACGGCTGACTCTGCAAAGGTTTACCTCATTTCCTTGTTTTGATTCGGAGGAACCATCGTATCAAGACCCCAGATCCGTATCCAGATGTTCCCGTGCGCTGTTGTGGCAGACGTCCGATGTGTGAAAGTCTAAACTCTGACCACACTATCAAACCGGTCCAGACAGTGAGTCACTCTGTCAGAGTGAATGAGCTCAGAGCAGGGAAAAAAAAAATAAAAAAATCGCCTGGAGTTGAGTTTCGTTTGCTACTGAGGATCAGACTGAGGCTCATTTCACACCGAGTCTGAAACTAATTTATAGTCTTTAGTCTGAAGAAACAGGTGGGAGCTGTGGAGACATTCATCTTCTTTTTTTTTTTTGTTCTCCTCACAAAAAATGCTGCGGAAAAAGTAACACCTGTGAACAGAGCTCCTCCTGTGAACGGAGCATTAATCTCCATAGCCTCAATGTTTCTATTCCTTTATTCTCTTTCTGCTACACGATGGAAAATAACACCACCAACGTGCAGGAGTTTATATGATTGTATTTTCAGTTTTGTTTGCTTTTTATTTTACAATGATACAGCATTTCTTTCTCAGAAGAACATCAGATGTGGTAAACAGTGGCCTCACATATGGTGATTATGGCCTGATGATGGTTCTTTCTAAAATAAATTTGTAGCCCATCCACATCTAAATATACAAAGTGAGGAGTGGCTGAACAAACATGTCGAGATAATTTAGGAATATGAAGAAAACCGGCTACTGGTCGGAGTGAGTTGTAGCAGCACACGTGTACAAAACTGAGCAATGCTGTGTTTTTGTTTTCTGTAAAAAGTTCTGGTTTGCTTCAAGAAAGAAACTTTATCATTTAAATTAGAGATAAATCCAGTTAATTATCACTAAAGATAAAGATGATAGCAAATCTTCACATTGCATGAGCTGAAACTTTCAAATATTTGCCATTGTAGCTGTTGATCAACATCTAGTCATCTTACAGGAATGGAAAAATGATTAACAACAGCAAAACATGGACCAAAACATAATCATCAACATCTTGACTTCTGCAGATGTTCCACATTATGCAAATATATTTATATTACCAGTTCGTTGCCGCATTTACAAAAAAGAAACGAATCCAAATCTAATGGTGCCTCATACAGTGACTCTGTCGTGGCTGTTAACATGATCAGAGGCACTAAAGAGGCGACTCTACCAGGCGAGTTAATCTTTACTAATGCATTCTGTTAACAGCCATCTGTGATCTCAACACCGACTGTAAACCCTTTCAGCCGAGCGCGACGTGGCACACAGCGCCCCGGCAGCCGCTCCTCCATTACACCGAGGGATTGGGTTTATTATTCCGCCCTGAGAGGCTTTAGATGAGTGAAACCGTGTCAGATGGAATCCATTTTGATTTTAAATGCAAATACCGCCGACACGCTCATTACGGGCGCTCTCCATTTCGGTGTGCGCGACCACACGGCCCTCTTGACGGGTGGAACATTTTCAGCGGATGGACCTCTTAGGCAAACAGACAGCGCCAGTCAAAATGTGTCACGTCCGCAGTCAGGTACTGCAGTTGACCTTTTGAACCCCTTTGCTGGGAGTCTATTTCTGCATGGTTGACTTCTTGTAGGTTTGCCGGCTTTGCTGCACTTGGGGGTTTGGATATTTGAAACTGAATAAACCCACAAATTCTAAGCACATTAAAACTTCCACATTAAATAAACTTCACTCAATGGACTTTTAAGGACAAACTGAGCTTTTTTTTTACGTTGTCCTCAGTGACACCCTGTCTTCTGCTTTCTTCCATCCTCTCGGGCTCCGTCTGCCTAACTTCCAGCTCCTTCCCCCCCAAAATAAGCCCTTTTGACAGTAGCATCAGCCAAGGTCACTGCTTTCACTTATAATCCGAATCGCTTCCATGCGACGGTTAAACCGGTTTTCATGGTATAATGGAGGCTGGCGTGGCGGGGAGCAAAGCTTGATTACTTTGATGGTGATAATTTGTTTAATCGAGTCACTGGGTGGCGGAGAGTGGAAGTGGCAGCACGGCCGCGACCCTCCAGACTCCACAGGACGTCCTCTCTGTCCGCCTGAAGACACTGGAGCCTCTTGGATTTCCAGCCCAGCCTCTACAGGGGTTTTTCAGATTCATCCCGAAGAATTAAACAGCGGATATAAAGAGAATGAAGGATCTACCGAAGCTTTAAGCAGCTTAAAGCCTCAAAGCTTCACAACTTTTCAGTAACATAAGTGATTGTCTCCTATACAGGTTTTTACTGGTTTTCCCACTGATGGACCATTGGTTGCGTTAAGACCAGGAGGGCGACTCCACTGGTTGCAAATTCATCTTAGTTTCTATAGAAGTCTTTGAGAAAAAGATCCAAATATGGTTATTTCTGGTTCCCAAAACCCAAAATGCCAAACTCTGGGCTTCAAAAACAGAGTTTCACAAGCCAACGGGTTACATCATGGTGGGCTGTCATTTGGTTAAGGAGCGTGTAACTGTAGCAGTGGGCTAACAAAGGCAGAGGGAAAGAATACTGTAACAGATGTTGGAATTAAAATATGTTTAGATTGGTTTTCCAGATGTTGTTTTTTTTTTTAGGGAGGAAAATCCACTCAGCTTACAAGAGCTTTTTTTGGTGAACTTATTCAAGGGAGTTATTTGCACATCCGTCAATCTCAGGTGCATGTGCATTGGAAAATGTCGCTTGAGCCTTGAGATGAGATTCCACACTCTGCTCTTGCTCAGCATCAAAAGCTTATTGATCATTCTAACATTTTCCGTCCCTCTGGACCTTCGTGGAAACGTTCGTATGATCAATATGTTTTGATGCTGAGCAAGAGCGCTGTGCAAGATCTTTATTTTTCCAGCCAGAACTAAGTAGTTCTTGGCATTTCTGCCTCGACAAAGGACTTCAACCATTTGATGAATCAATGATCAAATTCGTTTTCGGGTGTTTCCGAGACGTAGTGAAGTTTCTGTCACGGTGTTGAGCCCAGTCAAACTTGCACTGGATCTCCACTGACATTACACTTCAAGATCACCTCAGCAGTCCTGGAGAGGACTAGTCAGACTGTGAAAACAGTTTTTATAACGGCTGCCTTGGCTCTGGAGAGAGTTTCGTCAAGGCTGAGAAAATATCTCGGCCTGTGTGACAAACTAGGGCCAAGGAGGAAGAGACAAGGATGTTTAGCAGACGGGAAAAGTCAACAACGCTATTAAGTTGCAAGAAAACTCTGAATATCTCGGCCTCAGCTGCAGCAGTTTGATTATTCCACTTGCAAATTTCTGCCGAGACCTCAAACATGTTGAAAGATGAATAATAAATTGGCGGAATATAGTGTTTGACTGGATGTCTGAACATTTAGATGTTTCTGTGTATGAGAAAAGAGTTCCCACGTCAGCATAATGAGCCATAATCAGGACTTTTATCATATTATATACACAGTGACTTTGCTTCTCTCATGCTTTTAAGAGTCATTATCAGTAATCTTGTGGAGCGACGCTGTGGCATCCCGCTTTTACAATGTGCATCTAATGAACTCCTCTGACCTCAGCACATCTGTGTGTGGCAGACAGAGCTGCCCACACGTTTCACTGCTGCACACATCTCTGAAGAGTCTATTGAAGATGCCTGTTTTTGAAGATGATTGCTCGATGCTCCCCCCTCGGCTTTTGTTTAGTGTGGTTGCACTCCGCCGTGTGGGATTCCGTGACCACAAGAGGCTTTATGACACGTTTTCTTAGACCTGCAGTGCAGAAGCTGCTGGAAACACAAGTTCCCTGGTGCGTTCTTTTTTGTGTTTAGTAAAGAATGTAACACCACAACATGGCAAAAGTTTTTTTTTTAATTTCATTTTGGCAGTGTTTCATCTCTGTTTTCAGATATGAACTCTGGAAAAGAGTTTGCCTTTTTACATATGGAGAACAAAGATGGAGAATTTCCAGATCAGAGGTACAACAGGAACATTTCTGGAACATCCAGGCGAGGGGTGGTGCCTCGATAGAAGATGTAGGTGGTAGGACATGACGTATAACTTCGGAGAGTCTCTTACCTTCCCTGCCACTTGTTTGAGGAAAGCTCTCTGATGTCATTGTCTTTCCAAGTTGATATCTTTGTCGACGTCTATGGCTATGGCACCTCTGTTTCACCCTAAGATAATATAGTACTTTTCCAGTTTCACCTCCGTAGCGTGTTAGCGACGTGATCAACACACCGACTGGCTCGCTGTGAATTTTCACGACATTTTCCGGCTGTATTCTCACATGGGCCAGAAGAGTTGCGAAAAATACCCGGAACAACTGACTCAGACATTTGCGTTCCTCTGATAATCTTCAGGAAAATGTCCGTACTTTACTGCTTGTCCGAAAGCCGCTTTATTATTTTCAAAAGTTCCCTGTGATTTGCAAATGCAGTCTCCGAACTTGTCCTCTAATTTTTTCCCCCCTTACAACCACTCACAATGCTTCTTCTGAGACCTCAGCATCCCCAGCAGCCCATCAGCCAGGGAGGTGGTGGTTAATTAAAACCTGGAGCACAGGGTGGAGCGTCAGTCGGCCCGAATCTTGTGTTGTTTCAAGACCTTTCAGGAAAGCCAGACTGCAGTGTGCACAAACCACACATTCTTGCAGAATTACAGCTGAGGGAAAGAATTGGGGAAAGGCCTTGTTGCGAGCTCGGGAGCAGAGGTTTGGCAGATGGATTAAAAGCCATTTTTAGCTGCAGGAGTTTTGTTAGTGATCGCTGTCCTGCGTCCAAAATGGAGAGAACGCACAAAAAAAAGAAAAGAAAGATTGGGCTCCTGCTAATTATGTGTTCTCTCGGCTGAAATTGTGTTTTCTGTCTTGATAAACTGGCACTTCTTCAAAGTCCCAGCTTATTCTTCCACAAAGTCATTAAAGATTGAGAACGCAGTCTAACTGTAGAGGTGCCGGGACTATTTCGGTTCCCAGAATTCAATTATTTACATGGGACGGAACATGAACGAGAATTTCACCTCATCACTTTCAAATAGAAGCCAGAGGCTACAAAAAAAACTGACTGACAACATATCCCCAGGAAAGCAAGACAAGATTATTTTTGTTGCAACATTATGGATGAAAACCTCAATCGATCTTTCATTCAACAGAATATTAAAAAAAAGCCTTTTTCAGTTACAGACGTTTCAGAGCTGGACAGCAACATGTAACGGACCCAAGGATGTTGTCATTTACCCATATTTCTGAGTTTACTTGTGGGCTCTGTGTTGTTGGGTTGATGAGAGTAGAATGCATCAAGCAGCTGGTTTGCATATGTGAACCATGGAAGCGCCTTTTCTCCTTTTTGTTGTGGAGCAGTTTGTTTTGCACCGGAACTGAGCGGACGGAGCTGCGGTGCGTCTGTCAGACATCACTCACATGTGCAGAGATGAACACACATGATCATAACAAGGGCTCCCTCTTTGTGTGATTGGTGTTTGATCCCTAAGTAGGGGGGGGGGTGTATTCTCCAAAACAAAATCACATTTGTTATTTCCCATTCAGTGGTTTATGAGGCAAAGGAAGTTCTGGAGTTTTGCCTGAATCGCTGCTGCATGTGTAGAGCGATCTTCAAGTGAATCATAATAGTCGCCCAGTGCGGTGAAGGTTAAGGTCAATAAACCTGGTCTGGAAATTTATTTTCCAACATATCTCTGCAAGTAAATAAGTTGAGTCAATCTGAAGCTTATATTGATCCAAAAATGATTCCAAATATTTAATGTCATTTGATAAATGAAGTCAAGAATAAGTCATGAAGACTTCTCACTGCTTTCTTGGCATCTTGTATCAATCAGACACAATCTAAAGCTTTTATAGCTAAGAAAATAATCATAGTGTCAATAGAATATAGCTTTTTAAAAAGAACTGCAGTGTGGGCTGCTGCCAGCCTGTTTTTGTCTTAATTAATTATTTAGTCTTTGAAATATCAACAAATCCCTTCCTCCGTCTTCAGATGGCTTATTGGTTTTTCGAGAAATTCCTGCAGATCATTTTCCTGTAGATCAACCACATTCCGCCCTGTTCGCCTGCGTCCTCTGTGACGTGTGAGCGATTCCAACTGGCATTGATACCATTAACCGAACAGACGTGGAGCTGCCGCGAGCCGGCTGCTGTTCGCATGCCAAGTTCGATTTAGTGTCGGCCTACACTGCTCAGAGGTGCTCTGGAGCCGCAGCGGGCTAATCTTCAGCATGTGCTAACTTAACCTCAGGTGACTTCCTAACACCGTTTATCCACACAGGTAACAGTGTGGCGGTGGAGCGGTGGCCTGTGGCTTCAGGCTTTACTCTCTGTGCCTGGAATCTCAAGCTCTTCTTCCTCCAAAGCAGGATAAACAATCGTTGCTTTGGCCACAAATGAAGTGTCGGTGAACGTGTTGTTTAAGCTAATCCCCGTTTTACAGGGTTCAGCAGGTTTACGGGTGCACATTACCAACTTGTGCAATTATCAACCTCAGCATGTGGCTCCTATAGTTCCATGTTGGTGGGCCATGCACTACTCGAAACCCCCTGCAGGAATTAAACCTATAACACAGAGAAAACATAACCGTGCATTGAAAGAATTTCCATTAGTCAGGGTTTGAAGAAATGTTGCTTCAAAGTTTTAGTAGCGATGGAGACGAGAGGTTAAGAACGTGTGGTTGTGGACCCAACACTGAGTCTGGCACACGGTTCCGCTCTTCACCCATAATTAGTGTCATTAATGTGCAATTATGTGAGTCATGCTTTGCCCACGTTGGATCCAGTCAGTGTTTGTGCCGGAGCACGTCGAGAGCTGACTGGAGTCCAACATGCTGCCCGTCTTACCCATCTCACAGACGTGGTTTATCATGGAAACACTTTTCCAATCTCTTCTCTTTTCTTCTGATTTTCAGAATACATCTGGCTAAAGGGTAGATCCACAATTTTTACACGTTTAAAAAATTTCTGTCCATAATCAGCTCCCCTAGTGAACCCTGCATTTTGATAATTCCTCCTCCTTAATACATCAGTTTCCATCTCAATTTTAAGTGACTGGGTCTGAAGCTGATGTGATTTTGGTGCTTAACTCTTTTTCTCCGCTGCAGCTCAACAAAGAAAAACTGTCCTTAGGAAACACGCTGACCTGAAAAACACTGTGACTTTGGAAATTCCTCTCCTGAGTCGATTAATTCAGATTGCTGAGTTTTCATATTAACTTAAGATAAACGATGGAATGTGTTTTTGCTCACGAGCAGGACCCTGGATTTAGCATTAACACTGGAATATATTTTAATGTCCAGCAGGAACTAAACAAGATCCCGACTGTTATGGATTTTCAATTCCTAAATGTTGTTACCAAACCCTTTTGACAAATACATTTTTACAGTTTAACAATAAAATGTATAATAAATAACTTGATATAAACAAGTATTTGTGATTTCTATACATTAATCTTCATCCTTTCTTATCAGCAAACATAAATGCAGATACCAATATGGCCCATAAATACATAATAGCGTAGTTTTTAAATGTTCGTTTCATATTTTATCTTTAGTTTGAATAAAGGAGGATTACAGCGTCTTTGGTCTGGTGTTTTTTTTCCTCCTGAGGCTTAACACAGTGATGACCTGCACATCTACATCTGCAGCAGTCATCCGTCCGTCCAGCAGCAGCATCATCACCATGTGACACGGGGGCCCAGACTGGATTAGAGCCAGAGGAGAAAATCCTCTTCAAACACAACAATGCTCCGACTCTCGCTGGACCATTAAAGCAAAATCGCAAACACTGCTGTAGCTGTGTTGTGCTGGGATTGAAATTGAGATGATCTAGGACTTAATGCTCAGGTTGTGTCGTATAAAATGTTTCCATTATCTGACCGAAGTGAAACAGGAAAACTACTCGGCTGATATCTTTCAAAGATATATTAATATCCATATTGTTTTTCATTATGTGCCGATAAGAACACTTTTATTTTACAGAATAAACAATGCAGAAATCAGAAGCATTCATGTTTATATTGTAAAACTGTAAAATATCAAGCCTCAATTACATTTATGTATCATTTGGTTTGATAATGATCTTATGAATCATTACAAAATTGTATATATCGACCGATAATTCATTATCGACATTTTTTTATTCAGCTAATATCTGTATTGACCCGCAAAAATCTAAATTGGTCAAGCTCTTAATGCAATATAAAAAAAGCAATATTGGGTTATCTGTGATTATGGATTTATGATGCAGCCAAAACTATACTAAGATTAAAAAATATATATATGAGTCGGTATTGATAATTGTGATAAATGTCACATTATTATTTATTTTCAGTTCAGAGACTGAATATTGCTCCTGAGTGAAGGTTGTGGTTTTAAACTCTTTGTCTTTACGAGCTGAGAGTTGTGTTTGCACAATGCATATAACCAATCCATCAATATATATTAAACCTTTGCTATTGATTGATTGCAATAGTTATTGATGTTGCTTCATTGTGCAGCCCTGTGTCTCTGATGCATTCTGCAGCTCCTAATCTGAACAGTGTGTCTTTGAACACAAGCACATGGCGACCCAGACTCACTGGCGAGCTGACTATTAATAAAACCCTGTGCATACTGTACTGAAGATGACGGCACTCAGCGGCTGCCAACTCTCATGCTCCTGACGGCCAGACTGATCCGACCCGCCGCTGCTGCCTGCTGCTCCTCAAAACCTTTACACCTGACTTTTATCGCCTCGTGGACTCGAGCCGAAGGCGCGGACGCTGTTTTCTCGTCTGACGTCGGGCAGACAGACAAAAGAGAAAAACGCTTGTTAAACACTTGAGACCAATCGATGGTGGCGTTAAAAAAAATGACAGTCAAACCTTTGTGGAGATTCACGGCGCCGGTCGGGCTGAACGGCTAATTTGTCTCACTGAATAGATGCTATGGTACATATAATTATACAGTCGCCACATTGTCCTGTCATAACTGTTAAAGCTCTTGTTCCTTTTCCACGCTTTTCTTCATTTTTTTCACCGGTATGCTGCAGCGTTTATTCTAAATTACAAAAAGACTAAAAGTTGTACAATCTTTAGATGTTGTAGACCTTCCTACCTTTTCTAATTTCTAATAAACCTTTCATATTAAACCCAGTTTACTAATTAACCCCTGTACCTGCAGTTTAGTTGCCCCATCACTTTCCCCTCATATCCGGTTACAGGTTGACCTGATGCTTCAGCGAGTGTCATGCCAACAACATAAACACACACACGCGTCTGCCAGTACACATACTAGCACGCTCACTGCTGGTCAGGATTAGCCCTGGATAATGGGATCATAGATCACCACCTGCCGCTCCCCCCCACCACCCCCACAAGTCCGCTCATCTCGCCTTTGCCTCTTTATTCCTTCTGTTGATTCCTTAAATCATCACTGTCTCTTTTCTCTTTTTATACGTCCCTCCTCCTTCTTCTGACAGTCATAATGTGTGTGACTTATTTCAATAACCTTTCTCGCCGTCTCCTTCCTGTCTTTAAATAGCTAACACATTATCGCAGCGATGTGAAGTTCACCTCGGCTGAGAGCAGAATTTATCCCTGACCTTTCCCTTTTTTCGTATAACCCGTGCTGGGTCTTATTTATTTCCTTTTTCAGCAAATTCCCTCAATCCTCCTCTTTCTGTTCCTCCTGCAGCCGTGTCTTCCTCCTCCTATCGCTCCCATCATCCCATTACTGGTTTCCTCCCCTCGCGCTCCTCGTCCTGTGGCCCGGCCGACTCACTTGAGCCCAAATCCTCTTAAGGAAAAAGGCTTGGATGGGAATTCAATCGCTGCACCACAAGGATTGAACCAGATCAGGCTACAAAGCAGCAAAATCGTTCTCCACCCATCACCACCTCCCCCCCACCACCGCTCCTCACCCCTCCGCCCCATCTGCCTCTCTGTCCCGCTCCCTCTCTCCCCCCCCCCCCCCTCCCTTGGCTTTCATCTCAGGTGATAAAGCCTGAGCTCAGAGATTGGCATCCTGGATGGAGGA
The DNA here is from genome assembly GCF_009819705.1 of Hippoglossus hippoglossus. Lineage (NCBI taxonomy): Eukaryota > Metazoa > Chordata > Actinopteri > Pleuronectiformes > Pleuronectidae > Hippoglossus > Hippoglossus hippoglossus. The sequence continues at coordinate 4,929,320 of NC_047161.1, forward strand.
ATGTGGCACATCATCAATTTTTTCTCCCCTCCACAATGATAAGTGCATAAATGGCCGTATGCATTAACGGGGGTGAAAATGTGCTTCATTTGATTATGAACTCTGGTTATCTGGGTTTATACAAGTCATGTTTTTTTTTACATTTGTGTGATTTTTAAATATACTGAAGCCTTTTTCTGCAGTTTGTCCGGAAAATTGGGTTCAGCCATTTTCCAAAGTTTGTCTTTCACATATGAAGAACACAGCAGGAGATTTTTTGGGGTCAGACGCTTTCAGAACAACAACAGGAACATGCCCAGAATATTAAGGTGAATTGTGGCGTCTAACTAGAATATGCAGGAGGCAGGATAATGGCGTGTAAATACTGCTGTAGAAATCACGTCTTTGAGGTTGTATCTATACCGGTGTCTGTCCTTATCGTCCAAAAACGTCTTTACCATTTGACATATTCGTTTGCGTCTTCTAAATGAATGACAACTCTTTTGTCATCCTGAGATATTATCATTTGTGTTCTCTCATACAGCCCCTCTGAAATTTCAGGGAGAACGGTCAGGAAGCAGCTTGAGTAAACATAAATGGATAAGACCAGATTTTAGTTCTCAACGGTCAAATCACAGGAACGTTTTTGTTAGAATAAAATCGGAGCAAATTGTAATCGACTCAAACTCCTCACCTGTGTCCAACCTCCCCCCCCCCCCCCCCCCCCCCCTTCTCTCGTCCACCCAGTCAATCTTGTGTTTTATGTTGTGAGGAAGACGTGGGGGCAAACCTCTGACCCCCTGGAGTCCCCCACCGAGCTTTCATGTCGTGGTGTTAATGAACTGGTGATGAAGAGGTCTGGGGTTTTCTTTGGCAACAGGCTTGGTTAGAGTCACATGTAGACCCGCAGACGCTAGGTGCAACACAACACGCACACGCACACACGCACACAGTCACTTTCTTGTGCATGTACCTACAGTACATTAGCACAAAAGAAGTAGATGCAGGCATGGAGGCTAAACCCACACTCGGCCCCTGCTGGTTTTACAACACTAGCGAGACACACACGCTTTTAAAAGGCCCAGTTGATGGAAACCATTCCCCCTCATTGACAAAGTGACAGAGGAAACCAGACTGCGCGAGGTGTGTGAGACGTGTTCTGTGACACGGAGCGCTGGAGGATTGTGTAGCCGGGCCGCCGCCACTAATGGAAGAAACCGCTGACAACCCATCGATCGCAGGATATCTCTGCTATTGAACCGGAGAGAGAAAAAAACGTTCTTTGTATATTCGGCTTCCTAACAACTGACTAATTGGCCTGTCCCGTATCGACTGAATTGTTTTTACCTTTGACAGCTGGAATTGAATTGACCCTGCGCTCCGATTGTTAGAAGACAAGTTGATTAGCTTAGCACTAAGTCCAGAGCACATGATCAGTAATTAATGACATTGACGCCCTTTTGAGCCAGAAACTCTGTGCGAGGCCATTGTTGCAAAGATCAAGGGCACTGGGTTTGAAACACTTTATTTTACACGTTCGTTCTGTGCCAGAGGTTTGAAAGTCCACCGTGTTTTATTCCCCAGATTGAACTCAAGCGCTCAAGGATTTTTAGTGTATACGTTGTTTTCATCATGCAAATTTCACGAAGCGGCGTTCGACGATGCTCGAAGAACAAAGAGAGCAAGTGCAAAGCCTGCAAAGACATCGTGGGGCAAATGCATGCACATACACAAGGCCTAATTATAGTGATAGGAGTCAAACAACACATTCTAGCAGTGTGTGTGTGTGTTTGTGTGTGTGTGTTGACAAAGTGCAGTCAGTGATGCAGATCACAGGACTCTGAATGAACCTATGTGCTTCACCGGCAATTATGATACTTGTATACTCTGTGTGTATATAATGTGTAGTAGGATAGAGAATAACACACACATACACGCTTGTCTTTCCATATTTGTGTGGACATAATGCATTCTCCTAATCTATAAATAACTAAAAATCTAATCCCAACCCTGATTTAATCTACTTCTAACCAGAACCGGAAACCGAGTTTTAACACTCAGAAAACATTTGAAGTTGTGAGGATCGACACACAAAAGTAGTTGTCACAACCATAGAATGACGTGGACACACGCACGCACACACACTCAACGGCTTGATTTTTATCCATAATCATACAAATGTCCAGCAACACAATTAGTCCCACTGTGCAAACCTCTGCAGTAGCTATCAAAAGTGGAATGGTGCACATGCCTTTCTTATTAGTGCGATTACATATTTAAAAAGAATCATCAAGTCATCAGGACATTTTGACGACATCTATAGCGAGAATTGTGTATTTTGGTTTCAGAATCCTCATTCATTGAATGTATACAAGCCTCAGTTTGTTAGTTATTACGAAACTGTTGCTTACGTACCTTCCGACTGGAAGTATTTTGATATGTTTAACATTTGCACAAATCTGGAGACACACACACACACACACACACTCTCATATATCTACAAATATTTACATGTCCTCTCAAATATTCATTTCAGTGGACTTCTCCCCGGCAGCGGCAGCCGCAGCACCTGTGTTAGCACAGGAATGGTTGACATTGTAGGTCTGCTGCAGCTTCAAAGACGGCATTCATCCCTTTCCAGAGAACTGACTGACTCACTGACGACCTGTGTGTGTGTGTGTGTGTGTGTGTGTGTGTGTGTGTGTGTGTGTGTGTGTGTGTGTGTGTGTGTGTGTGTGTGTGTGTGTGTGTGTGTGTGTGTGTGTGTGTGTGTGTGTGTGTGTGTGTGTGTGTGTTTAGGGAGAAGGCCATTTTACTGCATACTGTAAAAGTGTGGATCATTGCTCAGGCTAAAGTAACACTGTTTGGGTTCATGAACACGTGGCAGCTCATGTGTTAATGCGTATTGACATGTCAGAGCTATGTGTGTGTGTGTATTCAAGGCACTGTATTGGCAATGTGTGTTTGCCCGTGGCACAGGTGTGTGTATGCACTGCGGAGATTTAAACAGTATTACCCACAGCGTGATAGATCTCAGCTGGTCGCCCCGCAAAGCTTTTGAAGTCATTACTGTTACGGTGGTTATGTTTATTTCAGAATATGTATTTTAATGCTAATAATTCTTTTCATCGGCCAAATCAAGCAGTTTTGACCCAGCATGTCTGCAAAACACTAAAAGCCTGCTTAGGACAGCGGGGTATTGTTTGGAAGAAAGCTGATTTAATTTGTGTTAAGAATATGAAAAATAATGAAATGTGACCTTCACAACCTACCAGAGCTCCAACACTTACAAAACCAAAAGATGTAAAAGATGTAAAATTTTCCGCAGCAGAAAAGACAAATTCTGTAAAATGTCTGGACCAAGTTTTCTGGACCTTTTCCACAGTTCATGTCTGAAAACCGCTGGAGAAAGGCTACAGATATATTTTGTATTTTTCTGGAATGATCACTAAGCAGCTAATAAAGTAATCAACTAATTAGTTTCTGCAGTAATAAGAAGATAAAGTAAATTTACCCTGATTCATTATTCCAACAGTAGATACAGTATAGCTCAACGTTAAGCTTCCACAAATAATTGTCGAAGCAGTTTCCATCCCCCCCCCCCCCGTCCTCTTAGCGGGGCCGTGTCCAAGGACATGAGATAAAGAGAGACCTGTGTTCTCTCCCTCCCAGAGTCCCGGGCTTGGCTCCGTCTGTGAGTCTTCCTCCTCCCCGGCCCTTTAAACCAGAAGACTCTTTCTGTGCATCAGCTGTGTGACGGCATCCAAACACAGCCGAGCTTCAGTTCTGGGCCACATGCTACCAGGCCGATCCCTGCGGACCTGCACCGAGGCTGCAGGACGTGCATATATACGAGGCGCACATGCATTTAAATAGAGTGAGGATGTATATGCACACATTGCTGCCCACTGAACTGAGGATTACAGAGCAGGCACAAAAAGATGGGAAATCATGCACCGGCACTGATGGGGGGGTGTTATTCAGGCTCTCTATTCTCCTTTCTCTAATTTACACTGCAGCTCCTGGGAGGCATTCTGCTCAGTTAGCAGCATAACTATTCATTTCCTGCTCTCGCATAGACAAAATGCTCGGGTCTCGTACAGTGTGCACCTGTGGGCTGAAAGGTAAGATTCTCTGTGTATTACTATGATGCAGGTGAAGGCTAGAACAGCTGCAGTGTCAGGGCCAAGGGGAATGAGGCTGTGATGGAGGAGCAGAGGTCTGATTAGCGTCGTTTTATAGAAGAATAGTGAGCGAGAGAACAAGCGTCCGATGCCCATGATCTCAAGGTTAAGTGGACGATGCACAACACGAGTGGTTTGCAGCTTCGAGTTGTTGGGATGTGAGAGAGAAAAGCAGCCGAGGAGGTGTTTGGTTCTAAAGGTTACCATGAGAGCCAGAGGTGGCTATTAATTAAAGCAGGAAACTGATGATGTCCATGAAAAATCTCTCTCTGAGTGTGTTTGTGCGTTTCTGTTTATGTCAGCTGTACATTCCAGGTACCTGACATCCTGTGCTGTCGGGTGTTTGTTTTGCTTCTGACCAGAATGTCTGTGAGCTGGTTTGTAAAGACGCAGGTTTGAAGATGTCAGCTTTGCGCTTTAGGAAGTTTTGACTTTGGGACGTTTTTGTCCATTTTATAGAACAAATGATAAAAGTTCCTTGATCACCCTCAGATACATAAACCATGCACATTTCCTGCAAACTGTATAGTTACTAATAATTAGTGAATATATCTAATTTAAAAGTAGTATTTCTTCCATGATGTCATGGTCTTGTCACTGTCACGTCTTACACTAAACAAATACTAAATGTAAGTATTTAAGACCCTGGAGAACATCATTAAAAATATTTTGCCATTATTATTACCATTTTATCTACCAGTAGATTTATATATTATAAATTTTATGTGTAAACCAGAATAAGGACTGTGAAAGGACCCCAAAAAGTGTCAAGTTTAAGACATCACTTTTAACCATGCACATGCAGAGCGTTGTAAGAACTCAGCTGCAGTTTATTGGATTGTGCATTGGACATTTTAACCATTTAATTGTCCAGCGTTGTTTCCACTCGTAAATCAAGTTATGTCCGCACGTGGATCTGAGGCCACAGTTTACGAACCTGAGGGCATGAGACTGTGACTCCGACAGCGTGACCTATAAACCCACGGTGGCTCCATAGCCCATACATTTAAAATTTCACGATATGTTTGGGGCCGTAAGCCTTTATTTGCCAGGACAGACTTAAGCGTGAAAGACAAAACCTGGCGACTAGACTCAAGCCTCCGTACGTCCCCGCTTAACCAGGTGAGCTACTGGGCGCCCTCATACCTCCGTACATTTGGTATAGTAACACTTGACCAGTACTATCAACCCATGAATGGTCAGCTTGTGGCCTTCACTGCGAACAGAGGTCTTAGCTGTCGGTAAAAACCTCTCTGCATTTATCAGCTCTTGTTAAACAGACGTCACTTCTTCATACGGCTGCTCACATTTGTGTGTACACAGCTCGAGTCCCTGCAGCAGAATGAACCTCTGATATGTGGTATTCATGATATGGGCTGGTGCTATCACTTCGAGCTAAGTGGAGAAACTCCAGATTGTTCCCATGCTGCGCCTTAGTGCCTTCGGGTTACTGGAGGCTTTTGAGATACAGAATATGAAACCTGTTTTATATAATGTACTTAAATCTCTCTCTCTCTCTCTCTCTCTCTCTCTCTCTCTCTCTCTCTCTCTCTCTCTCTCTCTCTCTCTCTCTCTCTCCGCGTCTGTGCTGCTCTACATTTACTCAGCTCCAGCTTTTCTGTTAAGCTTCATATTTCTCTCCTGTCTGGAGGGAAGAAAGCTGCTGTGCTGCAGCAAATCGTACCATTCCCCCCCCCCCCTCCTCAGCACCAGAGATGACTGGAAGGTGAAGCCCATTTCCCAGAGTCTAGAGTTTCACAGCTGACAAAGAATCTCGGCTTTCCCGTGCGTATCAGAGGCCGGTGGACGGGCGAGTGGGGGGGGGCGTAGAGCAGGGAGGAGGAGAAGGCGGGATTCAGCGGTGCTCGCCACCAGGCCTGGGAATCTGCAGGGCTCCTTCATGTGCAGAAGGCAGAAAGAAAGGCAGTTACGGTCCACGGGACTGGATACCACAGCACTGAGGTATTCTCTAAATAGGGCCATGTTGAAGCCACATGAGCCCCACATTGTTCCCCCCCTTTTTTTTTTATGAGTTCTGGCAGCGCTGAAGGAGAAATTTCACAGCAAGAAGGTTAGCATTAAGTTTACATTAAATCCGATCAGGGCCTCCCGAGAGCCGCTTGGCAGAATCAGACGGCCTTTAATTAGAGCGGCGGGTTATTTAGTGGTGAAGTAGATCAGCGGTAATGTCTTGCAGCACGTGAGGAAATTTTTATTCTCACATCCACACACGCTGATCTAAAGCTGCAGTGAGGATGGTGCACTTCTCTTTTTTACCTAATTGTCGTGGCGGTGGTGGCATTTTCCATTGTTTCCTGCATTAGCCTCCAAACACAACTGGACATGTGAGGCGAGAGCGAAATCGGCGGCCTGTCAGCATGTGGCTGTTTTTCTTGGAAGCCATGAAATTGTCTTTCTTCCTGTTGGGAAGCAATACTGCGAGGGAGGAAATCACAGCCGCTCCATGTTGTGACTTACTGGTCTGTGGGAATGAAGCACAGAGGAGCGTGTGGCGCTGGTTCCAGAGCAGCACGTAATGATCGGCAATGACCCGCCAATCTCAAGCTCTTTTTGTTTTTCTTTTGTCACAATTAAATCTCCGGTGTCAAGGTTTTTAAAAGTGGACTTTACTGGGCCAATGTCTGCACCAAATTTCTTTGTAGGAGACAAATAAACAAAAATCACAAATGGAAACTTCATGGTGGTGTTAGAGGACAAGTCAGGAGATCAGCAAAGTCATTAATAGTCATTGTCTTGATAACATTAATGCAGATTTTGGAAAAATGTAATGACTCCTAAAATGCCACTTTATTACAAGTTATTATAAATAAAAAGAAAACACAAATATGTCGAATATTAAGGATATAATATATAATTAAGAACATAAAAATGATCTGTTAATATAAATGCAGATACGATCTTATCTGTGAAAGGTTCATATAGACTCATAAATCAGTTGTGCTCTAGAAATTACGAGAATGGGTCATAATTTCACTTTCTGCCCTTATTCTTTATTTCCGTCATGTCCATTTAGCAGCAGCACTCGCACAGAAAGGTCTGTAGTCCTGCAGTGTTTGCTTTATCTTTGTGAGGACATAAAGTTGTGCTAATGCACCCGTTAAAGACTGGTCTCATCCTTTTAATAACGGCGTGCAGGACAGTGTTAGAGGAAAGGGTCAGTCGACCTTTCATCTGTGTTCTCATGTGAAAAGCCTGGACAGAGCGATGGGTTATATCAGAGATACTGCAGCTGAGAATACATATTCCGTGTATACTTGAACTAACTCAAGGTAATTTGCAGTTGCAATGACAATCACTGATGTATGGTATAAAACCACAGCTCACAGCTGCACACTACCTGTCCAGCACGAAGCAGTGGGAGTCCACGTAACTGAGTAGCTGCTGAACACATTTAATTATGTACTAGCTAGTAAAGAGAGCCAGATGTTTTTCTGCCCGAGCCAGGTGTAAAACGGTATTAAAAAGCTATTATTGTTCTGCGATGGTGTATGATTAAAAGTGTTTGGGAACATTTTTTATTTTTTTATTTAGTCTTTTTCATCACTGACTCTGCAGTCAATAAAAACAATGAGTGATTAATCGATAGTCACCAATGTTTATGTCCACGCTCAACATATCTGTGGTTCCAGCTGCAGAACCATTAGTTTATTCATTAGGGCATGAACTTTAAAAACTGGACAAGAATATATATTTTTCAATTTTAAACAAATGCTAAATAATCTGTGTTTCTCATACACATCACTCAAACAGGAGCAAATTGTGTTTTTACTTGGGTCTATTTTCAAACGAGGATTAATACCTATGTGGTTGTGCCAGTGGGTATTTACAGCAGCAGGATTAGGTTTGAAATCTTCTTTATTGCAATAAAAATAATAGAGTGGTTCATTTAAATGTTTTTAGTGGAGAACAGAGCACACACCTCCGCCAAAGCCCAATAATCCCCCAGTGAAACCACATGTATATTATTTGGATCTGCACCAAATTGCACACACTCACGTTAGGTATTAGTCCCCAAATATATCAGATTAGTTTTTTGGGATCTGCCCCAAAATTTAATGACTTCCTTCATGGCCCATGTTCCATTTCGTGGAAATCAATGCATTCGTTTTGGACATAATCCTGCAAACAAACAGATATATAAATAACGGGCCCTTAAAGTGACCCATAGCTTTCACTGTACGTTGCTCACGGTGCAGTGTGGTGCAGACAGTCTTTGAGCGCCCAGAGCTAGAAGCTGCCCCTGCTCCCCCTCACGAAGGCGCTTGAGCCCAGTGGAATGTGCTGTATGGCTTTCTATGTCAGATGGCCGTTTGTTTTGGAATCAGAGACGATATGAATCTGAGCTGAAAGCTCCCACATGCTCGGCTTGTGCTCAGGTTGTTGAGGGGGGCCTTTCACCTACCGAGGCAATGTGATCTAATCTGGAGGGAGGAGGGGGTAAATGAACAGGGTCAGAGGGGGTGGGAGGAATTTTCCAGAGGATACTGTACAGTGTTGAGCTTAGTCAAATCAGTGTCACTCTTTCAAATCGTTTTTTATACTTATTTGTGTGAAGCTGTCAGTGCTGGGTTGACTTGTATTATTTACCTATTTAGAGAGAAATGACTGGAATTCTATGAATTTGTGTTATATCCCAAATTTTCCAAGTTCCAACGAATTTCACACCTTTCACCGAGAACAGCAGCGCGACCAAACCGTCCCATTTCAAAGGCTCCCTGAGTTATGAAGGCTCTAACAGGTCAATCCTCTTCGGGGGCCAACCTATCCCAGTATTTATTTTTGCTTCGGTGGCAAACGTTGTTTTTTTTAAAGTAAGTAAAAAACCAGGTGGCATTAAAACTTTTTTCCTCGTGTCCCACTACCAGCTCTGTTGCTCGGCGACAGGGGCCAGATCGGGACAAGCTGGTGTCGCAAATCACAGAAATCCTCCGTTGTCCAAACCGACTTCTTTCAGTTCGGCTTTTGCGGTCTACGTGGAACACGGCTAACGTAACATTACTGGCTCACTTTACTGATCGGTCAAGAATGCATGCAATAGGTCACGCTGATGGTGAGCGCCCTCTGCTGGATCACAAGGCGTAAGACTGCGTGTTGCACTTCTAGAGATTTAATTCAAACATTAACGTCCAAATATGAACTCCAAAAAGTGACCTAGCGCCAAATGACAACACAAGGATGATATTTTACGAGATTTTAGAGAGAAACTCGAAACAGTTCCTACGATGAGAAAGCACTTGTAAAAAAAAAAAAACTTGTTTTGAACAGGAAGAAACTTCCGACTTAAGAAGTGGAAGCTCAGGTGCTTAAGCGAGGAGGCAAGTAGATGTGTGAGCCATAAAAGTCAACTCCAGACGACGGCTCTTATTTTATCTTAGTCGCACTCTTTTTCCACATTTCCTCTCTGTCTTGGCCCCCCCACCCCGCACACACACACACACACACAAGCACACGCACACGTACCACAACTCAGCTGGAGTAGCTCCAGACCTCAAGGGCTCGGGGAGAGTTTGATTTGTGTTGACTTCCGGCAGGAACTCCCCCTCTCCCCAGCCCGCAGCTCAAAGACTATCAATTAGTTCCTTATTATGATCCCTGGGAGGGCAATAAAAGTTAGAGTGGGTTCAAAGAGCACAAAGGCACACACACACACACACACACACACACACACACACACACACACACACACACACACACACACACACACACAGGGTACAGACTAACTTTTTCTAGCCTGTAAGAGTTACGGTCTGACATCCTGACTCCTGTAGGTGGCTGTTTCTGCCTGTTCTTCCGATTTTACATTTCCCAAACAATGCTCACCACCCACACACACAGAGACTTTATTTTCCTCCCAGCAGTTTGTTCACTCATCAGCAGGTGTTCGACAAATGTAATGTTTGCCAGCTCCGCGTGTCTCTAATAACAAACACCATCACAAATCCAGCTGTTCTTTCATGCACCGATCATGGAGCCGTGTTGATGTCCGATACTTCTTGGATTCACCGGACCCAGTTTGTCGTCATGATTGGCCGCCAAACCAAACACTCCCCCGACTCTGTCACTCCTCTCCTGCTGCTCATTACAGCTACTACAACACATCAGGGAGGCTATTGTTCATTTCCTCTGCTCCTTCCTGTCACAATAGAGTTGCAAAGCAGGAGGATGTTTCTTTAAAATCCCATTTGAAGGATTTCTCCTCAACACATAGACAAAGATCTCCAGGATAATTAAAGACACATCTGAAAGTGTTGGCAAGTGTTGACATGTGGAGGGAGTCTGGTTCGTCCACAGCAGATTGACACAGGTTGCCTGCCACACTGTGTTGCTCCGTCGGCCTTCTATATGGATCTGTGGCAAGCCGAGTAGAACAGATAAAGTGAAAGCCAGCAGGCCTCTCTGCCACCTTTACTTTGTTAATTAGGGATTATCACATCCTGACACACACACACACACACACACACACACACACACACACACACACACACACACACACACACACACACACACACACACACACACACACACTGGCCCTTCCCACATTACTGAGTTCTCTAGATGCAGATATTTGTTTGGATATGAGCTAATGGCTGCTGTAGCTTCATATTTAATGGACACATATAGAAGTGGTGGCAATCTTCTCATGAAACTTGGCAAGCAAGTGGTAAGCAAGTTTCCAAACCGCTGTGACTCTTCTTTTAAATATGAAATTGCAGTATGGAGATAGTTAGCTTAAGGTACGACAAAGATTCAGAGGGAATCGGACACAAATCATTAATAGGACTGGATTTTTACACTTAGACACATGTACGTGATGTAGCCAGAAAGTGGTAAATAGTTTTGTCCAAGATGTTGACCTGTGCTCATGTTTCCCTGAAAAATGAGTTAAATAATAACTTTATCATGAAAACCGTTGCTGATTAATCTTCTAAATTGTTCCATTCGTGTCAGTACTGTCTCACCAGTGTAGCTTCACTAACTTAGGCAATGTGCAACAAAAGAGTGAAAGTGTGTTGAATTAAATATAAGAAAAAGAGGAGGCACGTGTGTAAGTGCAGTGGCTGATAAAAGTGCGTTCGCTGGAGACAATCCGATGAATTATAGAGAAGTTACGGTTGTAAAGCACAATGCCTTAAACCTGCTGGAGTGACTGTGCTTAGAAAGCAGCGACGGCTGTTATTTTTTCCTCTGTTGTGGTTTTTTTTGTTTCGTGTTTCCTACGCTTCTTGCAGTTCTGAGCGAGACTTCAGGAACTGGAACCAGAGCTATCAGCAGACCGACAGCGGGAGGATCTGAGACGCTGTCTGTCTGCTGGCCCCCGTGCACTTGTTTTCCGCTCTTTTCCTCCCTCTGAAGCCGGTGTTATGATGTGTTTCTGTGTATTCCTCTCATGCCTTTGAGATGTGAGAGCTGGATTCGGGGGTTTGTGTGTCTGTGTTGGCACATGTGCGTGTCCCATGGGTGCTTTCATGGATACGCAGATGTTCAAGTGTGTGTGTGTGTGTATGAGTGTGTGTGTGTGTGTGCATTCCTTTGAGGAACACTTTTTTTTCCCCCCCTGGCCTTACTCGGAGATGAGCTAATATTTGTTGAGTTCGAAGCGAGCGCAGTGTGTCAACAGTAGAAAGTCTGGGGCCCTGGGTTGGTTCAGATGACTCCATTTCCCTCCATATGTATCCCATCATCCCCTCCGTCCATCTCTTATAAAAAAGGAGAGAGCGACGCAGATATCACCCTCACACACTCTCAGATAGTGTAAGCACATGCAGGCCTGGTGCCTTTCAAGCCCCGCTAGGCATGGACATGGTGATTCTGACAGGCTTTTAGCACAGCAACCTCCCGGCTACAGGATTGTCTGCAGCAGCGGCTTCTTTCCCTCCCTCCCTCCCTCCCTCCCCTCATCCTCTCTACCCTTTTGTCAACTCTACTCTCTCTTTTATCTCCTCCTCAATCCCTCCTTCTATGTCATCTGCAATTTGTTGTGCAGCTCCTCGCCTCTGCTTCAGATTTTCAGGTCAAACTGACACACACAGATGGACGGAGGCAGCCGCACTTCCTGCTTATTAGTTCATTAGCAGGCAAGAGATGCCAGTTACCGCAGCCCCCCTCACAGCTAATAGAGGGCACACATCGCAAGCTGCTAGCTCATTATGGCCGCTCTGCTACCTTCCACTTGCTCTTTCCTCGTCCGTCCGTCTGCTCCTCTCACCGTCTGTAAACTTGATCCGACTACTTTGTATCTGCTTGTTAAAAAGTGCTTAAATGAGGCTGTCGCTGAAAGTGTGCAAACTCGTGAATCCTCGAGTGAGTGACTGCTCGAGAAGGCACAAAGCTCCACTGGTTAGAGTCGGATAATAAAGGTTAAAAGAAGAATTGAAAGTAGAGTGGAAAAATCTCGCTCCACAGTTTGACTGGAAATGAATTTGATCCCTCATATCTTCAAAAATATTCCAGAAACCAGAGAGCTGACTCAGTAATGCCAGTTGAATAGTAAAAAGTTAAAGTAAATAGTTAAAAGTAGATAAACTATAAGGTTTTTCGAGCATGAATGGCTGGCTCCTCCCCTCCTCCATGTTAGTGGATTGGACATGGAGCAAACTAAAAAGTCAAAATAATAAAAAGTTTCGTCAAATAATCTTTTCCTCAAAGAGGGTTTCTGTCATTTCCAATAGTTCTTATCACACCGATGTATGTTCAATTGTTAATTTTTCTAAGAAATTTGGTTTTGATTTGTTATTTGATGCCATTAAAACAAGGTAAAATGTCATAATTGACTCTGTATCGGTGCAACCTTGTTACCATGGCTCCATCCCCAAATCCCTACTTCAGACACCAGCTCCAAATTATGTCTTTGGAACAAGATGGCAGAATTTGTTTCCAGGATATTTTTTAATTTTCTTTTATCATACACAGTTATATCTTTATTTGCTTATGTGCAGGTTTGTGTGCGATGAGGGCAGCACACATGTGGTGGATTTCTATATATGTATGAACCTTGGCCCTCTTTCTTACTCACTTGTTTGTGCACAAAGGCAAAGCCGCTTTGAGCATGTGTGCGTTTGTTTGTGTGTGTGTGTGTGTGTTGTACTTCTTACTAAGTGTCACTCAGGGGCTTTGATGTTCGCCTCCCTCTTCCTCTGCTTCTGTGCTTCTCTCTGACGCTCGGTCTTTTTTTAGTCCACTACGAGGTGTTCAGCTCAAAGAATGACACTCGTCAGAGCAGGACCGGTGGGAAGTTGAGCCTCATTTATGGAGAGCGACTGAATGTGTTTCTTTGATGCTCATAGTTCCCAGAAAAACCTCAGCATTTATTACTGGTTGTCATAGTGAAGATAAGCAAGCTTCTTCCACTCTGCAGCGTGTTTACTGTTGATTTCTGTGCACAGATAATGTTTGGTTTACATGTGAGCATATAGAGTAAGATCAAAACTAGAGCATATGATACTGGGATCATAACATACTGTTGATTATTCCTACTTGTTATTATTCAAGCCTCATAGCTGAGCCAGATCACAAAATCTTAATCTCCAGTGCAAAAGAATGATAGATAGATTTTTTTTTAAATGACAAACACAATAAAACTTTTATTTGAATCCGCTAGATCTGCGTTTTTATTAGGATTCATATCAAAGAGCATTCGCAAGATCCCTCAATTATTCTTCAAACAATTTGTGAAAGTGTCAAAAACAATGCCCTGTTCACAAAATGTCTAATTGATATGTTAAGGGAGTGATACAAAGATTGTTGGATTTGCACTGTTGTCCAGGTCTTGAGGTTTATTATCTTATGAGCTATAACATTAACTGTCAAGTTTAATGAATGATGATATAGCGCGGGAAAGGGCGCAGTTTTATGTTTCCAAGGAGGGATGAGTCAGTTATCTATTGCTGTATAATAAATGGGAATCTGAAATGTTTTCTCCACCGTGGGAAACCTAACATTGATCGCCTAAAAGAAATAATAAGTTGCTAATTACATATTTCCAACTGGATCAATTAATCATGTTCCTCCCTTCCTGAATCTATTCCACAATCGGTAGGGGGTTTTCCGGCCCTGTGGAGCAGAGCAGCCGTGCCGCAGTGAAGTAACCTTGTGGTTTTCGGTGTTCCCTCTGCTGTACTTGTCAGCGGATTGATGTCTGGTTCAGCTCAGAGACTGTGATAAGGGCAGAAAGCAGGGACTACCTGTAAATGTCACTGGATTGATAAAGAGAGCAGAGTTTATCAGGGCTACTCTGTCTGTGCACACGTGTGTGTGTGTGTGTGTGTGTGTGTGCGTGTGCGTGTGCCAGCGATGGAGAAAGTCGAGCTTTATCAAGTTTATTGCCCGTGCGCACACACTGGCCAGTTTGTGGCTGTGATTCAGATAAAGTCGGTGAAGTTTATCAAGGTCAAACAGAGCATTTCCTCCTCTCAGATCTGTCTGGATTCGGTGGGAGTTGTGTGGCTTGTGCAGTCGGACCTCTGTAATCCAAGTGCTTTGTTTTAACTGTTGAAACACGAAGATTACAGAGGAGACTGTGCAACCTCAAGCTCCAAATAAACAGAGCCACTGAACACTAGGTGCACCTTCTTTTATCTTGTTCTAAACTCGACGGCAAACAAGTGGACTCCCTTAGAATTTCAACGTGTTTATTGAGTATAATTACATATATTTATCATCTTCATATTCTTCTGCACCTTATTCTGTTGAATAAAGGTTTTTATATCGTAACATATCTGCTCACGTAAACAATACAGATACGTCTGTGAAAGGTTATTTTCAGATTTTATCGGCTGGGCTCTAATTTGAATTCATCCAACTCTGGGAGCTTGTGATTGGCTCTTTTTCTCTTTGCTGTACGACAATGAAAAAGTGAAAAATCAAGAAAATAATCCTTAAATTCATTGATAATTTAAATAATAATCAGTCTGAGACTTTATATTGGATCCTAAGGGAATTTAAAGAAAGGAAAAATAGAACTATAATTGGCTCTGACTCCTGGAGCATCACATAAGATTCATCCCTTAATATAATTAACAAGTCCTGTGAACATGTTCTCATTGGAGCGATAATATCTTTGAACTCCGCATCAAAGAGCCCCAGTGGGAGTCAAAGCCACATTGTCATTACTCCATCTGCTTGCATGTCTGTGTGGTGTCATGGCATGTTCTCAATTGCTCCCACTAATGTGTGTGTATGTGTAATCAATGAATCGATGAATGCTTGCATGCATTTGTAAAACACGTCCGCTGATGCATGCGCGTGTGTGTGTGTGTGTGTGTGTGTGTGTGTGTGTGTGTGTGTGTGTGTGTGTGTGTGTGTGTGTGTGTGTGTGTGTGTGTGTGTGTGTGTGTGTGTGTGTGTGTGTGTGTGTGTGTGTGTGTGTGTGTGTGGCCTCTCTCTCATTAGTGGCCTTTGTCACCATTTGATCTGCAGCCTTGCCTCCTCTTTGCCCCATTGTGCTGGTATCATCACTGCATAAAGACCTGCGGACCACATGCACCAGTGCATCGGCGGAGAGGGGGGGGGGGGGGGGGTAGGTGGTTGTGTTTGGAGGAAAACAAGGCAGGAGAGGTTAAGATAAAGTTGCTTTGAACAAATTCTCTCTTTGATCAGGCGGCTCAGCGGTGAAAGGCCTTTAAGTCAGCGGCAGTCGCGAGAGGAGAGATGGAGAAACGCATTGTTCTGTTTCATCTCGCCTCTGTCTTCCCTTCTCTCTCTTTCACACTGTTGTTAGCTGTGTATACTCCCTGCTTCTTTGTTATGGAGAGTGCCAGGTCCTTTCTTTCATGGCTCCACAAAAGCACACACATATGCACACACACACAATGACTCCAAAGCATTACTGAACACACTCGCATTAGAATACTGGCTGTAATTAGAAAATGCAGAGGATGGAGCAGGGAGGCAACAGAAGCATTTTCTCCGTCCGTCATTGAAGTCGCTTATCAAGAAGGAAGCTGAGGATTTTCTATCACTAGAGATTGAATATATTTGGATTTTTGACTGTTTGTCAAACAAACCTGAAGATGCTGCTTTGGGTTCTGTGAGATTGTGAAAGGGATTTTGTGTTGGGACTTTATTATTTATTTAGTTCAACTTTAATTTTATTGGGCCCAAAGGGAAAACTGCACTCAGTCCTGCACACATACACTTGAACACAAGATACGTAAACCAATTGATTATTGGATGGATTTCTAGGGGCCGATACCGATATAACAGCCATATATATATATATATATATATATATAAAAATAATTGTTGAAAGTGCTGTTGTCAAACCCTTATGATGAACAAATGTGCTTTAGGTTTGTTAATTCACTGTTTAACCATAAACTTTATTGCAAATAACCTTAAATATTAAGGACACACGTATATAAAACTCGTATTAAGAAAATAAATTAAACATTTTTTTACCTGAAATATCAGGTCAAGCACATCTTTTGTACAATGTTTATTCTGTTTATAATGGGTCTATAAAAGGCCCATTTCATCATCCAACCGAAAAATGATTGGGGCTATAATATAAAACTACGTCAAAAAATGCTGTAATTCACATAAAACATCATCTTCACATTTTTCCCACTAATGGAAAAAAACAGATCATCCACAAACCAATTACCAGTTGTAATACTGTGGCTGTTTCTCGGCTGTACTGTACCTGCTGCTTCCAACCAAGGAGGGGGGGGGGGGGACATTTCTCTTTTTTTCCTCAGCTTTCTCACATTTTTTGCACCTAACAAAGAAAAGAACTTATTTCCTGTCGAGCCAATTGATTATTTCCTCCAATCCGGCTTCACTCAGCCTCAGATTTATCAGCTCTACACGCACAGAGCAGTGGAAGCCTGGATGTGTTGCAGCCAGCTTAATGGGTGCCACACAAACACACACAAACGCACACACAGACACACGCACACACACACACACACACACTCTCTCTCTCTTTTGTACCTTTTTTCTAAAGCAGGACTATCAGTATAGAAGGGGCCGTACAGCCCACCACTGATTGGTGAATAGGAGTTGAATGGATGTTGCCATGGATGTGTTTATATCTATTCCAGTCACACACACACACACTCAACACCTTTAATATTCCTGTGTAGCATGCACACACACACTTATATAACAGCAGTCATGTGTAGGTTTCCAGCATATTTCTAGTTCTCAGTGTGACAAAAGTCTTATTTCCGAGTTTTTTCTTGTGGTCTCATTAGAATCTCACCGTGTGACGAGCAGCTTTCTAAACAAACAGGCCTTGTTAAACTGTTCAGCCAGTTACTCCATTAAGCTGGAACACAAACATTCCCACTGGTTGGGTGCGTTGTCTTGGTAACAAACGGTAGCGAGGGAGTGACGAAACGCTGCGATCGCTTCATCTGATCATATAACAGGGACGTGATGTGCTACAGAGGATGAATCCCACTGATTTTTTGTGATCGTCTGACTTTTCCTGTCGGTTGACATTTGCGGTTTTGAGGGAAATCAACTGACACCTGCAAAAGTGATGACATGACGTTTCTCTCCGGGTTTATAGCATGAAATAACCAATCAAAACAAACGTACGGGAAAAATGAATACTTGAACAAACATTATTGTGATAACAACTACCCTGAAATGACTGAAAGCATCTTTGGTGTGCGTTTTTGACCTTTTGGTTTGGTGCAAGTCCCATCCACTAACATGGAGGAGGCTGGAATTATGACCTATACAGCAGCCGGCCACCAGGGCGGCGATCACAACACTTTGGCTTCACTTTTGGGGTGATCTGTTCATATTCTCGTCTAAGAGACAAACGCCCAGCTGAACATTTGTGTTTGCACTAATTCCCTCTTTATAGCTGCTGCAGCACGACCGACTGTCGGGCTGGTTTTGGCTGCACTTAGCGGCCCGTGAGATCTCGGGATGGCGAATTTAGCAAAGATTTGTGCTGCTCGAGTCGCGCTAATGATACAAGCTTTGAATTGCTACCCGAGAGGTTTCGTATATTTGCCAATTAAAGACATAATCAGTCACTGAAGTGCTGGTCTCAAAGCGGAGAGGGTGTAATTAATAATTTAAAGGCCAGAATTAAACAGTGGCCACTTCGGATTCATATTTAGCTGAAACTCTGAAATGGAGAAAGTGTTCTGTGTGGCACAGGCGCAGAGAAAATGTCTCACATAGACATGAGTCCTCACCAGCATTATCTTGTGGTTTTTGCAGATAGCAGAAGCAGCCAAGTCGTCCTCTCAGGCTGATGACTTGTACCTGGATGACACAGGCTCAGGAGGTTATTACCCTGAAGATGATGACGACTTTAACTCAGGGTCTGGCTCAGGTAAGACACGTTTACACACACACACAAACACACACACGAACACAGGCAATTACCCCCGAGGTGTGATGACATTCATTTCCAAGTCTGCTGCCGGTAAGTTTTATGAACCGAGAAGTTTTTCCTTCTTTCAACTGTAGAGTAAAGTTGTGCCAACACTTCCCCCCTTCCTCCCTCCCTCCTCTCTCTTCCTTCTTTATTTCCCTCCTTCCTCTTCCTCCCCTCGTCCTCTCTTTCTTTCATCGCCTCTCTCTTCCTCTCACTCGATTTGAATTGAGATTGCCTTGTCACCCCGGCCGCCCGTGGGCAAGTGTGCAAATTTTCAGATGTCTTTTTTATTAGCTCCTCTGCTCTGCTTGCTCGAAGCACCTTTTTTTTTTTTTTTTTAAATCACTCCTTCCTCGGTCAAAA
This sequence comes from Hippoglossus hippoglossus, assembly GCF_009819705.1. Lineage (NCBI taxonomy): Eukaryota > Metazoa > Chordata > Actinopteri > Pleuronectiformes > Pleuronectidae > Hippoglossus > Hippoglossus hippoglossus. Next base: position 4,948,208 of record NC_047161.1, read on the forward strand.
GTAGCTGGTCTCCTTGAGGGAGGTGTAGAGCTGCAGAGGGAGAAGGTCACGTCAGGTAAAAGGAGGACAGTGATCAATAGCACTTCCAATACTGTATATAACCTATAGCTCTGCTCGGCTGCATCTTTGAACTGTAAATCATGCATTAAAATCTATAAAGTGTGAAGTTAAGTGAGACAAAGTACTTTGATTCTCTGGATATGAAATATTAATCACATGAATGCCCATATTTTACCTCTTTGCACATTAACACATCGCTGCTTTAACGTTTTTACATGCCCTGAAGAAAATAACCATAACAAGTCATACATTACTTTAATTTTCACCAAGTTTAGCCTCTCAGACATTTTATTCCCCCGTCATTGAGCAACATTATTTACCTGTCATCCTCCTTTTTTTTTTTTGTATCTCCCAGGAGTGGGTGAAGAAGTGGTGAAGGAAACGGTGACTATCAGCACGGTTTATTTCGAGCCCAATGCAGCACAGCCCACCCAGGACTCCACCAAAGATTTCACTCCCAGGGTGGACTCGGCTACGGTCAGAGAAAAGACACGCGACAGCACGCCCAGGAAACCATTCAGAACAGAGGTAAGAGGTTCTGTGATATCGACAGGACGGCAAACAAGAATTGATTCTGTATCTCGGCTGAGGAGCTGGACACAAGTGAGCAAGAGAAGAAAGAAAGTGGTGACTTCTTTTTAGAGGTTGTTTAAACCGTTCTCAAATAAAAACTATAACAGCTAGAACATTCATTCTTCTTGTAACGGGAAGCTGAAGCCACCGTCCTTAACGACAATTGCAATACTTGTATCGTTTATGATGGTTGATTGACTTAAATGAACCTTTAGCTTATGTTGCTCAAAGTTTATCGATATGAAGCATTTGAAGATACTCAAAGAAATCATAATAAGCAGGAAATATCAATGTAGGCTCAGGCTGAACATTTTCTATGTCCGAGTCCAAGGGGTTAACTTAAAGGATTTAAACGCAGGGTTCTTCACTTTGTGTTTGAGAGGTAGATTAGATGATCGCCACACTCTCATTTATGTCAGATTAAAAAATGAGTTGAGGTGTTTGGATTAGTTTAGTTAAAATGAATGGATGCAGGGGGAAACAGCTGGTGTCTGTCCAGAGCTTAAAAAGAAAGGAGGTTCTAAAGGCAAAATTTAAACTCTTGCTATTTGCTTCATTACAAGCAGATATGTGATGATATTATGGATTTTATTGTCATTAATAATCATGGTTTTATTTGTTACATACCCTCTTTGTGTCTCGTGGTGCCTCCACCGAGCGTTTCCCCTGTTAGGAATAATCACGGTGGCTCATTTCTAACAACCCCAGACTCAACAGAGCGGCCCAGCACCTCACCGTGTCTTTATCTGACCCAGTATATGTCATCAAATCCCTTGTAATACCAGCAGCTGCGAGGTCGCTTTCAGGACAAAGATCAAGTGCGCACGTCAATTCTCAATGTTTTTTTTCGCTCCATTGCAAAAATATGCAGGATTACATCTCCCTTGGATATAATCACATATTCTGGAGCCGTCCTCGATCTCGCTGCTGGGTTGTGCGCGCCTGCTCCTACTGTACCGTACTGGAGACTGCATCTGTTTGGGATTAGTCGTCATGGTCTCAACCCCCCTAAGCCGAGCCTACCTGGCCGCGTTCCATTTATCCTCCTCACTACTACTCTCTTCAACTCTCGTCTCAGGTCAACTGTACTGGTTCAGTTCCACGTTGGGCCTTGGCATCCCTATCTCTTTTTTCGTTAAAGGAAGACATCAGTAATTTGGGAAATAGAAATATAGAATCAGAATAATAATTTCTGTGCAAAATGGTTAGTTAGCTTTTCTTAGCATTAAGACTCAAAACAGCTTATATCTTGTTTGTTGTGCAGTGATTTCCCTAAATTTTGCCGGCACTGTGAGATTATCAACCAGCAGAGTCTCCAAAAAATAGTTTGGCACTTACCGTCATTATCATACCAGGGAGGGATTTAGGGATTAAGCTATAACACCAAAATTATCCAAGTCTTCTAAACGCATATTGGAGGAGAGAGTGTGAAAGTCTGATGTCAATAAAAAAACAAAACTGTCATACTCAAAACTGTCTTCCTTCCATCTCCCCCCACTCCTTACCTAGGCACCAGTGCCAGTTACAGAGGACATGCAGAAGAACCAGATGACCAGTACGACCAGTGCCCCCGGCTCACCCCAGGAGGCCGTTGAGGTTCACACTGAAAACCTCTTCCAGAGGACAGAGGTGTTGGCAGGTATGTAACAGACATCAATCCATGTCTTCTTTGGAGAACTACTTTACGTCTGTCGTTCACACTACTCCGGAGTTTTCAAGTGTCTAAAACTCTGGGGCTGCATTGTAGCATAGATGTGTAAAACTGAGACGTTTGGACGTTACCGATGACGCAGGTTCTTATCAGTCCTAACTTGACAACCAGCGGTGAAGGCAAAATACTGTAAAACATTTAGTTGCCAGTTCCACCTCATCGCCGGTCCAAGAAAAGAAATTCCTTTTCTCACTTTTCACCAGTGTTGTATCTTGTTTGTAGTATTTTAATTGTATTAAGCTACCATCTGTAGAGGAGACAATCTACTTCCTGTTCACACTGCCCAGTGTACGTTATCGGTCACATGATGTGTGTTTTCAGGTGTATTATTACTGATATGCAGCTAAAATGCTCATGTATTACACAATTATACACCATTAACCCGACTCCACTTTCTGTTCCAACCGTGTCTTTGTTGTATTTTTGCCTCAGCCTCCCAGTTTGATTCTCCACCAATAGGGACATTGATGCATTCTGGGAGTTAATCTTTACTTTGCAGTCTAATGTTTCTCAGATTCTAATATGTTACGACATGTGAGCGTAATTCCGGAGCTGGAATTATGGGTAATATTTCTCCCCTAAAGTCTCCCTCCCAATCCGCTTCTCAAAATAATTACTTTTTAATAAACTCTGCCAGAGTCCCTCTTTGGGGCCGTGCAGAATTCACAACAATCGTGGGCGTTCGCTGCTTTGAATACACGAAAAAAGGAAAAATGATTTGACTCAGAAATCGCAGCGCTCTCTGATGCCGTCTCTCTTCTCCCTGCGTGTCTGAGGCAAACATTGATTGGCACCTCGCTCGCGCTCTGTAGTGATCTCCATCTGGTGCTGGCAACGTGCTGAAGCAACATCAACGAGCACAAATCAGGACAGGAATGCGTCGCAGCTCCCTCCGATTGATGGGCTCATTTCTTTTTCTTTTTGTGCATATTGTTCTTGGATTGTAATGGAAAAAATGTGATTGCCAACATAAAGTCCTCCGATAATGCCTCGTAAATGTAAATGAAAGTATAATTTGGTCACCTCCACCCTTCTTCCTCTTCTCCACCTCGTTCACTTCACCCTTCCTTTTCGCTCGTAACCATTAATCTTCATCTCCTGCGTGATTCCTATGAAAAATAATTGCCCGTAATCTAATTTTCATTTGCTCACTGTGCTACTGCTTCGTGGAGCTCAGCAGTTGGGGCGCGTGCCAGGATCTTTACCCAGGGGGCCGCGGGGGCCAGTCAACATGTGGAAACCCAAAGTGGAGCAGAGGGCAGATCGTAGCACCAGGAGAGACCTTAAACAGATTAGGAAGCTATAAAGAACCTCATACAGGCATAATTGGGAGGGAGAGTAAAATAAGCTCATGGGGCGAGTTAGGAGCATTAGTGAGGAGAGTCGGGGGTCAAAGCTGGAGGGGGGGGGGATTTCTCAATAAAGCCTCGGTGGATTTAATTCAGATTTCCCTTTATGTTAACCCACTCGTGGCCGATTGGTTCACAAAGTGTCCGTTACAGAAAGTTAAACCTCAAACGTTTCTGTCTTAGTCTCACAGGGTCGGATTCAGAAAACTCTGTCGCAGATTAATTAGTATTATTTGTTACAGTTGAACTTGGGACAGTGAACTTGGGGAGAGTGGAAATCCTCAAGTGACCTACAAGCTTAAAAACCAAGACAAAAAAGAGCAACGGTACAGAAAAAAACTCATAAACCACGAGAGACTTATTTAGTTCTTGTGTTGGTTTAAATGAACTAAACCTTTTTGTTGGAGCCACTTCAAAATAGCTGATATGGCTTCCTACAATCCAGTGACCTCATATTTTTTTAATTCTCAAATTGTACAAGTGGATCTGTGACTAAGAAGTCTGAGGACCCGTAGAGATCGAGGCTGAACACTTATAATCAGGATTTAATTTGCAAGACGAATGCAGCACTTTAACAACAAAGGAACGCATAGTGTTGAAATTATAGTTTTTAAAACCAATGTGGAATTCATTCTATCTTATGTGGAAATTGAATGAATGATGCAATTTACGTGCATTATGGGAAGTGTTGTCTTGGTGTCAGTCAATGTTTTAGTCTTGCAATGACATTTATCAGTATCTGCCTGTTCAGGTGCAGGATCCAGTTCTACTTGGTTTGTTTGCCTCTCTCTGGATTTTACCTCTGAGATGGAGCCAGCGCTTCTACTTTCCTCCTCTTCAGTCCCAGTCGACCTCAGCTGATTGGAACACAGACCGTGTCGACTCAGCCCCACTTGGGGCAACACAGCTCTGTGTACCAATCAAGGATTGCAGCATTAATATCCTCTTAATGGAACGCTAACTTTCAAACTCACCAGCACATTAGAGGAGGTGAAGTGAACCACAGAAAACGGCCGAGTCTGTTGATTGAGATTGACATTTTAGTAACAGCACTGGTTTCCACAGTCGGCGCTGACGGTCGTGGTTTGGTTACACTACATTTAATCCCTAAATTCTGATAATGTGCTGCTGCAGTGCATTAGTATTCCAATTTATTCCAACAATAGCAGGAACTGTGAGTCACAACCTTGCTGGAAAGTTTGGCACAAAAGAGGGAGACCACGTAATGTCTGTAAATAATGATAAATGTTTTAAAGGAGACATTATGCTCATACTCATGCTCATATTTTTAATTTGGGTTATTATTTGAAAAGGTTACAGGCTCTTATGATCAGAAAACACGTCACATTTCTCATTCTGCAGCTCCTCTCCTCAGCCTCTGTCTGAAACATGTGGTTTTAACTCCTGTCGAGAACCTACATAACAAACGAGAGGAAATAAAAGTGAAAAGGCATCAATGCAATAGGATGAATCCGTGTGAGTGAGCGATGAGAAATGTTAATCGTTAAGTTGTAAAGAAGTGCACAGGACGAGGAATCTTCCATAATGTTCTCCTTGCCCTTAAAGTGCAGGATGTCCAAATTATAAGGCTGCACAAGCAGGGCCCGCTGCACCAGCCTCTTATTTGGATTCTACTTATACTACAATTAGCTTCTCGGAGGCCAGATCTACCTGAAGGTGCTGCAAAGCCCAGATCACTGCCAGAGCTTCTTCTACTACCAGCGTGTCTTGGTGATAGAAGCTTGCAGGAGTGGAATTGTTTTTGGAAAAGAAGGTAACGGGACGTTGTTTGTCAGCGTGAAAGAGACGTGCACCTGCTCCACTGTGGCCTGCATCCACGTGGAGGCTGATACAATAGAACTGGAGCAGAACACAACAAGGCTTTAATGTCATCAAAAGCTTCAGCTCCACGCCCGTCAATTTCCTAAAATAAAGGGAACACATGGATGAAAAAGAAGATGGGGGGGGGGCCACCCATAGAGAGAAAGAAGAGCCGCCTCATGTTAAACCATAAAGAGGCAGCTCCGTTTTCAAGTAGCCTGCAATTTAAGGTGTCACTCTCCAGGAGGACCCACGGTAGATTTTACCTCCTGAGCTTTGACAGCTAACTTCCCCTTTTTGTCTCTCCCTCTCTCTCTCAGCTGTTATCGCAGGCGGCGTGATCGGCTTCCTGTTCGCCATCTTCCTCATCCTCCTGCTCGTCTACCGCATGAGGAAGAAGGACGAGGGCAGCTACGACCTGGGAGAGAGGAAACCCTCCGGCGCAGCCTATCAGAAGGCCCCGACCAAGGAGTTTTATGCATAAGGTCCCGCCCCCCACCTCCCATCACCACATTGACAAATCTCAAGTGACTGTTGAAAAAAAAAAAGAAAAACGCAGTCCACAACAACAACAACAACAACAACAAAAATCTCTTCACACACAGCAAGAAACGACAACAAAAACAATTGTTTTCAAAGTTGATTATGGAAAAATAGCTTAAAGGAAAAGCTTTTGCATAGAGTATTGTAGGTGAGACCTTTTCTTTCTTCTTTTTTTAAAAAATGAAAACCAAGCATTTCTCATTTTATGGCAAATCTCAGTGTATTTAAACATTTTGTGTATTATTTGAAAAGGCTGGAAAAAAAATAATAAAAACAGGATCTGTTAAAAGGCGAAGAGGCCGATCGCTTCTGTCGGAGGAGCAGTTTTTAGTCGCTGACTACTTTTAACTGTAGCAGTGTGTTATTTGTAAAGAAAAACAATTTAAAAGTGGAGATAATTGAAAATAATTATCCTGTATCAATCCTACGTTCATTTTTATTTTTTTTATTTTGTCCTAGCATGTCTGATGTTAATCTCTAAAGGTGTACTTCATTAATTTATCTTTTCTCTGATGTTTAAAAAAAAAAAAAATTGCCTTTGTAGTTTTGATGAAGCTTTTTGATCTTCATATTAACGCTGTTAATGGTCAATGTAAATGTTTCTCCCCTTCAGGTTACAATGTTTATTATTTGCTCTCACATCCGTTTTTTTTGTTTTTGTTTTGTTTTTTTAGTCAAACGTGAGCGTCTCATTATGTCGTGTTGATTTTGTTCGTCTCTTCTCGGTGTAGCCTTTCTTTTTCTCGACAGCGTTTTTATTTTCACAACCAGGAATCGGTCTTTACAAAAAAAGAAAGAAAAAATAATAATGTGTCAGGGCTCGATGAATAATCACAAACCTTGTTTCTCTTCTTTTCTATTTAAATGCATTCTCTCCCTCTCTCTTTCTCTCTCTCTTTCTCTCTCTCTCTCTCTCTCTCTCTGACATTGCACATTCACTGCTTTTGCTTCCCTCTGCCATCGAGCAGCTTTGCGTGTGTCAAGCGTTTTTCGGGGTGACGTTTTCTTCTCTGTGGCTTGTGGTGTTTTTTCCGGCCCATAGCCACCTACGTCCTCAGCGTGTCCCTTCAGTTTACTGACTGCCCCCCCCCCCCCTTCTCTTTCCCTCTGTTTACCCTCCCTCTCCCACCTTCTGTTTAATCAGACTTGAGAAGGGCCCACCTCCCACCCTCCTCCATCACCAATCTCTTTTTCTCAGCTGTATGGAGCCCACCCACCCCCCACCCCCCCGGGCAGCCTGGTGCTATTGTCCGACTCCCAGTGTTGATGGTTTTAGGCCCAAAGACCTGCTCGGTGAAGTCCTGCTGCTGCTCGGCCACAAACAAGCAAGACTAAGGCTGAACTCCCCCCCCCTTTCACTCACACACATGCAGAGCACATACCGTTTCTCTGCAGCAAACAACCCCAGAACGCCCCCCCACCCACCCACCCACCTACCCTTACCTCTAGAAATCTAGTTTCTCAGTGGGTTTGATGAATCCGGCTGCACAGAACACTCACATTGAGGACTTTTCTAGGTCCGTGCAGGCATTTCAAAAAGAGCATTTTGGTAAAAGATGGGTTGTCGTTTTGATGCATCCCCAAAGGAGACGGCCACAAAATGGTAGAACACCAATTAAATACAAAGGTTAATGTCTTTTCCTTTTTTCGTTAACGTCCACTAACTTGCTCTGAAGAGACTCGAGTGTCGTGTCCGACAGGTTTGTGAAGTTGCCTTTCTCAGCTGTACAGTAACGTGAAGTAGTCACAGTAGATGCTGTCACATCGTCTAAACTCCTAACACCACCCACATGCAGCTGTTGGTCCCTCTACCTCTCCATCCCTCATGTTCCTTCCATCCTCCCCCCCCCCCCCCCCCCCCCCCCACCCCCATGTCTGTTCTCCTTTCTTGTCACAGGACCTAAGGTACTGAACTACTCTGAAAAACCCAAAGACTCACAGTATTTCCACCCACACCTTCTCCCCTCCACCATGGCCACATCATTTTGTTTCCCCATTCTCTCTCTTTTTCTTTCCTCTTTCTCTCTTTATTAGAGATCTGACCTTTGAGTCCAATCGCTTATTAGTATATGAAAAGATATATAAATATATATAAATGTATATTCACAAATGTTTTAAACCTTCAAAGTGCCTACCATTTGGAAATGTACTTGCTCGGGGTGAGCATGTGGCGGGTGTGTACACAAAGGAGGGGTGTAAACGACTTGACTGGCATTCTGTGAGCATGGATGACTGTAATGGTAACTTTTTTTTTAGTCTTACAAAAGCTGACAGTATTGTACCTATAAATTGAAACAACACTACTGAATAAACATTGTGGCCTAATACCAGCTGCTTGTTCCATCTTGTTTCCTTCTTCTTGCCGACGTCAGGCTTCCAGGTGAAAATGCATCACTGACAGATTACACGGTGGATTAAGTCATTTATTAAGCAATCTCGGCAGTTTTCTCTTTCTCACAACATTTTAAATTGTACTAATTTGAATTAATTTGTATAAATTGAAGCCAAAATATCTCAATGACCCCCTGGTGGCTGACTGCAGTATATCTCGTAAACCTCGCCTTCTCAATGTTAGCAGATGGGACATGGACCAAATCAAAATACACCTCGCTACCTTGGCTCCATCCCCTAATAGCTACTTTGCAATGGATAGTTGAAATCTGCGTGGTTAGACCCTATTCCAAGGTTAAACAACGTATTTGTTAGCTCATTAGCTGTGATTAGTGTTAGCAGTCCAACACTTTGAGCTAACATTACTGTTTGATTGGGTTACATGATACAAACCAGTGGAATGTTAACAGTTTGTCAGATTCCCAATGTTTGTGCGCCTTGTAACCATAACTATTCCTTTAAATACAGAAATAATACAATTGCTAATGCTATCAGTTAATGTGTCGGTCATGCTGTTGTGTTGAGGCACTTAGTTTAAATGTTTCCTATTTTTTTTAAACACCTTTGAGCAAAGATTCCTCCTGGGATGTGTTACTGAGTGTCTTTGTCTTAAAAGTTAAAAGCAGATGCTTTGCATTTAACGGCTCATTAAACAGGCCGACTCTAAAAAAGAATGTCTCCAACAACGTGCTCATTTGGCTAATTATTCAAAGGTAAGCTTTTCTTACCATGGATACCCTGAAGCCCAAAATACCCTACAGCAAATCTGTGCTAAAAGAAAAAGAGGTATCTGTGTCTATAAATAGAACGCAGACCATTTAAAATGTAGGACGGGCTCTAATACTCAACAGCACATTCGCTCTCTTAACGTTACTTAAAGTCTGAGGAGATTATCGATGTGCAGATGCATAATCTCTGTGGGTTTTTTTATGTGTTTCACCATATCATCATTTTAGTGCCCTAATCTCACCGTGTTCCAGCGGAAGATTAGAGTAACGGTGGGGATTCATCTCGCACGTTGTTGCAGATGTTGTGAGGATGAGACGAAACTCTGAGGGGGGCAACTTTATTTTCAAAAACTTGTTTATCTATAACCTGAAACCCGTCATGAAGGAGTAGATGGGATTCCTCCTCAGTAGAGTTGAAAAACACTCATTGAGAATAACTTTCTCTCTAACATTTTCCGATGTTAACTCTGTTGATAGAAGATGAATGGAAGTACGTGGGCAGTAATGGTGACGTCGTTTGAAGCATTTTACGACATTGGCAAATGAAATATTCTACTAGCAGCTCATGTAAACATCTAAATCGTAAATATAACGTCTTATTTCGATTAAGGCCAGTTGTCATAAACAGATAATTCCTCAAATCTATTCCTTTACGTTGATCTTCTTTCTTACTTCAGGTGCAGGACATCGGGTATTTTCTCTGACATTTGATCGCCACTGTGTCGTGACTTTTACGAGCTGCCTCATCACAATCAGGGTTATTCATATTCATCCCCACACGTCTGCGCGAGTGCTGAAACCACCTTGTGATGTTTTCTTTGAAGACTGAAAGGGAAAGAGGAACTGAACACGCATGCATCAGTGCATATTTCAAATGTGTGCGTGTGCGTGTGTGTGTATCTAACCTGAGGGGGAGGCAGATCATTGAGGGTGCGATAAAGCTACCTCTTGGTTTTTGATATGTTGTTTTAAGTGAATACTCCTCTTTCAACTCCTTTCTGAGGAATCGGGTCAGTATGTTCTCGTATGGTATGTGATATTTGCCCTGGGGCAGTTTGTACAAGGCATCCCACCAGGATAGGATCCATTTAGAGGGGTGGTGAAGCAGCGAGCCAATGAGAGAGGCCGTATATGTTGAGGCTGTTGTAGTAACAAACATTTCCCAATCTGTCCTTTCCTCTGTGTGCAGTTACGTTGTGTTTGCCCTTTTAATCTCAACTTTGTGTCAAAGTGCAACCAGGATTTACGCAGTGCCTGTGTTGTGTTTAGGTTAGTGTAAAGGGTCAGCGTGTGTTTATCCCCCCCAAGAATGTAAATGTAAACCACTCTTGGATTTTTTCGACTACGATATAACTTTCTTTTCTTTCACTCTATTCGGTCTTTTCCTTTGTCTCTCTCTTTTAGTTTTTTTTTTCCTTCTCTCCCTTTGTAGCTGCAGAGCTGATTCAATAAAGCTGTCGGCCGTCAACTGGCAGTCAGCGCCAAACCATGCAGAAACGCTGCGGAAATGGCGTCCAAGGTAAACAGGCTGTCAGGGCTCATAAAAGCTCATGGCTTGAGACTAAGCCCGGGCCCGACTGGGGCGGACACGTAGGACCTCACTGACCCAAACACAGAGAACAGCAGCCCAGTGAGCAGACACAACACTGCACTGGATCAGGCCAACGCACGAGTCCAAGCCCGAGGTTTCCACCTAACTCCTGTGATAATTACAGTATGATGAAGTGCAAGACTCAGTCCCAGCTTCATGTCCTCAACATATTTGTGCCTGGTGTTGCTCATAAGCCTCAATCTCACTGCTGCACATTGACTGATGGCTTCAAACTAAGGAACAGTTCTGACTTTTACAAATAACGTATCATTACAGTCGACTTCTGATGGAAAAGTGGTGACTCATTGTCTCAAAAGAGGAAACTACACACAAATATAGAATAAGGAGCAGAACCCGAAACACATGCTCTCTACGAACACTTGACGTCAAGAATGTATTTTTATAGTTTCGCTTTGAGCGCGTGTCCTCACAAGGAAGAAATACTGAACAAAGCACAGCACATTAAACATTTAAGCCGTATTAAAAGCAACTAGAAGTACCGGGGAGAAATTTCATATCAATCCATCAAGCAGCTGTTGAGACATTAAAGTCTGGACAAAGCAATACGGCCATCAACAGAGCCATACTTGTATAGTCACAAAACTAAAGTTCGCTTGCTAAAATGATAACAAGATAATGAGCACAAAGTTAAATATAAGCCAGATATACTAAACTTCAACCACAAAGGACGTGAAAAAGATCGGCTGACATTGGATGAGACAAAGTAAAAGGGGGAAAAAGAGGAAATGTTTATGTTAGCTTGTCCGATAGTCACGATAGTTGTGTCCCAATTCTAGGCTGTTTCATTCTGAAGGCTCCTTCAAATGTGTCCTACAAATGCTTCCTTCCATCAACAAAGGATCCAACGGATGGATCTTTCTCAGGCCAAATCTTATCCTAGGATTCATTGCGTTAAATTCAACAAGTTAGCTTAACGACTGGGTTAGATGCAGTTAGCACAGCCACTCAAAGTAGCTAACAATGTAAGGGCGGGACAAGCTGGTGATGCAAATAGGAAATCCTCCTTAAACCGGGCCGTCTCATTTTCGGTTCAGCCTTCACGGTTAGTCGTAGACCGAGTCCTTCGAAGGATTTGTCCTCTGAATTGGGACACAGCTTGTATTTCATTGTGCTGAAGACACCCGGCATTCGTGATCCCAGCCTCTGTCCTGCCTGAGTCCAACCATTTCTTTTTCCAGTTGAATGCTCTTTACTGGATTTAAGGTTTGACTGGTCAAAGAGGAGCGAGGCGATAACCCAGCAGCAGCAGCATTTCCCTCGTCCTTCCTAACAGCAGTGCAGCCTCGCAGCCGGTGTAATTCACCGCTGAGAGCTCAGCTGAGCACTTCCTAGGATCAGAGGTTTTAGTGCTCCAAAGATACTTAGGAGGTAAATCATGTCTGACTGTTGTGAAAGGGCCACAATGCACTGGGTCTGTGGCAGTTCTGTGCGCTGGCTCAGTCTCCATCTACTTTATTATCGCTCCACTCTTTAAAAGCACTGAGTCATGTCAGAAAAATGTAATTTGGGTCTTGGGGTTTTTAAAGCTTAATGGTGCTTTTAACATTAGGCGGGGAAGCATGAAGTAATTATGCAACAATTTTTGCTCAGTTTGGTTGATCCAGTCGGGAATTTGAACAATTTTAATTCCTTCGGTCGAGAGTATAAAACAGAGGTTAGGAGCTCCGGCTGCTCTGAGGAGGCGGCAGCTGAGTTTGTTTCGAACATTTAGCAAATCACACCATCACTGCTGCATAAAGAACAAGTCATCTGGAGGGCGGGGGGGGGGGGGGGCGGGGGGGGGGGGGGGGGGGGGGGGGGGGGGGGGGAGTGTAATGACTATTACCAACACGATCTAATGAAGAGATCTAGGAAGAGGTTTTCCAGCTAAACAAAAGCACGGTGCAGGAATCGATCTGGAGCAACAGCACGACTGTGTTTGAGACGCAAATTCTTACTGTTGTCTAAGAAAATTCATGTGGTGATTAAAGCTTTTTGTGATTTGAACGGGAGGACTGAACTAACCCCTTCTCTCCTGGTAACAGACAAGTTAATCGTGTTTTCAAAGAGCAGAATTACCGTGTTTCCAATTTCCCGTCCACTTACACGTAGGCTGGGTAAAGAATAGAAAGAACAAAATGGCGCTGAGAGCTCATAAGATTGGTCTCATGGCCTCTCTTTATGTTTTTATCTTTTTAAAAGTTTTCTAAGTGTATTCAGTGAGGTTTAAACAGATTTCACTCATCTCTCATCCAATTAAATATCATGATTGCACTGATTTGTTTTAATAACCTCATCTGTTCTGAAGACACTAAATCCCCTTTTTGATAAGGAGTAATTGGATTATTAAGAATTATTTATCAAGGTAAATTTAATGTTTTTACATTCTGTTGGCACACAACACTGTGTTTTATCCAGAAGGATTAACGCTCCCTGATAAGATATGTTCCGCTTGCTTACACAGAGAATCATTTTCAGTAATGTTCTCGAAGATTAGCAGCAAATGAAATCGAAACATTCTGCTCCACATCGTCCAGCTGTCCCACTTTCTCTGACGTGATTTGCAGAAATAGGTCTGAGTGTAGGTGTAACTCGATACAGGCCACAGCTCCTAACATTTCCTGCAAACTTATAAAACTTACAAACCACAAGGTATTAAATCTTTAGTTTTTGCAAATTCCTCATTATTTCGGCACTAGAGACTCAAAATCTCTGCTCTCAGAAACCACCGGAAAGAAAAAGTGGTAACTTCCAAACAGCCGAACTGTTGGTGGGATGATGCACGTTACAGAAACTCTGGCTGATACAATTTTGAAATATAACCGACCACGCACACGACAAACTCAATTTAGGAAAAAACCCACAAGCTGTTCACTTTGCCATTTAATTACCGACTTTCCTGATTAAATGCCGGCTGATGGTGAACGTTAATGTGCCCCCTCCCTTCCTCTTGATGGGATTTGGAAATCGTTCAGTTTCATACCCCTCACACAAACACCTCTCACCGCTTCTCATCTTTCCCAGCTCTTAGCCTGTAACGTGATATCTCCATTTCATTGGAGGTCCTCCGAGGGGAAATGTAACTTTTGCTTTTGATTAGGCCGAGCGTGATGGGGACAGCTCTAACCATTATATTACTAATTAGATCTGAAGCTACGGGGAGTAAAAGTCATGTGGATTTGTGCTCGGAGCCCACGGGAACGCTCGGGTTTTCTGGGGATGGAATAGTTATTTCAGTGATGGTTTGAATTGTGGTTTTTAATATGTAGTGTTACGGCTCTGTTCCATAGACTGCAGCTGCACTCACTCCTCTCTGCAGTCAGTATTCTTTGTAGTAAAATATTTGCAGTTTTGCTGTGAAAAGTGAAGTTCCTCTAGAGATCAATCAAGGCAAGGAGAGATGAGTTGTAATGTTGAAAGTTTCATTATTAACTTTATAATAAATCCCACATTTCAGTGGGAATGTTAGTTAAGTTACAACATGCTGATCCCATCTTTCTTTTGTCTTTCATATTATTTGATTATATATTCATCACAGAGCGAGGGGGGGTGGGGAGGGGGGGCAACTTTTAAGCCATTGAACTCCGCCAGACCTTTTTTCGAAGACCAGGGTTTGAACTGCTGCCTCTGTACTCATAATCATTGCAGTGCTGTGTGATGAAAGCCTCATATCTCCAAATAAATCATCTTTCCAGGGCGTTACAACCAGAGGCCTAAAGAAGGGGATGTGTCTTTGATGTCGACAATCTGGATGGAGAAAAAATCAAAGGCTGTTGTAGCACAGAAGAGCCAGAACAAATATTTGTTAATGCTGAAAGTAGTTTTTTAATTACTTACGTGTAGTGATGTGGGGAAAGTGTCCCGATGACAGCCGTCAGTGACAGCTGGGCTGTGGAGAAGTCGGCACATTAATCAGCTGGTGATGGATGCGCCGCTGCTGCGTGTCTGATGTAAAGAGCCACTTCCTGTGAGGCGAGGACGGGTTTGGTAATGAAAGAATTGACAGATTATTAACAGTCAGCGGTGAGTCACTCCTGGTGATAATCTGACCACTTCTTCCTGTAGTTGAAAATAACACATGTATCTCCTGAGCCTCAGGGGTGCTGCGCCCTGAAGGTCATTTGAATCGTCGTGGCCGAAGTCCAGATGTGAACCATCACTTTAGAAGTGTTGTTTGAATCTATGGAGCATACTTATATTCTCTATTCTCCCATTTTCAACCAATTTATACGTGGTTCTTGAATCGGCTCTGTTCAGGATTGTTGGAACCTTTGTGCGAACTAGCAAACAAGATCGTATTTCCACTAGTTTTGAGCGGAACCATTATAGGGATGCTCCAATTAGGGATGCTCCAATTAGGGATGCTCCAATTAGTTCACAATTAGATGTGCAAACCGGAACAGAACCTGCTCCATGTTGGTGGACCTTTGGCTTTCAACCATCCCTGGATCCAACTTCTGGCAGGTGACTTATTCTGAATATGTGGTATTAATTATTAATTAGAGAACAAGCTTGACCAAGACTGGCCTTGAGCAAACAAACTATTTGACAGCACAAATTATGATGATATATTGAAGAAACGTTCAAAAATGGAGAGAGATCAATATGCTATGTTAAGAGACAGATGTAGTTCTCATTTCTGGAATAAGCAAATATGTAATTTGATATCATCCACCTTTATGGTGTTAGAGGATCATTAAAGTCAAACAAAACTGCCTGAATGAGTGAAAAACTCTTTTGGCCCAAGGCTGCAGGAAGATCTGCTGAACATCTTTGAAGCTAAAGTCTTACCTGGAGCTACTGTAACACACTTTATCAATAATATATGTTAACAGCAGCTTTGATGCCAGTGGTACCGTACTTCTGATAAGTGCAGCTGACATCTGTATACTCTCA
This sequence comes from Hippoglossus hippoglossus, assembly GCF_009819705.1. NCBI lineage: Eukaryota > Metazoa > Chordata > Actinopteri > Pleuronectiformes > Pleuronectidae > Hippoglossus > Hippoglossus hippoglossus. The sequence continues at coordinate 4,963,871 of NC_047161.1, forward strand.
AATACTACAGATGTGACAGCCGGAGCAAACATCCTAGTACTGATGCACAGATTGCCTCCTGGCAATTCGGCTGTATCACACTCTCATTAGATTTTGTCTCTGGTTTTACATCCCTCCATCACGGCCTCCATCATGGCTACTGCTGCAGTTCTATCATGTGTGACTGTCTCTTTGTGATTCTGTCTGACAGATGTCCATGCCTGTGTCCAATCAGAACAAAATAACACTTTTTCCTTTGATTCACCACGTGAAGACCTAAGTGCATGTTCCCAGGAGGATGCTCCCTATGTGGAGCTAATGATCAGCGGTGCCGCCCCCCTGAAGTTTCCCTCAGCGTGGTGTTCACTGACATCTCGTCATGACGTTGACTGGACCTGATGAGCTCACTGCATATCTGGGATCAAACAGCTGCATCGAAAACACATTATAATCATTTCAAGCTGGTTGCAAAATCAAATCAAAAACTGTTTATTAGATTATTACCAGAGTCTGAATTTTAAAGAAATGTAAAGACGGGTGTTTAACTTTCACGCTGTACTTCTTCAGATTAAGTTTAATGTCAAACGCTCGGAAATTCTTAAATCCTGAGATTGACTTTTTGGGGACACTGTGTTTTTCTTGTTTTTTTTTCATGTGACAGCTAATAAGTTATGTGACACATCACCCTACCGCGACAGGCTTCAAACATTGTGAAGCTTTTGCCTCTGTTTCTATTCTGATTCTTCACTCAAGCCTGTGCACACCTTTTCATCCGTCTCAGACTCCATCCATTCACGCTGCAGAGAACAAGAACGGGACAAAAATCACAGGCCGAGCTTGAGCAGCAACAAAAGAAGATTGATTCGGGGGAAAAGACATTCCCCATTCGACTCAACAGACGTGGCTCTGTGTTGCCTGCTTGGATGCTCTTTCTCCCTTTGTGTCCCTTTGTCTCTTCCTCGCTCTTCTTCACTTTCACTTTGCCTCCCTACCTGCTGTTTTTAATGGCTGAGCGGAGGCAAGGGAAGAAAGAGAGAGTGAGTGAGACAGACAGGGAAGAAAAGAGGGATGAGGAGGAAGGGGACGGAGAGGGGAGAAAGAGAGAGAGAGCAAGAGAGTGGAGGGAAGGAGGGCTCCCATCTCCAGGCAAGGCTTTAATGAAGAGGCTTTGAAGTTTGCAGTGATTGAGCAGCGCCCGTGTCCTCTTCAAAAGGGACCAACATCTCTCTGAAGGCATGGCGTCGTTTCATCTCCCCTCCCGTTCTCCGTCGCTCCCTCTTGATTTGCCTCCCTTTGTCTTCATCAATTCCACGTGAGATCTTCACCTCCTCTCCACCCCCACCCCACCCCCCCCCCCCCACCCCCGTCTTTCACCAAACCCCCCACTTCACCACCTGACTGTGATCAGGACATGGATCATGTGTCTACTTAACTAACCGTGGTGGTCCCATCCCATCAGGACTTTGAAGCCCATGACTACAGGACAGGGAATGGGATGATTGGAATGAAGAAGTGTGTGTGTGTGTGTGTGTGTGTGTGTGTGTGTGTGTGTGTGTGTGTGTGTGTGCATTGTCAGCGGTGATTGAATCTGTGTTTCGCCGCGTTCGCTAAAGGTACAAGTATCTACAGTACGCGTATCTAACACACACTCTCAGAAACGCCTGCCCCCAGCATTCAGGAGGAGATAGTGATTCCCCCTCCCATCATGCCCTGGCACTGACACCCTGCTGTTATCTCAACAAAGTTATCCATCAATCCCAAACCTCTGACGCTCTTCCTCTTCCTCCTCTTCTTCTTCCTTCAGGTCTTCCTCTTCGCTCGCTTCCTCCTTTGCGGTGGCTCTCTCCATTTACCCCTCCCCCAGCGAACTGATCCGTGCCCCACTCTGGTGGGCTCCTGCCATTTACAGACTCCTGCCCGAAGCCAGCTATTAAGGCCATGTGTTATCACAAGGAATGTATACTGTGCATTTGAACTGAGGGGAAGTGAACTTAAGGTTGCAATGCTTGTGACGGTGTGAGGGAAACTATTATTATGATATCACCATAGCAGCCATGCACCCAAAAGACCATAATAAAGTTTTATTTTGCATGTTTCAGCCCAAGTAATATACTGTACTTCTTGGGCTTCACTCCTTACTACAATTAAGGAAATTCCTCATGGTCTTAACAGTTTGTAATTCAGGGAAAGAGCTTATTCCTGTTTCAACATCACATTATGCCTGTTTTGTCCTTATTGGCCAACAACAATGGCCAAACTCTCTAATTACTCTTGTGGCTCAATGGGATTTAGTTCCAGGTCCAAAAATCTTGCAAATCTTGGATGGTATCATAGCAGCATGTACATTTTGATGGTGGTTTCAATTCCACTCTGTGTATAAATATCGTGAAAAGTTGGTTTAGTTGTGTAAGCCAAGAGTTTCTGCCAACTGATTTCCACACCACCCCAGAATACCAAACCAGCCATCCATCATCTTTATTGCTTATCCATTAAGGGTCGTGGGGGGGGGGGGGGGGGCAAACCCAGCTGACATCGGGCAATAGGCGGGGTTTGAAAATTGAAAAGTTGTAGACACTGTATGATTGGTTAGTTGAGGAGACTAAACTTATGTATGATCCTGTAAATAACTTAAAGGTTCACATGTGGGGAGCTGTTTTAGTTTTGTGTCTTTGTTGTGCACATGCTTGATGACGTATATGTGGATATTCCTAGAAAAGAGTTGTTGGCAGTGATAAGATGCTTGGAAACATGTAAACAAAAATGTCTTTCCAATTATTTTATGATGCTTGTTTGGCTTTTGGTGAGAAACATGTAAACATAATAATGTTTGATTCTGAGAAAGCTCCACAGGGAACCTTTAACTTTCACATCAAAGTTTGAATGGCCACCCACAGCTCTGCCACATGCAACTTTAAATATCATGGCTTGTTATGAATATTTTACAGCAGGACATCAATACAAATTAAAGACAGACAGATCTTTTTTGTTGATGACATTGTGTTGAACTGTCTTCACCCGTGCAGTCATGTGCTGTTGTGTTTGTCGGGAGGGGGGGGGGCCGTGGCTGGCATGCGTGAATTTGAACTCTGGATTTCATGGGGGCGGACAGGAGGCCAGAGACGGTCAGTCAGCCACTGGCAGAGCTTAGTCTGTGTGATTACAGCCCCCTTCTCGTCCAGGTCCTGTTTTTGCGGCGTGGACAGCGAGAGATTAATGGGTTGAAAGGAAATATTAGCGCAGCGCTACGGTCCGAGCCTCCTCCTCCCTGCCTCCGCCCGCTTGAACGTGCCGCCCTCACCCTTTCCTCCCCTCTCTTACTCGAAACCCTGCGTGCACTTGTCTCTCGGTTTGAAGGAGACCATCGAGGGACGTCTTATTCACACGTGCTCTCGACCTTGTTTTCAATGTGAGGCTAATCCTGCTGTTTGACATGAAAAATTATATTTCAGATGAAAAACACCATATTGATGCACTTTTCTGTTTCATGTAATAATGACCCCACTGTGAGGTGTTTCTATGGGAGAGCTGTAATTTGTGTAAATGGTTTTTCATCACAGATCACGAGGGACCAGGTCAGTGGATAAATTGTAAAACCATTTGCACGGGGGAGAGAAAAGCCGATGCAAACATTAGGAGGATGCAAAATATTCTTTAAAGGCCTCCTCTGCTTCTGCTCGCTCTCCTCTCCGTCAGCTGCTCACCCAAGCGCTTGTCTGAGGTTTTGAGTCCCGCTGTGCAGCCTCATGCCTGGAGAACAACTTTGATTGTGAAACCATAAATGATTCACCGAGTCATATTTTTAGGCTGGAGTCATTTTGAATGATGTATCTATCAAGCGAGCTGTTCAGTATGTGTTGCATATTCGATTTGGCATGAAGATGTCAACCAGTGAGATTTTAACTTTGGGGCTTTTGAAATATTTACTCTACCGCCTTGGTTTGTGGCTTTCTGGTCCTTTTTGAAAGCTGAGGGGTTTAAACTGTAGAATTTGGATGAAAGAACATATTGTTGTGTATTGAACGCCGGCCCGTGTTCATTTGTTTTTGTGCAGTCGTTGTGCTGCTCTCCAGGGGAGGGGGGGGATGTTTGGTACCGGTTGACAGTACGGGTAATTTAATTTGTGCATTATTGCCGCATGTGCAAGCACCAAAAATAGTTAAGCAATATCACTTTAATTTCACTGGCTGCACAGGCAGTTAACCGGCCAGGGGGCCGAGTTGCCTTGTTAGCTGCAGTACCGACTGCGAAAGGAACTCTGTATGTGCATCTGTAAACTCTGCTGTACGTGTTTTCATCTGAAATGAGTTTGTAACACATGGAAGAAATACAGAGAAGCTGCCAGTGTCTCAACAGTTGTTAAATTAACACAATTTATTTATTTAGTTTCCACCAAGTAGAAGCTAGTTAGCCTAGCTTCTGACCTTTCACATACAATGTACATTTTGTGGGCGATACAAGATTTACTGTATCATCAAAAGTAACATCTCCAGACTTTGACCCTCACTTTCAGACTCTGTGGCCGTAACGCTCGTCCCAAGCCCTCACCCCCCCCCCCCGCCTGGACTATACTGCCCATGGACCCAACAAAGCCCTGGACAGGCTCCGGTATGTGCAGCACATCACCCCGACCCACATCCATCTTCACTGTCTCCCAGTTAAATCCTGGATCTCCTACAAACTCCTCCTGCTCACTTATAAATCCATCCAGAAATCTGCGATCCTTTGACCTGAGTCTGCTCATCCTCAACATCAGACTGCGGATTTTTGGAGACAGAGCTTTTAACCTGGTGCCCCTCTTTCTTATCCAAGCCTCTTGAAATAGATTTTTATCTATGCTTTCATTTTCCATGTATTTATTTCTACTTTTTTAACAAGTAGGCCAAAAATGTTTTTTGTCTTTGGACAAACAGCCAAATGGACATTTCATAGGACTCATGGACGAAGGTAAGACACCTTGAAAAAGACTTTTTGTCCAAAGCTCCACACAAAAGGACCCCATGATTGAACTGTTGTTTGTTTTCCCACCCAGTGCATCCAGTGTGTGTGCACTAACGTACCTGTCACCAGAGCTATGGACCACACTGAAGTCAGATGTCAAAGAGACGGCGTTCAGCCCAAACAACACAATTACCTGCTCCACACACATGCACACGCGCTCCCGACATGTGACGACCTGTGAGACGCAGTGACGCCGTCCAGTCATGTCTCCAGGGTGAATAGACGTCGGGAGTGAGGACAGAAAGGTTCATGATGCAGAAGAGGAGGTTAAGCTTCACACAGACTCTGGGAAAGGCAGGTGTTACATCTGACATCAGGTGAAACAGTCTTTTAAAGACACTTTGCAGCAGGGTGTCTGTGTCAGAGGGTTCATGTTCATGTCTGAGATGCGATTTGTGCAGGAGCAGAGAGCTGTGAAGGTTTTAGACTTTTTCTGTGTCGCGATTCTATCGCAATATAAATATCTCTTATATCTACATGTCTCTCAAAACTGCAATGAGCATGTGGAAAGCCTGTGTTTTTGTTTACAGCATTTAAATTTGAACTTATATTATATTTTGATTTGTTTTGTATTAATAGACGTTGGCCTTGTCATTTCCTTGTGTTTGATTTTTGGATTTGCATTAATATCTCAGTTCGTTGCACTTTGAGTTTATTAGTTCCTGTTTTACTTTGTAGTTTCTTTTCTTGAGTGTCTTTTTCCTGCTTCACTTCCTGTTTTTGTCTCGTTTCCCTCCACTTTGATTGTTTGACCCTGATGTGTTTCACCAGTGTTCAATTATCTCCCCCCCCCCCTTGTCTATTTAGTCTCTGTGCTCCTCTCTCCTTCTTGCTTTGTCAGTTCAGTTCACGCTTGTAGTTCCTGTTGTTTTGGGCTGATGAGTGTTTCCTGTCCTCTTTCCTAAGTTTTTAACACCTGAGTTTTCTGGTGTTTTGGATTCCTGAGGCCTCTGCCACCAAGGTCTGTAATTAGTTGCACTTACCTGCATTTGGGTTCTGTACTTACAAAATATGGACGTCATCTACTGCGAACATTCCTGTGCTGTGTTTGGGAAATTGCAAACTGTAGACATTAATAACATTTTTTTAGCTGCGACTGGTTTTGAAAATCATGTTTTCACTTCGTTTCTAGTATTACTTTGCTTCCCTTGACAAGCTCAGCTGAACTTAACTTAACTGAAGTTTTGTCCGAAGGTTGCAATTGATAAGTGCCATCCATTCCATATAGGTGCCAATTCCTCTTCAGACTGTTTTGCCTGTGTAGTTGATATCATGTTGGGATGAGCATATTTCTGCATACACCACTTGACGCACTGAACAAAAGTATAAACATGAAAAATCACCAAAAACACTAACGATGTTGTAAAAACAAGTCGTTTTCAGTCGCTCCCTCTTAAGACTCTCTTCTCCGAGTGGGAACGCAGCCAGTCATTATTCTCTGATTATTTCGTAAGTGTGCCTGAAGTTAAAATCCCTTTGGGGCATCTCTGAAGCCGAAACTGAAGACGGTTTGTTAGATGGATTTTTACGATCATCTTAAAGTCGTAAGATGCTTTCGGGAGATGGGGCTCTGTTCCAGACAAGAAGAGGGAAAGAAAAGATGACACAACACTCGGGAGCATCATCTGAAGACGCACACATTCTGCTACACACTCACACACACTCGCATGCACGGCTGTTTGCCTGTTTTGACTCGCTGCTTTGCGATGCACTTTTCACCTCCCAAACATCAAGAAGAATAAATATTTCCACCTCCTCGCGCTCAACTGAGACGTCTGATAATCCAGAGAGCCGAAGACGGTTTCTCCTCTCATTGGATTGTATCAGTCCAATGAGGGGAAGAATGATTTCTGACGAGCAGCAGTCGTTTTATGCAGTGAAACATTTCATAAATCAGAGGAGTGGGGGATTGACTGTACTGCCAGTGTCTCTATCTCGCTTGTTATTCAGACATGTCACAGAGTTCACACAATCTTTATGGCATTTTCTCTGTGTTTCCAGGTACACAGCTTCTCTATTTATGATAATGGGTTTTCACCCGACGCCGGTGGTAACGACTGACTGTAAATCTCATCTGCACTGTGGGAAAGAGTGGGTGTTAAGAGTGCGAATAATCTTTTATTTCCCTACTTGAGTGGAAATATGAACTCATTTTTCTTTCATTTCAGTGCAACATCAGATAATCTTCTAATGCTCGCTGCCTCCCACCGTTTCTCCCCCCCACCCCCCCCCACCCGTGTTCGTCCTCTCACTTAGAGGTAAAATCAAGGCAGGATAACAGAGTGTGATACTCATCGCACAGATCTATATTAGGATGTTGTTCCAAGATGTCAGAGAAGATCACCGCTGCAGACACTTCAATATTCTTGTGATGTCTGCCGGTTATTGGTGGGAAATTGCGCGGCAGAGTTCACGATGTAAAAAAAAGGGCAAACAAATCCGAGAATCTCAGATTTGTTCTCGGAGCAGGTGAATCACAACATTAGTCATGATTTCTGTTCTCTGTGTGTCGGCTCTGTTTGGGGAAACACCTCCATTGATGGCTAGAAATAAACAAATGTCTCATTAGGCTGCGATACGATGATACCAGGAGCCTTCTGACCTGTCAGGACTGTTCTGATACCACAGTCTCACCAACATTCACAGTGCTAGCGACCCGACTGTAAAGCCCGTTTCAGACTTGTCCTGCTGGCTACAGAGTTTACCCAGAATTCTCCTTTCCCACATGCCCAAATACCAATGTTTTTGTTAATCGGAGAGATCAACTAAAATGCTGCGTGATTAATCCTTTAGTGATTTCTCTGAATCTCTGTCTGAGATCTCTCCATGTTTTTTTGAGTCAGACAAACCGCAGCTCTGCAGAGCTTTTTCAGAACCATTTAGGTTTTTTTTTTTCAAGCCCACAACTTTAGTTTCGGTTCTCTCATCACTTTCGATGCGTCCGTCTGAGCTGCAGCAGGCGTTTGTTTCCAAAACCTCTGAAACTCGCCGTGCTTTACAACCTGCTGAGCATCAGACAGCAGAGAGAGCAAAGTTAGTGATTTGCATCTGATCATAAAGCACTTTACAAGAATCGTGAATATTGTACCTCAAATTACCAGATGGACAGAAACCAGAGCTAATGTGACCCCACTTGTTTCCCTCTAGCAGGCAAATAAATCTGTTTCTGCAAGATTAAGCAGCAGTTTTGCCTCATTACAGTTGTTGCTGATCTAGAAAGTCTGCTTCGCTAACACGTGGAACTCAGGGTGATTTAATGAAGTGTTTTCCCCGTGTCTGAGACAAAGGATTTTCTGTTTTGCTGATTTCACGTCGCACGCTGCGTCTATTCTGAGCTGCACCTTTCTGTTGATTCCCCCAGAATGCTGCTTCGGGGCCTGCTTGTCGCAGATTACAGTTTGCTTTTTGTCAAAGAATTGCTTAAGTGGTTGTGTTTGGACCTTGATTCCACCCTGCGCTGCGGCACCAAATCACCACTCTCACCCCCGCCGCCCTCACACCCATCTAACTATACCCTTAGAGAAAATTGCGTTTCTTGCAAAAAGGGCACTTAGAGAAAACCACACCCTTGTAAAGTTCTGGTGGTTGCATGTGACTGCTTATAAAAACAGACAGTGGCCTATTAGCACTAAATTAGGCATTTACAGTGTTGGGGGGGCGTTACGAAAAAAGTTTATAGTGAGAGAAAGTCTGTAATAGAAGATCGAGCTGTTTGTACTGAAATTATCTTTGTTTTCACTCCTCTCCACCTCAGTCCGTGTGGTTTTTGAATACTTGATATTCATCCCTGTCTACGGCCTCGATTGGATCTCGACCTTCACCCTCGACCAGTTGATGCAAATCTCTTATAACAAAAACCCTGTCACATTAACACAGTATCAAACTGGGTCCACATGCATTCAAATTGTGATGATTCCACAGGTACAATATTAATACAAACTTATTTGTATTATGTTTGCTGACAAAGCTGCTTTTATTAATTATCATTTTATTTGTCTCTCAAGCAGAGATTGAAATGTCTTAACATCTTTTTAAATGAATTGGTGCAGATTCATCTCTTCTTGCTCTTGTGAATTTCTACTCTTTGCGTTTAATATCAAATGTGCAATCCTGTTACACTATATATATATATATATATATATATATTCTCACATTGCATATATTCTGTTAACACTGTATATATTATTTCTGCTGTATTTCCTTGTGTTTATATTTTGCTTGTTTACTTATTACCTTTCCTGATTACGAGGTTTTAAGTTTGTCAAATATTTAATGACATTCAGTGCTATTTTGAAAACATAAGGATGCTAATGTGCTAAACTATGATTGTAAACATGGTTAACTTTACTCCTCATTATGAGCCTTCATCGATCTGTGTGGTGCAATCAAAGAAAACATACATGGTAAATTTGGCGGTTCTTGATTAAACTCTGAACAGCTCATATTCATATTTCTTCTCTTGCTATGGAAATCTCTGATACTTTTGATCTCTCAAACAAACCCAACCTTCAACCTGTTTCTTTGAAGGTTGTGACCCCCCCCCCCCTCCATGTTTGCAACCGTGCTCCTAAAACTTCAATCCGGCATTAATGCACGAGCAAACCAGCAGGAACACATCTTGTTTCTTTAACAAATCAAAAGTATAGAGTGCATATTTATCATTTGACGCCATCTCTTTGTCGATCGTTATACCTGCTCTCTATTTTCCTTTTCCAGACTTTCCTATGAATTCAGACCAACTATCTGCGGCTCCCTGCTGAGAACCCGGCCTCACATTTACCGACACAAGTTGAGGAGCACGGTTCTATTGTTACCGGAGTGGGTGAACTGCCCAGGAAGCAGAAAGGCTCCTTTGTTTCTCCTCTAGACAAAAGAGGGTGGGTGCGCCATCACTTGAAACACTCCTTGTCTAGACTGCGCAGCCAAAAGACCCTAATAAAGCTCTCAGGTTTTGTATTACACCCAATCAACATACCGTGAGGGTGCACTTCAGACACACTTGTCAGGGAGCGGAGGATATAGGATGAGTTGTGTGTGCGTTTCTGTTTCTAATGTTAAAAAGGGAGATTCTTCTCCAACGAATCCTCTTTCATCTGAGTTGTGTGCGTCAATGCTTCCTGTATAGAGGGAGATCACTATCTGAGGGAAGGTGCTGTCAGGTCTGTGCATGCACTGCGTCTGCTATACGGTGAATTCTGCAGCTGCATTCACTGGAGGAGATGTGTGATATTGGTTTGAGGAGGAGGAGGAGGAGGAGGTGTCAGACTGTAACAGTGATCTGCACATCAAGTACTTCTGTGTTTTCAAATCGGGTAATTGAAGAGACTTTGAGCGTGTATTTGAGAATCGTTGGCATTCATGACTGTTATACACATTATTCAAGATGAGCATACACTCCACACACTGATTTAGAAAGACACACTTAGCTTTGTGTGTGTGTGTGGCAGATTTCTGATGTGCTTTATGTCACACAGACGTTTTCCAATGAGGACGGATCGCATTTCGACAAATGAAGTCTGACATCAGTAGAAAGCTGTGTGGTTATTTTTATACTTCAAACTGCATAATGTTTAAAGTACCTTTTTTATCATCTTTTTACTTTTCTTGACTCTTTTCAGTTGATTTGACTTTTTACAGTCCTGCAATAATTCATCTAATACCCAATTCTTCTCATTCAAGAAAACATCTGTGTGCAACTGTTTCTTATGATCAAGTTTTAATGATATTAATCAGTGTTTGTATATTAATTACGTTTGCTGTTGAAACTTTGTTACTGCTACTCTTGGTTTGTAATCGTGTTTAAATCTTAACTGGACTAACCTGGTTTATTACAGGCTAATAATAATAATTGTTATAATCTCGAATGGATCTATGTGTTTGTCTTTTTGGCCGAACAGTTGAAAAATGGCAGCAGTTTGCTAACGACACTACTGCACTGAACAACACTGCAGTGTTAAATGTCAAGTTTTATTGTCGACTCCTGAAAATGAAAGAGCAAGTGCTTCACTTGTGTTTTTAACAAGGACCAAAGTGCATTGGAGATGCAGCCAAGACTGATCCCTGCTCATAGCTGCTGCTCAATGCAACTACACGACTATAAACTGTAGGATTCAGACAGAGGAGCAAGGTCATTTAGTTCAGAGTCGAGAGGAAATATCGCCAAGTGTTAGTGTGAGCTGCAGTAAATCAGGTCAACTGAGGGAAGTAGATGCAACAAAAGAACTTCATATCACGTCCCAACAGAACTTCTTCATTAAATACTTCAAAACTGTGAGTGTAGGTGGAGAGCGGAGCTTTTCTCCAACAGTCTCATGCAGTAGTAGAGATGCACACTTGTTGCCAAAAGGCTGCAGGCGGAGGTGTCGTGCTGACGGAGCGCACAGGAAAGACGCTGCGCCACTTTCTTCTCCCTGTGAGGAAATAGAATATTCATCATTTGCAAAAATCTTCTTAAGATCCAACTTATCACTTATGTAAAGCAAAGAGCCGAAAGAATAAATGGAACAGTCGAGGTTTGATTCATTCGTTGATTCATTTGTGAAAATATACGTAAAGTCAGTTGAACATTTGATTGTGTCGTCAGTTATAGTCGACTAAAGTGTCACCTGACCTTCAAAACAAGCCACAACACATGGGTGCACCTCATAGGAGTTCCCCCTGGTACGGAACCGGTAGCTCTACACTTCTGGCTTCAGGTTTTCAGTTCCTCACCAAACTACTGAAACTAAAGTTCAGCACGATGGTGCGTTTTATTTGCTTATCAACAACATCTTTCATTTGCCTCCAGATTGAGTTATTACCTTATTATTTTCAACACTCACCTTGACCTGCTGCAGCTGAGAGCACAGCGCTTGTTATTACATTAGAATGAAATGGTGAAGCAGGGCACTGCTGAGAGGGAACACGTGTGCTCAGACATTTTAACTGGATAAATACAGGTTACAGGGACTTTTTCCTTTCCTGTCAGCACGCTGCCAATCCATTCCAGCTTTTAACCACCAGTGGTTTTCTCGTTTTAGTCGTTCACTACTGTATCTTAAACGTCTAGTGCATATATTCTGTGTGCTTTAAAATATTTCTGCACGGGACAGTTGAATTTAAAGGTCATGCATGATCTTCTTAAGTTTAAAGATAACGAATGTTAAAAGTTCCTTATTAAAATGTCCAGTTACTCCCCAATTTTATCCAATTTAACAGGGTCACTCACACAATTATGCTCCGCCCTTTGCTGCGTAATGTGAATAAAACTTTTACGTTACCTCCAGAGTCAGGTCAGGTCGATTTTTATCGGCAATGGCGGTGAAGACAACATCTCCCATGATCCCATGCTGCTTCACGACTTAATCAAACCATTGAGTGACCCCCTCCCCCCCCCCCCTGTACTGGCTGAAGTTACTGGAGCAACTTCACTCTGCTGTAACTGGGCTGGTTTTATTTCTGCTGCTATTTGCCTCAGAAATGACAGCGTTGACAGCAGCCGTCTTGTAGAAAAGAAAAGTGCTCATGCAGACGTCTGGTAGAGACGGACTTTAAGTAGTTTTTCCCCCCCAAAAAAGGGCAGCTGAAGCAAAGCATCACGGCCGCTCGACGGGTTAAGGAGCAAAACGTGTATCTGTGATGTTAAATTCATTAAAAAGTAAAGTCAGCTGGAGCCAAGAATAAATCGCCTCCCGAGAGACGGACTCGTGCCCACGATGCTGCCAGAATAAAGTGACGGGTGCACGGTCACTCAGAATAGTTTGTTTGACTTGCTTGTGATTCATTTTCAGTTTATTTAAAGTCGGATGATGTCATTTGTTGTAAGTGGATAAACGTATTAGTGCGGAGGCGGGAACGATCGTGACATGGCTGATTCTTTACTTATTTAAACAGCAGGTCAAAGCATCATGTATCTTCTGTCCTTACACGAAGATGGAGAGATGTACTTGGTGTAGTAGCAGGATGCAGCTGATGCGCACACACACACACACACACACACACACACACACACACACACACACACACACACAATCTGCACTCGACCAATAAAACAAAAGCAAAAACTCACACGCACAACCTCTGGTAACCTCTGGCCTTGCAGCTCGATTCCGCCCACACAGGCACTGTGACGCAGGCGTGAGCAGGGCAGGATGTATGCGAGCCCAGCTGTGCACGGCGAGCCGGCCAGTGGATGTGGCGTATATCAGACTCTCGGCCTGCTAAATGAAAGGCTCTCAGATGGTGTCAGCGTTGCGTAAGCGCGGCACCGAGCGAGGTCCCGGGATAAGCTGATTACGTGGCGGACTCGTATTCATTTCCACATCCCTGAAAGAGCCGAGCGAGAGCGACGTGGCTTAGCGAGCCCCGCTCCTCTCTGCTCTCACACTCAATCTGCTGCTCTATTCATTCTGCAGTGTCCTTCTGCTTCCTCACTTCTTTGTTTTGTTGATGTGTTTGCAATAACATAAAAATCATGCACCACAGGTAAAGTGCACACACGTGGTTTTGCATATGTTCACACACACATGAACACTTCACATGGCTTCGCCTAATGTACTGTAGACACCGGAGCTTAGCAGCTGTGAAGGTGAAAGCGACACGACAGCTGGCGATGTTATCCAATTGTCAGCACCGTGTCAATGCATGCATGTCACGGCGTGCATGCATGTGTGGTCAGGTTAACGGCAGCCATGCTGTCAGGAGGTCAGAGGTCACAGGAGAAGCGGTAGCGGTCAGGGAAGGTGTCAGAGCTCAAGGTGACTCGGTAGCGGTTGTTTTTCTCCGTGAAGAGGAAGGAGGAAGAAGGGGCTGATGGGAAAGCGAGGCCCCGACTGGAAATGATCTTCAACAGGTGGCAACACTTTGTCAGTCCTTTCCTCTCATTATCGGATGTGTGTGTGTGTCCGCGTGTGTAACACAGGCTCTGTTATTGTACAGCTAATCCTCGGCTAAAGCCGCAGCATGTAAACGGAACAACTGTGCTCGCCATGTGACTCGAACTCAGGGCCGAGGAAACACCAGCGCTTCCTGGTTTTTCTTTAAAATGACACCAGAGAGTTTAGGAACACTCACTCTATTTGGAGCACAAAGGGACAATTGTCTTCGTCAGAAAATGTCCATATATATGTGCAGTGTACAGTTAAGAAGAGCAAACCCATATTACATGAATCTGTTGTGAGAATCAAACAGTTTCACTGCTAAAATGATGTAATACTATGAGATAAGATGTACTTTTATTGATGCAGATATTTGACACAGCGGCACAAAATACATGTAGTAGGAAATACAATAAAATATAAAAAGGCACAAAGTGACGTGCAAACCTCCATCAAGGTTTTTAAATTTAGATCTGCACCACATTATTATTATTATTATAAAGAAGGACGACATGTCAGCGCAATTGTGCAATGAAGTAAAACCAAATTATCTTGATTCCCCCTGGTGGCTGGCTGCAGTATAGGTCATAAATGCTGTCTCCTCCGTGTTAGTGGATGGGACATGGACTGACCTCAAAAGTCACGTTAAATGTTTTTTTACAGTCATTTTAGGCAGTTCTCATCACAATCATCTATGCTCAAATTTAAAGTTTAATTTAATTGGTTCTTTGATGCTATAAAAACGTAGTGAAATGTAATGATTGACAGCTGAGACCGACTCCTGATTGGTCAATTGTCTTAGTATCTACGGGTCCTCGGTACAGCAGCTCCACGCCACGATCATTATGCCACAGACTCTGGCAGAGGAGACGTGTTGTCCATCTTTATTTCCAGTCTATGGAGAGAAATACTTTACTTTTCACTCCATTACATTCACATGACAGCTTTGTTACATATTAATAATTTAATGGAAAATCCCCATCTGAGCGACAGTGAACATGTTTGCTGCTTGTTTCCTGGGAGCTTATTATCAGAGCAGTGACCACAGAGTCACAGTCACTGTCCTTTACCACCGACTCACATTCACCCCCCCCAACCTCCTGTCTATTATCACTGCCCCCGGCCTAGTTCTGCCATCTGTGTCCATAGCAACTGGACAAAATACTTATTATAGGACCTGGGCTCAGCTGGCAGGTGGTTTACAATCCCTTTTGTCATATCCTCTTCCAAACAGGTCGGCGGGAACATGAGGAAGTCGCAGGAGGTCAGAGGTCGACAGTTTTATAGAGAGACACTTTTCTTTTGAGCTATTTGGGTAAATAATGATGGGAAAATAAGGCCTCGTTCATTCAGTGGTTTTATCGTTTTGAAACGAAACCGCCTCTTCGAGCTATCGAAAGACTCACATCGACTAAACCAGCGTGTTTTTTTAGTTGTGCAAGTAACAAACAGCTCTTGCATCAGTATCGTTGTGTAGTAATTCAAATCAAATCAAATCCAGTTTTTGTGGACTCGACTGGTGAGAGGCCCAGAAATCAGGGATATGATGACAGTTCCCCACAAGCTGCGGTGTCAGAAAATCAAAACCAGCTGACAAAGTGTATAAATATATATATATATATATATCTCTAGTAATAATGTGACAGGAGCCCAGTGCTGGACCACAGCCTTGAGTTTCCCTCTAAATAATTAATAAGTGATGTGACGGGTGCATAGAATAGATCACTTTCCCCTAAAAATGGAATTCCTAGTAATAAAGAGGGAATGATGAAGCTTTATAAAGTTATTCACTGTGTTGTGCTTCGTTTCAACATTTTATTGCACGTTGAGTCATTTCTGAGCGAAGAAATTTATAGTTTTGAGGAAATAGTTTTATATTTTTGGGAAATCCTAATGTGATTGGCTGAATTTAGCGTCTAAAGTGTGTCTCTCTCCGCAAGTTGAACAATTTGCCTCCCATCACCTCAAAATCTCATTTATTAGCATGTGTTGATAATGCGTTGTTTGTTTCACTGTATTGTGATGTTGAACTTTTGGAGAAAGCAAACCTTCTCTTCAAGTGAGTCTCATGTCTGAAGACTACAGACAGAAATGCAGTTAGTGACCTCCCTGAGTGTTCTTACTTTGTGCTGCGCTCTGTTCGAACCACGTCGACTGAGTGACACTTCAAACGTCTTCACAGAGAGTGAAGGAGGAGGAGGAGGAGGAGGAGGATGTCGGTTGAGAGCAGCTGCGGGCGTAGATTCAGAGATAACATTTGCAGATAATCAAGTTCCTCCCCTTCACCTCCTCCGTCCTCTGAAGCACATCTGTGCACATCCGTGTGGAGGACGTCAACAATGGACGGCATTCAGCGTCTCAGAGAAACCGTGTCTGCTCTCTTATCTCAACATGCTCCCTCATCTCCTCCTTCGACTTCTATGAGGACACGTCTCCTCCTTTTTTCCCTCCATCCTCCAAGTCCCCCCTCCAGCTCTGTATCGCTGCTCTCACCCCCTCGACCCTTGATAATCACCACAGTCGCCCCTGTTATCACCTCGCTGCACAAAGAGCCCATTACCTCAGGGGACATATTGCCTCCATGAGCCAATCCTCGCTCACAATAGTTTTCCTCCGACATGTTTTCATTTTGTCAAAAGCAAATAACGCAGCCAGCTACGCCAACATGTGCAGGCAATTTGGAGACGGATAAACACAGATAAACAAATAATCCATAACAATATTCTGTAACTTAAACAGTCAAATGAAGTGAAACAGCTCACGTAGCCTGACGTGTGTAAACAGAATGAACTTACAATGTACCTCAACAGTCACTTTGATGAAAACTAAAACTTTGCCTACAAATCAACCTCATTAAATAGTTTCTTCTGAGCTGTAGATGCACTGAATCTATAGCTGAATGTGTAGAGATGCTGGTTGGGGTATGTCACGCGGCACCAGGCTTTGAAACATCACCAATGTGTCCGCTCTTTCTCATCAGAACAATTAAAATCAGCCAATCAGGACGCGTGTAGCTTCATTACAGGAACGCAGGATTACATGTATCAGCGTCAAAACTGTAATGAGGCAAATCCTCCCCTATAATGAGCACGTTAAATCAAATGACGTCAGTACAAGGAAATGTTAGGTTACAGAAATTGATTATAAGATGGAAAAATAACCGGATAACAGAGGTTAAATTGAAAATGTAAATTTTTGTAACGTTTATTTTGTAATTCCATTTAATTATTTAGTATTTAGATACAAGAAAACAAGACATTTACACTTAACTTTTACCAGCACGGCAGGTTTAGAACAAGTTAGACAGGCTTAATAAAATCTAACATGCAGAGAAATGGAAGAAAAGTTTCCAACTAAAGTATTTTTCTCTTATTCTGCTCGTCTTTGCATATCGATGCTGTGCTGATGTGGGTGTTCTGTGTTAAACAAAGCATTTAGTTTCCCCTCCAGTTACCAGGCGCGACATTAACAGACGTGTGCAATTCACACCATCCTCTCCAATGCATGTGGAAATTAGGCGGATACAAACTCACAGCCGAACAATGAATCACATTCTCATCGCTGAAGTGCAGAGCTGAAGAGGAAACACACAAACAGGCTGCAGATTTCTGTTCATCGCGATAAGTTAAACTGACCTTAGAAGAAGGCATGACAACAAAATGATGGAACCAGCAGCTATTAGTTTTTTTTATTCCTCCACTCACAGACTGAGGAGGCATTGAATCCCTCCTCCAAACAGCAGGTTCGTTCAGTGCGAGTTAACAGAGCCGCGTTTTGGATCCAATTCCTCGACTATAGCGAGAATGGGAGGAAATCATTTACTGCATCCGACTGGCTCACAAAGGCCAAACCCATGAACACGGCCGTGGAGAACGCTGTTTCCTATTAGTGCTGTTGTTGTCTCAGGGCCTATTCTGCTGCTCCCATGACAACCTCTGGTTTCGAGCTGCAAATTAAAAATCTGGTTTATGGCAGCAATCGAGAGCGCTGCTATGTTTCTGTCCCCTCTTTAGACACCGATAAATATGAGTCTGTGTCATGCACAAGGAATGTTGTTTACACTGCAGCCCTGGAGTTTGGAGGAAACTAACAAGCGGGTGCTGTTAGGTTAGAAGTGGCAGAGCGCTAACTGGATAATGAGAAAAACTGTTAATCTGCCATATTAGGACCCTTAATGATCCAGCATCTTTTAAAGGTGAAGAATATGATGAAAGAGGATGAGGCACTGAGGATCTATCACCTCGGCACTGGGAGTTAAATATGAACCATGGACAGATTATTGGGTCAAAGGCGAGGTTCTCTCTTTACGGGTCGCCAGTCCATCACTGTGCCAACATACGAATGCCCACATTCACACAATTTCGAGTCTCCATGTCTTTGGACTGAGGCAGGAATACAGAGAAACCCAGTTTAGACCTGGGGTTCAGCAAAAGCGAGGCCCTTGTCGACTATCCGGCTCAAGCCCAGAACCTTCTTCCTGTGAGGCGACCTTGAGGCGACCAGCAGATTGATATTGGTGTGTGAATATGAATATAAAAAAGTGCTCTCTTATATTGAGTGCTTGTTAAGACGTGTTATATCTCACGGCTTCAAATCAAAGCCGGTCGCTGTGTCACCCTGAATATTCCTCACAGGGGTAGAAGGGCAATGACGGCACCTTTCTTATCCAGCTCGTACATCCAACACTTTCCCCTCCTCTTCCTTTCATCCTGTCCTCTCCTGCTCATCTGACTCTCATCTGCCTTGCTTATCTCATTCAGGACGAGGGGGGGGGGGGGGGGGTCGCTGAGCAGTGGGGCCCTATCGCGGAGAGGACGGATCTGGAGATGAAAGACGAGGTTAAAATGCCGTTGACTCGGGTGCTGTCAGATAAATTGGGGCGACACCTCTCCGGACCCACCAGACGCTACCTGCTTCGTTTCGAGCGGCGGCTAACGAGAGGTGCGAGGCCTCTTTCCTTTCGCAATCCTCCCGATGATTCATGTAGTTAAACCCTCTCCCTCGCTCTCTGTCATCCATCTGAGCTGGGTTTTTTTATCTCAACCTCTCTCCTTTAATCAGCTCTGCAGTGTGATTATTTGGAGTAAGTGCCTGTAATGTGAGAGGCCAGAGCCCCTCAGTGAAAACCATTGCTCTTCTCCTGCCGCTATCGCCAGCTAGGTGTGAGTGATGGTCTCCATATGCCCGGCCGAGCCCCTATTCTCACCAGTAAGGTATTAGTCAGGCCTGCATGCCATCATCACCATGTGTCAAGTACACACCTGGCGTGTGTGTGTGTGTGTGAATACAGGCAGGTTTATATATGTGTGTATATCTGTGCACGCTGGCGTCAGGCCACATCGCCGCCTCGTCGTCTTAGCCACGTTAGCTCCTCGCCACAGCTGCTCACAGGTTGTTTACGCTGACCTTGTCTGCACCGCTCAGCTTCACCTGGGCTGCATTTCCTGTGGCGTACGAAGACTGTGTCCGTCCACATGTCATAATAACACACACACACACGCAATGTAACACATACACACACCATAATGTAAATCATTACATGTTTTCACATTAGGTTAAGCTTTAGGCAAGTTGTAACTATGGTTAAGGTTAGAGTTAGCCTCCAAGAAATCAATGGAGATACGACTGTGTGTGTCTCTCTCTCTCTCTCTCTCTCTCTCTCTCTCTCTCTCTCTCTCTCTCTCTCTCTCTCTCTGAGGGCTTTACACTCTTGCTGCTTCAGACATCACAGCCCTCTCACTCCCACGGCCATGGTTTTGTTCTGTCAGATGTTCCCGACAAGTAGCGCCCGAGTGGCAGACTGCGCACCGACGCTTGGAAACACAACAGACGTGAGCGGTGAAGAAAGTGCACAGACACAGGCTCATAATTTCCCCCTCGCTCAGGGCTTCTGACTCAAATAGCCTTTGTTGCCTTTTTCAATTTACATTAATGTGCAGACTCCTGATTCAGTTTGCTGTGTGAATTATTTACAAACCTTTTACACGTATAAACACACACACACACACACACACACACACACACACACACACACACACACACACACACACACACACATTCATGTACACACATGCAGGCATTTGCTAAAACTGGGTCGTGTGTGTTTGGTGGAAGGCCAATGAGTGGAGGGCTATGGGATCAATCAGCGCACAGAATGGCATCTACAGCTAATGAGCAGTCACACACACACACACACACACACACACACACACACACACACAGAAATGTGAAACTTTAGACAGCTCTCACCACCACACCCTGAGAATGTGCAGCGCTGCGCTCCCTGCCAGAGACCACATTTAATGAGACTGCATAGGACGGCATCATGGCGAGAGTCTACCTACGGACAACACACACACACACACACACACACACAGTATTTCCTCCATATCACTACATAAACACTTATTCTCCTATAGAATTGATACAGCAGGTGGGCAGACGGTATAAAATATCATCTCAGAGCAAAACCTTGTAAATCAGAATATGCGGCTACTCACATGCTTTTTATTTGGTGGAAAACTATATTGTGTTGTTAAATATCATTCTCTGCATAAATACTCCGCTTGCACGTGTCTTTCTAGTAAAATACTGCAGATGTATATTGCACATGTACGATTCTGTCTGTGCATTCAGTTGGTTCACTACATGTGAAAGTGGAGATGGAGAAGAAGCTGGTTCCCTGTTGGGGGCTGCGGCTACTTTCTATAGAAGAAACCCATCGAAGTTTGTTTCTTTTTGCTTTTCGTGACACCAGCTGTGTCTCACATCGATACTACAAAGTCATTCTCATCAGTCTGTTGTATGTTAACACTGGAAGTGTTTACTCTCATGTAGACTATTGGATTCTGGATTGTGCAGCGAGCCAAAGCGGCTAACATTTGGTAAATATGGTGACATTTTCTGGCTCCTGTCAGTTCTCGTGCTGCAGCATTTTGGATCAAATGGAGAAAGTTTGAATTGCTGTGGTCCAGTCTGGAGGTAGCACATGCAAGCTCTAGTTTCTCAGCTTCTTTTTGAGACCAGATATTTAACTATAACAGTGTTTCTATCAGAAACAGTCCATGGCTTTATGGCAGGCCTGTGGAACTCAACATAAGAACTGTAGTTTCCAGTTAAGCTGTGTGTTTCTGCGATGGTCCTGCACATCTGGGCAGGCAGGACGACGTTGCCGTAGCAGCCCCCCCCCCCCCCTCTGCTCCGTGTGTCATTGGGCATGAGAGCTCAGCAAGCTTTAGGTTAATGCTGCCGTGTCGTGCACGTTACTGAGTCATCACTCTGACTTCACAGCTCTTTTCCATTTCACTTAGAAAAACAGAAGCTGCTGCTCAGCTAAATGTTGAATGATGAAAATCTGCAGGGATGAATACAACTAGAAGTATGTTTTTGTCATTTTGGCTGAAATGTTTCTCCGACCATCGTGATTTAAAGAAAGTGCCGACCTTCGCATATTAGAAATGTCATCAGAGCTGGAAGGAAAATGCCCGGAGCAACTGACTCGGACGTTTGTGTTCTCACGTCGTCCACAAAATGACTCCAGTGCACGTCTGACTGCAGCTTGAGGAGCATGTGCACTCTGGAGCAGCTTGACTGGGTTTCAGGGACCTGGTGGCTCTCAGTGTATTTGCTCTCTCTTAAACGATTGTTTCTTCTCAGGTACATCTGAACCCTCTTGTTTCCCTGTAACTCACCTGTCAGTCATTCCACCTTTTTCTTTAAATCCAGCCCCTCGAGTCAGTCCGGGCTCGGGCACTCGGTCGGCACATTACTTTTTTACAACTTTATTCAAGTAAACTTAAAAGATTTTGTCTCGTGAAAACACAACTTACAAAATTATGAATTTTCATCACGTACAATTATGACATTATTTTGTACAACTACAATTTTTTTCCCCTCGTAAAATAATGACTTTTATTCTTGCAAAACTACGACTTTATTGTTGTAAAATCACAACTTTTTTTTTCTCGTAAAGTTACGAGTTTATCCTCGTAACTTTACAACCCATAAGGCAAAAACACGGTATAATAACTTTCCAGTCTCGACTGCTTCGTCCCCTCAGGATTTTCTAAGAGTGCTCGGCTCCGGGCGGCCACGGAAAACCAAACCCGATCTATAAATTAACTTGCAGGTCCTGTGGTCAGCTGAGCGGGGGTGGGGGGGGACGGGCTGACGGCACTGATTTGTGCTGTTAAGCCTCAGGACCGACAGACTCTATCTGTGTCGTTTTTTCCACCACATCACTCTCTCATTTCCTTTTGCTTTTTGTCATATTGTTTTTCTCCTCCCTGCGTGTTTTCATTTTGTGGCTCTTGGATCTCGGCCGCTGCTGTTGACGTTCGTACAATAGATGGCTCCCGCTGATATTTATCACCCTGTGGTCTCGCTCTGTCTCCGCTGCTGTCTCTTCATCGCCCTGACGAATGGGCAGTCCACTGTAACCTAATCCCCAGCTCCTCCCTGCATACCTGAATAATAACATGCATGTGGTAGAGATGCAGACAGGTCGCCAGGGCTGTGACCCGCTGTCTGTCCGAGGTCGTGACCTCTCCGTGACTTCAACTTAAGATCTAAACTTAACTCCTGTGGCGCCTTGGGGATAAAAAAGAGACGTTACTGGGTTTACTTCGGCAGATCTTCAGATGATGAAGACGAGTATCAGTCAGACGAGGTATTTTTAGACCTGACGCCCAAAAATAACTTGGACGTGACTTTAAAAGCTGTTTATGGCAGAAATGTTCCATCTTTGAAGGAAATGGCCTTAAAATAAAAACACTTTATCATCGTTTGTTTCTCAGCAACGACAGAAATGATGTCATCGCGAGGCCGACTGATCCTTCATCATTTTATATCATTGTGTTGACAAAGATGTCTTTACCTCACTCCCCCTCCAACAACCCCCTCCTTTAAAGACCGACTAATGACTCACTAACGTCCATTAGTTCTTCCTGTGCTGTGACTGATGACGACCCAGGATCCCAGCGTCTCCGCGGCTCCAGCCAGGTTGAACTCTGACCTCTGTGACATCACGGCTGACAGTGTGTCGGAACCAGCTGCCGCATGGTGGAGGTTTCTGGTTGTGTTTCACTGTGAGAGAGGGGGGGAACAGGACGTATCACCGAGCCTGTGTTGTTGTGAATGTGTTGTGTTCTGTATCAGTCCGACATCAAATAAGTGTAATGTCCCTTGTAGTGAAGGGATATTTCTACTGTTCACCTCATGATTTATTTGAACAAATTATTGCATTGTTTTAAAATCCTGATCTTGTATATTGCATCTAAGCTGCTTTCAAACATGCAGTGAACTCTGGACATTTTCCTGAAATGGGGGCTGTCGGTTTATCCAGAGCAACACTTTTTACACAGCCTTTTGACTTATTTCTAATTATAAATATCAACTAGCGTGGCATTAACCACACAAGTACATGGTAAGAAAACCATTAAGTCTGTTTAGCAACTGTTTTTGGTTTGTTTTGTTGCACAGATTTAGTTTTAAGGTATGAACACCTGCTGTAGATGCAGGTCAAACAAATGGGTGCAGACTGCAGCTCCATCAACAGATGAACAAATACCTGAACTAACAGAGAAAGTCTTCATCTCTGGTTCAGGGTCTTGGGCTTCTTGTCATGCAGGTATAATGTGAACTTACATGGCCTCCACATCTCCCTCCTCAGAGTTCAGAGTAACTTGAATCCCAAGCCGGCCATCATCTCTTCCTAGAACCGCACAGGCCCGACTCCCGCTCCGCTCGCCGCCCGTTTCTCTGAATCCTTCCATCAGCGTTTTCACTGGAATACTCATTGAAGTAATTGTCCACAACTGTCAAAATCAATTGATTCAATTTACAGGGGACTTATTGGAGCGCATAATAAAAACGGGTGAAAACCATCATCATTACCAGTTTTGTGATCAACATTTATTATTTCTTACCCGGCTATTTAATAACCATGACAGTTTTATCACCATCCCTGCCCTGTAATGGGCCTCTCATTGTTGAGCAGCCATGTGGCCTTGGGCTAGCGGGGCTGGTGGGCTGGTTTAAAGATGGATGTGGCCGACGTGCGCTGTTGCACAATTTTCTGCGACAACGCCGCCGTGGCCCGGAGCAGCGCCGCATGTTGCACCTACAGGTGAGAACTGGCATCGCTCGGAGTGATTTAAAAACAATATTCTTTTACGTCTGCACATTTATTACGCCACAAAGAACGGCGGTCGGGATATAAAATTTAATAGCGTCATCAAAAAATAACTGGAATGTAATTTATTGGCAAAGTCTCCCTCGTGATGTAATGTCTTTGTCTAGAAGTCACATTCTCGTGCGAGTCAAGTGCTGTGAGCGGGTTTTTCTATCCTCGGAATCCATCAGCAGAGGAACATTAGGCTTCATGCTAACTGAGCGTCTTGTTGTCCTTGACGAACAGCGAGACGTTCGGGCTGTAGCCTGAGAGAACAATCGATCTGTGGCTTTTTTTGTTTTCGTCTAACTTGTGCAGCGGAGCGAAGGCTCAGCACAGAGCAGAAGATTCGCTCTGAATAAAACACACTCGCCACCGTGTCCTCGCTGCAACTGTCTCCTTTCGCTGTCTCGTCAGGGTGGAGACACGTTAGAGCCACAGTTGCAATCCAAAAAATAATTATATATTGTTCCCCAGTTCGATTCCTAACTTTGCCCGTGGTGTCTAATATTTTCCATTTTACTCTAAATCATATTTCTACAATAAACATGTGTCTAGTGGAAATGCAATACACGCTAGAGACGGCTGAATTTGAAACTGTAGTCCAGGCAATGAGGCTCTCAGGGTTTAACAGAAATACCAGATGCAGCCAAGTGTGCAGTCGGTGCCTCACGCAATGTCAAGCATCAGGGGCAGGCCACGGCCCCACGAGACCACGGACCGTGTGTGTGTGAGGTCACACGGGTTTAGGTGTGCATGTACCTTTTTGTTAGATAAAGTAAAAAAGAGTCTGAAGCCTCGGTGCAGTTTACAAGAGCAAAACCTGGGGACTCGACTTCCTGCCTTTGCTGACGTGTGTGAAACTTGGGAGAAATTCCACAATAAATTAATGAAGCGGTGTATTTGTGCTGCGCGTATAGAAATCACATTAGCAGACAGCGGCTGTTTTATTGCTGACATTTTGACACGTTTCTCAAAAAAGAAATGTTGAGCTGATCGCTGCAGAATAACTTGACTCTATCCATGACGTGTGTCGGTATCACTGCTTGACATCAACATAAGGAAAATAGACCTGAAGCTTAGAAATAAGTTTCAGTTTGTGTTTACTTGACCTGCGGGTGAAATCCGGAGAAACTGTGGAGCTACTCACTCAGACATTTGAATTCAAAATACAGAAGACCTGCAGAGTTCAGTGCTTGTCTGAAAGCAGCTTTAATGAGCTGCTCTTCATTCTAAACTTGAAATCATTACATGGCATGTTCTTTTAAAATCTTTTAAAATTAGTTTTCATAGAACATCATCATTCTCTTTTATATGCACTTTGTGTTTTCCATGTTCATATTTTCCTCCACCAGTTATGGAGGTTTTGTTTTCATTGCTGTTAATGTGTCTGTTAGCAGGAATTCACCGAATCGGGAGGAAAGGAACCCAGATAGCATACGGATGCATTTGCACTTCAGGTAATGATGCAGCACTTCTGGTCTCATGGCCCGGACAAAATGGATGTGAGCCTAAAGTGTCCCTTTGTAAGATAGCAAATGTGGCCCAAAACAAATGTGGCCTTTTACTGGCAAACTTCATGCTCTAGGCAAAGTGTAATCTGGATGTAAACCTAGAGTGGCCCATGTGGTAAATGGTGAATATGTCCCAAATAGCACAAAACAAATTCAGGCCACCTTTGGTTGACATGCGGTATTGCTATGGCTTTCTTCTGGCCCAGATCTGGCAAAGTGTGAACAAACCTGTGTCTGCTTTCTTATTATTTAATTATCATTTGCTGCCCATCATGCCCATGACTCCCTGAATAAATATTCGTCTTGGTTTGATGAGGAATAACACAGGGAGGTAACCTGGCAACCAGCTCCTCGTCATACGGTTTCAGTATGATTGAGACAAAGCTCTTGTCAGATTGACAAATAGCTTTAGAAACTTCCCACACACCTCAACGCTGCAGGGCCCGAGTTTGAACTTCTCTCACAAGTACTTCCATCACCTTTGAGTGTGTACACAACTGATGCCTCCATTGATTTTGTCTCGAGTGTCTCTTAGCTTTTGGATGTGATCAGAGACCTCAACTCCACACTTTTCCAAAAGGGTCAGCTCCTCAATGCCCGTATTGATTTAATTCAGGAGTAGGACAGGTCTAAACAAGGTTTCTCACTAAAAATAAAACAAAACCATCATCCTATGTAGTTTAAGCATTAACACCAACCAATCAGATTACTCAATGCTTTAGAAAGATACAGGAATTGTAACCTCACAGTTTTACTGTCCACACCTTTGCCTGTTCACAGTGAGTGTGGGGTTATTAAGTGTGATGTGTGTTAGGCAGACGGAGCTGAGCCGAATCTGTGGGAGGTTATATTCAGTGTGAGGGTTGTTATTTCAGGGCGGTCGTGATGTCACACTGAATCCCTGAGATCTCTTTGATGGGGGCTCCGTGAAGCAGCCCATATGGCTCCACATTCAGTGTATTTACCTTCGCAAGTGAGGTGGAAAGCGTCCTCATTAATAACAGGGGATTGTTTTGTCTCCGAGCTGTCCGCCTGGTGTCGGTCGGCTGCTGGTCGCTGGAAACTCTGCAGCGCGTCCACCCAGACGTTAGGCCTGGGTCGGACGTCAGAGGCAGAGGCGTTGAAACTGTGTAGGCAGAGCAGGAAATTGCTTTGGGGACCCAAGCTGAGAGAGAGACAACTTTGTGAGAACCTCCTTAAATGATATGATCAGCTCTGTACCGGAGCAACACCACAGTCAGAAACCTCCTGATGATGTTTGGTTGTAAGTCCACCGCCTGCTGCTCACTATAGAGAATACGCCCAGAGGATCATGGGGACGCTGTCGATTTGAGGCTGATCGGAACAGATTATCTGACAGTGATCCTGTAGCGTGTCGGCAGTCCTCCATGTTTGTTTTGATTCTGAAGTCACATTTGATCAGGCACATTTCTGTGAGTTCTCGAATCACCACTCAGAAATCGATGTTTTAAATGCCAAGCGCGTGGTTGTGTGTCTCGACTGGATCGTCCAGTGTGTGCGTTCTTTAAAAGTAATCTGTACGATATGTTTGGGAAGTTTGCGATTCAATTTGACTACTTTACTATTATTTCTGTGTAATCTGTCTAATTTGAATACTGAAGGAATCATATGGAGATTAGAATGATTTGGTTTGGTGTCATTGTGTCTCCTGTGCAGCCGGTGGGTGTTCGGTTTCGTTTGCTGTACGGCCCCCGAGGCCCCTTTTGCCTGAGGCCCTCACAGTCCCTTGAAACGCTCCTGGTCGACGCTGCTAATCTGAATATCAGACGCTAACATTCATCTTTCATAAGTAGCGACATGAAAGCATTTTATATTCTGAAAACGAGTGGGATTGAGCACTCGTGTGCGTACAGTACATGAGTACATACATGTGTACATACGTGTTAAAGGTGGGTCCCTGCACAGCTGAGGGAACGGGGGGGGGGGGATTTGCAGGATCGCATTTCACCAGTTGAACTTTGTCGTCTGGCAACTGAGGTAAATCACACAGAGCGGTGACTGCTATCAGGAAGGTGACACTTCAAATAGCAGCACGGGCCATGAAGAGGCCTGAACACAGTTTTTTTTTACTCAGTGGTTTCATACATGATCCTTTGCGTCTTTATTACAAACTGATAAATCTGTAAATCCTCACGAAGCGCTGCAGAACCCTTCGCTCTAATCTCCCAGTCCCGTGACTCATGGATTTGCTGCCTTCGCTACAAGGCAGCTTCCTCTTATCAGATTCTTTTTCTTCCCCGTGTGTCGCGATGGGAGGTTTAATGTGTCTTATTTTGATTAAAGCGCATTAATGTGAGTGCAGCACTGAGAGAAAAAGAGGAATCTACGAATTTCAGCACGGTAGAATCCCCCGGTCTGATCTGTGTGCCACATCTGGATGTAGGCTCAGTGCAGTAGACGGCGTTGGTTTATGAGTTCACCACACGGAGGTATCGTCCTCCAGCCGCACAGCCGGCTCAGCGTCTGTGTTTCCATTAAGCCGATATGAGGAGGTCGTCAGCGGGGGTGTGTGTGAGTCTGAGCACGACGCCGCTGTCACTTCAAAAATCCTCCAATTTCAGACTTGAAAAGTGACGCGGCCTTTTAAAGCCGAACATGTTTTATGTCACCGGGTGTCGTTAATCTCACCCCAGGTGAGTGCTCCTCGTTTAAACTGGATTTATAATCATTCACTGTTTAATACTAAATCTCTTAAAGGAACAGTCTCTTATGAGTATTAAAAACTGACGACCTGTAGGTTTGAAACAAGTCGAGTTAAAGAAATGACTGTAAATAAAGACGTGTCTCCACCACAGATCCCCAACAGTAAGGCATCATCATCATCATATTCCCCCCCCCCCCACCAGGTGGCCTGCTGCAGTACAGGTCATAAACCCCACCTCCTCCATGTTAGTGGATGGGAAATTGACCAAACGTGGAGGTATCCACATCGAAGTCATTTGAGGTAGTTCTTATCACACCGATGTTTGTTCAAGTGTTCACTTTTTTCCAGTAAAGATTGGTTTCAGTTATTTGATGCTGTGAAAATGGAGTAAAACATCATGATTGACAGCTGAGACTGACACATGATTGGTCAAGCATGTGACGGTGGAACACGTATCCTGGATATTTTAAACATTTACCAAACGCTGGTATTCTCTTTCGGGTTTTCTACTTCAGTGGAGACAATTAACTGCACAATATTAAGGTGGATAAAGTGTGTTTGTTATTTGCATTCACTTCTAGGATATATTTTGTAATGGATAAGTCCGTCTACTGCACTAACTGTGTGTGCGACGTGTGAATGTCACAAGTACTTTCAGTTTTCACAAGGCTAGAAAAGTGCTGTATGAAGCTATTATTTATGAGGTAAAATGAACCCATCATTAAAGTTAATGTAAACCAACTTTTGGATCGAACCATGAAACACATCTTTACTGTGTTAGATTAAAGCAGCATGTGGTCCGACAGTCATCCTGCAGTTTAAAAGTATCCTGATAGAGTTGGAAACTAAAGTAGATTGTGCTGCTGCAGTGCTTCGCTCCCCACAGCTTTTAAGATCCCTATTTCAATCCTGAATGAGGATGATGCGTGTTTTGCTGCTTGAGAATTCCAGCCAGAACGAGGCCTTGTGACCAGAGTCTCGCCAAGTGAAGTGGATCACTGTCTCGTTGTGTGTGCCCTTGGTGAAGCGAAGTTTCAAGGGGTTTTGAATTGTGCAGACAGAGACTGGGATATTGTTCAGGTCAGTATTTTTGTCTGTGTGTGTGTGTTTGTGTGTTTGCTGTCACAGCCCAGTGGTCATGAAAAGGAGGACGTCAGTCAGAAAAAAACCCTGAAACTCCAGACACAACACGTCTGCTCTCAACACCTTTAGATGACCCGGTGCACACTGAGGCGTGTGTGTGTGTGTGCGTGTGTGTGCGTGTGCGTGTGTGTGCGTGTGCGCGTGCGCGCGCAGATGTCTTAACAGTCCCCTGGGTGCCCATCGGCTTCCTTTGTCTGAATCCTCAGACCCAGTGTGAGCCCTCAGGCTTTAGACTTTGCTTCTCACACACACACACACACACACACACACACACACACTTGTGCAGTAATGCTGTATAGATCTGCCATCCACCTCTTCCTCCAATCGACCAATCGGATCCCGAGGGGCCAGACTCACCATCTCTATTCATTCACATTCACGTCTGACATCGATAGAACCACTCACACACACACACTTTGTTTGTCGCTTTTGTTGCCAATTTCCTGCTCCCTCCCAGATGCAATGCAGACGAAGAAGAGTACAGTAACACAACATTTGCACAATGGCTCACAAAGGTAACAGACACACCAACCTGGACCGGGGGGGAGAACACAGGCGGTGGCGGAAGTGATTCAGCGATGAACTTGACATCTTAAACTGGTCCTGAGACAATCAGCACAAAAACAAAATAACGAGTCCTAAAGAAATGAACTTGCTTGCATCAACCCAAATTAAAATTCCAGGCGTAAAGGACATAAGAACATGTTCATGTTGAATACAGTCTTTATAACCATCTACTCACACTACTCATTGGAATATTCTGGTACATTTACAAAACACACCGACGGTGGAAAGCCCCTCACAGACGCTGGTAAACAAGACCTTTGGAGCTCCACTTATATAACGACAGGTTCGAACAGGTAATCAGGTAATCAGCCCAAATCAGAGCAACTTGACGAGTCAGGGTCATAATGTTGAAGCCGCAGAGAGAGAGAGAGAGAGAGAGAGCAGCTTTTTCTCATTTGATGCTTCATAGTTCACCTTAATCACGAGAAACACAATCTGCTGGCTCTGGTTTTGTTTCCGTTGGATTGCTCTGAGCTGTAAATTCACGCAACGACGAGGAATCAAAAAGCAAAAATCAAAACCCCTGCACTCTCTCTTAATTTAGAACGTCGCCGTGCTCCTTTTTAGGAACCGGGAAAACCTTCACACGTTCCTCACGAGCGACCACGCGGAGCTGCTTCTCGCACAGCATCTGTCTCTTTGAACGTTTCGGAGGCAAAGTTATCATGACTGACAGTCGCTCGCAGCGCTCACATGATGGAGAGATGAGATGCTGCCATCTGGTATTTCGCACACTGGGCTGACCGAGCGGGTATATTGGTTTTTAGCAGCTTTTCCCTTCAGCTTGATCAAAAGCCAGTGGTGGGAACAGATGGGGAGGGAGACGACACAGACAGAGGCGAAGGAATGAAAAGTTAAAAAGAACATGGTGATATTTTTGAGAGCCGTGGTGATCTAATAAGTGGCTAAAAGGTGTAATAAATCCGTATGAGCAGGCTGCAGTCAGCCGCACGCTGAGGACTGAGCTGGGTTTGGCAGGAGCAGCCAACACAGACCCTCAGCCGAATGAGAGTGAAAAGTGGTTTTATGTTTTTATTTAAAAACATTTTTTTTTTTTTTTTGAGGCCATAGATAAAATTCATACCAGGAATCCAATTATGTTATCAGGGTTGTATAACGTACGCGACGGCGTTCCTGTGACAGGTGGGTAATCTTGTGAAAAGTGTTTTGACAGTCCATCAAACCACAAACGCCGGCTGGAGTCTAATCCTTTCGGCTTCATTTTGAATGTCATTCCGTTTTTTTGATTTTAATCTGTTATATGAAATCCCTCACCACCGCCATCACACACACACACACACACACACACACACACACACACACACACACACACACACACACACCAAACACACACACCCACACCAAACACTCATATCCCCTCAGCTGTGCCTCTGTCTTCCGCTCCCTCCCACCGAGCATCTCTCTCCATTGGCGTTCTCTCTGGTATCCTCACCTGGCAGGGCCACATCATGATCTATTCTCAGTATTTGTCCGTCTCCGACTCAGAGAAGTAATCATGTGCTGCTCTGCCGTGGCAAAACTCTGCCGTCAGATGACTGATACACGAGCAGCAGCAGCAGCAAGACGACTGAACGGCAGCTTCATCATCCGGCAGGAAGACTTTCACTGGCACTGCTCCAGCTTTTCTAAAGAAATGGATAACAACAGCTTATACATTTTTAAACCAAATTTAAAATCCCTATAACACATCCTGGCATTAATCTATCCTCAGTAAACATGATGCTCTAAAATCTCTAATGTTTCAGTTGACGCCATCATTACTGTTTATGTTGTTCTAGACAGATTGTGTCACTTTAATGCATCAACCTCAGGAGGAGACAGTCATTTGTTAGAGTGGAGGAAAGACGCATCATCTCTTTAACGTACAGATTCAGACATCATCATCAGAGCGGAGCCGGCAGCCGTCTGTTCACCACTTCACCTGAGCACCAGAGTCAGTTCCTACTTCACTAATGCAGGAGCTCCGTCAGGATGCTTCCAGCTTTGTTGCACAGCTAACAAATCAAATAAATATCCATAAAAAGGTTTGAATTACTTTCGGGAACGTTAGCTAA
Source organism: Hippoglossus hippoglossus (assembly GCF_009819705.1). NCBI lineage: Eukaryota > Metazoa > Chordata > Actinopteri > Pleuronectiformes > Pleuronectidae > Hippoglossus > Hippoglossus hippoglossus. The sequence goes on from NC_047161.1 coordinate 4,995,838, forward strand.
ATGTACGTCGTAATGAAAAGTTAATTTCCTCTGTGGACTTTCATTGAACTAAACAGTATTTACTGTAGAGCTGGAACTTATTTTCATTATTGATGAAGCTGTTCATCGTTTGCTCATTAACATGTCAGAAATACAAGTTTTCCAAATCTGAGGGGATGTCTTCAAATGATCCAACAGTTCAAAACCCAAAGATACTGTGTTATAGTAATTGTAGTAGAGGAAGAAGCAAATATTCACAATTATAATTCTGGCATTTCTTAAATTGATTTCATCAATGAACTGAACTGATCTGTCGGATTTCACAATCAATCGACTAATCAATTGATTGTTTCAGCTCAAATTAAATGCGTGAAAAGATGGACGATATGAAGGCTCCACCAAATTTAAGCTAAAGCATCTCAGTTGCCCCCTAGTGGCTAGCTGCAATACATGCCACAATTCCTAACTTCTCCATGTTAACAAATGGGACATGGACCAAATAAAAAAGTCAAAGTAAACATTTTCTCAGATGATTTCTTTCATTTCAGTTCGTTCTTATCACACTAATGTTTAGTGTGATTAAAAAGTGTTAAATTATCATGTAATTTTGGTTTTAATTAGTTATTTGATGCTACGAGGTGAAACTTCATTGTTTAAGTGATTTGATAATAATAAGACGATTGTTATAATAGCAACATTAAAACTTATAGTAACTCTACATCAGTCTAGAATAACTGCGTGAAGTAATCCAACTAAAATATTATATAGATAATAAAAGTTGCATCACATCGAAGTATCCAAGAACCTGATTGAAATCATCGTCTCTTTTATTGCAGCGTCTCTCAGTCACTTTGCCTCTTTAATAACAAACAGCTCGTTGCAGTGCAATAAAACAAAATCACATTAATAAAACCGTAGTTCTTTTCTTTTATGTTTGTTCCCGTCGGCCTCTTTCTCCATCACACAAACACACTTCCACATGAGCGCGGCACCGCCCCCTCTCTCGTCTGAAGCACGGACTGTCGAGGCTTTAAATAGCCCTCTCTTTCACTGGTCCATCACTTAAGGACACAATGTGCACGAGCTCCAGTGAGCAGGCTGAATGATGCCATATCTGCCCGCTCCTCTCCTTTTCTCTCTGCCAGAGTTTGAAGTGGCTCTGCTCCCGGGGCCGTGTTTGCATCCTCTCTGTTGTGGCTGAGGTAGATTAATCATTAATCAGTGCGCCCCCCCCCGTCCCAGCCCATCTGTGTGGGCTCATCCTCGACTGAAAGGACCTGGACCGTCCCTTTCTTCTCCCGCTCTTTGAGGGGACTTCTGTGCTGCACCTTTTTTGTTTTCCTGCTACAAACAATGTGTTTCTTGAATCAAGAGCAAAAAAAAAATACCTCACTTTAAACTAAAAGACTAGTTTCATGACGCAAATTCATTTCACTGTAATCTGGCTTGAACACATTTGACGTTTGCTTCAGTGTTTATTTCAGAATGAGATGAAAACTCCTGAGTGACGGCTGACAAGGTGAAACACGGCCAGTAACATTATCATGAGGAGAAAAACACGCTTCAAAAGCAGAGACGATGCAGATTCAAAAACACAAATACAGAAACAGAAATATGCTGCAAATGAAAACACATCCTGCAGGAAGCAGATATAGGAACGATGCAAAACCAAAAACATGATGCAATAGAAAATAAGCTCTAAGTGAAAAAGCTTGATCTTCGACTTGAAATCCTCCAAACCAGAGGTGGATGCAAGATAAAATAGTTCATATTCTTTTTTTACTCTTGGCCTCAGTATCTTTGAGACAGTCCTGGTCTTGCAGGTCTGGTCCAAGGTGGTGCTCTGCTCAGGATTCAGCAAAGAAGACAGTGGGGAAGTTGTTTTAGGGAAACATTCACATGTCAGGAGGTGATCTGTCGTTAAAATGGTTCATTCCTCACAGAGAAAACCGTAGAAGATGTCGGCCGACTGCGTCATTGAATGTGTATAAAGACGAAGCTGCACCACTTTCTTTTATTGAACAAAAACGAAGCTCAGGCATACAGGCGCTGCCATCGTGCACTTTTGACTTCGTTTGGGACCTGAGTCGAGATCATGAGGATTTGGCTTCACTTTTGAGGAGCTGCCATCTTTATATGTTTTAAACCTTTCAGCGTTTTCAGCTGCAGGTCTCGAGCTCTGACAGAAACAGGAATAGGAGATCGAAGCCTGACAGAGAAACCTAATAATCAGTCTGTGATTTATCATCCCGTGAGTTAAAATAAGTTTTTCCTAATGTTGATACAACACGTGTCCATTGACTTTTCTGTACTCAAACCTGGATTTACTACTTTACTAATCATCCACTTATTCCAGCCAGCGATGTGTGAATATCTATTTTTCTCCACACTTCCTTTCTTTCAGCTCTTGTAAGTCTTAGTCTGTTATTTACTAAGTTGGCATAAACATATTTAAACACAATGAGCATGTTTCAGTCTTGACATTGGTAGTTTAACTTAATTACAACTGTCAACTGAAAGCGTCAGTTTTCTGGTTTCACTCACGGTGTTGGAGTTGCAGATTGTGGGAGGAGACGACTGGTTTTCCCATCGCTCTAAGATTGTTTCTCCTCAGGTCTCCCCCTCACACACATTCTGCTTTTTCACTCCTTCAGTTTTCTGTTCTTTCTGTCGTGCTCCATGTTGTTTGTTTCTCCCTATAGTGTCGTTTATTGTCTCTACTTTTCTGACTTTTACAATCTGTTGTTTCTATTTCTCTCTCTCTTTATGACCTGAAAGTGACCTAAATTCTCTCCTGTCTGCCAGGACAGAATATCTAGTAAAAGTGATATGAAAACAGAATATAAAGCACCATTTGATGCTGTATCTGTGTAGCCAAGCATCACAATTGACTTCTTGACTGATATATGATACTCTATTGATCCCGAGGGAAATTTAGAACCACGTAAATGGAGTTTACTGTAGTTGTGCACGTCTGTTGTTAAGAAGTTTCAGGTATCTATATGATGTTACTTCGCCCGGCCACAAGGACGAACGGCTGCTTTGACCTCCGCCGTCGACATGTTTGTCGTTGTCAGAAACTCTCGACTCTGCGCTGCCCTCTTGTGGATGTTTTGCTTAACAATCATGCCGATGTAAAGGACACATCGAAGTTTGTGGGCAGTCACGGTTACGTCATTTAAAATGGACGTATCTCTTTTCGTACACAGTCATTTCCATTTCCAACATTTATATCTAACATTTATTTACTTCCGTTGGGGGCAACTGGGCTAAAAGGGTCTGCAGAGGTACAAGTATTAAATATTCAACTTCTGACCTCACAGAATGCACGTGTGTGTGTGTGTGCGTGTGTGTGGCCCCTTCTTTCGCCGTTTAAATTACTTTTTTAAAAGCGTGTGGTTCATCAGCAGGTCAACGTCAAAGAGACATAGGGTGATTTATGGTGTGTGTGCAGGAAGGGGCAGGAAGGTGTGTGTGTGTGTGTGTGTGTGTGTGTGTGTGTGTGTGTGTGTGTGTGTGTGTGTGTGTGTGTGTGTGTGTGTGTGTGTGTGTGTGTGTGTGTGTGTGTGTGTGTGTGTGGGCGCATCTAACACTCCATCCAGAAAGGGGATGTTTTGGCAGCCTCCATGTTTGGTGTCCCTGCCGTGACAAACTGTGTTGACACCGTGGATAAAAAAATAGGCCAAGGTGCTTTCATGAACAAGGAACTGAGAGAAAAACACACAATCAAAGATTTTTTTACCGAGGCCGCGACTCACTTTGTTTTCCTCACCGGTTTCTTTTCTCGTACACGACAACAACAAGTGTGACATAACACTTCCTGAGATGTGCAAAACACTTTCTCAATTTAATTGACTGAAACGGAGTAAAGCGTCTTAAGGTGATTTTGGTATTTCACGACATTACAATGGCAGCCGTGACTGACCGGTCACCGCCCCCTCCTCTCCTCCTACACTCCTGCATTTCTTCTTTTCATCTCAAGGCCTTTGCTTTAATCACAGTTGCTCCTAATTTCCTCTCCATTTCCTCCTCTTTCTTCCTCTCTGTGTCGCTCTTGCTCCCACACTCCGGCGTCCCTCTGATTAAAAGCATAAATCCGTCATGCAGGCCTCTATTAGCTGTGACATTCACTGCAGAGTTTGTGATATTGTCAGAGAGGAGATTGTCCTGGCGCCCGTGCAGCGGAGAGCTCAGAGGTAATTCAGGTGACATTCAAGATGCCGGGGAGGCTTCTGTGAAGAGGAGTCGTTTGTGGTGAGACAGGGACGGAAAAGGAAAGAATATTATATAAAAAAAACATTGTGAGAACAGCAGCCTTGTGTTTGTGTAGTAATTTTTGGTTGTCAATTACCTAAACTTCTCTAAAGCTAAAATACTGAAGTAAAATGATATAGTCCATCCACATACTTTTCTAATTTCTTTAAGATGACGGTTGTTTTTAAAAGTATTGATATTTGCTTATTATATTTACTTGTGCAACACAGGACACACGTTCCTAGTTGAAAACCTTGGAAGATAGAATCAATTTGTAGTTCATCTACATTGAAAACTACACTTCGGACTAGTCTGTGAAAAACCCAGCTCATTTCTCTTCTCTTCAGTGAAAGAGAAAGAGAGAGATCTGGACTAAGAATAGAGAGAAATTAATAATGATAAAGTCTGATGTGACAGCGTTGATAGTAGGTGAATCTGGAACTCGGGCCTCCCTGGTCCGTTTGAATCTCTGAGTGAGGAGGAATCAACTCAACCTCTAGTAAACCTCAGTCCAAAGGTTATCAAACGCTGTCTTGTTGACCACTGGATGAGAAGCGTCTGTCCGGCTCTGTTGAAAAACAAACTTTATCAACCCAACATGAACAACTTACACAACCCGGTGACGGGGTCTCCTCTGCTTCACCTTCCCAGATCCCTTTCTGAGGCTTCACTTCTTAATGTGCAGCTACGAGACGCATCGCTCCTTCATCTGAAAGCGTCGACAACAAGCAAATAACCTCTTTGTTTTGGAGCGTCTCACATGGATCAACACAGCTGCTGTGCAGAAAATAAATAAGCAGTTTTCATAGCTTTTTGCATATTTTCCCAATTTCAAATCCTGTTGATTCACTTTTGGGTCCAGATGATTTCCCTAAAAACACAATGAATATATCTGGAGTATATTTAGCGCATAAATATTTAGATTAATTTTGGTTTTCACCCGTGGTCCTGTTTACTCTGTATTTTTGTTTTCCTCTCTGGACGCATCAGCTCAGTGCTTCTCCTATGGGCCCAGTGTTTGATGTGGAGTAAAAGGCTCCAGGAGTTTATGAATGAATATTTTAAAGGGATTCAGTGAGGCGGCGGGGGCATAAAATGGTTCCTCTGTCCTCGCTACAAGTCGTCCTGCCGCAAGCCCCGACTCTGGTATCTCATAAAAGCAAAGCTGCATCACTCTGCTGGGAAGGGGAGTGGACGACAGGAGAGGCCCTGTGTGTATATGTGTGCGTTTGAAAGAGCGAGAGAAAGAGTGTGACACAGAAAAACAGGGGCGCAGGGTGTGGGGAACAAGGCCGAAAGAAAACGTCTGGTGCAGGAGTTTCTAAGATGGGGACTTGTGTCGTAGGAACCTGTGGGCTGTCGCATTTCTGTCGGCCTGCCGGAGATGTTGACCGTCTTTTAAACAACTTTATAATCTCGTCAAGATGGGAAAACGAAAAATAAAAAGCTTTTACAATTACCACATTTTCTAGGCATTGATTATGAGCAGGATTTTGAAGTGAGTAAATAATGATATGGAGGTACTCTCTCTCAAGGACCTCCTTCACACTCCCCCGTCTCTAGACACTTTTCAAAATCTCCTTAAAACCCATTAAGTCTTTTTACTGCTCGTACCATTATCCACAGTTTGCATTTATACTATTATTTTCTGTCCTTGGTTTGATGTATTCTTAGTTTCCCTAACTCTGTGAAGTTGGTACCTTGAAAAACCCAATAGAAATCCAAGTTTTTATCTAAAGTAGTATCAAACTATTGCCAACAAATCCCTGGGTACACAGGGTACGCTGACTTGATTAGGAAATCCAAGGTACTGTTGCTGGAGCTGTGTTTGCTGTCCTCCCTGTTGCATAAGCGCTCGCTGTTCGCCAACCCGCTGAAACCTCGCAGTCTGGTATCGGTGTAAGTTCAAAAACTACATCTACATGCAATGTGATCTCTGCTCTGGTCTCTGATTTTTTTGGGCCGCAGTGCTGAAATTCCTCTTTGTCTGGTTCCAACCGGTCGTTCTCTGTTGGTACGGGAGGCGAGGGGAGAGGGAGGTCACGGTGGTGGGGCGCAGCAACTCCAGTTGCACAAGCGTCTGTCTGTGTCTTGATCTTTTTCCCATGTTCTGTGTGCGGCAGCGATAGCATCAGAGAGAGGGTTGCCAGACCCTCTGACGTGGAAATCTCATTTGGGTCCAGGAGTGAACGGACATGATGGCGATGATAAATCTGGTTAATATTTCTACTTCTCAACCACAAAATATATATAAGACAATTAAAAAAACACATGGGACTCAGCGAGGGAGTTTTCAGTCTTGTTTGGAGCGAACTGTTCTGACACTGAACATTTTTTAGATTTTTGAAGCTGGTGGTGTTGAGCAAAAACAAGTGCTGATGCGTCGCCTTCCACCGCAGCCTCGAAGATTATCTTGGGGAAATCCCATCCCTCAGGTCATTCTGTGCTAAATGTCCTGAGTTGAGTGGAGGAATGCTAACATCTCTGAATGCATTCGCCTCAGACATCTCAGGGGGGAGGCCCAGGCCGTGGAGCTCAGACGGGGCAGGTGTGTGATAAACACACACACACACACAGGAATCCGGTTCTGAAAATGGAATTCCCACTCTGAGTCATTACTTGGGACTGATGTATGGCATTATTATTTCTCCGCACTGAGACAGTAAACAGTTTGTCTGTAAACACCATACACAGTAAATAAAGATGGACGATGCGTCTCCACTTCAATTATCGAGAAATGGAGCCAAAATATCGTTTGCACGAACGTTACCGCATAGCGATCTGGGGAATGGAGCCGCTGTATCGAGGTCCCGCTATTACACGAGCTCGGCGAATCGTGAGTTGGTCTCAGCCGCCAATCATGACGGTTCGCCCTGTGTTTATAACTAATTAAATCAAAACTCAGAAAGTTGAAATTTGGACAAATCATCAGTGTGAAATCAGAAAAACATCTTTGTGATTAAAAAAAAAAAAAAAGCTAATGTTTATTTAAACTTTTTAGTCTGGTCCATGTCCCATCCACTAACATGGAGAATGCTTCAGACAGCCACCAGGGGGCTAGACTGTATATAAATTCATATATCAAGTTTAAACTGGAACAGAATTAAACCCGTGTATCAGAATCCTATGTGCTGATACATTGGTGCCTTATAAATTAGTAGAGTATATAAATATCTTTTCCTGAGTCTCTAGCCGATACCTGGGGCAACACTTTGAGACTTTCAGTTCGGACAGAAGTTGGTGAAAAGGTCAAAATCAATATTTTATAGCAGGTTCTGAGCAAATGTGTGATTGAAAAAGATGATGTTGCCCAAAAGATGTCCTATAATGTGCGATAACAAATGTCCCCTGTGTCTTAATTGACTGAAATAAATAGGCTTTAATGTGTTTATCAATCAAAGCACAGTACAGTGAATCCATTTTGTTGATTTTACAGCTCAATAGAAGTCTGTGTTTAGTGTATTAAACCTAATGAAAGAACACTGAACAGCAACACTGTGCACGCTCAGCAGAGACACGAACAATAGGTGACCTGGAACAGAGTGTGAGTTCTCCAGGTATATGGAGCCTTCTTGGCAGCCTTCAGCTGTCAGGCTCCAACAAAGCATGGTGGAAAAAGAGAAATATATCATTGTATTAAAAAGGCAGAATAATCCGCTTTTAACACCTATTCCAGGATGTTTTCACACCTTGTTTGCTCCGGGCCCTTCAGGCTTTGCAGTTTATTCTGAACCAAACTACCGGGTGTGAAAGGTGCCTCGGTGTCACGGCTCAGACCAGAATTTCTGTCCGACCAAAATCGCTCACAGGATTGTTTAATTAACGACGAGTGCCGCATTCAAAGGAGATGGTGATGCTGGTAGTGAAACCATGATGATATTACCGTGGCAACAAAATTAACCAGTTCAAAACCGACGAATTGACAACACACAGATCTGTGCCAGTCTGGATAATAACCAGATCAAATGGTTTGGACCAGACCTTCAGGTATGGAAACAGCCTCTGACACATTAGTCCTCTCACATGAGCTTTATGTGCTTCATATTTTGCTGCTTCACATGATGTATTCTCATATTAACATGAATGTGGGTTATGATGCAGCCGAAGATGAAAACTAGCAGCTCTGCACCTTTCTGACTTGCTGATCTGCTTCGGTAAAGATGATGCTGTTGAATTTAAAAGTTAAATCGAAGCAGGTCCGAAGGTGTCTGCTTATCTCACTCATTTAAAATGCAAAGAACAAATGTAATCTTGAAGAGTCCTTTCTTTTTCAGTCTTTCCACTGTTCATTCAGAACTGTGCTCGTGCAGGGTTTTTACTGGTTTCATTTGAGAGCACTTCAGGTAAATTATGTTTTTCTCTTCGTCTTCCTGCTGAATTCCCTTAAATGTTTGTTGTTTAAGAAAACAGGAAGACGGGAAAGCCTTGGTTCATTAGTTACTCTTTGAGCGAGGCTTTAGGTGGGCACTGCCTGGGGGCAACTCTCACTCTAAACATACACAACTCAGTACTGTAAACACATGCTCTCACACACGCTGGACGTAGCGAGGAACAAGTAGCTAAACAGGCATAGATGCATGTTTACCTCCGTGCAATTAAGAGCGAGCGCAAACTATAGATGAATTCACAGTCCTGCACACAGTCTTCCCAAAGTCGCACACACAGGCGTACACACAGAGGTGTGATCTGCCAGGCGAGGCCGTGAAACGCTGCGATGTGAGAAAACACCTCGCAACGCAAACACAGCCTCACAAGGCGAGCGTTTGTTCCGAGGCCAGACCTCAAAGCAGCGCTCCTCACATCTCTGTGAGAGGAGAAGAAGAAGAAGACGGAGGCGAGGGAGGAAGAGAGCGGAGGGAGTGATCGCATGAGGCCAGACGGGACGAGATAGGAGGCATTAAAGACATGTAGAGGAATAGAGCAAGAAGGATCAAAGAGGAAAAATACACAAGAGTACAGACACGACTGAGTTTTAACCTTAGTCGGTGCTGTGAAGGGTTATTTGAAGCAAGAAAATAAAAATAAAACAAAACTCTCTGTATAAAGAGTTTGGAAGGTGATGTCTTTCCAAAGCCAGACCAGTAAAAGTTGAGGGAATTGATCAAACAGTGTCTATCTGCTCTAAGTTGCAATGTTTTAGTGTTTTAGTTATAATGGTTTGAAGGGTTACATGTTACATTTTCACCATTCCACTACATCCACTGTTTAGTCGTTCTTCAGTTTGTGGTGACGTCAACATCGCAGGTCAGTCCTGCTATTTGTTTGAATTTGTCTCGTTTGCACCGGTAGGTTCTGGTCCTGTAAGATTTATATTAAAATACAAACATGAAGCCAGCAGCTACAAAAACGAAATGATATTCCTATTTCATGTTTTTCCTGATAATAATCATTAGCTAAAGAACAAGAACTTAGCCACTTACTTTTTGTCTACGAAATAGAACTTTAGCCTCAGCGTATGATATTAATATTTAAACGTACACCAGCTTGAAACATTGACAGTGAGCCACAGGCGCATTTTACCGGCTGATGGGGTTTGGCAGCTAGCCAACTAGCTTGAAATGTTAAAAAGTAAATCACTTGATCAATCAATTGATAGCGAGGTTAATTAGCTAGCTACATCATTTTAAACTTACATTTTTGGGGGGAATTAACTAACTAGCTCAAAACCTTAAATGTTAGCCTCAGACAGCATTTTTAAACCAACGGATGGAGCTAACGGTTTGTGAATAAGCTAGCTATCTACATCTATAAAAATCTATTTATCTCAGTCGGCATTTCAACTGGCCGGGGGGGTGGAGGTTACAACAGTCTAAGAGCTGTGTAAAAAAAAAACACTACACTTCACAACCAGAGAAAAGTACTTGGAGCATAACTTCATCTTCTCCGCTGTAGCTCTGGTTTCCCACAGAGTGTTTGACATTCGGTTTTTTTGAGGGTGACCATGCAACAGGGCCCCAGGTCTTGCTCTGCTTTCTGCAGAGACAACAATGAGCCACGATGTCTGGAATCCAACATCTAATGGAAACGTTTCTTTTCTCCCTCAAAAAACGCCTCAGTTTTCCCTCAAGCATACGCAGACTGTTTTGAGAAATGTGAGCTTGTTATGCTTTATGATCTGCAATCTGGTGTCTTATTGACACGTTGCCTCCCCTTCCACGAGAGAACTCCTCAGGAACGTAACGCAAACATTCCTCGCGGCCTCACGTGGAAAAAGGGCGAAAAGGTCGCCCGAGGATGTGGATGTATATTTCCAGGCACGTCTGGCTGGTTTTTGAAAAAGGTTTCTTTAGGACGATTCCAGCTTAGCTCATTCTGTACGACCGGTATTCCCCTCCCATGAATTTGAGTCCCGCTCTAAAATCCGTCCACGAAGGTGAGCTGCTGCCAAACATTGTAATGACTGCTCTGGTGCCAGGGAAAATTGAACATGAATAGTCTTTCTGCTTTTTTTTGTGTGTGTGTGTATTTTTGCGGCCAGAAAAATACCCAGTTGTACAGTTCTGACATTAATTCTCTACTCGCTAATGTTTGTTAAGGAGCTTTTTTTTTTTTTGTTCAGTTTGAGGTAAATTACTTTTCCCCCCTCGAAACTACGATAATTGATTCAGACACTTTTTCCACTCTGGAAAACTTTCCTCTGATTGGATGACGAGCGCTCGGTCTCTGCTCTCTTCTGTTACCATACACATTTTGGGTTGCTATGATGCCTGGCACACGGCTCACAGGATTGGTTGTTTATGTTGGCGGCGACACGGCTCCTAGCTAAAGGTTGAGCCCAGCTGTAAGTATATGCTATGGGGACAATCCAAACAAAACCAATGTCAATACCATTTATTAAATATCCAGAAATCTTTCCGCCGTGGGTTTCTGTGTATTGTATGTTTGTTTTATTGGCAACCAGAGCCGGCTGACACATTGCTCACAGAGACATGTTTGCAATACATCACGGTGATGATGCACATTAAACCGGCAGTGTTCCCAAGTTTTGAAAATGGCATCCAGCATTCGGAGCTTCCTGCGTTCCCTGTCTGTCTCCCCTGAAGCATCTGTGAGCCATCAGCGAAACGACACTTCACAAACAGTACGGCTGAAAACAAACGGAGCTGAATAAAGAGCAAACAAACAATAAAAACTCCTCCACGTGCATCACCGTCTCGACAGGGTTTGCAGAATGCGTGACGCCATTAAGAATCCGTCAAGAACAGGAAGTGATTTGTCTCGTTGCGAACATGTGCCGTGGTTGTGTTTTCTGCATGTTTGTATGACAACTGAGGAAATGAACGGGAAAGTCTAAATAGAATTTGTTCATTTGTTGTTTTTTTCTTGAATAGAAACCGTGTTTTTTGCTTCACAGGTTTCTTGGTTAAAGTTGATTGAGTATCCAAGGTCAAGGTTGGCTAATAGTCTTACTGTGACTGTGTGTGTGCGTGTGCACGGCCACTTCTCACCACATGCACGTGTGTATGATGTCCACAATCTGGTGGCCGGATCTGGACCTTCAGCTCCTTGCCGAGACACCGCGCTCATTGAGATTGAGAGGGACAGATTATTTCTGGCATTCCACATCTGGTAGCAGTTGAGGGGCCGAGGATCCGCTTCTTCGGAGAAATATACAAATATGTAGGACAAAGTGCACATAAATCGAAGGGGAAATTGCTCCAAACTGAGCCACTGGATCTGACTGCATGGCGGAGTTTGGGTCAGGAATATTTGATTTTAACCGTAGTGTGGTCACAGTATCAGATCACTGTAATATTATTGTTAGTTTGTTGATGTGCTTGGTTAAATGCGTCATCTATTGCACTTCGGTCCATTTGTGGGGAGAGATCACTCACACACACTCTCACTGAGGTTTCTGCATTTTTCTCCCATTGTTAAAAGATATTTTGTGACGTACTTTTTTCTAACCCTAGTCGAAGGTCAAGGACAGAAGATGTTGAGCCTTGCACATATACACAACCCCTTTAAGGCAAATTGTGACTTGTGAGTATGAGCCATACAAATAAAAATCTATTGTTTTGTTTATCCTGATTCTAATTACTTCAGAGAGTTACGTGAGAAAAGTGATGACCACCAACAGATTAACCTAGTTTAGCATAAATACTTGATATCCAAATGTGACCAAATCTGCCAACCAGAACCTCTTAAAGAAGAATGACAAGAAATTAGCAGATACACACACACACACACTTATAATATTCTAACATCTGGTCCATTAACACCTGCATATACATGTGAATTTTCCTGCCATGTGCTGCTGCTCTCTGACGTGTGACCCGTGGCTGAATTATTTACCACTTGCATGTGAACTGATTCATGCGAGGAGCTGTCAAAGCCCCACAATGGCGTCTGTCGTGTTTCTTCCTCTGAATCAGCTGCGTAATTGCGACATAATTACTCAGACTCGTCTCAGTGGATCTCTACCTGGTTAAGTCGGTGCCTGAATATCAATGCAATCTGGAAAGTTAGTTTTGATGGGTTATTTGGAAGCAAAGCAGCTCTCGGGGGAGCCAACGCTGCAGTGCATCATAAATCTGAATTGATGAAGTGATGATTAGCATTACACCTGCAGGAGGATGAGAGAGAAATCAGAGAAGCACTTTGTATGTGGAAGACAAATCTGATTTGGGACTGAGGGAGATTCTACTGCAGTGGTGGAGGAAGTATCCTGATCTGTTTCTAAATTAATTATAATACTAAATTATTAAAGTCATCAATTACGAGTAAAAGTAACTAGGAGTCGCAGAATGTATTAAAAGTTGAAATGCTCAATGTAGAAAACTGCTTGTTGATGATTATTCCCATTTTGGATTAATCTGATTATTTTAGCTTTGGATCAATTGATAAAATAATTGTTTATCAAACCAAGAAAAGTGAGAAATATCCATCCCAGCAGCCCAGACCCCAAAGTGACACCTTCAGTTTAATTGCAAAGTCCAACCGATGGTTTGACCCTCCAAGGTTTTTCAGTCCGACAAATAAAAGAAACAAAATCTTGTATTCGAGAAGCAGAAACCGTGAAAGTTTTTGGCCTTCGTGCCTTAAAAATGAATTAATAAGTTCTAAATAGCTGTCAATGAATGAATGAGCACTTTGGTTGTTGAGTTGGGACAATAAGACCCACACAGGAAGCAAATGCATGATGTTGCTTCAAAAGGTCTTTAAACTAAGTTTAAAGTTTTTAAACTAAAATATCTAAATTCTTTGTTATAGAGCAGCTTGGACACTAAAATAAAAGGTTTTAGATTCGATTCAGCCACAGAAAGACATTCAAAACCATATAAATGCCAAATAACTGTTGTTAAAAGTACAGAAAACTGTTGATTTACTTTCCTCTACCTTATATGGAACAACCTCCATGTGCTATAGCAGAATAAAACCCCAGCTGGCACCAAGAGGCCGGTGGAAATCTAGCCGGGCTTCATTTACCTCTCACTGTCAACATGATAACACTGCATGCTGAAATATTAAGAGCTAGCGAGCCTTCCCCCCTCTAATAAGATGAGGTGTTGAGCTGAACAATATATTGACATTCAATTCAGCAGTGCTTGCTTTTCAAATGAGGCTATTGACGGTTTGAAAGTCACAACAGTCACAATCCAGCGGTTTCCACATCCGAGGTGACAACAGCGCAGTTTCCCCCTGCGGATTAAAGCGTCACGAGCGCGGCTGAACCTTTGTTTCCTTTCAATTAATCTCCGCTTCTTCCATCTCCTTTACTTTTCATCATTCTCCTTCTTTCAACCTGCTGTCAACTGGTATGATTCGTCAGGGGGGGGGGGCGCTGATAAACAAATATCAGCCCTGGTCGTCTTGTTTGCAGCGAGTTCAGCCGGAGTGAGCCCCTGTCGCCGCTGCTGTTTAATGATGTCTGGCCTTGTTTGCTGCTGACAGTGGTCTCCACATCCAGGGCCCCTTCGTCTCCAGGCTAATTAAAGTCATTCTTCAGTAATATTCCTAAATCAACTGTTTCCTCTTGCCTATTTGAGGCCTAATTGGAAGCATGTGCACTCAACCCAAAGGGCTCCTTTTTAACCCCTGACACTTCAAGAATGCATCAGTCGCGGTCATTGATTTGGCTTCGGCTTTGTTTTTCTTCTTTCTTCATTCTTGCAGCCAGAGAAAAAAAATACGTGACTGTGAAGTTTCACCATTTTCTGTGTTTGTGTTTGTCGGATCATTTTGTGGCATCGCGTGGTTCCGATGCTTTAGGGGAGCGTTATCTCAGCGTCAGCATGTGTGTGTGGGTGTTTGCGTCTCTAGGACAACACGTCACTGTCCGGCTTCACCGCTGACCCCGTGATTCACGCTAAGAGGGTCGAGCGAGGTCAGGGGTCAGCGACCTTTACTATCTAAAGAGAAGTTTTTGACCAGAAAGAAAAGAAAAAAACTAAGTGCCTGGAGCCGCATTCAAATTTCTGAACCCTTTAAATACAGGTCACGCAGCCTATTAACCCAACATTACTAAGTAATAATGCATTTTACTCTAAGGTGGCTGATTATTTGATACTTTCATTGTGCATTTGTAGAATGTTTTCTAAAACATTGAAGAAAACATCCGTGTATTCATCCGTCATCTAGGAGTCGATGGGGCCAATCCCAGTTGACATTGGGCGAGAGGCGGGGTCCACACACAGGTCGCCAGCGTCATGCAGGTGACCAGTATCGCAACATATAAAGACAAATGACCAATCTCACCTACGGGTGATTTAGAGTTGCCACTTAACCTTAGCTGCATGTCTTTGGACGCATGGGGAGGAAGCCCACACAGAAGGGCCCCGGTCGGACAGCAGGTTCAAACCCAGCACATTGATTTACCATCTTACAAAAAAGAAAACACTGACAAAACTTGTCATTGTCTGTCTGTGTCGTCTGCAGAAGATTCGCTGCTGATTTCACATCGATTGCATCATCGGGACGGAGCCTTGTAGAAATCCTCTGTGATACTGACTTTTTTACTTTGGTGTGATGCAGCTTTAAAACATCTTGAAGATTAAAGAAAGTAAAAGAATTAACCAACTCCTGCACCTCACACATACTGTTTACTGGGATTGTCAACACCGAGAACACTGTGTGCAAATGTTACTGCGTTTGAAGGGAACTCATTCTGAAAATCCGTATTTATTTCGTGGCTGTTCAAGCTCCGTTGTTATTTAAATGTTCTCCATTTTAGACAAATTGCCTCCCGCCTGACTTCCCTGTGCAACAAAGCAGGCTGCAGCATAAGGCCGTTTTTGTTTTACTAAAGACAATGCAGTTAGCAGTGGCCTTACAAACTTCAGGGACTTGAGAATATGCTCTTTGCTTTCTACAGTCTTGGCCCCAACACAAATGTTTAGCGCCTATCTGCCTGCTGCAGTAAACAGCCGCTTGCTTTGGTGTTTATCTACAGAGGCTGGTTGCCTGTGAACTTCATTAATGTCGCTCGATTTGCATGAATGCTCAGGTTGTTATGACGTTTAGTATCCGAGTCTGGTGCGTTGCTCCTCTCGCCTCGTGAAAGAACACAAAAGGAAACTGTCGTAAATCTACATTTGCATGAGCAATCAGCTGAAAGAAAAAGGGTTGAGATATTTTCCAGGGAGTTCTATCGTTTGAACGGAGCGATGGCCGTCACTCACAGAGGCGCCCGGGCTTCACGTGGAGAAAACAAACGTACGGATTGGAAACAGGAAGCTGATTCATTTAGCTTTACGTGTTGTTCTCGCTGGCTGCGGTATAGGTCATACACCCCGCCTCCTCCTTTTAAGATTTACTAATCTTAAAATGGTTTCCGTCATTTCTGTTTAGTGCTTATTTTTCCGGTAAGTTATGTTACCGGTAAAGTGCTAATAACACGAGGTGTAACGTTATGATTGACAGCTGAGACTGACTCACCATTGGTTGAGCGCACAAATCGGTGGGACCTTGCTTCAGCATCCCCAAATCGCTACAGCACAAACTTGTGGATTTATCTCTGGACAGTGGAAGCTGAGACGTTTGGTCCATCTTTATACACAGGATACGATTCAGAGTGGAGATAAAACCCACTGCCTCTCAGTTTCTGTTGGTCTATACGTCCTTATTGCTGCTATAGCTGCTTTGTGAAAAGGAGCGCCGCAGTAACCGTGTAAATGACTGTTTATGGGCAGACTGATGACTGTTTTTGTAAGGGTGAAAGATGCTGAAAGGACGGGGAGAGAAAGAGAGATGATTATGGAAAGTGCAAGTAAACAGAGTCTGCTGCCTCCACACTGTAACACTCAACCAGCAGCAGCACAAGATGTTGCACAAGCAGCTGAGCTCCATGAAAGAACACTGCTTCTATTGTGCTGCACTCATAACCACCGTGATATAGACATTACAAAGCACAGAGCCTGTTTCTTAGGATGTAGAACAAAAGTCCATACAACCGATGCACTACATGTATATACACACTAGTAAAGACACGTCTTAAAATATCTGCCCTTCAGGTTACCGAGGCTCCCCTTTGAATGTCACAGGTGTGGAACCAACCTCACAGGTGGTTTAAGTTGAGACATGAAAATGCTTTCATTAATTATTTGCATGACATTATTGATGGAAAAGATCTGACATGTAAAAGGGACTGATATTTATGAGTGTGTGCAATTTGGTGAAGATCCAAATAAAAATCCGGATCAAGTGAATTTGAATGTGCTCTAATAAGGAGAAATATATTGTGTGTTAGAAAGTTATAACGTTGTCTTCATGTCTGTCGTTTGGCTAGAAACGTATTTTATTATCAACACAATCATTCATCATTCGGGTGAAGTGATGTATAAAAAGAATAGTACTTTTTAAAGTGTATATATAGATTTGATAAACATGACTGAGGGTTTACCGGTTGCCCTCAGGTGACCGGTTGCCATCAGGTTTACCGGTTCCCCTCGGGTGACTGGTTGCCCTCAGGTGACTGGTTGCCATCAGGTTTACCAGTTGCCATCAGGTTTACCGGTTCCCCTCGGGTGACTGGTTGCCCTCAGGTGACTGGTTGCCATCAGGTTTACCAGTTGCCCTCAGGTGACCGGTTCCCCTCGGGTGACTGGTTGCCCTCAGGTTTACCAGTTGCCATCAAGATCCATGTCAAAGGTCCTGTGGAGGTACTAGGGGCACAGTGGCCTCTGCTGGAAGGTAAGGGTACTGCACACAGGGGGTAGGGCTTAATATTAGAAACGTGGAGGGGCTCTCACACATCCAGGGCTGCTAATTACTTTAGCCCTGTATTAGTCTATGTACTGCTGCTCATGCTTACTTTAAGATAATGAATCACAATCTGCCAACTGTTGTGGTGGATTATAATTGACATCGACGGATCCCAACTGCTCGCTGGGAGAGGGCTGTGGGGGTGCATCTGTCCTCCCTTTGCACAGCTGCTGCAGAATTACGACAGAAATGTTTGCCTTTATAATTGAACCCGGAAAGTGCTGGTTTTGTCAGATTAAATCAAATCCAATTATAGCTCAATTGTTTTTTGAGTACAGGAGTTGAGTAAACTCTCTGACACATCACGATATCGACATGGGAATCACCTCGTCATCGCTCACCCCAAAGGAAAGGTCGAGAGGAAGCCGGGTGTCGTGTTTGATGAGCATCCTAGTTGTGTCGCTTTGCACAACAGAGGCCTCAGTACGCCACATACTGTACCTCCTGGTTATCGCTCTCACGTAAACCACTGCTGTGCCCTTCTGGGAGCTTCTCTTCACCTACGACTGAGCAGATGTTACACTTAGCGCTCACTTAAGCGTTTTCCCTCAGTTACAAGTCAGTGTTTCCTACAAAAACAGTAAAAAAAAAAATCTCACCCTCTTGAACCTAACATCTGGTAAAAACTCTCGCTGTTTGAAGGCAATATTTATCACAACATGGAAACACTTGTATATATATATAAATGTCAACCAACGACGTAGAGAACACATGAAACCGGTGTTAAAAACTAAACTTACAACAACAAATGCTGTTGTCTTAACGCGGCGCATTCAGCCTGCACACACAGTAAGTGGTGTCTCCCTGTAAACAGCTCTCTCAGACCTCACTAAAGCTATTTTCAGTCTGATATAATCAAGTAATTGCAAACAGGGTCTCGGAGAGTTTTAGCTTTAGGCTCCAAGGAGCAGAGATCGGCCATTAAAGTGGAATAAAGTGATACAGTTTAATTCTTCTCTATCGGGTGGCCTGACGTTCTGCAGAGGCGAGAGTGTGTGGTGCTGTTTCATGTTTTAAAGAAGAGCGTTTTAAAGGGTATAATTGAAAGGCTTTTATGTCACAAAGTGTTTGGATTCCAAAGCTAGCGCTGTCGGATAAAGACCGACTCCGACAGAGCACGCCTCCTCAGTGTGAGAGCGGACGTTTGGCGGAGGAGAGATGAAAGCTTCTCTCGGATCTGAAACGATAAGTTGAACCTTTGGAGCCAAATTTTCCACAACAACCTGCACAGACACAAAAACATACTGATGTGTGTGTGTGAGGGACAGTTAAATCAAGATGGCGGCGTGAAACAGCCTTTGGTTTGTCCACTTGTTGCACAGGACATGGGGATTAGAGAGGACGTTTTTGCTTTGGGGACAACGACATGTGAAACAAAAAAACATTTGAAATGTGTCTTTCCGTGGTTTTAAATAAAATTGAGTTTCTCCACAATGTCTTGAATGTTTGTCTCCTTCTGTCCCCGGTAGATTTTCATGTCTCAGTAGAGCCCTTACCTCCACCAAGGCCCAACCGTTGTTTTCCCATCAAAATACATTAATTGTTTTCAGAGAAATTTATGAAAATGTTAAGAAAACAATGTTAAAGAAAGTGAAGAAAACATGTCTGCATCTTCCCCTTGATCTGGATCTATACCCAATTTAAAAGGTTTCTTCCGTGACCCATAATGCATCCTTCCACCAAGTTTCCATCAGCTAGTATTTTGTGTAATCCTGCTGACAAACAACCGAATGCAGACTAAGACACAACCTCGTTGGCGGAGGTAATCGTTGAAGTATGAAAACATGGCGAGACGTTTCCCACGAGACGAGAGCAGGCTTGAGAACCGCCAACCCCTCCATCCTCACGCTCCAACATCATCCTCCATCGCTGCCATGTCATGACATCACCGCCCCTTCCTCCGCGCTGTTGTCCCTGTGGTCTGGACCCCTGATTCTCTGGCTCGGATGCCGACGCTCTCTAAAAGGGTCGGGCAACTTAATCCAAGGCTGACAGACAAGAAAATAATGGCGCTTGGCTTTCATGAGGTCCCGTTGCTCTCTCTCTCTCTCTCTCTCTCTCTCTCTCTCTCTCTCTCTCGCTCTCTCTCGCTCTCTCTCTCTCTCTACGTCTCCCTGCAGCGTGTCAAAGTGAATATTCGCTGTCCGCAGAGGGCTGTGATGCAACCCGACATTACACGGCTCGGATTGCCCCCCCCCCCCAAATTAGATAGAGCGAGTTTGCTTTGGCTGCACTCACTGTGCCACAAAAACCTGGGAACAGGATGAACTCCAGAAATGTCTCTAATGACACACACATGGCAGTGAAATGTGACCCAGAGCGAGAGATAATCACTGTCATTTAGTGCTCGAGCGAATCAGTGTGGCCATTAACACTGAGACCAGCACAGACCTCCACGAGGGGTGAGGGATCAGCTCAGGGACCAATAGACGAGAACTTAGTCTATATGTGTTTAAAAAGTTTTATTAACTTCACCGACAACAAGCAGCTGTTAAATTTGTGCAACATGATACAAACTTTATACATGTTTCATCAGGTTTGGCCCAGTTTTCACATTCCAATTGTATTTGGAAGAGAGAAGAAAGGCTAAACGGTAAATTAGAGCTGAAACGATCACTTTAAACTATCTTGATTAGTCAATGACAGAAAATTAGATGGAAAATAGAATTACAAATCTGAATTGACTTGATTTTATCTGGGTTGTTTGAACGTTTGTTTATTTCGATTATATAATTTACTCTGGTAGACATACCTCAAAACACAATTTAACACAGAGCCTGAGTTGATTGTATCTGGGCTGTTTGTTTATTAACTCCGACCCAGAGGTTAGGCTTTCTCCCCTGTATGTTTGTTTCTTGGTTTGCTGTCTTGCTTATTGTGAAGCACTTTTTAACTATGTTTTGAAAAGTGCTTATTAAATAACGCTTATTATCATTATAACTATTAAGATGATTGAGCATTAGTACAGTATAATTGGAGCTGAATGGACTGTTTGATTATAGTCAGAAACATAATTGCCATCTATTTTGATCATGAAAACATTATTTTAAGTTTATTTTTCAGAAAACAAATACAAAAACAAATTCTCTGGTTCCAGCCTTTTTAAATATGAGCTTACTAGTTACTTAGGAAATTTTGAGTGGCAGGCAGGTAAGGTCACTTTAATTATAACAACAATTAAAAAACACCGCTCTTTTATGACCTTAATCAGCCCATCAACCTCGAGCTGTCAAATACTTCAGGGTAACTGCATCAGATTAGAAAATGAGCAAAACTGGAGAGAGACGCATGAGAAAAGAAAATGTGTTTGACCCCTGAGGAAAATAAGATGAACTCGAACAAGAAAAGGGGAATTAGGTCTTTTTAAATCTTTAAACCTACACAACTCAAATGCTTGATTTTACCACTGCAAACCCAGTGTGACCATTACTATTCTGTACTTATCATTTTAAATTATTATTATTATTTTACCTGTCACTCTCCATGAGCTTTAAAAAATATCCTCTGCCACCCTGACTTCGCTTTTTCCTGCAGTTCCACCTTTTAGGTCCCGTGTGAGCTTCCGTACTTCCGTTTCAGTTTCAGGAAGTAGCGACGCTAACAACAACAACAGAGGAAAACACACTTCTCTCGCCACGTTTTTTACAAACTCACCTCGTAAATGTGACCATGTCAAGTTATACTTTCACTGTGGATCCAGTCCGAGGTCTGGTGTGACTCCACCACCGGGAACAAGGAGGTGTCTTCCCCTCGTTTGAAGCTACTTTGCCTGGGCAGCCAGGTTAGCTACAGGAGCTAATGTGACAGTGACTTCAGATGGATTCAGATTAAGTGATCAAACTAAGAGGTGAGTGAATAAATGAATGAGTTCATATCTTGTTGTACATTTACTGTGCTCTGTCTTTAATCTTCTGTTGAAGTTGAGATATAAGTTTTAAGCTCAAGCTGTGTATTTCTGATCAGGCACCTTTGATGGAGAGTTTATAAACCACATATAAATATGTGTTGATGATTAATAATCAATTCATGAAGTGTTTGAAGTTGCCAGTGGTGAAAAATAAATCTCCACCAGCATGAACGTTTGATTTAGCTCCTAATTTCATTTTCACATCCTCCTGTGGAAGGGCTGCAGGACATCTGGACCCAAATCCACTTTATTAATGCAGACATCTTCCAGACTGAATTTATTCATGTGAGAACACTTGTTAATCATATCATAACATTTATAATTGCATGTGACAGCCTAACTTTTGCAGCACTTTTACAGCAGGTTGAAAATAGTCCATTAGTTTGGCAACTCATAGATTTTCCATTTGATACTTTAAAGTCTGCAATTCTTTGATAAACTAAATCAATAATACTGGTCTAGAGAAACCTTTATTATTATTCTAATCACTTTCATCACCTTTATTCACCTGTTGTCAAAAATGTTTTTATGATTATTTTGTAGACGATGCCTCGCATGCAGTCCGGTGTGTGGAGGCATTTTACTCCGGCCATTAAAAATGGCAGGGAAACCTTCATGTGCAACTACTGTGCCAGGACGTACACGAAGAATGCAACCAAGATGCAGATCCATTTGGACAAATGCAAGGAGTACTGTGTGGTTTCACAGCAGTCACCGGAGCCTGATGGGAGCTCTGCTGCCTCCATCCCCGTTCCCTCCTTCCCATTCTTACCATCTGCCGCTCCGGGGGGACAGTTCCTCATTGATTCTGTGGATCAGCGCAGCCAGGCATATGCTGATGAGTGTCTGGCTCGAGCTGCGTACGCCACCTCCTCGCCCCTCACTCTCACAGACAATGTTTATTGGAAACGATTTTTCAGCGTCCTGCGGCCGGCTTACTGTCCACCCACTGCAGCGGCTCTGTCCTCTCATCTGTTGGACTGCGAGTACGACCGAGTGCAGAACCAGGTTCACGACACGATAGGGAAAGCCGACTGTGTCACAGTTATCTGCAGCGGCTGGTCGAACATGAAAGAAACTGGAACTATCGTTTATGTTGTGGCAACTCCTGTACCGCTGCTCTATAAATGCACAAACATGAAAGAGCAGTCACATGCAAGCGCTTCTATTGCTGAGGAACTGAAAGAAATCATAAACGAGGTGGGACCTCAAAAGGTCTTTGCTGTCATGACGGATGACGCCCCGGAAATGATGGCCGCCTGGGCTCAAGTAGAGGAAGCTTTCCCGCACATATCTGCTATTGGCTGCACAGCGTATGGCATCCAGCAGCTCTTTGGCGACATGGTGGAACAGCCGTCTATTAAAGCATTGTGCAGGAGAGCTGAGCAGGTGGTGAGGTATGTTAGAGAACGGAAATCATCAGCAGAGACTTCTAGACGCTGGCAGACTACAAAGATAAGAAACCACACTTCCAATGGAGCAACACTGGCACTGCCTGGAGGCTCTGACCGGACTGGTGTGCTCAGCATGTTCAGCAGCCTCCTGGAGGGTCAGACGTCTCTGCAGGAGATGGCCGTCTCAACCACACTTAACATTGAAGCATCCATCAGGGCTACTTTACAGGATCCTGCCTTTTGGAAAGGGCTGATCAGCAGTCACAACCTGCTGTACATGATCGGGAATTCTATTGATTACATGAAAAGAGACAACACTTTGCTCTCTGGTGTTGTTGACATGTTCAGTCAGTTAAGATACCACATCGGAGCCACTCTGTCTGTGTCTGTGCTGCACAGCACTGAACAGAAAGCTGTCTTGGCATCATTAGACAGATGTCAGGAGTTCTGCATAAAGCCCATCCATGCAGCAGCGTACATGCTGGATCCCAAGTATGTTGGCCAGCAGACGCTCTCCGGGGAGCAGATTAACAGTGCTTACTACGTGATATCCAACCTGTCACACCATCTAAATCTAGATGAGGGTAAAGTGCTCGGCAGCTTCGCCAGGTTCTCGGCCAAACAGGGACTATGGAAGGGGACCGGGATATGGAGCTCATGCCAGCACGTGTCTGCATCCACCTGGTGGAAGGGGCTGTGTTCCTCTGAGCCGCTGTCAGCCGTGGCCTCTGCTATACTTCAGATCCCTCCGACAACAGGAGCTTGTGAAAGCCTGCGGTCGCGGTTTGGAAGTGAAAAGGTCGAAGGTTCTCTCTCAGCTGACAGGCTGCAGAAACTGGTAGCAGTGCAAGTGAATCTCAACCTTTTAGATCCGAGTGAGTGTGAGTACACTCCGCTGGACAGTGAGGAAGAGAAGAAAGTTTTATTTCAGTCTGAGACGCAGTAGGGATTTTGGATTTATCAGCCAAAACATGTATTTTAAAACTAAAACAGTCTGCACACAAGACCCGACCTCATAAATACAATCAAGCCTCACAAAATTATACAAACTCGTTCATATCAGTTCCTTAAATGTGACGGATTTTTCTCATCTAGATAAATGTATTATTCCCTGGGAAGTTGACGAGAACGGCAAAAAAATGAATGAATAGGTTCTTTCCTGACCTGTACCACATAATTACACCAAGATTTGTGGTAATGTGTTGAGTAGTTTTTGTGAAATGCTGCAAAATAACAGACAAACATTTGCTGCTAAAAAAAAACACTTTGAATATCACTGAGGCTTGATCATTTAAAGTTTAACCATAAACTTAACTATAAGCTATAGCATACCGTATATTTTTAATGTAAATGCACATAATTGCTGCGTTGTTTATTCTGTCAAATGAAAGGTTTAGTTTCTGCAAATATAAACACAGACAGCGATATGTCTGTGAAAGGGTCACATTGGCTGATTTATATCACCCAACCAATGAAGGAGTTGGGCTCTGATAGTACGATAGAAATGAGATACGATGTGTTTAGTGTGTCACACAGATCATTTGTTACAGACAGCGTATGAATGATTACAATGTGGAGTTAGTCTGAACTTTCTCAGCTGTGATTGCACTTTAAGGAGTGACTGAATGAGAAGCTTTGATTTGGGTTCGGATCCCATACAATGCAAACTCATGTTGTTAGTTTTGAACTTGTATTAACTTCATAATCCCAACATGAAACCTTAGCTGACTGAGTAATGGTGCGGGGTAAAGGACTGAGAAGTCAGCTGAGGTCATGTCAGCTGCTGATCAGGCCAATGATGAGCCAGCACTGGTAACTGAGAGGTAACTGGATCTGTCTTTGACTCAGTGGTTTGTCCCTCACCCTGCACCATAGACTAACAAATACAGATTGATTCTTCTCTGTTCAGACTGTTTACATGATGTAAATAAAAGAATTGTATTTATTGAATATTTTGTTTGCTCTGAGTTAAAGACTTTCCACCCCCATAAAAATGGTTTATACAGAATGTATAAAATATACTTGGAACTTAATTAGATAAAGGGCTATTCCCAGCAGCCATCTGCTATCTTAGCTTAGCATAAGTCACATAAAAAGAGGAAAACACAGCTTGTTGCTTTATGATGGGATACGTACAGTTATTGTTTGGTTGGCTACTAATGGACTTAAGGAAATTACTTCTTCTAGCCAAGAACTAAAATTAAAGTATTGCTTGGAGGAACAAATTAACTCCAATTCATGAGTTAACCTTTAAAGATTTATTGAAACGCACTAAAGTTCTAGCTTGTAAGAAAATACAAAAAACTTCAGCCTCTTAAAAAACGAAGCACTGAAGCTCGGTGTGTTTTCTCACACTCACTTTTCCTTTATCTCCTCTGCTGTTGGTTTTTCTCCGGGTGGCCTCAGGGGGTTTTGGAGCAGAGATCTGGGCCTTGTAAATACTCACATTATTAATCTTAATAGGAACGAGCCTGGACGAGCTGTGGAGGTGACTCTGCCTTGAAGGGAGCAGACCTTGCGTAAACCACAGACTCTTTTTCTCCACAGCGTCACATCACAGTAAATCTCCCACTACCTACGTCCCTCGCACTCTGCTGCCCATTCGGCTTCGCATGGGGATTTGCAGGCGCTGACAACAGACGTGTAGGCAGTAAATAAGAGGGTTGGTATATATCATTTCACATGATGTATGCACTTAATGGCAGGTGGCAGTGCGTCGGTTTTAAAGTTGCCCTTTGTGTGATGCAGTCATACCAGGCAGAAAGCATGAAATTACCCTTCGCTCAGGTTGTGGTTTCATCCTTATTTCATCATTTGTTGCAAGCCCTGGATTACCAGCGGTAACGCCACGTTGTCAGCTGGAGGTGTTTCTGCTTCCTGATAATTCAACACGCTACAGAACTTTGTTTACTGCTGCCCCTCAATGTCTGGCGTTGTTTTATATTTTGTATTAATGTCAACACATCCCATGAAAAAAAACTAAATCTACATTGTTTTGTTCCATTTTACTTCATTCACAGATTTCTCTAGCCAATAACACTAAGGATCAAGCGCAGTAATTCTAACTGCAGACAGAAATGGTCAATATTTATGTAATTTATTTCTGATGTAATATTTATATATTCAGATCCGTGCAGTGTTCCCTTGGAAATTGGGGAAAATGTCAAAAATCAATGTCTGAATCCACACCAAATTTTCACAGTCTCTTTCTTGACACAAGTCCCATCGTTCCACCAAATTTCATGGAGATCTATTGAGGTTTTTCTGACACAATCCTGCTAACAAACAAACAAAGGAGCAGTTCAGGGTGAAAACAACCTCCTTGGCAGATGTGATTCAAAGTTTTGCATTTCTGCATCGCCACAGTCCCTGACTGAAGAAACACAAGCTCTTAACAGCATTAGCTACATGTATACACTCAAGAATCTCAGGAGGTGGTCTGGCAACAATAGCCAACAACGGAAAACATTGTCCTTTCCTCTGGGAGTTGTGATTGGGATTGCGATTGAGCTGTCTTCCCTATTAAAGCCTGTATACAGCACATCACCCACCAAGTCTCTGGCCACTGAGAGGAGATTGAGACGTCTCTGTTAACTCTGGACATGTTTCACTGTGGAGGGGCACCCTGCAATTTGTTTGTAGTCCTGGGATGTTTTGCACAGGGCTCAGTTAGGAATGTATTACCGTCCAGTAATTAATGTCAGATGAGATCGGCTGTAATTTGGTAATCTAATCAGGTCCACAAAGTATTGCTGCCGTAACAGCTGGTGCCAATCCAACTGTAACTCCCCCCCCCCCGTCAAGGACTGATACTATTATCTTGGCCTGGAACAATGGCTGGCTGCAGCCGTGAGTGTGCGCATGAGGCGGAGAGCGCTGGGAAGGAACCGCTGGGCGGCTTACGCTGCAAACAAAAGCAAGCTTGTCTGGGGATCATTCAGGAGAGAAAGTTTTATTTTTACACTCGTATCAATGGCTGAACAGAAAACCCTGAGGGGAAAGGTATAGTGTGAGATTCCATCAACAAGTCTTTCACTGCGCATTCTCCAGGCGGTCCTTGTAATATGCTGCAGCCTGGACCCTGTCCCTCTTTTTTACCAGGTATTTCAATCATGACGTACATTCTCTAAATTTCTCAAACACCTTGTTTGTATTAACTGCCAAGCTGCAAAGAAACAATCGTTTTGTGAACGTGAGAAGTTTAAAAATGAGCGTGCAATCTTCCAGTTTGTTTTTTCAGTCATATGTGCTTAAGCCAACAAAACAATGTAGATCATGAAACCATAGCAAGTGATGAAAAGATAATCTCTTAGTTCGCATCTGAGCCAACATTTAATGGATTCTTTCTTGGCCCATGTTCCAACCTCCCCACAAGTTTCATTTAGATGGAATCAGTAGTTTTTGGGTAATTCTGCTGACAAACAAGCCAACAAACAAACATACTTAGAAAAAGTTCTTCTGTGACTTCGGTACCACTTCTAGTTCACAGGGTCAAGCACAAAGGACAGAAGTCTAAATCTAATATGCATATATTTTGTGAAGAATCAAGAGGAAATGGAGATAAGACGCAGTACAAACTGCCCTCAGACCAGTGAGGAGGACTGAAGCCTGGACCCTCTCGTGGTTGGTAGCCAGTCCTTCCCACAGATCCACCCTGACGCCCAGTTAATGAACCTAATTTGATGTTTCTGATTCCGAAATGCAGACATTTTGATATTAATGTAATTTGCTCTGGATTCCTGTCTGACTCTGCGGCGGCTGGAGCCAGACTACAAACTGCCTCTGTGTTTCTCACCGGGCCCGAAGTGCGTCAGCGGGGCCGGGGCTTAATTTAGCGATGACCATTGTGTCCGACTGTCAGGCCGCGCAACTGTTGCTAACATTCAACCTACTGTAATAACAGACTGGCAACAATTAGTGGCTAAAGCCTCCCCATCATTTTCTCATTCCGCACCCAGGCCAACATCAACCCACCCGTCCGCCCACTCCCCTCCCACCCCGACTATGAAAAACAAAAAACAACAGATGGGCCGTGCCAAGGAGACCGTGACTGCTACTGGTCATTACCACAGTGAGGAGCCGGAGAGGTGGTGGGAGGGTTGGGATGCTTGGGTTGCAGATATGTAAAATAACCTGGTGGCAAGGAGAGTCGACGCCGCTCTCCACCGCTTCTCTCGTTCCTGCTGCTCTCAGCAACTCATAATGCTTTTATAATTACATTCCAACCCAGATGAATCATGAGCAGGTGATCACAGCGTTTTTTTCCCCTCCCTCTCACCAGCTGCTGTAAACTTGTACCAACATCAGGAAGGGTCGTGGTGGAAGAGGTAGTCAGATACTTTGTTGAAGTCAAAGTATTAATACTCCATTAGAAGGCCTGTTCTTGAAATAACACTTAAAAGTATGTCATTTTATGTGCTGAAAGTACTTAAAGTATCAAACGTGAAATACACAGTAGCATTTTACTGTTGTAGTGAAGATGAAGCCAGTTTCATCTGCTTCATTCACAGCTGATAAGTTAATGCCGGTGGCTCCGAACCCAGGGATCCTCCCTCCAAAGGGTCACAAGATAAATCCGAGGGGTCGTGAGATGATTAATGGGGCAGGAAAAAAGATTAGTTTGGTGGAACTGCAAGATATCAAGTGTGTGACCAGGGGCTGCAACCACACAACAAACAACATCAGCTCTCATATGAATATAGTTTCATAAAGAGTAAACTATATCCCTGTATGTAGATGTAAAAAGAAGCCTACAATAAAATGTTATTTCTCACGGTACTTAATTGATTTAATGTACTTTGTTACTGTCAGTTCTATTTACAGCAAATTCTGTGATATAAGTCAACCAACGCACGAAATATTTAATTACTATGATTATACTTAAGTGTTTAACACTGTTTAATGTTAATTGGACTGCATTTATACAGCACTTTCCTAGTTTCACTCAAGGTGCAATACACTAAAAGTCACATTCACACGCACACGATCATACAACGCTTTCACAAGCTATCCCAGATCATTACTGCCCTCGGGGATGATCTAGGGTTTATTTAGGTTGTGGAATTGGGGTCTGGAAGTGCCAGAAACTTCCATTCTCTCGAAAGACCAGAAGAGGGCCACTTCTCTGGATGCAAAAGGAAGTCAGATTCTGTAGAAATCTTCTTTTTCTTGATTTATTATGTCAATAAACATTTTGCAAAGGAGATTATGATCTCAGCCACTAGTTTCATTTAGTAAATTGTGGTCCTATTTAGAGTAAGATAGGCGATGAAGCACCAAATGTATTGGTGATGAATACTGTTTGATTGATAGCTAGTACCAACCTGGCCCTGGACAAATTGGTTGTGCTAAAGGACCCTTTCATGTGGACTGGAGGAGCCAGGAATCTAACCAACAACCCTCATGCTAGTGAACAACTCACTCTACCTAAAACAGACATCATATCATTGTGAAAATACTGATGCGTCTGCTATTAGTATATTATTCAATGTGTTTTGTTTCAACCATGAGACAGGTGAGGATTCAGTGAAGAAGTTAAAATGTGTTGTCTAAACCCTGGTTTGCTGCCATGTGCTGGGGTGTGATTTTGGTTTGCATGGTGTTGTGCCTCATGAGGACCGGGCACTTGGCAGGAGCTGGCATCGCACACAACCTCATTTAATTCCAGCAAACACTGGCTCCAGCTGAAAGTCGAGGGACTCGCCCGGGGATGAGAAACGGCATGAAATAACTCAAATAGTAATGGCTCCGTTGGAGATGATGCCATTTGCACTACATAGGAGGTCCAACTATTTCATCCTCGCAAAGTCATTTTGTTTGGGGTTATAGCGAGACGTTCTCTGAAAAGGTTGTTAAAAGAAAAAAAGGGGTGGAAGTCTGGTGGAGTACACGAAACGAAGCCTGTTAACGTCGGAGGGATCCTGGACTCAGCTGTTCAAACACTGCTGGCGCTTTGCTGCCAC
The DNA here is from genome assembly GCF_009819705.1 of Hippoglossus hippoglossus. Taxonomy (NCBI): domain Eukaryota; kingdom Metazoa; phylum Chordata; class Actinopteri; order Pleuronectiformes; family Pleuronectidae; genus Hippoglossus; species Hippoglossus hippoglossus. The sequence continues at coordinate 5,025,537 of NC_047161.1, forward strand.
TGGGAAATCGAATTTTTCCACCTAGAGGGAAACTGATAGTCACATTGGAAATAGCTATTTAACCAACAGGGGGAAGAGAAGCCTTGTCAGACCCTCATCACTGTAGGTGTGGGGGAGATGTGTATAGAATCCAGGCTTTGAATCTGCTTTGCCATTGTCAGCAATCATCTTTCGGGGTGTTTTCATCCCGTCGCTCTCTCTCATGCTTGCACTGCAGGCACCCGGCCTTTTATCCCCAATCTGAATCTCATGTGTCACTCAACAACATCCCAGGGTTCAGAGAAGAGAAGTCGAAATAAAAGGAATGAAGTGAAGACTTCCACGTCTCTCCTCCCTCCCATGAAGACCAAAGGTCCACCGCCTTTGAATCAAGTGGCTCTTTTGTCTCTGGTGAAGTCAGAGCACCGAGCCCGACCCGAGCTGCTCTTGGAACGTGTTGCTGCTTTAGTTGAGAGGCAGAAACCTCAGTGATGCCAAGTACGCAGCTCTAACTGCTACCAGATGTGCAATTATAACCACTGACAACCGCCAAGGCCCTTTTTGGTGGGCAACGAAAAAAGTGGGAGATAAATGATTTGGCAAAATATCGAACATTCTGCAGAAATGTTTATCTGTTTCAGCTTTAAAACCATTTTTGTTTTAATACTGGTGTTTTTTTTTATTGCTTCTGAGATGCAGATTTTGTTTTCTGAGCCTCATCAACCACTAAAGAAAGCTTGTATGTTTTACAAGCTAATTATAACCCAAACACACTCACTGAATAAGTTTTGATTTTCATCCAGCTCATTATTGAGGCCAAAAGAACGAGCCAGATTCTTTCCTCTGCTCCAAAAAACAAGGGGAAATGTCTAACTAGATTACTAACCAAGCTTTATTTGTCTCTTTTTGAGCATATAATGTTTATTAAAGTTGACACATAGTACACAACCTTATCCATCTTGGCAAAAATGATTTTACTTGCCTTTGCGATAAAGACCCGGAGGAATTCATGGGATTTTAAGAGAGAGGAGAAGATGAGATAAAGAAGCAATTGTTTCACTTGTTTGGGAAATCACCTTTTTCTCAATTTTCGGAATTTTGAAAGCAACGTCCTATCAGGCCCTCGAGCCTCTGATCGATTAGAGTAACTTTGGAGATTTTTGTCATTTCTTTTCCTTAATTTCTGACAGACGTCGATAAAAGCAGCTTTTTTAATTCCAGGCAGCAACACATGATGTTGTTGGCTGAAATTACAGCCTGTGCTGGCAGATTCATCATCCATGGCTACACTGGCTGTCTAATTAATCCAATGTTAGCTTCCTGACTTGGTTCTGAATGCTTTTCACCTCGTGATTGCTGAAGGTTGCTGTTGTTGTCCCAGACACAAAAAGGCTTTCGAAATAAGTTATCACTTTACCTGTGTCACAATTCAGGGGCCACATCCTTTTGAGACCTCTTCATATATTTGGTCTTCGATGTCCATATACTCAGGTTTTTCTATTTGCCTCACCAGCTAGTCCATCTCTTAACATTGGCCTTTGACTTTTAGCCCATATAGCTAACTGGTTGACTTCTCCACCAGTACTCAAAGAATCCTGCGATAGGTGGACACCCATGGGATCATTGGAAGGATGCATTTCTTGGCCGTGTTTGAAGGAGCCTTCAAAACTGGATTGCTTGTATTCCCATCATTCTATTATCGCAGCCTCCAAAGGTTGCCGCCCCTTATTGGGACACCGCTTATGTGTTTCGCAACCCTACCAATGATTTGAATGTTTTCCTAAACAAAGAGAGTATCCAAGACCAGCTTTGATGTAGTAATGATATCCCGAGGCCTTGGAAGGTGCATGTCTCTACATGGGGGTTAGCCAGGCATGCTATCAAGGGAGCTAAATGTAGATAAACTCACGTACTGCTTAATTGATTCCTTACACTTTTTAAATGCAGAGTAGTTCTTATTAATATTCTTATATATATATTAGTAGACTGAGAATGTACAGTGATCGTCAGCCTCTCCTGTCTAAGGCATGGTACGAGGACCTGAGTACATTTCCCCATCACGTCATGTGTTATTACCCACAGTGTGTGAGGTCCACGCTGCATCGCCCACTGATGTTTTTTGCGTAGCAGCAATTGTCAGGGTGAGTCATTGTTATGAGAGAACATGCATAAATCATACAAAGGGCTTTATCTCTTTGTAATAACAATAAAGAATCCTCCACAATGTTTCACGCACCAAGACGTAATGTAGTTTTATGGGAGTCCTGTGGAGCCTCTTGTTTTTATTCAGATGACTTGGCACCCAGCTCGAGTTAAGAAAATCCTCTCCAACGTGTCTGAATTTCTCACGATGAAGTGCAGCATTTTCTCACATTAGGATTTGTCCAAAATCTGCCTTTTGAGCAAGACTCTTTTATACAGTCTGTGAAATGATGGAAAATAATGGTTCAGGAACTTTGCTGCCAAGAAAATCTAACATCATGCGAAGCGATCACCCCTGCAATACATTTTCTATGGAATGAATGCACCGTCTGTCGTCTACGGAGTAAAACACATACAGGCAAGCACCCCAGCTTCAGAAAGTAAGGCTAAGCAAGCAAATAAAGCGCTGACTCTGCCACACTGAGGCTCACAGGTGTGTGACAGTGTATATAAAAGGTGGACAGTGTGTTATTGCAGGTGTGTAACCACATATTGACACACCCTCCCTCCTCTGCTGACAGGCTGCTATATGGTTCAGTCTCCTCTGACCCTGAGGGCTGGGTGAGCACACTGCAACTCGCTGGAACCTACGCACCACACAGAATGACATTATGATTCTGCCTCAGGTTTGTGGTTGGACATGTAATGACTGAGAGGAAGTTGGTGCATGATTCAATGTTAATTCTGTGAGGGCCACGATGAGTATAAACGAAATCTCAGTCATTTGAGGCCGCTGACCAGGAGGAACATGAAAAAGCAAAGCTCCCTCATAACCGCAGAGAAACACTGTTGATTTAAAACAATAATTGATGAGATTGCTGATCCCATGAGAAAAGTTAGCTACCAAATATTAATTTAAACAAACTATATAAAACAGATTAACCTGAACTCTTGTAGATTAAGAGTTGTTCCTTAATTGAAGACGGACTACAACAAAGGGAGCAGACGACAATATTGATCATTCACTACATTTCCATGCACAAACAAAATCCAGTTTTGACCAAAATCTGAAAACAACTATATTCTCACTAAGCTGTTTGCACGGCTAATGAAAATAAATATTCCAATAATCAGCTTATTCTGTTTACATGCAGCCGTGCACACCCGCCCCCATGCACGTGCTATGGCTACACCCTTTGTAACTTTATTATATTATCACCTTCTCTAATGTTGTTTCTATCTAACTCAATCATGGTAATAATTAGGGAAATATCAAATTAAAATAAATGAAAAATTGCAGTATATGTATATAAATGTATATCATTTATGTTTGTCTTTTACAAACAAATTTAAACCTGCATTTGATGATCTAAATAAAGTTTTTTTTATAGCTCTGCAGAACCAAACATTACCGGCCAAATGGTTGTGTGAATCCAAACAACACACACGGTTACGAGGACTCCAGTCCATCTGTCTCTGGGCAAATCTGCTCTGTGAAGGCATCTGTGGCGTTTGCAGACTTTTATCTGCCTGAGTCTCCAAAGTCTAAATTCTCTTTTTCAAAGTCTAAATTCTCTCTTTCAAAGTCTAAATTCTCTCTTTCAAAGTCCAACCTGGAGGAATAACAATCCTGACAATTTACACCTCTTGATTCTTCCATCTTGGAAATGTCACGTCTTTCTGGTGCCGTGTTCCAATATTTTTTATGACTCACAGTATGGGAGAGGCATAACAAGTGTTCATTTCCAAGAAACAATCGTATCTGCTCCAGGTGATGGTGACATTCAAAGCTGGAGCCATATGGCATCAATGCTGGATATAAGAACGATGCTGTATTAAATCTTCCTTTAGAGACATCTGCCATTGATGCTATGAATAATTTCTCTTATTGAATCCATCACAGCAACGTCTTCCCCCTGTTTTCTGTAACCAAGCACATTATGTGTCTATTTAAACATACCTGACCATTTCTTACACTGACATAAGTTGCTATAATTAGCAGTTGTAGTTACCGAGCATTACATTCCTGATGAAGGAGCAAGTCATTAACTATACGTACATCAGTTAATGAGGTGATAGGTTAGAATGAATAAAAAGCCTTGACTGACTTATAGTTTCTTCAGTAATCTGGATGGAAGCTATAAGCGTTTAAAATAATGTTCTCTCCCCCTCTTTATTGAATTTGGCGATGTTTACACTCCAGTATTGGCACCAGACGCTCCCTGAGGTAGAGTTACGTTAAACACGATAGTCCTCATCCTATCGAATATCGTGAAGAGTGAAAACTGTTGTTGTTGAGAAAGTATTTAAAGCAACACTATGTAACTTTTACTGAGCTACAGCGCCCCCTGCAGCCGCATGTGGTGATTGATTCTGTCTGGCTTTGTGTCCGAGCGATGAGGTGGATTTCATGTAGAAAACAACGCCAGTCAATCTGTTCACTGGAGCTCGTCCCACCCAGTTGGAAACGTACCAGGTCCAAATTCTCAGTCTCAACAATGAAGCGTTTTTTCATCAACTGGATGTAAAAGTGGACGAACGAACAAATTAGTTAAACTTAAACAAGGTGGAATCATCAAAGTTGTTATTTCTGAATATTTGCCACATTAAGTCTGATGCACCGTGACATCTTTAAACTCTGCTGTCAGGTAAAAGGCTGTTACACTTTTTTCCACTTGAAAAATGACAAATACAAAACAACATTTAGATTAAACTCTGTCTTTAACTTGCACAGCTACATTTCTTGCAATCTCCGTGAAGTCTGTCACATTAATGCCAGGTTTTTGAACAAGTGAGAAACGTGTTTATGTTTCACTTTGTGCCTGACGACCGGGGCAGCAGCTTGAAAACTCAAGCGTGTGGAAGTTTTTATTCACTTTCAGTTGAATAGACGAGGAAAAGTTTAAAGACGGGAAAAGAAGCTTGTTTCCTCGTGCACGGCAGCACATCACGTTGAAGGAACTTTGAAACACATACATATATTATCTCAAGGTACAAGAGTCGCAGAGTGTCGGAGGCAGAAGAGGTGCAGCGACACAGAACCTTCTTCTTCTGGTGACATCCCCCTTCACCCACCTTTTATACTCCCTGGAAATGTAAAGCTTATCTGGTTTCCCTCAGCTTACTGCACTGCACCGCTCCACGAATTGAATTCCCATTGATTCTGCACCTCCTGTGACACGGCCAGGGCTAATACGAATTTCAGGAAATCTATGTGTTGAGATATGAGGCGGGGGAACGTTTGCATTGGGGCCACTTTCTCATTTGGAATTCATTGGAAACGTTAACTCGTCTCGTCAGCACCTCTCCATCCCTCCAGTGTTTGGCATGTCAATATAAATATTAGATTTAATTTCATACTTCTTACTCGGCCTGAGATTAGATTATCAGTCTTTCTGGTGGATCGCGGGGAGGAATGACATCATATTCAGCAATATTTTGTGGCTTTTATATCCAGTAACACATAAACAATGAGTTTCTGTCTGTAATCCACTTGTGTATAGAAAGTCTCCGGCTCTTCTGACGAAAAAGGGATGTTAGCTCAGTGGTTAATTTCTCAGTCGTACAGTTAGTTCTGCATTACGTCGTGTTAACGTCTTTCAGCGTGTGTGGCTTCACATTAAGAAAGAGCACATTCAAACGCCGCGGCACAGGTGCACCGCCGGTATTAGAAACTCTGTCAGTTCATGGGAATATGTTTTATAGAACTGGAAGAGGGACAATAACAACCACTGCAGTGCTAGAATGGGAATAAACAGCACCACATACCAATGGGATAAACACACTTGTACCTAAATTATAACGTACTCAGACCTGTCTGCTTTCCCTCTCGCTGTCAGCTTTGCTCTCTCAGCTGTGTTAGACAGTAAGTGGGATGTTTTTCTTCCAGCGCCGCCGGTTACCTTGGCAACCCAGCAGAAAGCAAACGCGCTCGGAGGCTGTGCAAACTGAGGCGTGGGCCGAGTCGGGTCTTTTTCAAGCCGCGGGGTTCCATCACCGAGCCAGCCAGGCCAACCACACGTCGGGGAAACACGGGCACCAGCCAACACATCTGAACAGTAAGAGCTTTCAAACAGAGGCTGCTGCTGCTGCTGCTGCTCAGGGGCTCGGGCCGACTGTCAGGGAGGACGTTAATGGGAGGTTTATCTCAGGAGAACCCAGCTGACTACACACTGTGATGATCCTTACACCGCCACGGCTTAAAAACTTAAACTGTGAAAACAGATCAAAACTGCAACGTCAGTCATCACTTTTCGAGTATACGCCCATTTAAAGGAAGTGGGAAGTGTACGTTTGAAGCCCAGGTTGTGTTGTAGCTACACAAACATAACAAGAGAGAGATAATGTGGTGAACGCGGTAGATTGATGACTTTGTTTTGCATTTAGTTCTTAAAAAATGGGTCATTTCACAGGTCTTAAAAAATATAACAAGATCAGTGTTACCGATTTTATATATTCCATCTCATGTCATCTCAAACCAATTAATATCTCTGGGGTTTCCAACTTTCATATGGGACTCAACCCCCGGTCCATCAGGGTTTCTGCAGCTAACATGATTAAGACCTAAATGTATTTAAGACCTAATACTTTAACATAATTAGGACTTTTCAAGGCCTAAAACTCAGATTGATGAATTTAAGACTTTAATTTTCTAAAATAACTAGATTGCAGTTTACTCGAGACTCGTATTTCCAACTCCAGATAAAAACACATTTGGAGCTCAGAAACAGTTCCTGCCATTACAAATGAATCTACCTCTATGTGATGAGCCAATGCAGTCCCTTGTTAGATGACAGGCACCTGTGTTTCTTCGCCGATGGACCATATTCTCTAGAAGTCGGCGCCACACTCATATTCTCTCTAAATGTAACTTTCTTGAAAACATTGAAGGTCTAAGGAACAGAGCAATAAGCTTTATTAGACTTTGGCTACACAGGTAATACTAGATGCTGAATCGTGTCTGGCATGAAAACTATTTGATCAATTTGCCGTATAATGAGAAGACTAGTACTTTATAATCACTCTTATTGCTTCTGAAACACTGAGCTGATTCCCTTGGCACAGAGGGATGAGATGACACCACCGTGTTTACTGAGTCAACCAAAGTCTGTGAAATCTTTAATCACATCGCCAAACTTTAAACACAGATTTCCTTTCAGGTTCATATTCGTGCGAAACGCAGCTGATCAGCGGCTCGGCGTGAAATCTAAACCAGCTTTAATTTCCAATTCCCTGATCCGTCTCTGTCCCAGAAATCGGGTTTTCATCCTAATTGGCTGCCGCTCTTCAGCAATCCCCTGACGATGCACGTTCACCATGGCGACGAGGACGTTCTCCACCTGTCGCTCCCGTTAATGATAAATGCATCTGTTTTTCTTTTCTCCTCTGACGCCTTCATTTCATTTCGCGACGATGCTAATTTCATTTCATCACCCTCAGTGTCATTCGGGAAGACATCTGAGACCCACGTTTTTTTTCTTGAGCATCACTTTGCTCCCTCCCACCCTCCGCTGCCTTGCCACTCTCTTCCTCCCATCCCAAATGGGATGCCAGCACTCATTCATTTTTAACAGGAGCAGAGGGACACGCTCGTTGTAAGTTCTGCTGCGACTGTGTGTGTATGTGCGTACTCAGGTGCAGGAGTGCCGCTCATACTTGTTTGTAAAGAAGAAGAAAGAAAGGCGGATGAAAAGGGGCCAAGGCGAGGAGTAGTATCGTCTCAGCTGAATGCAGCCGATTTTAGACCTACTCACGGTTTTCTTTTGTTGGCAGTGTAACCTCGCTGCTCCCCATATGCTGCATGTGAGAACCTGTGGGCATGTTTACACCTAAACGCCGAGTGTTGAATGGGCGTCTCATGACATCCACGCACCGTGTTCCTGGGTCAGGTCAACGTGACCTCGCCACGATGAATGAACGTGCGCCGAAAAAACATACTTGAGTTTGTGTCCTTGTAAGGTCGCCTCGCCTTATTTCATCGTTTCCTGAATCCCCATTGAAAGAACATCGCTATGTACTGGAAGTGGAGAGAAGAGGTGGAGTTGTTAGTGAGGAAAAACCTGTCTCCCCCCCCCCCCGTCTCACAGAGAAGTGACCCGCAGATGTGCCAAAAACACAGTCTTTATTCTGCTTTCAGTGTCATCTCTCCCCACAGGAACTCGTCGAGCTCAGCTGCATTTTGGGAACTGCAGCCCAGAGTGGTTATGTGAAAATCTCAGGATGGCAGTTGAGGTTTTTTCTTCCAGCTGAGTGTGGGAAATGTGAAGTCTTGTGTTTGTGAAGTGAGGACACAGGAAACTGCGAGAAAGGCTTTTTTTTTTTTTAGATGAAATGGGGAAAAAGAAAACATAGGAGTATTTACTGTAGTTTGTACTTTAAAAAACAAAAACCACGCACTCTGTTATTAGCCCCCACAAGATCATATGGTGAAAAAAAACTAGAGATGTAAATTGGTGTGGAATTCTAAATCGTGTGCTTGGATGAATAAACAGGGTTCATGTTTTGTTGGAGGGTTAGGGTTTCCACAATATGCACATATGGCATTTGGAATAATAAGGCAGTATAATATAGTATTACTTCACCAATAACTGGTGTCATTATATATAATAATGTCCTGTGCGTATGTTAGCAACCGTACAATGTTTTGCCTCAATCTAACTGTCTGTACTTTATTCTCACACAAGTCAACCATCACCAATTACACAGGACTCGCGCATTTCAAGTGATGTAACTGTCACCGTCCACATACGTCCGTGCCACTAGAGGGCAGTGCAGAGTTTCTTCAAAAAGCTTGATCTATTGGCTACACTGCCCCCTCCCATGACTTCCTGTGGTGCTGCTCTGCTTTGTCCGTTTCGTCCATATCCGTTAGCTTTTACAAGACGTGCATGCATACGGACAAAATGAACGCAAAGTACGCACAGGAGGCTCCGGTCGGATCCAATGTATCTGAGCATAAATGAGCCGTGATTCTGACTTCAAAGTATATCATGATATATAAACAGTTCATTGTGTCGGGGCTTGAAAGAAATAACATTTTCTTGGATAGGGAACAAGGAGTCAGTGGGGTGAAGTCAGGAGAAAGCTTTCCATCCACCTTCGTGTGTGGTCCTCCGGCACAGCTTTAAGTATTTTTGCCTTTAGGCGTGGTGAGACGACGTCAGCGGCTTTCAGACGTTCATTGAAGTCTGCACATGTTGCAGAGGAGCTGTGTGTGGGAACGCAAATGCCCCGAGTCAGTTTCTCCAGAGGTTTTCTGGAGCTTTTCCCGCCAGCACCCTGGTCAAACGTCCGGAAAATGAGCGAGTGAGACATTCCTGTTGTTGTGAATGCGTCTGACCCGGACAATCTCCTGCTGCGTTCTTCATATTTAAAAAGGCAAACTTGAAACATGTCAGAAAATGTTTGGGCTGGAGTTCATGTCTTTATAATTCAGACAATGTCAGACAATTTCTTATGTATAGATACTTTCAACATTTAAACCTTTCCATTATACTAAAAACAGTTTCTTGTAAATATTGAAATTTTGTTGCTATTGCGCTTTTGTACATCCTCACATGTTGTTCTCTCTGAGGTTTCTACGTATTATTTTTTTGTTTTTTTTTGGGGGGGGGGGGGGGGGGGGGGGGGGAGTTTTTCCTTACTCTTGTTGAGAGTTAAGGACAGAGGATGTCACACCTGAGAGAGAAGTCTTTTTTTATTGCACATCAATGCACATGTTTTGTTAGTCTGTAAAATCAGTTCTGTTATTCTAGTAAAGACTTCCGCATTAATTTTCATAGAACGTTAATCCCCATATAATAAACAGTGTTAGATATTTGATGTGATTTATCTAAGGAGAGTAAACTTTAACTTTTTGCCATTAAAGGTGGTGGTCAGCTGGCGTCACAGGGACCACGTCCATTACATCAGAGCCATTTATTCTGGCAGACAATTCATTAGACAGCAGAAAGCAATCAGACTGTGCATCTGTAATTACCAGTCATCGCTCCGATTGCCTTCATACCGTTAATACCGCACTAATATCTGGGCCTTGTATCCCCATTATGCACTGCTTAATTAAAAATGCAAATTAAGGTCCCTCTAATTACACATTAACTGACATGGAACTAGCCGAAGCATTGTGTGTGTGTGTGTGTGTGTGTGTGTGTGTGTGTGTGTGTGTGTGTGTGTCTGTGTCTGTGTGTGTGTGTGTGTCTGTGTGTGTGTGTCGGCTGTTATAGAAAGGTGAGGAATCTAACTAATGGTTTGAGTGGTGAGTTGTGAGGTTTTATAAGAAATTTAATTGCGATGAAGAACAATTAACGAAACTTTGTTGATGTCAGTCAAACTTTAAAGGGGGGAAATTAAATCCCTGCGCTGAGTCTCTCAGGCGCTGCGGCTGACACATCAAGTGCTCAGGATTCTGTGGAGGCAGTCGATCCACTGTTATACGCCCTGAGGGAAATTTCCTGAAACAGTCCGTCAGAAATGGCCTGAAGTGCAGCCCTCAGCAGCGAGCTAGTTATTGGAAGTGATTTCTACAAATGTCATAACCCTGGTGTGTTGCTAGATGAACTCAAAAGACAGAATTCTTAGCAAATTTACCATATGAGCAGCTGAATCTTCTTCGAATAGCCAGCTCCATGTTAAACTACCAAGTTTCTCTGTTTGTATTTGTTTGTTAAAGGTGCTACATCTACGTTTTTACCACTGCTATATAACTAATATTAGCAATAGCAGCTATTTAGTTTTGCATCAAACTTCCTTCTTTAATTCGCAAAAAGCTGTGTCCCCAGTGGTGGAAAGTTAGTTCAGCTGGCTCTCAGACTGCATATAGAAATGGACGACATGTCGGCTCCCAAACAGTGAAGACAAAGTGTCTGGATCGCCCCCTGGTGGCTGCCTGTAGTATTTGACACAAACCCTACCTCATCCGTATCAGTGGATGGGATATAGGCCAAACTAAAACATCGAAAATACACATCAAATGAGTTTTTCTCAAAGTTTCTTTTATTTTAGGTAGTTCCTATGCACAGTAATGTATGTTTAAGTTTTCTTATTTTATCAGTATGTATGGTTGAAATTCATTGATTCCTCGCTACCACAGTTCCAGTAACTACATTTTGCTGTAGAGTAATTTATGAAGGAAAGTAATGAGTATTAATGAAGTTTTCCTTGTAACACTATAGAGGGCATACAATCCGCCACATCAAAATATGATCAAAGGTCTGTAGCTGAAAGGCAAAAGAAAAAGTCTGTCAGAGGTTGAAGATGTGAAATGTGACAAAAAGCCAAATAGACACAAACTCTGCAGATGTAGCGATACGCAGAGAACTGGAATCTAAAACATGCTCTCCGTCTTCTGCTCATTTATATGGAAATGATTTGAGAGGAAGTCGAGGCTTGTGGGAGCTCATCACACCCGACACAGCTCGTCGTAGTAGGAGACGACCGCGCTGCCAAATTGACATCATCTTTGTTTATCCTGGCTAAATATTACTTTTAGGAAATAAAATAGGACGGACTAAAGAACTGTGTCAGCGAAAAAAATAGGAAACGAGGGAGGAGAAGTAATGGAAGGAGACAAGAGGAAAGGAGAATTAGGACGGAGGTTTTTTACATAAAACATAGGAAAATGAATAAGGAACACGTGGGAGTTCATCTTGAGGTAACAATTGATTTGGAGACGGACAAGTGGAACCTTCAACTCACCCCACAGCTAAACTTCACCACCTCTCCTGTAAATCAAACATGACAGGCTGAGCAGCCGTCGCTGGAAAAATAAATGACGCACGGAAGGAAAATAGAAAAAGTAAAATGTTAAAAAGAGGAGGACGTGTGTCTCTCTACTGGCAAGAAAACGACCTTTAGAGACTGACGCTTCACTCGGAGATGACTGAAACCAAAGAGACAAAAGAGAAGAAGGGGTAGTTCACGCTTTCATATGAGTGTTGATCTCTCATTGTCAGAACTCGACTCAGCTGGACGACCTCCAGCTCACACGGGCCTGTGGGCTGCAGCGCTCGGCTGTAGATGCGTAGGCATAGTTTCCTCTTTCTCATGGAAACAACAGGGCTTTGGTCGACCATGGGAATTTCCTTGGACTACAAACATTCCCCCATTTAACCTACACTGTGAGCAAGATGGATTTCATTTACTGAGAAAATCAAACCCTTTCATTGGTATTTGAGGAATTTCATTCTCTCCGCCATGCGCGCTTGGCCTCCCTTGTCTTGTTATTGTTCGGCAGACTGTGCCTGTGCGGTTACGATATATCGTGGCTGTTCTGCGTCGTTTCTTTTCAGGTTTTCAGATCCACACTGTGTCAAATGTGCTCGCTTCTCATTCCACTGCTGTCTTTAAAGCCAAGTGGGAGAAGAATGTTCCTCTTTGTATTTCAAACACTCATTCATTGAACCCTGATTCGTCTCTTATCTTGTGTTATAGGCAGTGTGGGGCCCTGTCACCTCAGCAGGCATCATAACACAATAATGAAGCTGAACCTTTGTTGTACTGTATAAGAGGCACACACTTCAGGAACCACACCAGACTGAGCAGACAATCTGATGACGAGGACACAAGCTGACAGGGCGACAACATGGAAATAAAAGCAGCTCCCTCAGACAAATTGTTGACTTATTACAGTGTCACATATGAACAGATAGTGAAAACCTCCCTGCTGATATCAAACACAGCTTCTTCAGTCCGTTGAACTGGTTTGAACTCATCAAATTATTTTAATTAAGGGAACCACACTCGGCTCTGCTCTGAACTGAACTCGGGGTAATGTCAATTAAAGTCAACTCGCATTTGGCTCTGCTGTCTTTTTAAATGAGCGAATTGTACTGAAACAGATTGAAATGCATTACAGTTGCTGCATTGCAGTGATGTGCTGGACCTCATTTACCTGCTGAACAGAATAGACTGTGAGGTGAAGAGACATCAGAGTCTTATCTCCGCAGAGAGTCTGGTTCAGACTGTATATGAAGATGTACTTACCTCTCTGCCATTTTGTGCTTTTGATGTTATTTGGAGTCTTCGCAGTACCGTGGCGTGGAGCTGCAGTATCAAAATCCGCCAAACAAACAATCACTGTGATTAGAACTACCTAATATATATTTAATATGTACTTTTACTTTTTAGTTTGGTCGATGTCCCGTCCACTAACATGGAGGAGGCAGGGTTTATGACCTATACTGTAGCCAGCCTCCAGGGGGTGCTCAAGTTGATTGGGCTTCACTTTTGGAAGCATAGACTTTATATGAAGTTGGACAAAGCATCTCCAACTCCTCCTGTTGAATTAAAATTAAACTAAAATATCCCGGATACTCGTACTTTTGACATTATTTGGCGCCAGAGTCTGCAGCCGGCCACCAGGGGGCACTCAAGCTTAGGTTATTGTACAATTGTAAGACTGAAATAAACTAATACAATTTATAAAATGGAGTCTAAACTGTTCCCCAGTAACCTTGAAGAAACCCACCTTCTCGTCCAAGTACCAGCTTTGATCTCTGCAGGTTGAGACCTCTGGATGGCGTCAGCCCTGTGCCAGTGTGTGTCTGTGACGGTGGGGAAACCTCAGTCTCTCATGTGGCCGTCTCCACCTCATTCACAGTCTGTTTTGACGCAAGATGGCGCGAGGGCACAAGGGGCGCTTAGTGCTTACTGCCTGGAAGTTCGTACCTGGCATTGGCATCCGTTTAAAGCCCGGGGAACGCCGTTCTCCGAGCTAAATCCACTTGGCTGCAAATGGACTCAAATATTTGAGCAGTGCTCGATGCCACTGGCAGAACATCACAGGATCCGAAGTCCAAAACTAAAAAAATTTGGGGTAAAGCAGGAGGGTGGAGAAGTGGGGAATGTGCGTAACAAATGTTTATATACGCAGGTCTCTTCAGTCTCCATCAGATGGGCTTGATAACGTTTTGGGTTGATTGTATCTCTCTCTACTGAAGCTGCAGTTTTTGATTGATAGGTCATTTTGGCAGTTTTTACCATATTCAAACCATCTGCCAGGCAATGCAGAATTGTGTTGGGTGAGAAGATCTGCCTGAGGTCTAGCTGCTGCTCTGACCTATATGCATGTGGCACACTGGGCCCAGGTGTGCATCATTCTCCCTAAACGCCCACAGTGAACCAAGCAGACACGTCCTCACAAGAGTGGAAACCATTTTTAACATTTTCTAACTTTCAACCACTTTTTTAGCTACTGCTCTAGTTACCCATATTCTTTTTCTCTATGAAATGAAATGCTGCATTTGAAAAATAGCAGCTTTACAATTTCTCCGACCTCCAGCAACAACTCCAAAAAGCATATATCAAATTCCCTGCTGTCCCCTTTCCTGAGCTGGCCGTGAATGCTTTATATCTCCTAGTGAAATATTAAGCCCATAGGGTGAGCGTATACGCTGAAGCACCTATTCAGATATCAAGTTTCAGTTTGTCATTTATAGAACTCATAACAGAGGAGACCAAGGCCTCCACAAAGTAGCGTGTAACATTAGACCGCTGTGTTCCTTTCTCCTGTAAAACAGTAAAACAGCTCAGTATATTCACAGTCACACCACCGGAGGCTGAGTCTGTGTTCGTTCTCTCACCCATTGTGTTGCAAAAACAGGTAAATAAAAAGGCAAACGCACAGTCTTTTCACCCAATCACCTTCCACCCTCGGGAACATCAGACACACGAGGAAAAGCTTTTTATATGCAGATGCTTATTTTCTGCGATTATTCTGCATTTTTTCAAAAATGAATGCAAACTAAAAGATAACATCTGATAGACTCCATGTGGCACTTTGGATTAAATAGCAGACTTTTAAGCTGACTGTTATATGTCCTTGTGTGTGCGTGTGTTATTATGAAGAGTGTGTGTGTATGGACCGAGATGTATGGCATGTTTTTATGTAGAATACTCTACTGCCATCTAGTGGTTTTATGGGGAATTGATAAAATCCCCACACAGATTTATACTCAGACTTACACTGACATTAAAACAAATTCTGTCCCCACATCTCCCCCTTCGTTCACAAATGCTCTGCTTTGCGTCCACCGACCCACCAGGGGACATTTTAGGACATTTCAGAGGACACAGGGAGGCTAGACAACCACACCACCTCTCTGTGGTGCAGCCCCCCCCCCCCCCCCCCCCCCCCCCCACGTGGCTCTGGGACATAAACAGATCCAACCTCTCCCTGGGGGCCAAAGTGAAAAACAGTTTCCCTCAATTCTGCAGAGACATGAAGGGGAAACGGGCACTGTCTGTGTGTGTGTGTGTGTGTGTGTGTGTGTGTGTGTGTGTGTGTGTGTGTGTGTGTGTGTGTGTGTGTGCCTGGTACTGCTAAAACTTACCAGATAATTCGTTATCGGACTGTGATGATCTTCCGTCTCATTCAAAAGCCCGTTAGTGTTGACCTTGGATTAATTATGTCCCTCAGTTCAAAACTCAAAGAAACTGAAAACCTTGAAACATCACATTCTCTTAAATCAAAGAACAAACCAATGAAACCATTAAAAATATATATATTATTTTAAAAGTGTGTGTAACAGTTCTTCTCAACATCTTGAAAGGTTATTTGGTGATTTTTATAAAACTATTGAATTTGGCGATTGGGTTAAACTACGTAAGAGATGGTGAACACTAATAGTTTTTTGGTACCGGCTACATTTACAGTGTAATTCAGGTTAAGTCAAAATTTGCACATTAACAATAGTTCAAATGATGAATTAAAAAAATAATTATGACCAAAATAATTATCAAGGTGGTTTTATATCAACTTTAAAGGTTGTTGTGTTGCTATCTTTATTTTTTGGGCCTGCATCTTTAATTGACTCCTTCTCACTAACAACTATTTAACATAGAAAAAAATAGGTGATACCACAATTAATAACTGGTGTTGAGTGTTTATTATAAGTATTAAACCATGTGGGATTTGGAATATGTATAAAAATGGCTACAATTCTATCAGAGGTGGAAGTGAACCCCCTGAAATTTAAGTGTTTAAAACTCAAAGTCATATTTTTCATTTCAAATCCAGTGAACTGAACTTATGTGTTGGTGTGTAAGTGGAGAGGATTCTCATGAAGCAGCAGTAAATCCCTCAATAATGCAGCCACTTCCTCCAATAAACAACACGAGGAGATGAACTGTGTCCGGACACTTCCTGTCCCTGTGGTGAGGCTGAAGATGACCTTGAATTCAACATGTAAAAGTTCACACACACACACACACACACACACACACACACACACACACACACACACACACACACACACACACAGAGAGGTATATCTCATGCGCTACAGCCTATGGACGCATCTGGGCACAAGGATTGAAACATTAATCCTTCAGCGATGAACAAATTTCCCATCACACCAACTCACAATACTACATGCATACACACACACTTCCTACACACGTGCACAATAAAAAAGTTGATCCCTGTAGTAGTCGCACACTCTGCAGCACAACCTCCTACTGGCTGCTGAGTGATGGGCCGTCTTCTAGACAGTGTGTCTGGGACTTTACTACACAAGCTATGACACAGTTCAGAGCCATGTGTGTGTGTCTGTGTGTGTGTGTTTGAGTGTGTGGTCATAAACCCACCTTCTCACTCACACACAGAGCCAGGTCAACCGTTATACTGCCCTTACTGAACTTCACTGAGCTGAAAAATGGATTTTGTTGTCCATTTACTTATGTCACTTTGACAAGATTCACGGAGGGACGCTGGGGGTGTGTTTGTTGAAAAAGCAAACTAGACTCGTGTCGTGTGTAGAGAAATAGTTCACAGTGATTCCAAAGCTTTTATTTACTCCGTTACTCCGTTCTGTCCAACAGGTGGCGCTCATGCTTCACTGTGCCTGAAGTGCTTTATGATAATTCTGCAGACTGATGAAGTGGAGGCTGTGGACACAGCAGGTTTCACTTTCCTCTGATGCCTTTAATGCTGTTTGATAATTGTAAAAGAAAACACTTGACTTCAGTTTTCAGCAATTTGTCACAACAATGTAGATAAAATGGAAAAACGCAGATTAAACCAGCAACGATTTCATTAAGATTTTTTAAATATAATACATGTGTTTTTGGGGTTTATACTCACAACTTCATTCAGGGTTTCAAACTCGTTCTTAAAGTTTCTTAGAGCACCCATAGAGTTTGATGTTTTACCTTCTACATACAATCCAGTAAAAGGCAAAATCATGTTGATATATCCTGTGTCTCAATTCTGGGGCTAGATCTTTAAGATGCTGTATAAGAATTGAAGCACGACTATAGGCCGTTCAATTTCGAAGGCTCCTTCAAAAGTATTTTAATCTTGGAGCAACAAAGGGTTCAATGGGAGGATCCTTCTCGGGGAAAACCTCTCCCAGGAGTGATTGCGGTTCGGTGACTAACTGTTTTTCAAAGAGATAATGGCGGCGGCAAAGGACAAGACCAACATTTTCCGATGCCTGTACTTTTAAATGTTAGTATCAGGCTTCAACTCAACGGAACAGCTTACGATGCACATGTTGAAAAACCCAAGGGATATTAAAACTCTCATACTTTTGACACAAATCATGGGAATCCTCTGCTGACCAGACCGTCTCATCCCGGTTTGATCCACGCTTCCCACAGAGGCTTCCTTACGACCCCGGAATTGTGACGCAGCTACAGTGTCAAACTTCTGCTCATAACCTAAAAGAAGAACGTCCCCAACAAATGCTAAATGTCCCCCCTGTGTCAGCCCATCACCGACTTCCTGTCCTCTTCCCCAGCTCAGACAAATCAATAAATCTCTCTTCCTCGTCTCTGAGTGTCGCTTTGACACTGACACTATTCCTGCTGCAACAATTTACAACTCGAGAAAAACAGATAAGACGTGCAGATGGATGATTTACTGACTTGACGGCTTTTACAGGCTCGTGTAGCTGAAGAATGACGATCACCCAGTCCCGGCAATAACTGAGAGATATCGGCTTTACTTTTTGACAGAGATCCTTCCCAAAGTTTATTCAGCCGTGCTCCTCCTGTCTCTTTGTGTAGATAATATAGGTCCAATAAATACCTTCCGTCCCCCTGTCTTTTTGTCCCAGTCCCACCCTGTGGCCGTGGTACCAGACCCTTCATGACCCATCGGCTCAGAGGGTTTGCTGGATTATAACTGGAATTACATACACTCCTTTGATCTGTGCCACACAGCACTCAGACGCTGTTCACCACAGATTAGATTCCCCTCCGATTTGCATGATGCTTCCTTGAGTCACTTGCAGAGCAGACTGTGAATCAGGGGTAAAGTAGGAGTCAGAATGAGGGACAGTCCTGGCATCGTTTAGACAAGCAGACACAGCTCATGTTGAAAGTGATGAATTTCCCTGTAACGTCCCCTGGACTTTGTGTTGCGGTTATTTTACTTTCTAGTTACACATTTACCACATTTCTTTCTGCAGCTGTGCACAGTTATTGAATTGTAAGTAAAAAATGAAACATTCATAGAAATACATTTGTGTCCATTTCAACTAGTTATTGACAGTAATAATAATACTGATAAGATTTTTTATTTGTGTAGCACCTTTCATTCAAGAAATGCAGCTCAAAGTGCTTTACATACAAGATAAGATATGTTTATAAAAATAAAAACATATTTAAATGTAATTCATGTAACAGAACATATTTTAAGTAACAAAGGAACATCTACTTATATCTAGGATCTAGTTAAAGGCTGAAGTAAAGAGAAATGATTTAAGTTTTCTTCTAAAGACTGAATTAGCTTCTCTGATATTTAGCGTGAGTCTGTTCCTCAACTTTGAAGCAGTAGTTTACAGAGGCTGCATCTCTGATTTTCTTTCTGCTGTCGTTGGGAACCTCTTATAGACTTTCTGCAGATGATCTCAGTGTTCTAGAGGGAACATGGTTAACTACAGAGTCAGCAAATATCTGTATTTCCTAAAATGTTAAAGTAAATAACAATTGTTAGAGATTTTCACCACTGAAGTGAAGCTACCTTTTGTCAGAATATCACTGAACTCTTTGAGATCAAACTCATGTGTCTCTTTCCTCTCTGACTTAGAGCGAGGAGGATATTAAAGGAGTTTGTCTCAGATCAGGCGGCTCTGTGCCGGAGGATCTTCCAACCGAACCAGACTTAATCTCTGTCCACTCTATGGCCCCGAGTACTACACTGCTATCAGTTGTCTGGTCTGTTTCCTAAGCTTCTCCATCACACACACACACACACAGACACACACACACACACACGCACAGACGCCCCTGTGACCTCCTCTCAGTCGCGTGCCTGCAAACTGATGGATTGGAGGTTGTGGGCACAGCAGGCTTCAGTTACCTCTGACGTTCACGCTGTGTGGTGCCTACATCCAGGCGCGCACACACACACACACACACACACACACACACACACACACACACACACACACACACAGCAGTGGAGATAAAGTAAGATAACTTGTCCCTGGAACCATTACATCACTTGAAACAGAAAAATCCTCTTTCCTCTGTTTCTCTAATTCATAAATCAGTAAACTGTGGAGGGAGGGAACAGTGTTTCTACCCAGGATCGGCTTCACTATAGCTGACGTACCATAGATGGTAGTGTCTTCCACAATGTCTGCTATGTATGTGATGTCTTTTTGATTATTCTATTGTTTCCCCCTGTTTCCAGCTGTAATGCTAAGCTAAGCTACCTGGCTGCCAGTAGTAATACATGCCTGTGACACTGGTCTCAATCCTCCACGGCCATAAATTCTCCTTTTTCACTATTTGTCTTCAGAACTTTTATCAATAAGTAAATATCTGCAGTTTCAGTTCCATCTACCACCCACATGGGTTGATTTTCCATTCCCTTCTAATGGATTCATCAGCCGTGTGTGTTTAACTTGCACACTCGATCTCTGGAGGTCAGGCTGGTGAGCTTCACTGGTATTTTTGGATGCTGTGTTTTACGGCTGTTATGTTTCCATCGGTGGTGACAGATGCGGACTCGGTGATTGAATGAGCGTGAAACCCTGGGTTGCTGTCAAACGCACTCAGACGCACAACACAATGGTCACTGGGAATTTGACGTGAGTGTTAAAACACTGCAGGATGCCAGAGTTTCCACTGGTTCACACTCATCAGAGTCGCTCTAACACGGCGTCTGGTTTCAGCCTCAGACCCTCGTCGGCTCCGTGAGGGGACAAACAACCCTCCAATCAGCCTCTTGAAGTAATTGGCACTGACAATCAATGCTTATTAAGAGCAGACATCTTTTCTGTCCTCACACATACTTTACATCGCACATCACAAATCAGTACCGGCTGATTATGAGCTGTTGCATTGCAGCTCAAATCATGGTCAGCGTTATTCTCATTCCTTCCCCAGAGGAGGATGCAGACGACAGAGATGTTAGTTCCGGTTCTTATCAGGACTCTGGGGACGGTTTGTTCTGCAGGTGGTGTCATGTAGCCGCTGGCCACACGATGTCGAGTGGTGTCGGAGCTCCTGTAAAAACGCACCACAGATCCCAGTATCTGCCTTCAGCGTTCCTGTCACAGGGCTGAAAGTGAAGTTTAAAGCTGAATGTGATGGGATGATATTTACTTCAGAGGGGGGGGGGGGAACTGTGTGCTGCGCTGGGGCGTGTGTGTCTGTGTGTTAGTGTGTATCCATAACAATATGTGTTTCTATCTATTTTTGTCCTGTCAAAAAAATCGAACTAAAACCAAAATAAAACAAAATAAATGTTCTTGGATTCTTTTGCTGTTTTATGTTTGGCTCAGTTCAAGAATGCAGGACTAGAAGTAGTACGTTTAACAAGTGTTATTCCGTCTGCTCAGACAGAACAAGAGGCAAACTTCACGAGACACAAAGTCAATGTAAAGACTCGCGGAAGCCAAAATAAATTCTAATCTGTCTGTGACTGACGGAACAGAAGCTGAGACGCAGCTGCTTAAATTTATAGATTCTTCAATTCATATATGTCGGAGCTTTACTGAGTTTATGTTCACTGCTGCACAGACGATTGCACAAGTCAAACATGCTGATGGACAATGTCATCAAGAGGTGAACTCAATGTGATGAATAGATAGAACAGGATCTATAGAGAGAGAGAGAAAATTAGTTTATTCATTCTTGGACGATCCTCCCATCAATTATCGCAACAGATCTGGAGGCTCACACATTTCAAAAGAGTCCTCAGACGAGAATGAAATCCTTCGCTGATCACTGCAGTTGCAAGATATTACCTGTGCGACGAATTCCACGTATTCCTCGGTACCAACTACTGTATGTGTTCATCGTGCGTTGGCTTGAATCCAGTTTCGAGGGGGCAAATGAGGGTGAAATCGCTGCCGATGCTGAAACAAGGGATTAGAAAGATTTATGTTTTGATCAAAGCAGAATTTTTCAGTCTGATACGAGGCTGAAAAGAATGATCCTGTTGAATATTGTGACGTCTCAAGAGGCCGTGGAAGTGACGCCCTGCGACAGCTTTGAATTACAGAAACGATTACTTTCAGCTCTATCACTGCAGGCCATCTTGTTCTGAGGACATCCAGCTCTAATGAAATCGTAATTTGGAGCAAATAGTGCGAGAGTCACAATAATAATATTTGTAAAAAATGAAGCCAGAAGTTTAAAAAGGGCTGACAAATCACCTACAAGATCTGAGATAGCACCCTTTTCCCTCTTCTCCCTCGAAATGTCTGGAACTCATTTCTGTCCGTTGTCAGATAAGGACACGAGTCGCACTTTTTTTCATGACGCTCTGCAGAACGCGGGGTTTGAGCCGGTCGCACAAAGAGCCCATTCACCTACCCCGGGGCAGAAATATCCTTTTCAACGCAGATGCCATCTCTCGAACCACGTAAGGGACACTCGGGAGAGACGTGGCGGTAATAAGCTCGGAAACTGTCTGGCAGCTCGAAGCCAGACATAGCTCAGGTATGTGTGGTGAAGGGAAGAGGGAACAAAACACAACACCGGAGTGAAATGAAGCAGCTCCCTCCCATAAACCGCTAAATTGAGGTCAGATTTATTAAGGGCCACTCGAGGGAACGCGTCGGTTTACAGATTAATCACGTTTACTCGCAGTCTAACGTGCGCAGGCACACGGAGTCGATGGGCCGCTCGGTAATTACAGTGGAAATCTTGTTGCTAAACCTCTTTTCATCGATCACACCGACGCAGGCTGAGCTCATTGGCACGTGTTCAGCGAATCCCGTCGCATTAGCGATGTCAAGCAGGCAGTTGTGTGCATCCTGATGCCAAATCAAATACATCATGTTGTAGGTGGAGTGTGGCACGGTGCAGGAGACTCATCTCAGCGCTTGTGCAACAAATTGACCATAATCCCAAGCAGCTGTGAGAATGATTGTATAATTACAGATCAGCAGAGACATCTCACTCCGGATCTCCCAGAGCAACACGCGATAAACGCTGGCTTGTTAACACAACGTGACTTCCTAGATAAATGAGGAGAGATTGGTCATTGAAGTCTATTATTTTGGGAAATAAAAAGGAAGCCTCTCCTAATGAAACACGATGGCTCATACGGCTGTTTTTTATTTGCTTTATTTTTATTGTAACCCCTGAGAAAAGACTTCCCAATCCCCGCAGGTGCAATTGAAACTGATGGGGATACTGGAGAGGACGTCCTCTTACATGAGACGTAAAAAAACGTGGACTACATCAATATTTGAGAATGAATTAATCCTACAGTGATTGGATCAGAGCGGACGGGCGTCTTCCACGCACTTGTTCCCCGAGCCGCTGGAATAGGTTCCATGTGCGGCACTGAGCAGCTGTCAGTGGTCGGTAAAAATAGAGGGTGTAAGGGAATGAAAAGACACTCGTGCCCCTCTGTCCTGACACCTTGCAGCAGATATGAAACCCAATTAATTGAGCGGTCCTTTCATAGCGTGTGGGTAGAATCTCCTGACACCTCAGTGACACCGGGCCCCGGGGCCGGAGCTCCACAGTGGAATAGGCCGAGCACCTTCCTCATGAGAAGGGAAGTCTCACGCTTCACATCACACAAAATAAAATATGAAATATGTACAATATGTGCGTTCTCATTTCAATGTACAGAACGCACATATTGTACATATTTTACTTTATATATTTTGTAAATCTTATAAGCTTATATTTCTAATCTTGCATGGAGCTATTTGAACAAACACAATTCCCCCCCTGGGATCAATAAAGTATTTCTGATTCTGATTCTGCTCACAAGAAATGAAATGTGCTGTGAATATAATCGGCTACAAAATTCTCTCCTGCGACTATTTCTCTTCAAAACTATTCCTACCAACCACATTGTATATTTGCTCTTTCGCAATAACATTTTTTTAACGTATTCTGTATCGTATTATGCATTTTTCTTATTAATGTCAACACTTCTTGTACTTTCGTTCGTAATGAAATATATGTCATTGCTACTTTTAACTTATCCATGAGCCGTGACAGAATAAGAACATGCAACACGAGCTGAAATGTTCTTTATCTGAGACATTTATTGTTCTTGTGAGTTGTGAGATAAAATTAGCTCACTCTACAATCACAACGTTTTGCCCACAGCGCCGTGTAGGCTGCGTATTATCGCCACAGCAGAAACCAAACAGCCTGGCGGCAGCGCCATGTGTTGTGGCACAGTCCTGAGTTTCCAGGCAGGAGCTGGAATGCATCTGGTCATTTACGCGGCTCCGAGGTGACAGGAAGGCTGCGGTGCTTTCACGAGAGGGACCTCATTAGTACAAAGCTGCCTGCACTTCTACAGGATTTATTTTCAGCTGCATTCAGATACGCAGTCAAACACAAGGAGTATGATTATAGAAATTAACATCGATAACAGTGTTCAAGTCAATTTATTGCAATCTAATTACCAACATTTCATATATTATCGTACAATTTTCATTAGTCTGGTATTGGTGCATAATGAGGCCGTTGCTATTGATTACTTAATTACTTTTATCAATATGCTACATGCTAACGAATATGCTCCATTACAATATTTTACATAGGTTGGATTTTTTGGGTAAATTGATAAGAAACAGCTTCCAACAGAGAATTTAATTGGTTGTTAAAGTTGTTGACGTTTTCATGCCTTAGTGGCTTAATCATTTCTTTCTTTCTTTTATCGTTTTGTTCTCTGGAGCTTTTCCCTAAAAGTTGTCGGTGTGAAACTCCAATTACTTCTGTTGTTTGCAGAATAAACGGCTGTTTCAACATTAGCTCAGTTTCTGCTGAATCCGTTTACTCACTGTTTTGTCCTGGAAACATTCAGGAATCCTTGGACTTGTCTCGGACTCGTCAGCCTTTTCTCTACAAAATACAGGAGCAGCAGAAAATATCTCAGCTAATTTCCCTTTGTGAGTGATGCTTTCGTTGTGGACTCAAAGTTAAATTGACTGAGACGTGACGACTGCATTAGCTGTCATTAATCACTGATTCTCCGCTGGAAACAAGACGTTGGGTTTGAGTGGATCAGACTCGTTAAACAAAGATCAAGATCTATTTCTTAATGTGAGTCAGCTTTCATTACAGTTTGTCTTTGGCAGGAACCTTCCCTGTGTAGCATCAGATCAAGATGTCTATTTCTCCTGAGCGCTCTCTGAGCTATTGGATTTACTGAGAATTTGTCAAGATTTCCTACAGTCAAGAAAGTGCCCAGATCACAAAATATTGACTCATTGTATAACATTCACACAAAGCTATGATCAGAAACCAA
Organism: Hippoglossus hippoglossus; assembly: GCF_009819705.1. NCBI lineage: Eukaryota > Metazoa > Chordata > Actinopteri > Pleuronectiformes > Pleuronectidae > Hippoglossus > Hippoglossus hippoglossus. The sequence continues at coordinate 5,050,339 of NC_047161.1, forward strand.
CTGCACAAAGAGTAGGCACCACAGGCAGGTTCTCAAGTTAGATTTTACATTTATTTTCTTTCCCCCTCGTGATCACAGTTGGGGCAAAGTCTTTTGGTCGGACGTCCCAGCGTGACGGCGCTCGCATACGCTGCCTCCTGCTGCAGCGTAGGACCGTGTTCTTTTCTGTGATGTGGCAGATATCAAAGAATAATACACACGTTAATGCTCTGTTCTTCTTCCCATCCAGCAACATTTTCTGCCCTCAGGCGGAACCGGTGCCCAACATTTTCCTCATCTTAATCTTTAAATCTTCATAATCTTGAGGGGTCTTAGAGAAACCAGTATGACCTCATGGAAAGTCGGTGCTGGTGTCCTCACCAAACCCCCTTTTCTGTTACTTTGCTTGTTTGCTTTTGATTTCATTATTTATTTACACATAATCACAAATGGATCTGACAAACACTTGACAAATCAAGGTTACAGCTGAGTTGAATGTGGGACCTCTGAGTCCTCTAGTGCAAAAGTAATACTTGTTTTTATCAACTACGTTTATGTGAATAGAGAATGTGAATATTCAGAGTTTGGCACATTGGTGGCACTAAATAAATCAATGTGGAAAATGGGACATACATGTGTCTTTGCTATATGTTTAATGCATTAATCTATGGAGCTGTAGAGTCACATTATCTTATTATCACTTATTAGGAATTTGATCAACTCTTATCTAAGAGATAAACACGATGGGAGGATAGTAGTGGGAAAAGAGTTAAAGTTAAACGTGATTATTTAGGGAATTATGAAATACAGGTATATGTAAAAGCTCCGAACGTATTCTGTCTCCATGAAAGAGGTACAATGCTCATATTACCTCAACTACAGTATAATATTTAATGAAGTGCTAATAGGAATAGTTTTTCCTGTATTTTCCTTCACACCACTATTACCATACTATTTGTGGCATCAACAGATGATTTGCCATTAGAGGAAAGTCAGTGTGTAAGACTTACGACTAACCCCTTATATCTAATGAGTAAAATGCTATAAATCTCAATGAGGAGTAATGGGCAAGTGCACAATAATATGACACGTTTATTTTCCCTCGTGAAGTGACACTGATGAGAAACAATAAAAAACGTCAATAAGAGCGTTCAGGGTTGGAGAGTTGGACCCAAATCGCGGTCACAGGGAAAGGTGAACTGTCACTGTTGGTTATGGCCAGAATGACTAAAATAAAATAAAAGTGGAAATAAGCAGCAGTAAAAAAAAGAAGTTACACATTCCAAGCGTGATCTAACATAGATTTACACAATCCCTAGCTTTTCACCTCTTTCTGTGAAATAAACATTTAGTCAGAGTTTTTTTTTTTTGCAACTTGCACAACACGAACCGAAGCGATGCCAGTTTCCCACAAACTAACTTAAATTATAGAGTGAAACGCTGCATTCTGAGCTCGTGAAGCCAACATGGGAAAAGAGCTGAGATCTGTCAGGCTTTTGTCTTTTTTATTTTTCCCTTTAAATCACAGAGATGACCACATAATTTCTCCAGGGGGTCAAGAGGTCTACTGTAACCATATCTCTGCCCAGCCTCCCCTCTGGGCCGGTTAAAATCCCACCAAGGTACGCAATGTCAGGACGATGAGTCATTGACTAAAATGGCATTTTAAAACGCCGTTGACGGCATTTTCTGCAATTAAATGAGTTCATGTTGAAATTCCCTGGATGGACATTACATTACCGAAATCAAAAGCACATTCTGTATCAAAGGTAGGACGGAGAGATGATTTACGATCTTCTGAGAGGTTCCTGGTATGACGTCGGGGCATCGCCCTCTCGTGTTGGCCCACCCTGCCGCAGCATCTGCACAGAAATGTGGTCATCACCGGTAACTCTGGGAATTTCACCTATCCTTCCCTCCTCCCACTCTTCTGAAGGGATGTTCCAGCAGAGAAAGGTGCTTGTCGGACCTGAGAAAAGTGGCAGTGACAGGCCAACTTTTTAACAAGCCTTCGAGAGGCCATCGTTTTTTTAAAGCCAATCTCCGTAAATATGGAGAGCTTTTTTGGCAACCAGAACACAGCATATGAAGGTGTTTAGTATAAAATGTCTCGCTCGCCGTGGCAGGGGAAGCGGTGGGGAGGAAGAAAGAGGAAGAAAAAAAAGAGTTTGCATGTAAAAAGCAGCAGCGGCGGGATGTAGTGTTGAAAGGCTGGCTGGTTCTCAGTGTCCTGTGCGCTGTGGTGTCATAGACGAGCCACGGATGATATAAAAGTTACTGCCCCACACACATTCGTTGTTAATTATCTGTTCAGAGGGCTCGGGTGGATGCATCTGTGTTCTATGTTCTCAGATAGAGCCTTGAAATCTCTGGCATCATTAAGGAGACTTATGACAAATGTTGCAAGGCCAAATAATGTGATTGTTCAAAAGGTTAAGAAGATTTATCCATGTGTCATAATAAAAAAGGGCGCCGTCATTGTTAGAAGTAGACTTTTGGTGATGGTAGCGAAATACGGAAAGGTAGAACAAAGCTATAAAAGCTTATCCAAGACATTGGCTCCCATGGATTCTGACAGATGTGTTTTTGATATACCAGAGAAGGGGAATTAACTGAGTTGACCTTTGCATCAAATAACATTTTTTGTCTAATGTAAGAAAGGTTTGAAAGTAGAAAACATGATTTGTCCTGAAATTCTTTTTTCCTCCCAAAACAACCCAGACTGTTTCCCAGGATCCTGAAAATATCTCAGAACCAAACTGTGTATTACAAATTTGGAGAAACTGTACTTTTAATAACTCCCCTACTTAACCTTTACTGACTTTAGAATGGTATTTGATTTAAACATTCAAAAAATATGGTCCCTCTATCACAATACCTAAAGTTACCCCCCCAAAGACCCACGTTTCTCCTTTTCAATCGTGAAAGAATAGTTTGTAAAAGGCTCATGCAGACAGTTTTTTGCGCCCAGCCAAGAAAAAGGTCCATAAACCACTGTGAAACCACAACATGTCGTCATCACTGTACATTTCGGTATTTGTAACACGTTGATTGGTGAGCGTCGGAGGTACCGGTAGGTGGTGAGTGGATCTTGTTACCCTTGGACCGAGCCGTGCTTGCTGTTGCCACCTGTTTCCAGGCTCTTTGCAGTGCTAAGCTAAGTTGCAAATGCTGGTAGCTTCAAATGTTTTTATTTTTCTCATCTAAGTTTAAACAAGACATTGAAGTTTACTTCCCTTAAGTACATCAGTGATTATTTTAGATATTATGCAATACATGTGCAGGATGATTCAGCGTAAATACATGTAAGCAAAGAGTTGCTGAATCGGAGCTTCACAAGATTTCGAAGAAGTTAAGGAGTTCGTCACTGGTGATGAACCCCGGAGGCCTTTGTTCTGTCAGCTGTTTTTATAACTTGTGCTTCTCTCAGTGCAGAGCATGGACTCAGTGGGGACATTGGGGAATGTGCCACAGCTGTCTGCCCATCTGGGGAAAGTGGGGAAGCACTGCTCGCCTCCAGCCACCAGTTCTGTCAACTGTTAGACCACTAGGAGCAACAAACAGAGCCGGAGAGATCAGCAAGCTGGTCAAACCCCGGTGCCGCGGGGGTCATGTACCATGTGGTGGTGCTTTCGCTCCCCATTTGCTAAATTAGTTTCCATTTATTTGTACTTGGTAATAGCGGCTTTAGTGCGTGACAAGTTCATAGACACATACTCCAAATGGCGCTCAGGGCCCTCACTGGTGAGTCCTGGAGGCGAGACGAGAGGGCCAGTCATTGATTGTGTTTAGTGTTGGCCCTTTGACCCGTACAACAAAGTGACGTGATGTAAACCATTGCTGCACTTCTGGCTTCATTTGATGTGACAGGCCTCTGGTAAACATGGCCAAGTTTACACCACTTCTCCAGCCTCCAACCAGTTTCCCTGACATGAAATTGATCAGGTCAAATTATCAGTTGCGTGAGCGCAAATTACTCCGATTTAAGGGGATCGATTCATCAACCCTGACAGTTTAATGAGACGCTTGTTTCTGATGAGCAGTCGAGTTTTGCACCTCCGAGAGGCTGCTGGAGTTATTCCTCAGCGGGACGTGTGGAGGGGGACATGAGGATCTGGTTTGTAGCACAGTCAGTGTTTCTGACACATCACTGAAACAAACCCGCCCCAAATCACCAGGTGAATAACTGCCAGTTTGCAGCGAAGCATGTGAGACACGCTTTTTTTGCTGCGTGACTTTGAATAGGCAGTTAATATCCCTGCGTTCCGTGAGGTGTCTGAGGTCCTCGGTTCTCGCTGCCACTCGCTCCCCTGACCTCATTGTGTTTCTAATGGTTGAGGCAGGCGTCGTCAGACACTGACGCAATGATGCCTCACAGGTCGTTTCCATATTCAGAGAAGCTAGAAAAGCATCTCCCCTTTCCTGAGTGGAAATTCTCATTTCACATTTGGGGTAAATGTTTTTCTTTCTCGTCCTTTTCCCGTCCCCTTCCTGTCTTTTAAAGTTTAAGTCCATGCATCTCCAGTTATCAGCGAGACTTGTCAGGCAAAGCAAGAAGCGCTATCAACAATAGTGATATGTGTTATTTATTTATCCGTATCTCTTTGAGGTTACACGCGATCCCACGCACTTTCTAAATCTTCAAGTGCTGCACAAGATCAACTTTTTGGCAAGAGGCAAGAAATTAATTGCTTTGGCTCATGTGACTTTGTGAGTGTGCAAAGGGATGTGGTCATATCGTTTGGGTGCTGTTTTCCATATGGTCGTCATAAAAAATATGATCTTACAAGCTTCAAACAAATCCTTTTAGAATGTGATAAATCAACTTTTGGCACAGTAGCAGGTTTGGCACCAATCAGCAGAAAATCACTATCACAGCTCAGATGGGTGGTCACCAACTGATAGAAGTGCAAAAAGAACCACCCTACATGGTAAAAGCATTATATCCCACTGTCTTCTCAGCCTTTTGTGGTGTGGACTCTTAATCTAGAGTGACAGCAAATGCCCTTTTTGAGGCAGATCAGCCTCGTGACTCATTCAACTTGACTTAATGAAAGTTTTGACATTTTAATGAAGTTTAACACCCAAGGTTCAGTTGAGATATCCAAGAGGATATGAACCTGAACCCTCTGCTGCTTTCACACACATGCACTGAAGTCCGGACATTGAAAAAGGAGGTGCCACAAACTGAAACCCGGAGAAAGACGTCAACTTGGATGGACAACGAGATTCGAGAACTTTTCGTGATAAGGGCAGATGTTCATGTGCTGTAAAATGTTCTTCATATGTGAAAGAAAGTTCACGCACGGCTTGATGTGAAAATGAGGGAAAAGGTTAAAACAATTATTCTACTCACAACAATATTCATTTTTCTCTAGTTTCTTTTGTGTGTGGTGACATTTTGTCATTATGTATGTAACCAAACACAGAAAAACGACGAGGCTTCCACAAACGAAAAACAGAGAGATATATATATTTCATATGAAAATATTTTCATCTTGCATTGCATTCATCAAACTTAGTGTGGTGTTAACTACGGCAATGAGCCTGAGCTGATGACAGCACATTTACCTGGCTCAGTGATGACATATGTTTCACTTCTGATGGAAAGTTTTTAACCAACAACCTTATTTTTTGGTCTTAAAAGCACAACATTGATGGTAGATTTCTAATCTGAGCTATGGAAATTTGCAAAAACCTAAAAAAAACTGCTCTGTAGCCTTTCACCAAAGTGTAAGTTAACACAACCTCCGTATATTTGTTGGCAGCAAAGACCGAAAATGATTTTTAGGTGGAAACTTGACTACTGCGACTGCTGTATAATCGATCAAGTTAACTGATGAACCAACTGGACAACAAGCTATAGGCTGGCAACCCAACCCCCCCAGTGGTATCACCACCCGCCATCATCAAGCCCCTGATTAATGTCAGGGGCTGCACAGATGGAAAATATAGGAGTCACTTTGTGTTGTCATCAGGTGATTCAAATGAAGAGGATGAAATTGAAAACAGACCATTTTGTGGGTGTGTGAAAGAGGAGGCGAGCGGGTGGGAGTAACCGAGGAACACAAGAAAAAGAAAAGACCAGCTCTTCACAAAACCACCCACATCTTCAGACACTGACTTGATCCTACTCCTACACGTTTTCTCACAATTTAAGATTAAATAGTTTATTTGTGAAGCAGTTTTCAAAGACAACATTGCAAAATGCTTCACCTTTCTTTAAAGATTGAGAAAAACATGATACAAAAAACAAATAAACAGCATATGCAAGTAAAACAGCTATAAAATGAAATCCAAGATATCTAGAGACATTACATTTAATGTGTATATTTATTTATAAGCAAATTGAAAAGTTAAACTGTGAGTGATGCTAAAAGTACTTTAAAGTTTACCCTGAAAAAAAGGCTTTCTGCAGACTGTTTCGGTCGTGAACAGCTTTGGTTTAGACCTTTTGAAAGACTTGAGGAATTAAGGCTTATGTAATCATTATTAATCAAAGAATCTGGGCAAGCTGGTTAATGTAGGTTTCAATATTTCGACCAGAAGCTAAAATAATCCAAGGACCTATTAAAGTCCTGGTATCTGGTGGAGTGTGTGTACATGTAGTGCACATACAGTTAGTATTGCAGGCACCTCAATAAGTAAAGAAATGCAACATGAGGGGAACCATATGTAAAGAAAATATGAGGGGTCTCGGACTTGAGCCCTGGGGCACTCCGCATGTTGAAGGAGCTAACATATCTGAGTGTGGTGTCACCATCAACAGAGGAGATGGCAAACAGATGGGTTTGTGTCTGTGAACACGAAAAACGGATTAAATTTGATATGATCCGTCCCTTGGGTCCCGGAGGCCATGTGCAGTTGATTAACTTTTTTAGGGAACATTTTGATAAAAGAGTTTTATTCTTGAATTAAATTTTTCTCGTCCTGCTTCACATACTGGTTGATTAAATATTACAAAATACAAGGATGCCCAAAAGATTTCCACATTTGTGAAGCAGAATGTGTCTTCATTACCTCACTATACTTTTCTCTGAGGTAAAGACATGATTTGCCTTCATGGCTCACTAGCATGCTAGCTAGCATACATTTCCACCAAGCTTGTTTTTCGTGAATACTATTTAAATTGTTTTTGATTGATGTAACAGATCTTCAGCAGCATTTAATCACAGTTCAAGAGAACCTGAACCCAGTTTTCTGGAATTTACTGTGTTTGGTGTAAGTAAGCCACACTCAATGGTTTTATCACGTCATCACTTGCAGATAACACGAGTGTGAAGATGGATGTTGCATCAAGAACCGTATCGTAACAATCCATCTTTTCTCAAGAGTATTTTATATTATTCACCTCCTGACATGGCAGAGAGTGTGCGAACATTCTTCGGCTCTTTACTCCACTGTCCTCTGGTCCATTAAAGGATTAGCGTTGTGACAGAATCGATAAAAAACCCTGCTCTGTCTGGTGTCGGCTGTTTCATACCTCATAATATTCACAGAGCTGTGAGTAGGTGTCGGTGGGGTGGAGAGGGAAACACACAGAACAAGCCTTGTTCGCTGGACCTCTTATCAGATCACCTACCCTCCATCCTTCATGCAGTGCGTTCGGAGTCAAGTTAAGGGGAGTGGGCTCTGAGGTAAGGCTGTGAGGTTTAAGCGGCCCCCCCTTCCACATTCATCTCCGCCTGATAGACTGCCATGCATCATCTCAAAAGAAAGGGAGGGAGACAACTACACAGAGGACAGTGGAACAAGGGAAGTGCATGTGTTGCAAATTTCAACACGGCTTCACATACGTGAGTCGCTGGATGTGATCGGCAACGTGCAACTGAATGGACCAGAGGCAGATCTGTACATGCATGACCTCACTCAAGAGCAACACACACACCTACACACTGACCTAATATGTGTTGTTGACGCCACAGGCAGGTTAAGTCAAGAAAAGAACCCCGTGCTGACGTCATGCTCTTTTCATCATGTTCAGAGGACCGACTGGCCTCATTGCCACGGAACAAAATAAAACATGACAAATGGCAGCAAGCTGGCTGCGCTCTGAGATGAAGAGAGAAACAACAAGGTCTGCCAGCAGCGGAGTTAGCAAAGTGAGTAAGAAGATACAGCCCTGCTAACTGCGTCTCCTCTGATGTACGACACTGGACAATGCAGCCTATTTGAAGCCAGCAAGAGGCGTCTCCGTCAGCGTCATCGTGATTGATGTCACACAGTGGTCCAAGTAGCCGGGCTAAATTAGTTATCGCTAATTAAAGCTGCATTTCTGCCCCGTACCCGCAGCAGCTCGGGTTCCATTGTTTCCACGATGTCGTGGAGCGCTGACAGACGCCGCGGCGAGAGTGCCATGCAAACAGCCACGGTAACCAGGCGACGTGTTTGGCTCAGACCGCCAGAGAGGCATGTTTCTGTTTATGGCCAGAATCTGATTTTTTTGTAACCTCACTCGCTTTGTGCAGGAAACATGTGATATCGGGAGTCATCAGGTTGTACCAGGCGTCAGCTCGCTGGTGTCTGAAAGGCTTAACTTCATTTTATCTGATGTGGCTGAAGAGAATATACAGAGAATATTAGCTAAAATAGGAGGAATGTGACGGGTCGGGCGCCTATAGTTACTAAGGCTGGAAATGCATACGCTAGATTAAAGTCACATTTCACAGTTTTTCTTAATTCTTTGTGAAAAGGACAAAAGAAATCAAGTAGAAATGCTAAATTTTGAATGAGATGAAGCTCTGCACCAAACACTGCTCTCTTTATCTTTTGCTGTCCATTTTTTTGTGTTATAAAATAATTGTATCATGCAATATCAGATTTGGAAAGTCCTGACTCTGGTCATGAAACATATACGTTTAAAATCTTCTGATTGAAAACGACAGGCAGCATCTGGTTCAGAGGATTTGGATCCAAGGGCTTCAAAATTAAAATCATTAAACATTTCATCTTTCAAAAGTCAATACCAGCGGCAGGAAGATTTTGTCCAAGTTCAATTAATCATGATGCAACTCCTCATATTGGCTCAACAGCCCCCTGGGGGGGTGGCAGTCTGAGACACTGGTCAATAAGACAAATTTCTTGTGCCTGGATTGAGAGATTTTGCAAAAACGTCTGCAATCATCTATATTTAACATCTGAATGCATCGTTTATGAGTGTATATGCATATATTTTGACTGTGTGTTCATTTTCGTCTCGGAGTTATTGCGTCCCACATTTTTCAGTGTTTCCTCAGCTCTCTCGATTATTGGAAGTAGCATACCCAGAGTCCCAGTGTAGAAAGTTACCCAGAGTCTGGGCAAACGTCTTCTGACCTTTGCAACCACCAAGCATTGCAGCAGCAAAGGTCACGGTTTGTCTGTGCGCTTGTTTTCACATGGGGTTGGTCAACCAGAAAACATGTTTCAAGTGACATCATGTACGATTCATTGTTACAAATTTGAGCTCGGTGGCAGAAAATGATTGCTCACGAAACAAAAATACAAAAATACACAAACCGAACTCAAACACAAAAACGTGCAGTACACAATAATATACAGAACGCTTTTGAGAAATGTACGAGTCATTTTGGTCTTGAACTTCAATCGATTTAGCTTTTATGATAAATGGTGAGAAACGGAGGCAAAACAAACATGGAGTCTAAATCACAAAAGCTTTTTGTAAATTGGCCCAAATCACTCTCCTCTGTATTGTTTGCTGATGTCAAGTCATTTATGTTGTGGCCCCGCCATTGTGACATACCCTCAACCGTCGGACCACGGAAACCCGCCTTTTCAAAACATCTCGCTCCCTCTCTCTTTAGACAAAGAAGTGAGTGGGAGGAAAAACACCCCTTCAGTTAGAAGCTGAAATAAAAGATTCAACTTCATCATGACAAACAGAAACTGACTCACATTTCCATTCTCCGGGGTCTGAACTTCAGCGGGATGGCAGCGATTGAGTCCGGATAGGAATTGGGAACGGCTGCTTTGACAGCAGATAGGAGGGGGGGGGGGGGGGGGGGGGGGCTTTGTGCTAATGGCTCTGCAGTGTCACTCTTCCAGTGGTCTCACACTGATGACATCACTGCTCCAGGCAGGCACATGTCACAGTGGGTTGTTGAGGAAATCCATCAAATCATCTGCTTCTGCAGCGTCAATTAGTTTGAGTCGGTACCGATGCCAATCAAACACATGATATATCTCTGGCTGTGTTTTCATTGTTATGTTGAGTTATTTCGTTTAAAGTGGAAAAATGTCTGCTGGTGACGCCTCCACACTTTGTTCCCATCCATCCAGTAGATGTTGACATAATCTGAACTCGAACAATCATGGTGGGAACTTCTTATTCAAACTGTTTGAGTCAACTAACATCTCAACAGACAAACGCTTGCTATCTCCAGAGCCATGCTAGCTAGCAGCTAAAATCCCTGAACCAAAGGAATCTCTTTCTGTGAGATATTCTATTTTCTTCCCTGGGTTTTTTAGGAATTAAGGATTTAACTTTGATTTCCAGTCTCCAGCAAAGCAAGTTTTGAGTTCTTGCTGGGCCTCTGCTTAACCCTTTACCCAGCGGAGTACCTCCCCTCCTAATCCCTTTATGTTTCTTTAAGGAAAACGGTTGGAGTTTGAGCCTCTGTATTATTTTCCGAAAAGGATTTCTGGAAGCAGGACTTACAAAAACTTGAGCTTATTACTCTATGGGCTTATTGCAAAGTTGTCGAGGTGGCCTCGGAGAGTAAAGCCACCAGTGTGAGTCTTAACTCCCTTCACATGCACTTCAGCACATCCACGATAGATTCCTCCTTCAATAAAAAAAATTCCCAAATCCAACTCAACGCACACACAAAATGTACAATTCCTTCACTTTCACCTTTGAACCTTTGTGCGTAAAAAGCTGTGTCATCACTTCAAATGCTCGCCAAATGCTAACGAGGCTATTGTGCAGGAGATTAACGGCCCCTCGAGTTCCCAAAGGACCGAACCGTGGATCTTTCAGAAAGAGCTCAGAATATGACATGTCGGCCCTGAACTGAAAACAGGAGGATACACTGCATTAGCACATGGAAATAGATTTCCCCGCTGATGACTCATTGGTATGGACGCTGGCACCGGTTCAGCGCGGCCTTGACACTGTGTTTGAGAGCGTGTGTGTCCTTTAATCACCATCACCATGACGAACGGTGCGAAAAGTGCGAAAAAAGAAGTAGCGGTGCCATCGGTGTGTTTGGCCCTGTTGTGCAACCGTTTAATCAAATTCAAATTTTCCCAGTTGAAAGGAACTGGTAAACACTGGGAGTGCCGAGGCTTTTCAAGCTCGACTGAATGAGTTGCTGAGGTTTGTCTGTGGAGTCAAACGGAACGTTCTCGCCTTTTACCTCCACTGACAACTGCATTTATAACCCAGAGTGAGTTGTGTTTCCTGGCAAAGGATAAAGGATTTGATCATAGATTTATTATTTTAGTTATATTACAATTACAGAGCATTTACTTTCTCCAGCTTAATTATCTTTTGTTTTTGGAGAAATATTTGAACAAAACAAGGAATTTCAATGTTTCCCCTTTGATACTGTGAATAAGTTAAAGTCAGTAAAATAATGATGCTCTCTGTAGTAATGTTGTATTACAAGACAACTAATAGAAATATGTAAATTACTACTCAAAATAATATCTAGTTTTACTGAATTCTTCCTATTCTAAAAGTTTCCTGCTGAATATTGGATATAAAGGCTGGTTTTTAATAACTTCTAAGTCTTTTTAACTGATCTACAGTTCAGCATCACTCTTCAACTTGCGGGACCTGATTCTGTTCCACACAGAATCAGTTCCACAGGAGATCACACCCACTCACCAGTTACATAGAAACAAAAACAGGAATATAGGGCGAGGAGTGGGAATGAAAGAGGAAACATTATTTTTAAAGCTGCTGTTTTAAGGTAAAAAAGGTGCATAGTGCTGGTTTAAAGGTCTGTTCAGGAAATAAAGCTGAAACTGTAACAGTGACACAAATAGGATTTTGATAAGTGAGTGAACCAAGTCTCTGTACCCCAGAGGAAATGACACAACTGTCTGTATTTAGCATATAAGCAGCCCTTATAGCTAAGAGGATAAATGACACCAGGAAGGACCGAAAAAGCTGCAACAACCCCGATCGCCTCTGTTCCCACATCTTACGTTAAATTTTTACACTGCATGCGGAAGGCCGTGTCAGTCAGATTGATGTGCAGTTATACAAAATGTCCTCCCAAACCTTTCACAAGCAGAACACAAGCCAGATTCCCATGAAGGCCAGCTGCCTCCGGGCCTCTTTCGACTGAAGGGACCCGCACTGTGCCTGACTGCCACCAGCAAAATGATTATTGCATTTCACTGAAAAACAGGGCGTGCGCTGGATGCATGTGTGACAGGCAGCACAGAGCAGCCCCCCCCCCCCCCAAGACTATGTGATTATTATTCTCTTTTAGCTTTGAAACTCACTTTTGTTTTCTCAAAGAGTTTAGGTTAGAGTAAACATTCAGATCTGAGATTAGAGTCTTTGCTCTGCAGCTTGTTCAGGAAAGACAAACCAACGCTGGCTGTAAAACAGCGAAATAAGGGAGTGTTTGTTTTGATGATATGATTTAGGGTTTGAAACACATCTCATTGAAAAGCACACGTTCAGTAGTGTGCTGTGACCATAGACTGTAAATAAAGATGGACGACGCACCTACACTTTCTCCCACTATCCAGAAATGAAGCCAAAATAGCTCAGATATGAACGCTGCCATCTTGCTGAAGCTGTGGTATCAAGGTCCCTCCTCTACATTCAGTCGACCAATCACGAGTCAGTCTTAGGTATCAATCATGACATTTCACCTTGTTTTCTCACCATGACATAACAAATTAAAACCAAACTAATAAGAAGAATGAAAACTTGGACATATCAGTGTGATAGGAACTACTTCAAGTGACAGGAACCATGGTCAGACTTGTGAAACTTCATCTTTACGAGCAATTCATTGCGTCACTGACCAAGCAAGATGGGGGTGGCCTGGGTGAGGGAAGCCTGCAGGCATTATCTTGTCCCAGTCCGTCGCTGACAGACCATTTATTTGACGTGTACTTTTACTTTGTAGTTTGGTCCATGTCCCGTCCACTGACATGGAGGAGGCAGAGTTTCAGACCTATACTGCAGCCAGCCACCAGGGGGCGATCAAAACGGTTTGGCTTTATTTTTAGTTGACCAATTTGAATATAGAGTCTGACTTTGCAGGAGACAGTGACAGTTTGTGTTATTGTTTTGAAGCGTGCGGTCTCTGATTTCACTCCGATGTAGACAAAAACCTCTTTGGACTGTCGACTGTAACGAGCAGATTTAATCACTAATTAGCTCTGAGTTGATTGATTAGTTTAATGTTTTCATCTGACACCGAACACCAGACATAACATCTCCCTTCCTGACTTCTCTTCTACACCAGTGGGAGTTTGTTTGTGTGGCTGTTCAAAGCAGTGATGTGTAGTTTTAATACTGCACGGTCACGGTTGCCCAGAGGTAGCAATTATCTCTCACTTAGTTTCCCTTGGACACAGTCACTGGCGCCCAGAGTTTAGGACACCAGCAAAGTGCGTCGAGCTCTCTGACAGTTATTTGCTCATGCTTTGTGTCTCGGCCAGTCTGGGTTATTCAAGGAGTTTGTTATCTTGGGTCGCCTTCGTGCGTTCTCCCACACACAGGGCCCAACTTTTTCTAGCCCCCTGCTATCACTAAATATACACACTCTCTATCAAACACACGCAGGATCATGAAGAAATGTACAGTTTAATGTGTAAGAGGGAGAAGGCAGAGGGAGACGTTAAACACAAGAGTGCACACACACGAACATGCGCGCACCCAAGCTCGTGCACTGTCACACAGATCTGGATGTTTTGGACTCGAGAGGAATGTTGAAGTCCGGCCAGAATTCCGACAGCTGTGCCTCCCAGAATCAGAGGTTTTAATGGACTGTCCATTACGAGGACTTGACCTTTGGTCCAAAGGACTTTCTGAGCTGGGTTTTCCTCGTTCGGGCTCCTTCCTCCTGGTCGGATGATGAAGAGACATTCCATTCACTTTTGTTTTCTTGAAAACATAACAACAGAGGGTGTTAGAGACATACTGCCTATAAAACGGATGGAGATAGGGGAAGTGTATGTAACGTAGATGATCGGGGTGGAGGCGGGACAAAAAATAAATCTTGTAGGCCGAGGTTTCTACAGAATCTCGCACTCAAATTATTAAGTGATGGAAAATAACTATGTGATTCAGTCAGATTAAAAGCCTCGGAGTAAGAAATAGCTCATCGTTTAGCGTAAGCATTTGTGCATGATGATATTGTGTGTCTCTGTACAAGAGCAGCAAGAATTATCATGACATTCCAAGGAGAGGTTGAGACACATGGGAATTTTTTGTGAAGTTACTTACTAAAGTTATTTCTCTTGTGTGGACAAGATAAACAATGAGTCTCCATACAAAATGCTCGTGATCAGCTGTCCTGCTCTTCTGGATAACATCATTATTATGTACATGTTTTATTTTAATGTACGCTTGTTTCCAGTCCATCTAAATCCAAGAATTTTAATCTTGCATATAGGGATGATGCTGCTGCTCCATCGTCTGCTATAGAGTGAGTTCATTGTGATGATATCACATTTTGGGGTTGATATAAAAGCATTAAAACTTTAAGGTGCTTATAGGAGATATAAGGCTTCCAGACAATGAAAGAGGATCGACCCCATAAAGATTTATCTTGACATGATGTGTCTCTATCGTCAAGAGAGGGACAATAGAAGTGAATTATGTGAAATATACGTCCCACATGGCCGCGTGTAATAAAGCACCTGTCATTATATAGTATGAGAGGGAGTGGAGAAGTGTGTGAGGGGCAGATAAATTAAACGCACACGTTTAGACAACTTTTCTGTGTCAACACAAAGGCAAGGAGGCAGGTCAACCACATGAGGCTGCAGTCGCAGAGCCTGTAAAACGATCCTCATAGTCTAAGCACATCCTCTGTGCTGGGGTCCCCTTTCTGCCAGGATCACACACACTCACACAAGCACACACAGATACACACTCGTCCGTGCACACACTCACATTCCTCTGCAGGCTCTGCAAGGGGCAGGCGCAGTTTGTTGGAAGCCGTTCTTCAGAGTGAGCGTCTCTCTCACTCTCCCGCAGTCGTTAAGTCAGACAGCAAAGGAGGAAGGGAAGGCAGAGAGACCGAGGGAGGTCTGACGACACCATCCCGTCTCACCTATTCTCACTGCACAGACTGATCAATGCAAGCAAGCAGCCTGCTCACATCTGGCTCTGATTTATTCTGGAGGAACATCAAGGCTTTTGTAACCGAGCTGTCACTCTGCAAGTAATGTGTGCAACCCTTTCTCTGCCAGGACCAAATCTTAAAGGAGCTTTGGGAACATTGCATGTGCAAGTGTCCATGGCAGGAGTGAGCAGTGGCTTTGAGTGCTGGAGGTCCAATGTAAGGATGGAGGACAAATGTTCCAGGCTAACGGTGTTCTGCACTGTTTGCTGATCCAGCCTCCCAGGGAACATCCAGCCAAACGAAGAAGAAGAAGAAGAAGCAGAAGAAGCAGATAAAAAGACAAGAACTTAATTCACCGGCAACCTTTTGTTTTCCTCCAGTGGTGAAAGATGCTGTGGTGCAGCTTTGACCACCACTTGCTCTCACTGGCGGCACTTCTCGTAATTGTGAGCTGTGGAGGAGGGGAGCAAAGGAGAGGGACGGATAGCAGCACCAGCGGCACAGGTGGCAGCAGCAGCAGCAGCAGCAGCAGCAGCAGCAGTGGATCAAGTGGTAGCAGCAGTAGTAGTAATTACAGCAGCAGACGCTTTCACAAGATCCAGCACGGCCAGTGCACCTACACCTTCATCCTACCTGAGGAGGATGGAGCCGGAGGAGGCGCCTGCAGGGAGGCGAAAACCGGCAACCCCCAGTACAACGCCAACTCTCTGCAGAGGGACGCTCCGCCACCTGAGCCGGAGTTTCCCAACCAGAAGATCCAGCAGCTCGAGCACATTATGGAGAATTATACCCAGTGGCTGCAGAAGGTAAGGACGGACGCAGGTGGCGTGCAATGGACTCGGCTCCAAAACCTATAGTTTAATAGATAAATGTTTCTAAATCTATTTCATGACTTTAACTTTAGGGTGAATCGCCAGTGGTGGACTGTAAAATAAACGCTGTTGATTTTTTAAACCATATCCATGTTGAAATTGTTGGTTCATTGAATTGCATCTATATCCTCCTTGCATAAGATGTGTGTATCCGTTTCTTTTGAAGTGGTTCCGCTGTTAGTCCACAGTTTGTTGAGATATTTATGTTTCCGTGGGCGTGTGTGGTCTCCGCAGAGCGTCTGTTTGTGGCTTCGCTAGATAACTTGTTTTGCTTTCTGGACGAGGCTCTCAGATCCCAACCAGGGAGTGTTTGCTGTTTTCTCGTCGTCGACACGTTGTTTGTCAAAGCGTCTGTCAGTAGGAGAGTTTGTGTGCTTTGGGAATTCCCGTTTTTCTGTGTGTCATGCTGTGTGACCAAAAAATGTCATGAAGAAGACATGTTGACACAGATAAAAGAACTGAGGAGACTACATATCGTTAAATTACTGGATAGCTCAGAAATACATGCTCAATTAAAGAAATTGGCTCTATCACAGTTATATGCAGCTGATAATATAGAAGCCAGAACCTCCATCACAATCTCTATTAACTCTGCTGTGTCGTTACATAACTGTGTACATTGTCGAAAGTGAACTTTCTGTTCTGGCTGTCACGCAGCTGTGTGCTTCTCCGTCTTTACCCGTCCAACAAACGAAACCTTATATATTTTTGTCCTGGAACTTTCTCTCCGTTTCTTCCCCGAGTAGATTCCACAGATGTCCAGTTGAGTTGTGCAGAGCGTCGGTCACAGAGCAGAGGTAGTTGCATGTCAGTCACCCCCTGTTCTCCAGTGGGCTGTCTCTTTAATGGCAGGAAGTCAGAGAGCGTCCCCAGAGACACTCAGAGGAGGAAAAGACACACAGAGAGAGAGAGAATGCTCCCTTTATTTATTCAAGTCAAGGATGTGTGAGTATAACTGAGAAGATACAGACTCTTATAAAAGAACAAAACCTGTTTATGTCTTTATAATACAAAACAAACACCATCCTCATTATATCTGAGCTCACATGATGTTATTTAATTACTGCGGAATAATTTCATCCATGTTCAAATATGGGTCTACTGCTGCCTAATGTTAATAAGTAGTGAATTTTGAGGCCTTTGCTGATATGCCTTGGCAGCCACCCTGCTTTTCTAAGCTTTGAGACTTTGTGTCTCCGAAGAGAGCGAGACTGTCCCTCTGAAATGAGCTACACCAATCAAATAAACAATCCTCCAAATTTCGGCACAACCGGCTCCTCTGCTCGCTCACTTTTCCACAATGTTGTCCTTCTCAAATGAGATTAGCAGGTCCGATCTGTGGAGTAATTGCTTACGGCTAAATGATTTATTTTTTGTCGGCAAATGCGAAAGCACCGATAACACCTGATGGTTTTGATGGATTACAGTGGAACCGGGGGATTAATCAACCTGAACTTCATCAATACCCCGAGTCTATTCATTAGCAATCCTCCCTAATCTGTCTGGACCGCTCTGCCGCGGGCCTGCTTTTCATTTACTCTCAGAAAAGTCAACTTTTCTCTCCTCAGGTTGGAGGAAATAGTCATTCCTCATCAATTAACCAGGCGCTGGTCGAGGTTCATTACAGCGAGATGTTGATGGAGTTCATATTTAGGGAGGTGAAGTGTCGGAGGCTGCTCCACCCTGTTCGATAAATTCCTCCATAAATGTCTAAATCCGAGTGAAATGTTATACCAGAGAGATTTTGAGATTACGGGGCAGAATCTGTGTAACATCATCTTATCACTGGACTGTAGATCACTGCCTTTATCTCAGTTAAGCAGAAGGAATTTACTGTCCATGGTGTATGTCAAGCTAGAAGACGTGGAGCGTTGCAGATCTCATACATGTAAGTGTGCACAAAGGCTGAGATATGAAATATAAGCAACAACAACAAAAGAACAAACTTTTCTTACACTTTTTTATTGATGACATGAAAAACCCTGAGTGTTCCTGCATGGCTCCCAAAAGCGATCCATGTGTCAAGCAAGGCCAGGGGTGAAATAACAGCGGCTTTATCTTTGCTCAGTGGACCTCGTCTGTCTGTGATAGAACAAGTGATACTAAGAAAACACAGCGGCAGCATTGGTTGACTGAAGGTTTGACTAATGAGTCCTCCAGAATAACTTTCTCCTTAGATGTAAAAAATGGGAGCATGTTGAAACGTCTGCCATCTGCACTGATATCGTCAGACCTCTTCACCAACACAGATATTTCCCTCTTAAAATAAACAAAAGTGAATATTATATAATGAGATTACAGGATTATATAAAAAAAAAAAACTGTGATGAACAGAATTAAATTAAATTCCCGAGATGCGTGTGATTAAAAATGGAAAAACAAGCAAAAAGTGAGATCAGCACAAGAATGGCATTTGAGGGGATGCTTAAACACACAGTGGTAATTCAGGCTAATTACAGTGCATGGGACACACACACACATACACACACACACGCACACATCAGGATGCAGTTAACATTTTTCATTAGACAGAAGATTAAGTGTCCGGGGCCAGTCTATCTATCTTAATCACACCAACGTTTTAGCTGCTTGTCTTAGAGAAAGTTCGCTGTGATATTGCTGCAGCCAGGCCTGATGAAAGAGAAGGATGGAGGAGAGCGCTCCAGATAGCAGCGGCCTGCCTGGGTGGTGGTGGTGGTGGTGGGGGGGGTGGACAGTTAGAGTGATGCAGCAAACAGCTGTTAGAGGAGCATTTCAAGTCTGAGATCTTTCCTTCCTCGACCCTGGGTAGAGTATATGGACCCTGATAACATTCCTGACCAGTCAAAGGTGGCTTGTGTTTGTCCAAGGATTACTTCCCCGGTCTGCCTGCAAGGCGAGGAGCCCGGACAGGAACAAGCTGCTTCACACGTAAAGAAGTAATTACAATACTGTTCAAGTAAGAATAGGAAAGTTAATAGCAATGAAATATAAATCAATAAAAAGCATTGGAGGGGGTGATACATACCCTGCATTCACATTGTATATGATTCATAATATATTCTCTCTCTCTCACAAGCACACACACACGCAATGACCCGTGGTACGAAAATAAATCGTATCTATGGTTGATTAAAATGTCCATAAAGTTTTTACCATCCTTGGCAGGCATGCAGTCGTCCCCCCCCCCCCCCCCCGCCCCCCCAAGTAATATTCCCACCAAGTGTGGTGAAAATCTGTCAATGCACTGTTGAGTTATTTTGTGCACACAACCGATCCCTGGCTTAACAAGTGCAATGATATCCAAGAAGTTACTGAGCCAAAAAAGAGTCTGACACATGTTAAAATAACAATTTATCATGCGATATATGAGACATAAGGAGTGCACTTTACCTTAAAGTACTTTTCCCCTTCTCGTCTTCATGCGTAGAGCTAAACTGTTTCCTGGCTTCAGCTTTCAATTTTAAGAAAAGATTTAGATAAATCTTCTATATCATCAATCTTCCCTTCTTGAACCAGTCCTTTAAATGCATTTAATAAAATCTTCTAAAAGTCAAAGGTAGGGCAGGTTGTCTGGAAATGTTCAATACTAGTTACACGTGTTGGATCTGCTCCTGTAAAAGGTATTTGTAGACTTACTTAAAATTCTTTGTTAAGACTTGTCCTGAACTTTTCATTTGTTTTGACTTTTTGTTTATATTTGTTTAGATTCTGGTTTTATTTTGAAAAGGTTTCCCTTGTGTTTCACCTGAGCCTTATTATCTCTACCTCCTCCGTGTAGTTAGTCCCATTTTCTGGATACCTTACTAGGAGGATTATAGTTATAGTATAGTTATACAGTTATGCTTTCTGAACACAAGCAGCTGTATTGGAGCTTACCCTGAATAATGTCTGAAATATGAAAAATGTCCGAATCTGAAAACCAGCTTTTGGGACATGACGGCAATTAAACTGATGAACGTGTTGTTGTAACATATCAATGTCGTAAGGATCAGTCGCATCATCCACAGCACATCCTGAGAACATCCTCTCTACATTTCTAATATTTCAATGAAAACTTGGCACGGACAGAAGTTCGGCGAGCCAAATTTTGTTTCTGTTCTCGGGAGTCAGAGTAATAGATCTTCCCCTTCCCCTGCTGGTGGAGACAGTAGAAAGTGGTTGAGAGCAGCGTTTCTTGAGAAGGACGGCCTGTGCCAAACTAAGCTGTTCAACAAAGGGAGGGAGCAGAAACTATTGTCGCTGTCTTATCCCTGTGAAATTCCCATCATTCTGCCTCTCAACGAACATTTTTAAAAGGATATAGGGACATGTGGGCAGCCGCTTGTTTCCCTTCGTACTGGGAGCTCATACGAGAAAAAAGGGCTGAATATGTTTCTCTACTTAATGCTACGGGAGGGCCACACAGCATGCCACAGATCCAAGGAGAAACCTATCTATTTTAGGGGTGACTTCCTCTATGAGAGTTTATTTTCGCTGATAACTTGGGCCAAAACCAACAATCGGATGATGCTGAAAGGCTAAGAGATGCTCTGAGGAATAAAGAGTTCTTCCTTCCTGACCCCAAAACTTGTAAAAAGGAAACCCTGGTAATTGCTTAAGGACGTTACAATAACAGCTTCCAGATACGTTGTTGGTTGCACTTGACTGAAACAGAAAGGAAATGGGGGCTTTCTGCTTAGCATGTCATGGGAATAGGGAAAAACATCACGGCCGTGGCACGATATTTCCACATGGAAATGAAAATGTGGGCCAAAGTGGATGATTTTCAGGAAAAGTGGTATTTAGCGGTTTTGTCACGCTCAATATGACGAGCCTTTTTATCCTTTGAGCGACCCCCCCCCCCTCCCCTTGACCTTTTTTTCCCCCCCCAAAAAAAATACATTTCATGGCAGCTGGTGGCACCAAGCGTCCTGGAAGGTTTGACATAGGACAGGTATCCTACACCTTTAACTCTATAGAGAGACAATGAATGAAAGCTGTAAATGTCCTGGTAATTTGGCAATGCGTCTTAAATGGCTCTAGTTTGTCTTAATGCAGCATGGGGTTCCTTCTCCATCACTCATGTTGGCGAAATCGCTCTCTGGTGGTTACTTTAAAGCAGATTTATTTTGTTTTAATTACAAGGTTATACATTTGGCGAGTAGCGGACGCAGAATTTATGGCATGCCCTCTGAAAACATTGTTGCTAGCTTGTAGCTTGGCACCGACTCATGCATCTGCGGGATGAATTGAGAGCGTTCCTCTGATGTGTTTGTGTTTCCATACACCCCTGAGTGTATTCACTGCACTAATGGTGCTAATCTTTCTTCATTTGGTTGCCAGAGGTATTATGAATGTGAGGGATCTGCGGCGTGTTACTCAGGATTGGGAGGGATCTGTATAAACCTGCATTTATTTTGTGGCCGCGTGGAGACAGTGAAACAGGCTATAAATACACAAGTGACATAACAGACTGTACATGAAGGTGGAGGACAGAACAAAGCCCCCAAAGTGGCGCCTAAACATCCTTGTTGCTCCTGGTGGTTGGCTGCAGTATAGGGCATAAAACCCACCTCCTCCATGTTAGCAGAAGGGACATGGGCCAAACAAAAAGGCCAAAGATTTTACCTTTTTGTGGGTAAATTAGGTTTTAATAACTACTGTGCAGACTCTGGCTCCAAATTACATCATCAAGATGGCAGCTCCTGTATCTGGGATATTGAGGCTTCATTTTTTGTACATTTGGAGGAAGTGGAGACGCATCATCGACCTTTACTTACAGTCTATGTAACGCACACAGAGCAACATCAGCTCACGAAGGAGCCTGGTCTCTAGCTGCCTCTAGCTTCACACTTATGTCTCTTGTGAAACCAAAACAAGGAGCTTTAAAGACACTAAAACTCTCAGTATAGCTGATTGGAACGGCAGCCTTTAGAGTTCAAGTACAAGCAACCACTTTCACACAGACGTCGACACTTAGTCCACTGTTAATATAAAGATATTTATTGTAGCAGCATGTGTAGGGAATTATGAATGTGAGTGCTCTGCAGTGGGTTATTACGGTACTGAAGTGATATTTTCGATATTTTATTGCACTGTGGCATTTACATGTTTTCTTACAAAATGGCTGAAAGGAGAGCAAACCTTTTTTTTTTTTTTTTTTTTTTTTTATCCAAAAGAATGACTATAAATAATATTATTTTGGGCAGACAAGTGGAAGCCATTAGTAATGAGTGTGTTACGGTCACAAGAGTTTGCCAAAAACACAAGGTTCACGGCTGTATCTCTGCCACAGCTACGGTTGAGTGATTATGAGCCAAATATGAGATAATAATGGCTCAGATAGAGCGAAACATTAGACATCGTAGTCAATCTGAGCGCGGGCAAATACTGTGGCGTTATCGCAGTCGGCTGCAAATCACGACTGAGTTTGAACGTACTTCAGTCGCAGGACCGGCTCTTATCTTTGTTGTATTTTTGCTTTATAATGACTGGATAAACAGAGCAGATGATAATGTAACTCACTCGTATCTGTTGCTATTTATTTTCCTCCAGACTGCAGGTTCATTTAGGTCGTGAGCTGTAAATCAAAGTTTGATAAAGGGAAGTGAATTAGCATGAAAAAGAAACGTTGGACAATTTGAGCCATTGTGTGAATTTACAGTAATGTGTCAGAATTGTTTTTTTTTCAGTTGCTTTACTTCCAAGAAAAGATAAAAGAGAAACATGCATGTTCTGTATCGCTGATTCTGGCAGGGAGCAGGAGAGGGAAACGTCTTAATGCTCTCCCTAAGTATTTCATTTTATGTTCTTCCAAGTTTACTGTAGGTTCTGACAATTATTAATCCCACAGTTAATTCTGTTACTTCTCTGAAGCTGGGGGGAAAGAAAAATTCCTGAGGTGTCTCTAAGGCCGACTCTCCCCACAGCGTCTTTGACTCACCCCTACAGATGTTGCGTTCTAAGTGGACGTCTTTGTCTGTCAACGCCGGAGAGACTTCCAGAGGTTCCAGAGGTTCCAGAGGTTCAGAGACACTTCACCTTTCACCGGGGTTCAGCTCTGCGGATCGAGTGTTTGCCGTGATTTCAGATACGAGAAACAAAAGAATCACAGATCTTTGACTCCAAATGTTAAAAACAGAAAAAGCTGTGGAAACTGTCAGAACTGTGGATGAAGGGAAGCAATTGGAAAGAAGCAGATAGGGACGGAGTGAAAGATGAAAAGAAACAGCTTCGCTCCCTCAGTGTGGGCGAGATAGCTCTTAAAGTGACTAATGGTTGGACCTATTGTTTTTGTTTTGTTCCTGCGGTGCTGGGATTGGAGCCACTCGCTCTTAAAGCCTTCATCACTTTCAGGGATTACTTCACTTATTTGTTTAATCTTCTCGTCCCTTGGTGTTTGGGTGAATGTCATGTGATGCACTAACCTGTAAATTACCATCCCACACGTGTTGACGGTTGACGGTTTGGAGCTGTGCGGAACGACAGGCTGATTATACTCTGTGTCTGCTTCACGTGGGTGGTTTGGAGAAGTGAGTGTGTGTTAGGTCCCACTTTATTGTTGAAGTACAGTGATGCTGGGACACCTCTTTCTGCCTGTGCTCGCAGACTGTGTTTTAGATGCTCATGCACACAAATGCTGTATATACGCTTTGAAAACAGAAACATGCTCATAACCGTGTCCAGATCCGTGTTTTCCGTGTCTGGGACCCGGGCCAAGAGTTTTACATTCCACACGGTACCAGGGCTGGGGTTGGCACAGAGACTTTACATGTGAAGCAGGTTGGCCACTGACATTTCTGCTTAAAACTCAAATCAGAAGTCCTCATAAAACCTTTTATGTTGTTGTCCTTGTTCTTTGACTTTTCAGCTTGTTGCACTTTTGACCTAAATTCAGGGTACTGTCAGTTGCCAGTAATGTATTTACTTTTTCAATTTAATTGAGTATCTTGCCTTTAAATGATCTCGTTATTAATCATTAAGATCTAAACTAGACTGTGTTTGAGACAACAATTTTCTATCCGTACAAACCTGCATTAATCGATCTTCAGGCTACTTCAGGGCAGTGAAAGTTGATATGTGCTGATTTATTTACTTTTTAAGTAGACACGAAGAAAAAGTAGCATGAAAGTCCAATATTCACTTTTCTTTCAGTGATAGGTTCTTTGTTTTAGTTTTGATCTCCACCCACTCCTGAGGGTAATGTCTGGCTCTTGAGCAGCTAAATGCTCCCGATGCTAAACGACATGTTTGCCTGCCATTTCGTGTTGTAAAGGAAGCATTAAGTTACTTTACTAGGGCTTATTTGCTGAAAGCAGCAGGCTGCTGGAGGCTGAAATCATGCAATGAAAGCAATAAACCAAGATGGTAAAGTTGAGGGCCGTAAAAACCAAAACAATGAGCTGAAGGACACTAAAACACTCCACATAGTTTAGGGAAACCGAAGAAGAAGATCATTAGAAGAGGGTTTATCACAATGAGCAACCTGTGACTGAGACACTTGATCGGGGGATGGAGCTGAGGTATCGAGATCCTAATGACACTCACACTCTGAGTGAGTCACTCACAGCTGTCAATCATGACGATTCACCCCATTTTCTATAGCATCAAATAACGAATTAAAAGCTAACTTAAGTAAACTAAATAAACTACTTAAAAAGGCAGAATAAATCTTTGAGAAATGTTTGACTTGTATTTTGACTTTTTAGTTTGACCCTTGTCTCATTCACTAACACGGAGGAGGCAGAGTTTATGACCTGTACAGCAGCCAGCCACCAGGGTGCGATTGAGATGCTTTGGCTTCACTTTCGGGAAACCAGCATGTTATCCATCTTTATATACGTGAGCGTCCTCCAAGAAGTCATGAAACACTTCTCCCCTCAAACACTCACCACTGTTGGTTTGAAAGGCAGCTGTTAATTTTGGCTTTTGGATTTAGCGATTAAATAACGTTTCCCCAAGTCAAATATTTCTGCAGGTGTTTGACGAGTGCATCACAGAAAATGTGCCGCTGTACTGAACTCTCCCATAAATCTGTCATTGATGGCTCAGATGTGTGCGTGTTGCTCATGTGTTTACAGCTCAAACACAAATGGTTACAAATGGTTCTTGATGTTTATTTAAGTCGACGTGTTTGCAGCAGTCCTGAGATAGAGAGGCTAATCCTCCCGAGGTCTGTGTGTATGGTTCTGCATGTGAGAGCATACGGATGAATCCGTGTCACACTAATGTGGAGTTCTGCATAATGACTCTGTGTATGACATTGTTTGAGTCTGTGTTTGCCGGTGTTTGGATCTGACGACCTTCAGCTTAACCGACGGCCTGTTAAGTATAAAACGGGATTGTTCCCTCTCTGGACCCCGGATAGAAAAGAGCCTGTCACATTTTGTCAGCGGCTTTCAAACAGCACTTATAGTATGAGCATAGATATGTACATCCTAGTGATGCATCATGTCTGTGCCGTCCTCTCTGCACAGCACAAGACATAACAATGACAATGCCGTCAAATTGGGAAATCCCTCCTGAACAAAGAAGTCAATGCGAGACTCGTCCGATGAGACCGAGATCACTGGCTTTAGGGAGTTTTACATTTTTAAGTGACAAAGCTTGTGAGATGATCATCAAAAAGGCGAATGTGAATGTTCTTTGGCACAAACCAATTTCCTGCAACTTTCCTATGTATGATAGTATATTTTTATTAGATTACATACCTTTGTTTCACGCCGGAGTCTCACGTTTCAAGTGTTTTGGAGCCACGTTGGCTCAGAAGCTGAGTTTCAAAGTTCATCCTTGATCTCGGGGAACAACAGTTGACAACGTAGAAGGAAAACCTCACCTCGAGGTCCATTTAGTACCTGAAGCATTCAGCTCGGCCAAGGATTACTGGACGGTCTGTGCAGATATGGCAGGACGACCGATCTGAGCTCATACGTTTATGTCCGAGGAAATTATGTGATGTTCCTGGATGTTTTGCTTTGTGGTCAGGACAGGATGATTACCAATTTAGCTGCACTGGTTTTTGTCATCTGATCCACCCTCTGTGTTTCAACCGACATATTTCATATTTAAACCGTACGTTTCATCCAGAGAAATGCAAAAACAAGAGAAATCTGGATGTATCAAAGGCCAGGGATCATACATAAGATATCATGTGTGTCCTCTAAGCTTTTCTTATTGTCTTCTTTTCCCCTTTTCAATAACAATTAACAAATAAAAGTCTTTCTGTCAGATTCCCTTGTTTCTTTCATCTAACTATCGATTCACACGTATATATTTATCCTGCAGCCTTTGTAGAAAGAAATACATCACAGTGGTCAATGAAAATGCAGAAACATAGCAAATTGCCTGGCAGCGATACAGCAGTCGCTTTGGATGAACTGCACATTAGCATTAACCGCAACATCCATTTTCCTCGTCTGCAGCCACCGTGGTGAACCACAGGTCAGACTAAAGCAGTTCCATGTGGAGATGTTGGTGGAGCTACTGCACGTCGTCTCTCTGCTCATCACTTTTGTTTAGATAGATCAGCATCACTTAACAGGAAATTTAAGCACATATGCAAACACACACAGCTCCTTACTGCCGTAAAGTGCCACCATCACTGCTTTAAAGTGCCTCATGCAGCCGCTGGTAAGATATATAGGTCAGGATGTGTGAGCCACGGGCAAAAGCAACAGTGGGAGAAAAGAAAATGAGTCATGAGTAACATAATCTGGATGTGATGAGATAGCGTCAGTCCATCTTTGGTGATCGTAGCGAAAGGAAAGCAGGGACCGAAGGAGAGAAGAGGGGGAGAGCTAAACACAGGCAGATAGAGCGATATAATGAGAATGTGAGAAACTGTGAGGCTGTGGCTGGCAAACACTGTGGTGATTGTAACCCTGGACGACTACAGGGGAAGGTTCACACACCGTGGAGTCCTCGTTTAAAGTGAGATGTTAGGATGAAAGATAAACACGAACGTGACGTTGAAGGAAACAACCGCTGTCATTAAACGCCCATTCATTTTGATGAGAAGAGACACTTGGCTTGATAGATGGAGGCGCTGGCACCCGACCTGGAACCGTTTTCTCCCTGACGCTTTGCCCAGCTAGGAGGTTTAACGCACAACAGCCTGCGTGGTAATGTTTCTGTCATGGCTGAGCTTAAAACAAAAACATGTCGTTACACATCGACTTCTACAACTTTCTGGCAGAAGGATCCCCTGCTGTGATGTTTAGAGGGTGCAAGGGAATGCTATCTCAAATATTTGGACGTAAGCGCCTCCTCCGTGGGATGGTGGGGCTTTTTCTGTGTGCTTTGGTAAAGGGGGCACACTGACATGGTCCGCGGGACTGACACAAAAAGCCATCATCGGGCACATTCCTGCCTGAATGTGTCCCCGAGGAGAGATTCTAATGTTGGACGACTGCCTCTCTGCTGGTACTCGCTGTTTTCGACCACTGGATGAATAGCCAGGTCTGAGTTTGTTTGGTTGTTTGGTTTTCGCTACGCATTCCCATGTCTTGGATGAATACAAGTACTTCCTCTCTCCCATACAGCCAGATACGCATAATTAATCGGAGTAATTTTAAGGGCTATTTTAACTTAAGAGAGCAGGACCGAAACCGGAGGATTTGTGAAAATATACATTCAGGCCTAAGCTCTACTTCACGGTATTTGTTTTCATTTGAGATGGAAAGAAGCCAATGTGATGTCTCTGATAGTGATCGTTGCATCTGCTTGAGGTATGAGTCAGACATGAAATAAATGTATAACTAAGTAAAGTGTGTGAGTCAAGATTGTCTGGGTCTGAGGTCTAATGGCTCTTACAATAAACACAATACTGTGAAACTTCCAGTGAGTACTACTAAAGGATGTTAAAATAATACCTGTTACTTTATATTAGACATATTTGAGAGAGAATAGAGACTTAACTGTTTTGCTAATTCATATTATCTTGAACTGAGCTTCTTTATCTGGAAAACTACACCAATTTACTGTAGCTTAGATTCAGCACAATACCTAACTTTAGCCATTCTAACACACGTTATCTCTAGATATACGTTTACGATATGTGTTTTCCAGATACCTTTGCTTATAATTTCTCGAGCTCGGGTTAGCAATTTGTTTTTATAAAGCCCGTAAAGTCTTAAAATGAGAAGCCTGCTAACAGCCTGGATTTGACCCTTAATTCTATTGGGGGGCAATTGGGCAACAGGAGGTTTTACAGGGGTCGTTATGGCTCTGGCTCAAACTCTGAATCCCATTTTTCTTGCTCCTTTTCGTGCTTTTTCCAAAATTCGCGTTTGTAATCGTTGTCATGCTTCTCTTGACGGATTTTAAAAGAGTTCCCCCCCATGTGGGGATTTGAGTTATATGTGATACTACTGGATATATAGTCGCGAAGTAGAGCCAAATCTTCTTCGTCTAGACCAACTCGGAGAATTCATTTCCGGAACGAATTTTGAATCGTAAAAACAAGCAACTGTCCACACCACCGTCCCAATATCAATAAGAGTAAAGCAAACATTTCTGTTGGATGTGCTCACACCCGCCCCACAGTGCTGAAGAACTCCAGTTCATTTTCTCCATCTTTTTTTTCTTTTCCTGATGTCGAGGGAAGTTCACGCTTTTCATAACACCATTGTCAAAAATTAATTTGTATACCTCGTCTGACTTTCGAAATTGGCTCTTATCTTACATGTTACAGACATACAGAGGACTTTCTGCGTTTCATCTTGCACTTGGGCTTGAAGTTAATCATGTGCGGTATGTCCTGTAGACATAACACTGTCAGGGCTCGTGATTTAAAAAGTTCTCTCAAGCTACGAAGAGACATTCACTTGGGGTGTTTTCTTGAAGCGGTGGTACGCTAGTCTTCGTGTTTGTGTGTTTGTGTCCGGGTGGAAGAGTGAAGATAATAATAGTAAAAGGAGATTGTGATTAAAATGTTCTGAACAGGCCGTTTATTTTCCGATAGGAAACCAAAAACCACAGCAGCACATCCAGTTTCTTTTCAGTTTAGATATTTGACCTTATAAATAAATGTCATATCTCAAATTTGACTCAACTCGAGCCACGTTTCTGCCAGTTTGTGTTTTCAAATAACATTCGCATTGAATCCTGAACGTTTTGGTCAATCTGCCTGGTTTCTATTGTTGTAAGTAAATTGTAAATAGATTAGCCCGCACAGAGCTCATAAGTCACCACATCGCAATTTTCCACTCACTTTTTTTTCTATTTGTAATACATATGAAATTGTAACACTGCTGAATAATGTTTTAGAAGGTCCTTTGGTTTACACACGTTCAATAAAATTACTGGAAAATCAATTTGAGCGAAAACACTTAACCTCAGTTCAGAAGTTCTGATTTGTATGTTCCAAAGAAACAATCAACCAGGCTAGAAAACTCCGCCATTAGCCAAATATTCTCACTTTCTTTTATTTTCTGCCCTGTTGACAAACCATTGTGACAGAAAAGCTTTGAAGGATGGAGAATGGTGTTCTCTTTCACTTGCCAAACGACTTTGGGCACCTCAAGCGCCGTGATTTACTCGGTGATTTATACAGACGAATGGTTGCTTCTCATGGTTTGTTTTCAGGTTGTGTACACAGTCTTCATTATGTCCTTGGAAATGTGCTATCGAAACGCAATTGACATCAACACAATAGCATCTTGACAGACAGACAAAGGGGGAAAAAGAGGAAAGAAAGATCCAAAGGAGGGATGGGGGGAGGGGGGGAGCATTGGCAATAGCATGATTAGTTTTCCAATGGCAGTCAGTTATTCTGGCTCGGGCGACCTGGAGTCAACAGTTCGGATAGAGAAGCGGAGATGAGGCCGAGGCCGGACCACCCACCTCGTAGCCGCTCTATCAAATATGATAGAATTTGATCACGGTAAAAACTGACCGCTAAGTTAAGCTTTCCATTCTTGCCCCAATATGATTTCTACAATGATGCTGATGGCAGATTTATCGCTCGATTTAAAAAAATGGGTTCTAGATTTCGGATATTTCAAGCTAAAAGCCCATTTTCTTCCAAATCTTAAGAAAGAGGATGCTAGCTACCATTAGCTATTTGTGCTGGTTTAAAATGACTTTAAAACGTTAAATTTAAATTAACCAGCTCTCAAGTTTATTTCCATGTTTTCCATATCGATCTTTTGCTTGTGACATGTGTCCTGAGTATTCCTTACTGGTATGATAAGGGAAGATGTAGGGGTTAGTACATCACCTGTTTAAGCTGCTAACATACATTTTACTTAAAGTAATGCTCTGAAATGCTGTAGCTTCATTTCAGACTCAGGTTTCACGTATTTACAGCGTGGGGATGTCTTGTTTTTTGTATTTGTTGTGTGATGTCACCGGAGCTGTTGGCCAGTCCGTCTCTTCTGAAATTCTGTGTGAGGAAAGAAATGTGGCAGCAATTGAGTAACCGTCTGGTGTTGGCCACCGGGGTGAAGGTCACAGAGGTCAACTGTGAGTTCAGTGCAAGTTGTTACTCACCTAATCTTGACAGAGTTTAAAGCAGAGGGCCTTATAACTGTTTCAAGGTGGATTTAAAAACAATCAAGCCAGTGACTGAGTAAGACAGCTTACTGCGATACATCGGGGTTGACCGTATCTATAATGGAGAGTGGCAGTGCAGTGAATCATGGTAAGTCCTCCTAAAGCCCCACTAAAACAAATTACAGGCCCCGGTTTTAAACAGGGGTGTCAAATTCACCTTTAATTGTCAGTGGGTGATAAGAAGGCGCGAGTGTATTTGCTGGCGTTGGTCCCAAGGTGGTTTGTGAGACACCAGGAGGTGCTGATCTGGGGGATGGGTTGTAGCCGCATTGGTCTTGTCCATTAAAGTAGTCTGAAATGGATCCAGGCCCTGAGCGCAAGGGATGCATCCCAGAAGCCAGACCTCCCGAGTAACACCATCACCTCCTCACACACACAGAGTCAGAGATAAGCAGAGACGAGGCAGAGCTGCAGCGGTAAGTGCCTTAAACAGTCCAGGCCCACCGTTCTCTAACCCCTCAGTGTCTCTCAGCACTGTCACGGCAGCTGTTTAGAAAAAGATCAACACCCCCTTTTGGAATGGAAGTAACACTGGATGGGTAATGTCAGAAAAGTGGTAAACATTTGCTCTAATCTGTAACAGCGATAGCAGGGAGTACCAATTTGAGGGATTATTCTGTTCTTGGCTCTCAAGTGATGGCAATTTAGCAGCTACACCGGGATCGTTTACAGAATATGCAAGTTGGGGATCTAATCTGATGGATTTCGTGCCTTTTTGTCTGTGATGCCTTCCATGGAAACGCGAACATGCAGTGCGGCTCATTCAGTAACCTAAACACTTGTCCCTCTGCATGATATAGAGTCCATTTGCTCTTAAAATCTCCATTCTGGGACATGCTCGATGTCACACAGCTTGATATTTATGTGCTAGACGGCCCAAAGCAGCTTGTTTAGTGATAAGCAGCAAATTGTACCTCATAAACTGTCTAAATGGATCCGTCTGTACATGCTGGGTTATAGGGGTGCAGTGAAAGTACTAATAGGTTTCCATAGAAGAGATGACAGGCAGCATCATTAGCAAGTCACAAGCAGTCCACATGAAGCCCGGCTGTGCCAAACACACCAACTTAAAACCTTTATTCCTCAGTATAAAGTTGCACCGAGGGAAACATTAACTTGTGTTAATGTGACTCTAATTTAGCAAACAGGGATTTTGGAAACCAAAAGCTAGATGTCGTAGTTTTTAAAAGCAGAACTTTGGTTTATTCAACCCCCTGGAATGTTTCTTATAAGTCTCTACAAAGAAGATTTATTGTTATTTTTGAAGAAAGTGGTGTTTCATTGAATTCCTTTCTAGTTTGTAAGTGAAATGATCGCATGAGGAGTTGAGCCGTAACTTTTGATAGAAGAACTATCACATAGTTTCTTAAACAAAAGTTGAATTTAGAAGCAATACAGAGCACTGGGTCCGGTATGACGAGTGGCTTATGTTGGCTAATCTCAGCTAACTTCTAGGTAAACATTGCCGTATAAGGGATATTAATGTAAGGTCAACGGTGACCTCCACTTTTTTTTAGTTTAACCCGGTGTTGGTGGGATCCGTGTAGAAGCTCACCAAACTGTAAAGCCTTTAAGCTGAGTTTTCTGGTCTGAAATCTGTTTCTTGTCAAATTCCAATTTGAGAAATATTTACAGAAAAGTACCGCATGACATTTCATTGGTGTTTTGACTGGGTCACTTGAAAACAGCGTGATGAATTGAAATAAATCGGATCCAGGTTGAAGTTGATTAAAGTGGTTGATTTGCAATATCTTCTGGAGTGAATCAGTTGCTGACATAAGCATCTGAGGTCTTGTAGAAAGAGTTCGGGTTAAGCAATTCCACTTTAGCATTCTGATTATGCACTCAAATTGACTTCACCACCCTAAGCCCATTCAGAAATGACACACATTTGGTTTTCAGTGCTAGCAAAGCTCTCATTGTTGACAATAGTTCCTCCATGTAGTCACTGCCTGGAAAAGCACAGCATTTAGCCAGAGTCGAGATTAGAAACCCTCTAAATGCCCCCAACACCCACACAGACATATTTTATAGCTTCTCAAGTGATGATTTTACATGATTGGTCGTGTTTGTGTAATCTTTTTTTGCCCTTGGTACTTTCCATTTATGACACCCACCAGGATCCAGCCATGAGTCAGCCAAATTCCCTCAGAGACAAACCATGAATTGCTCGCTGGGTTTAGGTTTTTCCTCAGCCATCTGTCCCCTTCACCACCTTCACTGCCAAGGTGACTCCCGCTGTGCAAATCCCATCAACGTCCTCAAACAGTCGAGACAATTACCTCAGCAGTAAAGTGCAAGGCTGCTCGTGTAAGGTGTCCAAAGCAATGAGGTGTAATAAGCAACCCACGCCATCCAGAGAGCTCAGAGATTTAACGTTGATAGATGGACTGAAAGCTATTTCCACAGTCATGTTTTATGGTTCATCATCAGAGAGAGTAATCCATCGTTACTTGAGCTCGGTGGATTCCAGACGCCTTGTTTTCGTTCCAATTCCTGAGGCCAGACCATTGGAGGCTATATGGAAAGTGACACTTATATCACTCTCATGTAGTTCACAGTCAGGGGAAGCTCTATTATGTCGGGCCTGAAAAAAAACGTTTAACTTTGATATTGTTGCCAAGAAAGGATATTGCATTTTAAAGTGAATATCACTTGGCAGATCTGCGTTGATCACTGGTGGTTTCCTTTGAAGAGAAAAGCGATCCGTCACTTTTCTCTTTTTATTGTCTATCAGTCTTGGATTGATTGAAATGTTTGAAGTACATCTATTGTTAATAAAAGCAGGAAAAATGCTCTTTCTCTGCAAGTGCATTAAGGCTAGAACTGTACTGGAATCGACAAGATTTGTAACAACAGACATTGACAGAAATATTCTTCTGTCAGTCTTAGAAACTTTATGCAGTCAAGGATGAATATCATTCGTCATTAGGACAAACTTAATAACGGGGACAGTGTTTCTCATTAATTATCTAAGCTGTGCTCACCCATCATATTCTAATTTGTCCTGCCAGTTTCATAATGAAGCAAAATATTTTTGCATAAGGGATCTCTAACTTGGTGCTATCATCCATTAAGTTGTCACAGTCCACGCAGACACTCGGACCTTTCAGCTGCAGCTGTGCATGCACCTCTAAGTGGCATGCAGTGCCGTTCTCTCCGTTTGTTCCTTCAGAAAGATGGAAAGATGAATTAGAGCTTCACTAACTGATTTCTGTGGATTTTGGTTTAACCTGCAACGACCAGTGAATATTTACAGGGTCATTCTCATACTGACAGCGTGCCAGTACAGTTCATACTGATACATATGTAAAAGGAACTAAGCTATAAAGTTAAGGAATGAGGGAGTAATGATCTGTGAACTTGTACTATACGAGTATTAATGTTGCCTGTGGTTTTTGGCATCATGTCGAGTGGAAACAGTTTGAAGTTACTTATAGTTATAAAATGACTCATAGGCACCTAGTGTCATATATTAAATTTGATATTGCACGTAGGTTTTTCACTTACCGTATAGTGTTCTTTACCACTCATGATCATTAAACCGTAACAGGACATAAAATCGATCATGTGCAACTGCCCTGACCCTTACGTGAACACTCCTGGTTTTCAGTTCAGCTGTATTTACTGTTGAAACCTCAACATTAAAAACGTTTTTTTCTATTTACCGAACTCCCTAACAGAGAAAATCACACTGTGTAACTATAGTGTCAGTCCTCATAAACCTGCACAAACGCAGGCCTCTGCAGATTCTCTGTTTGCACAAGGATGTGACGACTTTGCAACATACCCAGAATTTTGTGATAACACACTTTTCTCTCGAACCTCTTATTTGTTTAAAAGTAGAAGCACAAATTTACCCTAAATATGCCAAATATACAAGGAAAGGACCTAGTGTTTAGACTTAGTTTTTAGAGTGCTACAAAACACATGACCTAATCTTCACCCACACTTCTATCGTTACTTACTCTTATTAGTATCCCATAGTATCATTACTTATTCCCTAACATCTGATACACTGTACAAAAACTACACTGTAAAAGGGGGAGAATTGTGCTGCACATTGTAAAGTCTTCTATCTAAGTTAGGCAGTTTCTGTATGTGTGTGTGTGTGTATCCCACAGCTACAGAATAGGAACTGTTGCTTAGGACACCAACACATGCAATGTGTTGACACGAATTTGTCTTGGCTGATGCGTTGTAGAAAAATGGCCGTTACAGTCCGTTGATGAGCCAGAGCCGAACTCGGCGAAACACATTTTATTGATCAAGTGGTTGAGATTCTCTCCCACTGGCCGAGTGTTGAATCATCTCCGTCTGTTTTATTCAATGTTATATTCAATGTGTTTGTAAAAGTCGTACACACAAAAAAACTTCTATTGCTAAAGTTCACCCGAGGTAACACGATGATGGAATACACAGTAAGACTCAAGGAGACAAAGGAGAAGAAAGTAAATATAGGAACAATAGGGTGAATTAGAAAAAAATCTAAGCTCACTGCACAAATGACCCATGTAGTTGATCCAAATGAAGAATCTCATCCAACCTCAACCTCTTTCTCCATCTCCTCATCCATTTGTGTTTGGAGATAAGGATGAAAGAGTTGTTTCTCGGGGGCTTCAGGGTAAATCTGATCATCTCGGCCTCTAACCACATTCATCTGGCTGTGTTGGTATCGACTAAACCCATTCTTCACTTTACTGCTACTCACATTACGGACAACTTACGTTTGTGCCTTTCTTCAGATGTAGATAGGAAACCTTTTTCCAATAAGTGACCTTAACAATATAGATTTAAACAACTTGGTTGACAGGAATCTCGATATGAATCTAACCATTTTTTTGCAATATTGTTGTTTTGTTTTGGCGCAGATTGAAAACTACATCAAAGAGAGCATGAAGACGGAGATGGCCCAGCTGCAGCAGAGCGCCGTCCACAACCACACGGCGGCCATGTTGGAAATGGGCACGAACCTCCTTTCTCAGACAGCTGAACAGACGCGCAAGCTGACTGACGTCGAGACGCAGGTGACACCTTATTAAACACTCTGGAGCGCACGAGGTCCAACAAATGTTCCTCTGTCCCGCTCTTTACTTTCCCTTTCTCGTGCACACGCACTACCGCTAAGAGGATCCAACCAGCGCTCCATTAACCCAGCCGTTCCACACTCAACCGGCCCGGGAAGGTTACAGAGTCGGCCAAAGTCAATAGCTGTATAAATGCCTGTCCCTTTCTCTTGAGTTGTTTGGCACCGGTTCCTTTCAGTGATTATATGGAGGAGTTTTAGGAGGAGGTGATGGAAAGTTGTAAAGTTAGTGGTCAGTCATTTTTTGCTTAAGCACTACGAAGATAACTGTTTGCAAAGTTTAAAAAAAGCTAATCATAGCAGAGATTAGTATCTCCCTAAGTATTACCATGTGTTTGGTGAACACTTGACAAAGAGAAAACAAAGTTGATGGTTTATATGTGTGCCCGGGTTTTTTTCCTCCAGTGTCTAAAGAAACCTTAAATATAGCTCAATGTTTCCGGCGTTTCCTCAGGGTTCGGGTGCAGATGTGCATGATATTAGCTCTAACTGCAGCTAACATAGTAAGCATAATATCATCTTTGTTATTCTTGTATTCTTTACATTTCTTTTCGTGGCAGGTCCTGAATCAGACGTCGAGGCTCGAGATCCAGATGCTGGAAAATTCTCTCTCCACTAATAAGCTGGAGAAGGAGTTAATGGTCCAGACCAACGAGATCAGCAAGCTGCATGACAAGAACAGGTAAACAGACGACACAGCGTCCAAATAAAACACTGGACAAAGATAATCTGGAGAAAACAAAGATGATGCATCAATTTTAAAATGTTTTATACTCTTACTGCTGCTGTTCTGTGTGGGAAATCGAAAAGCTTGCTACTGGCTTTCATTGACTACGACTTAAATCATCAATTTTCCGAAGTCATTTTCAGCTGTATAAATAGCTGCGTGATATTGACTTGTATTGTCTGTGATGTTCAGTAAATCAGTCTGAAATCCATGAGACTGAGCTTTCCAAGTTGGCCCTTTGTGCATTTGTTGCAAAATGAAGAAGTTAAAAAAAGAAAAGCTTGTTGCTCACAGTGATTGGTCCTGTGGGACTGTAATAAATGTTTAAAAGGGTTTGGTCCACATTTCACGTTACGGTTTCCATAGAGACTCCTCTGCAATCACTTAGAAAAAAATAGAGAACCAATTGAAAGCAGAGTTTCTGATTCCGACTTTTAAGTTTCTCTCGAGGTCTGTGCAGATAGATTTCTGAGGGAAATTTCCCTAAGCTTCAGCTATTATGACGTTTTTCCATCTTATACATGTCATCTTTTTCTTTTTCCCTTTACCAGGTCTATAATCATGGGAAAGATATGATTAGTTAATGAATTTAATGTCAGCTCGTATCGTCTTTCAGGCTTTAAATTGTGTAATGGTAAAGTTTAGACACTATGTGTGTAAGTGCTTATTCACTTACCTGGGATTTGTCTGGGGTCTGCGCGATGAAGGGTTTGTTTATACTCTGCAGGGAACACAGCAACCAAACCTATAGACGTCAGCGTCTGTGTGTGTCTGTCTTGGGTGTGTATCACCACATTTTAACCGCAATTGCTCGCGGTGGCCATCAGAACCAAAGAGCTAGTGCGAACGGGGAAGGAATATTGTTTTCACCCTCGTCCATTGGGTCGTTGATTTGCTTGTCAGCAGGATTACGCAAGTCTGAACCGATTTCAGTGAAACTTGACATGGGACAAGAAAGAATAGTTTTTGGAGATTTCCACTGATTTCCAAGGGAATGATTCATTGATATTGATGAAAAAATCTGGTCTATATAGGGGGCTGATATCTATGAGTGTGTGCAGATCTAAAAAAGAATCCGGATCTAGTGTTTAAATGTAGTTTTAATGGTTGGTAGGATTATTTCAGCTGCACTACGGTAACATATAAGGCAACAAAGGCTGCTGTAACTACTACGTATGTATGTAGCGGATATAATGTCGATTCAGTAGGGAAATTAAAAGTTTACATGTATCTGCAATAGATTTCTAACTATGTTTAAAGGAATATGATTGATTTGTTCCGGAATTGAAAGGGGTCTGCTGCAAAATTAGGATGCCCTTCTTGATTTCTATTCCTTTCCCCCAGCCTCATGGAGCAGAAGATGTTGGAGATGGAGACGCGGCACCACGAGGAGCTGGAGACGCTGAAGCAGGAGAAGGGAAGCCTCCAGACCTTGGTGGGGAGGCAGAGCGGGGTTATCCGGGAGCTCGAAACCCAGCTGAGCCGCGCCACGGGAAACAGCACAGCCCTGCAGAGACAGCAGCAGGAGATGATGGAT
This sequence comes from Hippoglossus hippoglossus, assembly GCF_009819705.1. NCBI lineage: Eukaryota > Metazoa > Chordata > Actinopteri > Pleuronectiformes > Pleuronectidae > Hippoglossus > Hippoglossus hippoglossus. The sequence goes on from NC_047161.1 coordinate 5,088,317, forward strand.
ACCGTCCACAACCTGCTCAACCTCTGCTCTAAAGATGGAGGTAAGCTAAACGGAGTTAAAGTCTTGCATGTCGAGATGAGGTTTGGACGTTTTTCAGCAGTGTGACTATGCTCTTACTCAACAGCAGTTTCTTGGCAATTGTCTAGTGCTGAGGATGGAGATGAAGAAAGTCATAATATATTAGAAATGTCTGTGAATGTTGGAGGTGGTGAAGAAGTCCGATAGCCTGGCAGAGCCGCTGAGAGTTGATCCAGCTGCTCAAAACCAATCACTGAAATTCTGTGAATGGTTTAGACGATGATGACAACAACAAGCAAGGTTTTGATTTGAGGTTAAACTAAGAGCCAATAAATCAAGGAGCATGATTTACCCATTCCGTGTTCATTTGCAGTGAGTAACTGTGTATGGCATCGGCAATATTGCATCTGTGCTTTTAACTAAGTTTATTAGTCCAACTATTGAGTGATTCATTTTCCTCTGAGGATGAAACTGTCAGACTTTGTTTTTAGCCCCAATGTGGGATGAGATTTGTTTTTTTTTATTATTGGATTATCATGAGATTTGGTACAGAAAATGGTATAAAAAGAACAAAAACATTTAATATGTTCCAATACTTACCAAATTAAGATGGTAAACACAATAAACATTCAACCAAGTAAACACCAGGATGATAGCATGTAGCTCAGTGCAGCTTGTCGAGATTTGTGATTGTTTTTACCTAAAACAAATGTTTTGATTGTGACTGTGAGCATGTTAGCATGCAGCTCAGTGCACTGTTTTTATTCTTTGATATGTAATTTTTCCTGAAGCAAAATTTAGAAACACTAATCATCCACTGGCTCGGTTCATGCCGTGGAGTTTATGTTTATGTTTCATTGGAGGAGAGCACATGTCAGTCTTATAGAACGATCCAAATTTTGTTGGCCCCCACTAGCAATAACTCAAATCCAAGAAAAATCCCTCATTGACCTTTGCCAGACCACAATGTGTAAAGCAAAGTTTGTGGATTGGCCGTGCAAGGCAACACTCAACTTGTTACTTCCTCTGGTCAGTTTTTGGTTTTATGATCCTCGTGAAAACATCAGTTCTGTAAACCGTACCCCACACTGACAGACACAGGGATGCACCGGCCATTAGATTCTGCATCATCGCAAGCAGCATGAAGAAAGAAACAAAGCCTCATCCTAACCCAGTATGCTCCTGTTAAAGAGGTATGGTGCCTCTCATAAACCAGCATGGCGCTGTTTTCCTGCAACAAGCTTGTCACGCTTAAATCAGAACCGTGCACACAGCTTCACTAAAATGTCAAACATGAAGTAATAGGCTTATTTTTATTCCTCGGAGCCTCTTCCTCCCTTGAATAACAGAGCAGGATATCCATTGGCTCAACGTTTGACCCGGCAGCAGCGCAACCTTTCATATCTGGTCAAACACAGTGAACTCATTTACCCCCGTCTCAGCCGTTTAAGAACGAAACCCATCTCTTCGTGACACTGGCCTCAAATCCTGTCGGTCACAGGAGATTTGACGTGAATGTTTGGAGATTGGTTGCAACCTCATTTCCATTTTTTAGATTTCCTGCAGAGACGCCTCGAGACCCCACAGTGCGTCTCGGTGTTTCCCATCAGACAGGAAACAACAAGGGGCATGAAGGGACGTAGGAGTCACAAGCGGATGACTGCTGCACATGATTAACACATGCCTTGTGTTCATCATTCATCTGCTCCCTTTTGTTATTTTAATGCTCCGTGCCGTAAATGTGACGGGTGGCCTTGACTCATACTCGCACTCCGTCTGTTTAGTCTGGATCTGTGTATGTTATATTTAATTACTAGACGTCTATTGAGAACCGTCTTGGCCCGAGCCGTCCTGATGTATCATTCAACTTAGTCCCGATTCAACCAGTCTCTGTTTTATTGCTTTTGTAATGTGTTAAATTTGATTTATTTCACTTTAAATTATACTTGTGTAGCTTTTTTATTTTGCCACCATGTCTGCCACGGTGAGGTCAGGGGAGCAGGAGACCTCAGCCCATACATCGCTCCGTAATTGGTGGCTGCCTTAACGAGAGGTGATAGAAATGGAACGTGACCGCTGCTGCTCTGTGGTTGGTCTTTTCCTCTTCCCCCGGCCGTGTTGAAGGTTGAGGCGGGCGAGCGGGTCAGAGGTCTCCCCTTTCCTCACCCCGGCCCGAATAAGTCAAACTGTTACAGCTCCCGGGGGAGGCCTTGTCCAAAAGAGGTGAAGGAGTAGGTAGATCTCAGCGATCCTCTGACTCCCTGCCCCTGTTTTTGTCGATAGCCTCTAAAACACAGAGGCAGAAAAGCTCTCTCTCTCTCTCTCTCTTTTTTCTCTCCTGAATTCAGGGGAGGGCTTTTGTTTATTTGAGGAATGGATTAGTGTTTTCATTTCAGGAGAGGGTTAGCGTTTCATGCATCTGAGTGGCGTCTGCTTGCGTAAGACTTGTGTTTTGAAAACTGAGCCTGGGCATTTCCTCTACAGCATGGACTCAAATCATCTTTGACTTTGCTTTGGGGAAACTTGATAGATACTTAGAAAAAGGGAGTTTTAACACTAAATCTCCAGAAAGAGACTTTTTTGTTTTCCATTTCTCCATCCGTGAAGCTTTCCACTGGGTTCTCAACCGTTGCGGTGCAAATGGAGGGTCGGGAAGATCTTTTTTTTTGATGTGGCCAGATGAAGCAGCCGAGCTCTTGTTTAGGTTGTAATCATTACCTAAACCTCATTAGGGTGCAATGAGCCACACACTATTAGCGGTAATTGACCTCAGCTTTGGAACGCTCTGTAAAAATTTCTGGCCGCTAAATATGATTTTGTTTTACATTGTTCTGTTATCCCTCTAAATGAACGGCATTCATCACTTTAACAGCTGCTTACTCAGGAGTCGGAGAGAGTGTAATTATTTTAAGGTTCCATGCAAAGCCAAAAACTTGACATTAGCAGTGTTTAATGCCTCAGCACAAGAGAAAAGTAGAACTTCACACTCCAGATTAGATTTTGAAATGGCTTGCTTATCGAACACATGATTGTTTCCATGCTTTAGTGACCAGGAGAATAATATGAGACAACAAATTAAACTTTAGCAAATGCATTTTTACTCCATATTGGCTTTTTTCCACCAGTTGGAGAAGTCTCACGATCTTATATTGCAGAGAGCTCATAAGAGAGAGGTTGAGATGTATGTACACAGAGAAAGAGTCAGATTTGAGGCAACTTAAATACTTGGTAATGATTGTGGTTTTGTCTGAAAACTGAAAAAGTCGATGCATAACTCAGTTTTGACTTTTTCAGTGTTTACCCAAGATCTTTTCCGAACTGTAAGAGGTGCACTGAATCGTCTAAACAGAACCATGACAGTAATCATGCATAAGCTGTTACTGAGGGTAAAAAGTAAGATATATTTACAACATTTAGATTTTCCTAACAAAAAAAATGATCCACTGGACATGAGGGCTACAAAATGCATTGGACAGGTTGAACGCTAACATGCAGGTCAGGGGTTCAATCCCTGGCTCCCGCAGTTTAGCATCCAGCCCGCATGCTGACTTGTTCACAGGCAGGATAAGTGAACCCTGTTCTGTCAGAGTGTGAATGATGTGCGATAAAATAAGTGCCGCATGTAGAAGTGTTAGAATTGTGACTTATAGTTTTCAAGTTTAATCAAAAGTTAGAAAACCTGAGAACAGTTCTGCAATGAGTGTCTGCTCTTTGCAAAGCAGAACATGAAAGGGAATGAAATGAGCATTATCGAACACATATAACTCGCTCATGCACATGATCCTTTTCACATGGACCATGCATCATGGTTATAAACTGAAGTGTGGGAATGAACCAGTGGTGCTTTGCATCCTTCATATATGAATACACCAGAGGAATTAATTGGTGCTTGTGTGAATAACTTCAACCCACAGCAGTAGACTGATTGTAGTCACATGGGGGCTGTGATGTCCATTCAGCTCCATTATTCACTCCTCTTAGCTCAAGTATTTTGGCTCATTTGGCAAGGGCACTGATTTATGCAAACACCGGAGCCCTGCTGGTCTTTTCACATGAACCCCCTCCTGAATACGAGTCCCCACTGAACCACAAAATATTTTTCTGTAAATAAATATTGGGACATAAATAATATTTGTAGAGCTGGGCAGCAAGCTGTTCAAGGGAGCCGCTCCTACTCTGGAGCGTCCCTCTGCAGACCTCTTCCTCTCAAAAGCGATTGGGAAATAATTGTCCACGCTGGATACCAGAAGGTTCCCCTCTGACGATGTCTTCCCGAAATGCCCCCTGCTGCTCGCCGGCTTGGGGTAAATTACCACCTGACAGGGCCACCCTTTGTTGTATTAGAGTCCGGTGTGCAAGGGCCTGCCCTGTCAACCTGTCCCAGCAGGAGATTCTTGTTGCTGACACTTAATACTTTGTCAAAATGGTCCGATAGCACACCCAAAATAAGCTCCCTGCTTCCACCGGGACGTTCTCCGGCCTGAGGAGGAGCGATCAAAGCCCAGGCAGGAGGATCGCTGACACCTTTCACTTCTCACTGACATCCTCCTCGCCTCCACCACTCCAATAATAAAAACAACTGTGTGAAAACTGAGAGGAAGCCTTCATTTGACAGAAGTGAGAGGAGAGAGTGGGGGGGGATCTGAAGGAATTCTCGTCAACGTAACGAGAGCTCGGTAGATAAATACAAACCACTTGTTATAACAGGAACTTGAAATTTATAGCTTGTAGCATTTTGTCCTTAGCGCCTTTGCTTGGTTTAAAAAATGGTGCCGCCATAATTATCTGCAGATGGAAATGAATGCAGCTGGTGGTGTCAGAATCTGAGGCCTTCCCTCAGAGTGAAAAATCATTCAGTCAATGAACGGCTTCTGTCCTGTTAATACGTCAGTCGCCCTCAGACTTTATCTGGTGGTCATGAGATATTCACAGATGAGGAATATGATGAATTGTGATTTCAAAGAACGTTCTACAACTTTGATTTCAGGTTGTATGAAGGGAAGCAGTTTTTTAGTTGCTTAACTTTCAATGCAATTTGTTAATTTTGCTGGTGTATCAGGTCTGGACACGGGGGGGGGGGGGGGGGGGGATCAACTAGCCTTGCCCTCTAAACATTTTCTAAATGGCTTTGTCATCAGTACGACATTTTCCAGAGAACCAGAGGAGGCTCCAGGAAGTTACTGCACCTAACTATTGTCATTTCCAGTAAAACCCCAATTTATTGTTGTTGGAATTTTGGATGGATTAGATAACTGGTTTGCTCCAGAGACTCATAAGCAGATGTTTTCAACCTTGAGCTGAGCCAATTAGCTTCTGGCGCCCGGTCGATTTTCTTTCATTTCACTTTTAGCAGGAAAGTGACTAAGATTATTTCTTAGTTCTCGTTTTACTTATCATAGAAAAAGTTGCAGAAGTAAAACTATTTCTACATTTCATAGCAGAGAATGAGCAGAATGTGTTTCCAATCTGTGCGAGCACAAGTAGCTTTCCTGTGTTTAATCTGTCTTAGTTTCATCGTATTCTACAAAGAAAATAAACCCGTGTTCATTATTCCATGTGCACCCACAGTTGTTCCTAATAGCACAAAGGTTGCGGACGAAGAGAAGAAGTTCCGCGACTGTGCCGACCTCTACCTGGCCGGCTTCCATAAGACCGCCATCTACACCATCCAGATCAACACCCAGGAGACCAAAAAGGTGAGAAGCTGTAGCGTCTCGCAGCCAAACGGGTCCAGTGTAATGTGAGGATATCTGTCTTTTCATCACGTCTAGGAAGCTCTTTCACAGTGGGTTGTTTTCTCTGAGTTTGGACATCAGAGCCACAGATGAGTGTGAGCGATAGCTGCTAACTGCTGCAGGAACACTGACAGTTTAAAATCCACTCAGCAGCTTTGAGAGTGGAGCGGTGGGGTGAGGTTATTGGAACAGATGTGGAGCGGGACACCTGTTTTCATGCACATTTTTCAGTTTACTCATAAAAAGACTAAAGGGGAAATGACGGCCATTTTCAAATGTTGCAAAAAAGGCAATTACGCTTAACTGCGGGGAAAACATTGGTGTTGAAGGTAATAGTTTGTGTGTGTGTGTGTTCTTTTTTGTGCACGTAAACCATGAATGATGAGCCAGTCCTGGGGAAAATGATTCTGTCAGGGGTACTTCCTTAATTATACCCAGGCTGGGTTAGTGTGTGTTCAGCTGTGTGCGCTGGCTGAGGTGAGAGACCTTCTCCACTCCACCCTGGGGTCTCCTCCTCAAAACAAAGAGCAACGCTGCAGATAGAGCACCAGCCCTGCCTTATCAGCTTACACACACTGAGGTCCAAGGTTAAGGGCCACATTATACCCAGGTGTCTGCTGGTATGTGTCCAGCCCGGACCCCCACTTTGATCCGGCAGAAACAAAGCCGTCTGATGAGGAACATCTCTGGGGAGTCGGTGAGGGATAAGGAGACACTGATTATGTTTGAGGAGGACACAGATACGTCGCATTCCCAGAGATGATTCATCGTGAAGGCTTGGAAGAGGGAGCGTCTGAACCCGAATAATTCTCCAAATGACCCTTCAGTGTTTGTTAATGCCACAGAGAGTCATGTTAGATATTGAATTCATTACCTTTGTGGTTGAATTACATCTTGAAACCTATAAATCCTCTGATAGACTGTAAATAAAGATGGAAGACACGTCTCCACTTTCTACCCTTTCTGAAGCCAAAATATCTCCGATACGGGGGCCGCCATACTTGAGCCAGACTCTGTGCAGCAGTGATCGTGGTGTGGGGTCAAGTTCCAGCAGATACACACACTCGACCAATTACGAGTCTGTCTCAGCTGTCAATCAGGATGTTTCACCTCATTTTATAGCATCAAATGACGAATTCAAAACAGACTTACCAGAAAAAACGAATTTATTTGATGTGTATTTTGACTTTTTAGAGTCGCCCATGTCCCATCCACTAACATGGAGCAGGTGGGGTTTGTGAACTTTACTGCAGCCAGCCACCAGGAGACGATCAACATGATTTGGCTTCACTTTTGGGGAGCCATCATGTCGTCCATCTTAATTTACAGTCTATGAGTCCTCTTTGTGTTTAATTAATCTTTTTTAACTTTTCCTTCCTTCCTCTTTCTAATCGTGTAGGTTTATTGCAACATGGAAACAGCCGGCGGTGGATGGACGGTCATCCAGCGCAGAGAAGACGGCAGCATGGACTTCCAGAGGACGTGGAAGGAGTACAAGATGGTGAGTCAAGACAAATGAACGGACAGAGACACTCTCCCGGCGTCTAGACACTCATCTATATCCATTATGTCTAAATTACGAAATTGTGCGATAAGAAAAACATCCTGTCTCGTTCCTCGAGGATTATGACAAACAGAATACATGATCTGGCCATTGAATGTGTTGAAAACAGAGGCAGGATCCACCGGTCCGAGACCATTTGGTACGTTTCAGCCAGATGTGATTCCTCCTCAGCGATACCTCCCCATGTTGTTATTGTGTTCGCAATATCGTCTACAGTGTCTGAGATCAGCTGCGCTCCTCAGACGGAGATCCAGTGATATACTGTTATTCTTACTCTCGTCCAACAGGAAATTATTACCTAAATCTGAAATAAAGAACAAACACACACACATTTGTTTAGTCTCTATATCCCGGTTCCCGGTGTTTCATCTGTTTGTCATCGAGACATAACCATGTATGCGTATTTGCATTAAGCCTAAACCAAGCTGAGTTTAGATGTTAAATTGGGTTTATTGTTACTAGCAGTTGCGCTGCTGGTGTTTGCCGTGTAAGTCACCTGTGTTTACCTTCCCCAGTTTATTGTTGAACGAACTGTTTGACTTCTTTCGGATGCAATACGCTCTATGTTTCCAGTTTAATTATTTTCCCTTTCTCTGCTGGTCTTGCTGGACCGTTTACCATCATGTTTGTGGCACAGCACGAGCCAAGAAACTTTCACGGTGAAACCAACTAAAGCAAATAACTCTGTGATGCACTTACATAAGTAATTATGGTCCTATTTCGATAAGAAATGTCCACATCAGCTGTTAAACAACATTTGGGAACAGGAGGGAGAGATTGTCAAACTGACCTGGCTCTCGCTACTTTGGGGTAGAAGGAGGAAGATTAATTGTTGAGAAGGAAAAAAAAGAACAGGCGGGGAGTTAATGGAAGAGGAAACAGAACACAGGGGAATAAATTAAAGGTCGTTTGAGGCTGAGAAAGTAAGTTTCTATAAGTCAGAAGTGGACGGACCTTCCAGCTTGGAAACAGGTGGACAGACGCAGTGCGTGAGGGGCTTTACAGCACATGAGGGGACACTCATAGCTGATTTTTACAGTCCACTGCTGATCTCATAGTCGAGTGTGGCCGTCGGTCTCCTCGAGAAGACTGGACGTGATCAATGGGCTTTTATTGTGTTTTCTCGCTCTCGGCCCCTCAGAGGCTCATGCTCACTGATTTAATGTACTGGGAGGATTTGTAAACTTTTCAGTAAAAAAGCTGCGATTCTGTTTCTTTATGGGACCGCAGAGACTGTTTTGGCAACAGGGGTGTAGTGCACGTATTCAAGTGATATCTGATGTTTGCAATTACATTACTAAGAGACAGCAAATCGCAGGAGATTATGTTCAACAACTCAATCTTTCATGTTAGTATAATGCGAGAAATCTCTTATCTTCACAATTTGTTTAAAAATCCGTTCATCACATCTACTTCAAACTTGGCAGGTGTGCTGCCGGGGGGGGGGCCAAGGAGACGCGATGGTGCAATTTGAACGTGTTCAATATTAATATGTTTTGAATAAACAGACCAACAGGGCTTTGTAGCAGGAGGGGCGGGAACTCGTCAAACTAAGGGACGACCTCTGCGGACTGAGTCGAGCTCCAGCCATCTTACAAAGAAGCGAACAGCCCTGTGTGCAGCAGCAGGGGCACAGCTCCGTGATCTTCATCCAGACGAGAACGCAAATAAACTATGAATACTCAAACAAGCCCCAGTAGGTGGTGATAAAGTGTGTATGGATGATCCGTCATATACCAGAGAAGAACACTTTGGTAATATTCTGGAAAGCAGACACCTGTGAATGCCGGTAATGTGGTGCAGTGATGCTAAATTTAGCCTAAACTTGTATTAGTATAAAAAAAAGCCCCAATTGGCACATGCTCATTACACAAACCAACAGTAGACACGCGTGAAGAAGCTGTGATGTCCTCAGATGTCTCCAAAGGCTCAGTTTACTTGCGCACATGGACATCTGTGTGTGGACGAGAGGGCCAAACATAGAGGGAACAGTTTGTTTTTGGACAGGGTATCAAACAGGCGTATTTAGAACAGGCACTGCTGCACAAGTCTTCTGTATAATGTGAAGAACATTCCTCGCCGGGTGCCCCAGATGTGCAGTTAACCAGTGAGCTGCTCATCAACCTGAGATGCTCGACACACAAACATCACGTGTAGCAAATGAATCCGTGAAAACTAGTTTACATTAGAAGTGTTCTGGGTAATCTGTTGAAATACTTTGGATTAAAACTGTTGAAATGCCGAACTGAATAAACATTTGAAAGGTTGCTAAAAATAATGCTGCTGGTAATTCAATAGCTTGAGATTTTGAACGTGCAGCAGTTCCTGAGATTTACACTGATCAACGCTGACAATTACTTATTTTCATACAAAAAGGGATTCAAGCTCAACAACGTGATGAAGCAGCTCCTCATCTTTTCTGAGCTGATCGATGTGGATCAGGTTTGCATGTGAAGAATCACGAAGCCCCAGAAACATGTAACGGGAAACCAACAACAGAGCTTGACTCCGAGCTTTTTCTCCAGCCTGGGTTCTGGAGAAAAGCCGCGATCGCTGTAGGAGGCATTGGAACGAGCTGAAAGCCAGTCAGAAGGGAGCATCTCATCAGGAGCCTGATCAATTGCAGGGAAAGAAAGAGAGGGGGGAGAAAATAAAAAGGGGAGAAAGCTATTATGGGCCCCGGCTACTTTCACTTCCACCCACTCGGCAGGACATGCCTCAGCCCGGAGGAATGCCCCATATTTACTTTCCCTCCTTCCCATTCCTCATCACCACACACGCTCAACACAAACACAGACTTCTCGCTGACTCTCTCCGCTTCACCCTCCTTCCTTCTCCGTCTTTAATGGAGCGACCCAGACCGTCCTGTCAGAGCTGTAATGTCATCCCGCTTGGCGCTACTCCCCTCGGCAATCTGCTGCTGTCAGAAGCACTTTGCCTGTGACCGCCAGCCACTCTGATCAAATACCGACTTTTGCAGTTGTTTGAAGTGGTGTCCCTTCCTGCAGTGTATGTTTTGGGAAAGACGTCTTAAGGTAATAATGAGTTTAACATGTGTGACTTGGCAGAGATGGAAAAAGGTGTGCGTCCATTACAGCTGGTACCAATTTACACACTTTTTACGGATAGGTGCTTCTATCCACATGATGGATAAAGCGTGTTTGAAAAAAACCTGCGTACAAAATACATTGAAATACACAATGTGAGGTATGTGTTTGTCTTTTTCAGTCTGGAGGATTGAAGAAGAACGATAGGATGCTAAACATTTCTGCCGTTGCATAAACAGCCACATTATTTATTTTTAGATATGATCTGTTTGTTCTGATCTTATTTCTGATTGTCCAAAAAATAAATCAATAAAAAAATTCCTTCTCATCCATTCCACAATCCTCCAGTGCTGAGATTTTATCATTCTGGAAAAATGAGAAGAGATAGTGACGGACAAAAACACATTTCGATGGTATGTCCACGCTGATTACTGTGTTTTTCTCTTCGGTCTCTGCAGGGTTTTGGGAGCGTGGCCGCAGAGCACTGGCTGGGGAACGAATACGTTTACCAGTTGACCAGTCAGCGGCAGTATGCTCTGCGTGTGGAGCTGACAGACTGGGACGGACACCAGGCCTTCTCTCTGTACGACCGCTTCCAAATTGGCAGCGAGAAACAGAACTACAGGTAACATTGCTACAAGCAGCCAGAGAGTAAGAGTAATAGGTTTTTTCCGGCCAAGGAAACACGCAGCCAGCAAAATGAAAGGAAAAAAACAATTGTCTGTGTTCACTACAGCATTTCGTTGTAGCTGGGAAACTCAAAAACATCCAGGGGACTGGATGTGCTTTTGTAGAATCCTTTGGTTGTGCGAGGTGAAGTAGCATATTTAGTGTTGATGCAAAACAGGCGGAAAAATAAAGGAATCTGCAAATAGCTGAACAAATTATTTTTAGCCGGAGGAAATGTTGGTGCGTCTGTTTCTTCACTTCACTTTGGTCCCGGACGAAACTGCAACTACTGGATCGATTGCCATAACTTTAAGTAAAGACATTCATGGTCTCCAGAGGATGAATCCTGATAACTTTGAGGATCCCCTGACTATTCCTAGAGCATCACAATGATACGATTTTTGATCGGGCTCTATTCTAAGTGATGATCCTTTAACCTTAAGCTCACAACATATTCAGACCTATTTAATTTGTCCAGGACTTTGGTTTATACCTGCAAAACTAATAACGGCTAGATAACTTGTACGTTTATTGCTAAAAGAGCTTGTGGTCATATTCTCCATATTTAGTGATTGTGTGTTTTTCACTCTGCAGGCTACACAGACATTGTGCATGAGTCTACTGTTCCATTAGCAAATGTGTAAAGCTACGTTTATGCAGGCTACAGCAGTGCTAACGACTACATGCTATACAGTTTTACTACCAAACACCATAACGTTTGATTTATTACGTTAGCATGTTGTTGTTGCTGTAGCCTACAAGCATCAGCCTTTTTTACTAGTGTGACCGTTGACTCTTACACAATCTGTGCAGCCTGCAAACATAATCGCTGTAAGTAGAAAAAGGGAGAATAAGAAAAATATATACGTTTTGAGTTGCAGTTACACACAAAGTGTGAATGAAACATAAGCCATTATGCCGTAGTACAATGGGAGGACAATATGTCGATTGATTCATTCAAAGCACTTCAATCCTTTAAATTCAGTTATGCGAGTCTGCGGTGAGACTTTTCTCATTGCGAATTCTTTCCAAACCCAAATGTATGGCTCGTCATTGTCTCCTCATTGCAGACTTTCCACTGATTGACGCTTTGTCCCTGTGTATTGCGGGGGCGAAGGTTTCTGTTTTCTTTTCAGGGGGTTAATGATAACAGGCCTCAAACTATGGCAGATGCTTGGCCCTCTCAGATGTGGAAAACTACTGCAAATTCCACACAGTTCCAAGCAAGAGCTGGCTTCAGGGGAGAAGCTCTGACATCTCCAATTCTGCAGTTTTCACTGGATGGTTAGTTCCGTCTGATAAGAGGTCCCTTTAGTTGCGAAACGTTTTGGAATGACGAAGCAAGGGATGTGATTCTGCAGCTTAAAAGCCTTTTGCCTCAACCCTTCCCATTCCTTGCACCGGCGCTGCAGAAAAGAACACAGGTTTCAAGTGTTTCCCGACATCAGGCAGCATTAAGCGCGTTGCCACGTCCAATTTGAAGAATTCTCCCGTGATGACAGGGGTCTCACTTTATGAGATTTCCATCTTGAGGAGTGTGTACCTGGAGTGGGCCGTGTGGGTTTTTCTCCGAGGACTGGAGGAATAGATTTCAATCAAGCGGGAAGAGATGAGATGTTTTTGTGTTTTGAATTTCTGGCAAGGTTGAGGTTTTGCGTGACCACAGTGTAAAGATCTAATCTAACTCCAGCTGTCGTTACCTTGAGTTTTTATTTCCTTGCTCCGACTGCACAGGCACCGACTTATTTTCTTAAATTAAACATATTCTCTTTGACACACTCACTCGTTCATATTTGCTGTATGATAATCCTGCCTGTGCTTCACACATACTTTCAACGTCCCACTTTTGAACCTTTAGTTTCTTTGGATTAGGCACACAATGATTATTTTTGTGCCGCTGAGGTAAGCAAAGGGCATCCCCGGCCGTCCCAGGCTGTTTCGGATGCAGGCTCATGCCGTTAAAGAGCCCAATCGACATTCTTATCTCTCTAAATAGATTTGTTCTGGAAAAATAGCTGCGGTATGATAATCACGCATTGCTCCTCTGAAACACCGGCCAGAGCAAACCACATGGCCTGGCCACAAACAAACGCTCGCTGCCACACTCTGCTCTGTCTGCTTTGGCACCTCCCTCCTCTTTGAATGTCAAACAATCGGTGACAAGTTTTCTTCAGATTGCATTTATTGCTTTAGAACACAAGAGGTCGTTGGAAGCGACACGACTCGTCTTTGAGTTGGATTTGGATTGTTTTTCTCTCGTCCGTGGTGGTTTACTGGAAAACCGTCCACGTCAGCACGAGTCAGGCGAAGATTTACAAAGACCTCATATGGTGTAGTCAGTCTTCCTCGTGCTCTCTCTCTCTCTCTCTCTCTCTCTCTCTCTCTCTCTCTCTCTCTCTCTCTCTCTCTCTCTCTCTCTCTCTCTCTCTCTGACTCTCACTCTCAAACACACACACACACACACACACACACACACACACACACACACAAGCACAGTAAATGCCATTTGAAGTTGACAGGAGGCCAAAATGTCCTTCCAACAATGTTTTTGTACCAAAATTAGAACTCACAACCATAAAAATAAAAGTGTACACACTCACACACACACACACTCACACACACACAGAATATAAATGTCATGTTTACGCTAAACCTTCAGAGCTGCCATTCATTTTTATAGTCTTGTAATTCTTGCTGGCTCTGTCCACCATAACAATGCTGTTATGTCAATACATTATTTAAAAGCCGATGATTGATATTTTGAATAATATTTTGAAAACAAGGCGGTGTCTGTTCAGCCTCAGATCCCGTTGGGTTGATGTTTTTATTTAAATTCTAAGAAAAAGAGCAAAGTCTCCAAATTACTTAGTGTTTGGCAATGATGCAGTGGTAGTCACAAAGACAGGATGCATGAAGGTATATCTCAGAGATGTTATGGAAGTTATGTGTATGCTCAGTGTCTCAGGAAACCAAATCAATAAACTACAGTTTTCCCCAAATATGATATAAAATCATTACTTTTCTCCGTTAATACCCTTCCACTTTGTGCTTGTCTGTGTCAGAGGCCTTTTCAGGAAGGAAATCCCACTGTTTGTTCCATGAATCATAAGATAAGGTGACAACTGATTACAGCTTGTTAACACAGCTGAGTCCGTGCAGTCTGATGTAAGTGCTCGGAGCTCCAAGGTTTTACCGAAAATTAGATCCATCACTCTAAAAACAAGAAAGGAATTTGGTCTACAGCTTTATTCCATTATTTACAGTATTATCAATGGAGATCAAAGTTAATCGATTCACTGATTCATATTATTCTTGGTAACACTGTAGTTTTGATAATTGATTAATTGATTGTGTGGTTTTTAAGAATTTAATCCGCAGTGCAGAAGTTGAAATGTAGATGTAAAGCATAACAGCTGGAGCAGATCACAGAGAGCTGCACCAATTCAACTACAGTCAAATAAAAGAAATAAAAACTACACTAACGATGTCTTCACGGTGTAAACAGACATCAGAGATGCTGCTTGGACGTGGACATACAAATCCTTTCAGCAGCACTTTGTGGGATAAGTTTGCAAAGTTCCCACCAAAACACAAACTCATCATATTGTGAAATTAGCTTGTCGCCATAATTGCCGGGGTTACTGTTCCCTGCCATCATAGATAATTTGGGTTGCAGAAAAGAAAATAATAAAATCAAATATTATTCAATGACCTGCAAATATTGTTGCAACGTTGAGCATCAGATCAACACATTCAGCTAATCACCTTCATTTATCAAAGATTCTCTGCTTCCAAGCTTTGTGCGAAATATCACTTTAAATAGGAGTGAGTGTGTGTGTGTGTGTGTGCGTGCGTGCGTGCGTGTGTGTGTGTGTATGTATGTGTGTGTGTGTGTGTGTGTGTTTGAGGTAGTTTACCCAAAAGCAAAGTAGCAGAGTAACAAAACAAAATACAGAAGAATGAAAAAAGTTAAACAATTCTGAGTTAGAGAAGAAAATTGCATGTTACACAAAATAAATAAAGCAACAAAAAAAAAGCCACAAACTGACCTGAATGCTACACAATGGTGGTTTAGGTAAACATTGTTCAGCAGCTGAGAAAGAAGACACAAAGGAGATTTCGTCCATTTCTCCATGATGATTGTTTAATAAGAATTATTCTTTATTAAATTATTACGTCTCCGTGAAAGTCCCTCCATCAACTTTTATTTTGTTATTCTTTCAACAGAAAACAATCTTTGCTCAGATTCCCTGAGCCTGTTCATGTCCGTGTGCTTCAGTTTTCTACACAAAGAAGAATTTGAAATTTTCATGGAACTATTTCCGAAGCAGCGGAAAGCGTTTCACCGAACGCCTGGGTGCATTTACTGCATTTTAAAATGCTAATGTGTCTGTGAAGATGCAGCGAAGTACCCCGGGCACCTGACACAACATCCACTTCCAACACGTTCTGCAACAGGAACACTCGCTCAGTTGGATATATGCACGGACACAAGTTGAGGTTTTATGGAAGAATTGTTTTGTCCGTTATACTCAAAGTCTACCAGCTGGAACAAAAGACTTTTATGTTTATTTTGAACGAGCCATATTCATATTTATTCAATATCCTTCCTTGTTCACACAGCCAACTCCTTAAATCCGGTGATTTCTCCATAGTGTGCGGTAATGGCCCGAGTTCCCCGTGGAATCAGATACATCTAGTTTAGATGTTTTTCATGTGGGGATTTAGGAAAGAAATTGGCAGAGATTTTGGATCCAAAACACGATGACCTCTCTCTCTTTTCCAAGACTCACACTGAGATAATCTCCGATATTTTAAGTTATGTCTGCTTGAACCTCGTCCATGCAAGCGTCAGGTTCCACAGTTTCCAAACACAGAGATAAGGCATCAAAGCTTACACCTAATAAAAGAATCATTTTTGCTTTTAAAGGTTTACCTGTGTTCAAAGTTAAGTTTGTAAAGTTGAGTGTGCGGTCAAATTAAAAACAACTTCTTATCATAATCATAATAACCAAACATTCCCAACTCAAAGTTCATATAGTGTTTTTTTTCCAGAGCTTTCAACAACATCACAATCTTCATCATGCTGGAGTTTGCTCTGTTGCCGTGGAGAAAGATCTAAACATGATACGGGTGCAATCGGCTACTGAACTCGCAGATCAACAGATCCATCTGCTGATGAGGTCTTGTGATTCAAATGGAAGCCGTGGAAAATGCTAATAAGTGGGAAAATGCTTGTATTTTCAAGGTCAAAATAAATTTTCATGCTTATCTTGACATAAACACAACAGATTTCCAGCTGTTAGCAAAGGAAAGTGCTAAGTAAAGTCCTTTCATCTATAGAACTTGGAGATTTCCAATGCAGTGAGATACTCTGACGTTCTTCGACTTTGCCTTTTTACTTTTTGATGGAAACCACTGACATGTCTGTAGAAAGCAGTGAGAATGAACAAGTGTTTTGTCAATTCCATACGTGCATCTGTGTCCCAGTGGAGCTACATGACACCCAGTGGCCAGAGAGCAGCCAAGCAGGCCTCAGCCAGCCAGACACCTCTGTGGCCTCGCAGTAGGAAGCGAACCATTGGTCAGGGTGATTAACCTCCTCAATGGGCCAATCAGACGGCAGCTCAGCAGACTAATGACTGCCAGGTGTGGAGAGAGCGAGCCGGACTCTCCCGTTGCCTTCATGAAAGGAGATGAAAGGAAAACGAGTACAAGCTCAGCCCCGAGTGTCAGAGTGTTGAAAGAGCTGCAACCACTTTCATTCCAGCAAAGATCTCTCACTCCCTTGTTTCTGGTGTATTCCTGTAAGAATCGCTTGAACTCTGTACAGACGGATAAAAGAGAAACTGCAAACAAGCAACATGTCACTGAACTGGTCCCAGTCCGCTTAACTGTAATCCGACAAATATGTGTGAGCAGAAGCGGACACATGTTGAACAACTTCACGGACTGAAGCTTTTCTCTTTCTACTATGAGAGATTTAATCACTCATACCAAGCATAGTGTCCTTTTAACTATATTCACACCAAAGTATCGTCGAACCATTTATGATATGAATATTATGAAGTAATATTGAGCTTATATTGAGGCACAAGCTGTAAGATTTCAAAAGATTAAATCAAACTAATGGGGTTCGCTAACGGTGAGATCCCCTTTGATTCAGTAACACTGTTTATAGGTGTTAAATGTTTTTAATGGCGTTTAATGGCCGTGCTTTTAAGATCGAGTGAGTAATCGAACGTCAATCAGTGTAACCTAGTTTCACTTGGACATGGTCTCAGATAAACACATCCCAGGGATCTGATTCCTCACCTGACCCCTCCTCCCTCTGTCTTTCCCCACGTACACACTTTGCAGCTGTAACACTCCAGAGCATAGACTCATTAAAGTGAAACTGAATCTGGATCAAAGCTTTAAGGTTCATCCAGATTACAACAAAAAGTCATTTAGTCTTTTGTTTTTATTTGCACAGATTTTGTTGCCGCTCTATTGCAATAATAAAGAGTTGAATGTAATTTGCAAGTTCACATATAAATGAGACCCACCTGAGGTTACTAGCTAACTAAGAACTAGTTTACTAGCTAGTTTACTGACTAGTCCTATAAACGTAAATGCTGACCGGTGATCAGTGCAGACGTCTCGGCTCAAAGACATTTGGAAATTTAACGCAAAACAACAGAATGACAAAATATCACGAGGGGGAAAAAATTGACGTGTTTAACGGTGACGTGCATTGTTGCTACTTTGACTTTTATAAACATGTTAAAAGTTCGCAAACACACCTGCTGGATGTTAGAGGAGTGAGATGACGTGACAGCAACTTCCTTCCCCAGAGGTATCGTTGACTAAAGCCAAATTATTCCCCACACAGCTCAATATTTTGCTTGTTAATGAGCCGCGACCAATCGCATTACCGAGCTGCTCTAACAGGAACAATCAGTTTAGCGTGCATCGCCTGTGGAGTTCCTGACCCGGCGGATCAAACGTATGTCCGATACATTTCATTAACATGACTTTTGGGACGTCTTCACTCTGTCTTTTTCTCTTTCATTCGAAGAAGTTCTCAGGGAAAATCATCTTCCTCCTAACTTCAATACTTGGCCCATGTTCGGATAACCCCACTTATCATCGAAGAGGCTGTAATGCACTCTGACGGGAATAAAAAAAAGAAAAGCGCAGATGTCAGTTTATTTGGGGGGATGGACGGTGGAGCAAATAGGCGGCTGAACATACCGTTCAAGCGGCCTGTCGGAGTGTCATGCTGAGAATCCCCCGTGCTGATGTGCCCTGGCGATTCGTCAGCACAGCAGTGATCTTAAGAGCTTTGGGAGAACGGAGAGTAAACAGGCAGCGAGGTCTGGTCTTTATCAGCGCCGGAGCAGACCTCATCTTTTGACGTCGCATGTTTTATTCCTCCGAATCGTGGAATTAGCTGATAGAAGTCATGCTACCCGTAAGTGAGTTCACTCTCATCTGCGAAGCATCTCCACAGACGTCTGTACTTGTGCGTGTGCATGTGTCACAGATGACCTACTGTTCGCAGGAAACTGTGTGCACACAAGCGCTTATAATGATATACTCACAGGTCCTTATCCAAACCTGACATGTCCACTGGTCACTTGGTGCCACTGATTAGACACATGACTCACCGGCACAACGTAGGATTACACATGCGCGTTTAGTGGCTCGGTGAATTCCCCACTGAAACACCCGGCAATCCCAAATTTTCAGTCTGCTGGTTAAATCCCCCATTTACACAGCTGTCCAAATACAGGAGTCTCTCACGTTAAATGAGTGTTTCCTGAGGAGTCTGCTGTCTCTTCCTTTGAGATGTTCAACCTGATGGCTCACGGCTCCACGCCTCACAGAGCGTGGAGGCTGGACGAGCATATGGAATGTTTGAAATCATCTGAAACACCAAATACTGTTTTTTATTTGTTCACTTTCTCATCGGAGAAGCCAAACTGGGTGCAGGGTTCACTACACGCCCCTGCTCCCCTGTTGTTGAGAAACGAACTCAAGGAAATTACTTTCTTTGAGAATGAGCTGTATTTAATAAGAAAGACCTCGTTGGCGCGGCGCTGCACTTCTGCGCTTTGGATGTGCGAGCCCTTCTTTTGGGACAAAGTAAAGCAGAGCGAGCGTGAGAGAAGACAAAAGGAGAGACAGAGCGACCATATGCCGTGGCAGGACAAGGGAAGGCGTGTCCTGCTGGTAACTATAGAGCTGTCAGTGGGATGTTGTCAGATCTGCAGGCAGCAGAGTTCACAGTGGGACACACACTAGAGAAACATGCCTCCTGGGTCCAGATTCATTTGCAGAGTGTGTGAAGGAATTCAGTTTGGGAGTGACACCTCGTTATCAGGGATGTTTTAATAATTTACACATTTTGCAGACATTTACATGAAATTGATAATTAACACATGATCCTTCTCAGCAGCGGTCTGTCTGTATATCTATCTATCTATTTATCTATCTATCTATCTATCTATCTATCTATCTGTCTGTCTGTCTGTCTGTCTGTCTGTCTGTCTGTCTGTCTGTCTGTCTGTCTGTCTCTATCTATCTATCTATCTATCTATCTATCTATCTATCTATCTATCTATTCATCTATCTATCTATCTGTCTATCTGTCTGTCTGTCTGTCTGTCTGTCTGTCTGTCTGTCTGTCTGTCTGTCTGTCTGTCTCTATCTATCTATTCATCTATCTATCTATCTATCTATCTATCTATTCATCTATCTATCTATTCATCTATCTATCTATCTATCTATCTATCTATCTGTCTGTCTGTCTGTCTGTCTGTCTGTCTGTCTGTCTGTCTGTCTGTCTATCTATCTATCTATCTATTCATCTATCTATCTATCTATCTATCTATCTATCTGCCTATCTATCTGTATAAACTCTACAGTAACAGATTCCTAACATATGTTTTGAATATAAAATTGACTGTGACATTGAAATAATTTACGCTCTGGCAGCAGAAATTGCAGTCGTGTGAAAGGTTTTCATGACAGAAATGTTGCATCATGAGCGGAGGAGGAACGTTACATTCTCTGCACTTAAAGACACGAGGAGGAGACGAGGAGAAATATCACAAAAAGCAAAGAGCCACAGCGAGCACACGCCGAACCTCTGCAGCCACGTACAGACGATGGCTTCCACAGGCTGCTTATTGCTCTTTTTACTGTGCCGGGCTGCTTTATGTTGGTATTAAATGATTTAGTCTGTTGTCATTGTGTAAATTAACATTCTGTGGCGCTGCAGATGGAAATGTGATTCCCAGACATTCCTCACGCTACGTGCTCTTTCCCTCTCTCTCTCTTCCATCAGTAACTCTTCCATAGGCCCGCTCTCTCTTTTCTTTATTTTATCATCTCTCCACCCGGTTAATGTTGTTCCAGGTGTTCTACATGTACTCAATCACAACAAAAAATAAATATCTCCCAGGAGATGTTCCTCGCTCCGTGTTATGTCTTCTCGCTCTTTATTGCTCGCCCCGCCGTTCTCCTCCTCCCTCTCACCACCACCTCTCCTCCCCCCCTGATGTGTTTTCATGTCCTGACTCCGCTCCTCTCTTTCCTCCCGGTTGTCTCTCAGGCTGTTCCTGAAAAGCCACAGTGGGACCGCGGGCCGACAGAGCAGTCTGGTGATCCACGGAGCAGACTTCAGCACCAAGGACATGGACAATGACAACTGCCTGTGCAAGTGCGCCCTCATGCTCACTGGAGGTAAGTGGAGCAGCAGGGATAATCACACATTCATGGCCCAGCAGAAGACATGTTCCTGCTAATTGTTTTACAGCCTCTGTGTTGATTTGCTGCCTTAGCCTCTAATTTTATCATTTAAAAACTAAAGGGTGAAACATCATGATTGACAGCTGAGACTGGGTCATGATTGGACGTGTATAACCGTGCGTCCATCCCCCCCGATCGCGACTACGCAGAGTCTGGCTCCAGATAACGTTCTCCGCCTCAAGATGGCAGCGTTCTTATCCAGGATATTTTGGCTTCATTTCTATATAGCAGGAGGAAGTGGAGACATGTCGTCCATCTTTATATACAGTCTACGAATTATACAATCAACAGGTTTTTACGTTTCTCAGCCCTTCTAACTTATTTTTAAACAATCTCGCCACCTCCCCAGATCTCAGCAGTAATTTTATACAATTTTATACAGTTTAAACAAGAAAAGGCTCCAAATTGTAATAAATTGTAATTTGTCTCGATACAAAATCTTTCATAAGAAAACGACAATGACGTAAAACCATTTCACCTGCGTGTCCAAAAGCAGTTTTTCTCAGATTGGTTTAATGAGCGACTCCAGTGTTCGCTGCCCAGTCATTACTTCAGGTCATTATGATCCTAACCAGTGGGGCTAACGTGACCACTTACACATCTATCTGCACCTATTAGGCCGCACTCTGCATCTCCATCCGCAGTTGCACTGTGAAACGAGCACATTATGAAAGATCCCTGGGCGCGGCACCAAGTGTCAGAGCGATTTAAACAGACCCTGCTTCTCCTGCTGTGTAAGTGGAACCCGGTGACCCTCGCTGTCACCTCGTGGCAGCTCGACCGCTGCGGAGTCCTGACCTGGTACAAATCAAGCTTTTTCTGAAAAGCAGATTTAGGATCAGCGTTACCTCTGAGGTCATCGCGAACACACTGGGTTAAAGGGAACTGGCATCTGATCGCTGATCAACACCCCTGCTCCGCTTGATTCATTCCCTGCCTGCAGCCAGCCACAGAGGAGAAGCATGACAGCATGTAGCCTGAGTCGAGGCTGGGCCGAACCCAGCGCCACGATAGCTATTGTACACACAGTTTATCATTTGATTTATATCCTGCATTTATAAGAGCAGGGCTGACTTTAAATGATGTAAGTGTCTGAGAAATGCAGGAGGGAAATACCTCTACACTACATTTATGAGGACAAGCCCAGCATGCTGCGTTACAGGAGGAGGATATCATGTGGACACACATATATGATGTATATATTTCCTCAGCACCAGGACATACAGTAGGAATAAAGCACTGACTGTAGGAGGGAGGTATGGAGGGAGGGAGGGAGGGAGGGAGGGAGGGAGGGAGAGGGGGGGATCCCTTTATCTTTTCTCCTTCTTTTGAAAGAAGACAGTACAAGACAGTAAAAACCTCTGTCCTGGAAACAGGGAGGACACCGATCATAAATTCTGAAGGATTGCTGCCGTGCACAATGAATGTTTATGCGTGTGAAGGCATTTGTGTGGTCTGTGCTTTATCAACAAGCAGAGGATGGCAAGCAAGGGCCCACTCACTGTTTTTCTGCTTTATGGCCGTGCTGTTTCGTTTTTGAATTCATATGCAGTTCTGGAGCTGTAATGATGTGTTCACCAGTTTCCTTGCTGGGCTCTTTTGTTTGTGAATGTACGTTTTATGATGACACAGCGTTTTATTTATTTATATCCGTGGGATTCATGCCAGCAACAAGGCTTCATGCAGCACGTGGGCCCTGATCACTGACAGGTCACGCTGTGCTAAATGTCACGTCCACAGTGGTATTCAGGTCTGTCAGAGGGAGGAGAAGCTCCGAGTGACTGACACATGCCATAGCTCACATTCTGTGTGTTCTATATCTGACTGTATCAGCGAGGGGTGCTTAAAAAAAACTTTAACAGTTTAATAGGAGGCAATAGATTTAATATCCAAGTGTCTGGGTCATTTGAAATATAATTGAGTGTCTCTACACCTATTTTTCAACTCTCGAGCATCTTAACGATTTAAACCTTGATGATCTAAGGCAGCTGGTAGAAGAGAGAGAGTCAACTGAAGCTGTAAAATTTCAATGTCAGGATAATTAGATCTGGACATCTTGTGGGTCAGATGCTTTCACAACAACAGGAAAATTTCCCGGAAACATTCAGGCGAGGGGGGGAGGGTGCCTGTAGAGCAACAGGATCTAGAACATGAAGTGAACATTTCACTGAGGAAAACACAATGTTTGTCGGCTGTTATCCCCCAAAATCATTCTAATCGTGTCTTTTCCAAATTGACATTTTCATCCTCTACGTGTATGTCACCTTGTATTCATCCTGCGATATTTGTTTTCTTCCAGTCTGTCGCATTTTTTAAAGCAACTTATGAATCTAAAATCGACGCGGAGCCAATTTGTGAGCAAATCCAAGCTTATCTACCTTCTAACCTTGTAGTTCTGAATCCTGAAATGTGCCGACTTGGGAATCCCAAAAACTTTCCAAAGCCATTTGCTGCCCTGATCTCCCACTGCAGCGAACGCACGTGCACTTCGCTTGAAATAGAAAGAGGTGCGGGACGTGTTCAGCAACAGGTACTGGCATGCCAGTGAACCCTGTGACAGTAACACATTGAGCAGATAGCAGTGCAGTGGTGTCTGACACGCTGCCACGTCCCGGTGGGAGAGGCAGGTGGAAACTTTCAACCTCGTCCAAGGACAGGATTTATGATGGAGGTGACTTTATCAACACCTCGACAGATCAGGAATCCTCACCCAAAGGCTTGTTTGTTCTGTTATCAGGCGTCAGTGCTTTGCAGGCTAGGACACAAGAGCTCAGTTCAATCCTAAAACATCTCATTAATCTGTATTCAGTGTTTAATGTAATGCTGTGTTCTGTCCTCAGGTTGGTGGTTCGACGCCTGCGGCCCGTCCAACCTCAACGGCATGTACTTCACCCAAGGGCAACACATAGGGAAGCTGAACGGTATCAAGTGGCACTACTTCAAGGGCCCCAGCTACTCGCTACGAGCCACGGCCATGATGATCCGCCCACTGGACTTCTCGTAGTCTTTTGAACTCGTGAACTTTTAACGTAGAACATTAAAGGGACGCTTCCTATTTTATCCTCTTGTCTCATCTCATTTCGCCCGGCCATGGGAGTCACCCTATAAATCGTATATTCAACTGGTCCTCCCCCCCCCCCCCCCCCCCCCCCCCCCCCCAGAGCAGCTGCTGTTGCTGTGCTACTGTTGCCTCGTAACCTTTCCCCTCGTTGAGCTGCCACGAGGAGGAAAGAGTGACATGGGATTCGCCCGAACTGATTTCTCCTCCGACACAGATTCACACACTTGAGAGGGACAAACGTTTTGAAGCGTGTTAACTCAAACCCGGGATTCGTGCACATTTTGAGCACAGTTCATATTCAGCTCAAAACTGGAGGTCAAACCACGATTCCTCCGTTTTCCTGGGGAAGCTTTGTCGTAACAATGCGGAGAACTGGACTCTTCTGAATGGAAAGCAGCTAAATCAGAGCAGACTCTGAAAACTGCAGGACAGAACATTTCTAAAAACACTTTAAAGAGACTAATAACAGACGTTGCTTTTTTTTATTAAAGTGTTAATCACAGAAAACAGCCCATAAATGTTGTGACTGTGTTATGTTGTATTATTTTTGTTATTCCAATTTTCCACAGTATCCAACGTGAGTTCAAATTGTCTTTTGTCCTGTGCAGTACGCTGAACTGCTTATTTGCATCACGTATGAAACACGCGCTCGTTTTTTTTTAAAGCAACACTATGTAACTTTTTTCTGAGCAGCGCCCTCTGCAGGCTGTCACTTTTTCAACAGACAAGCAAGAACAAGTTTTAACGTTGCTCTGCTCATCTGTGGTGCCTCCTCCGCTGATGCTAACACGTGCAGATTTGTCGTATCTTTGAATGTTAAGATTGTTGCCTGGTACAAACAGCCTAATATCTTTGTTCGTTACTTTGCCGTGTACGTTGTAGAACTCAAAAAACGTCCACATGTCTCTTCTCAGATGCATCTGTGTCGTGATTCTTGGTGTAGGACGGCTTGGTTTGCTAGCGTCCTCCATTTCTGTCCCAAAAAACGCAACATACCAGCTCACTTTATAGATACGTCAAGTGGGCAGGCGATCGGTCGAGCTGACAGTGAGTGCCCTCTGCTGGATCATGTGGTTAACTACTTCAGATGGTTTCATCTATTTGGTATATTTACAATTTCAACTGAACATTAGAATCTCCATGTCTGAACGATTCAGGGGTTTTCATGTTGAGATAAAAACAGTATTAATGTGTCGTCCCACTCGCTGAACTAAAAACATGAGTGAAAGTTGGATATTACCCATAATCCCCGACTTCCTGATCCAGAAGTTTAACAAATAAACTAAACTCTGTTTAGAATTCTTCGTATTTAGCAGTTATTTTAGTTTCCTTGCTGAATATTTGGAGATAAACGATGGTTTAAAAATGATCTTGTGTCTTTTCAACTGATCTGCAGTTACTCAACATTACTCTTTAACTTGCTGGAGCTGATTTTGACAGTTGAAGCTGCGACTATCAGTCAGTTCCACACTTCTCACAGGAGATCGTATCCACTACATAGAACAAGAACAAACATTCATGGTGAGAAGTAGGAATTAAATGGGAATGATTTAATCCTTTCTCTTTATTCCAAGTTAGTGTCCGATCAAACTAAGTCTGAAGCTTCTATTTGAAGGTAAGAAAGTTGCATGGTGTTGCTCTAAAGTGACCTTGAGATCCAAGTGATGATGTGCCGTTGGTAACAGTTACAGCATGAGGGTCACTCGCTGGGTTTGCTGGCAGTCACACACTTGCCGTCTCGACGGACCGTGATTATTTTTAGAGCTCGCGATGTGAGGTTATTATTGGATTAGAATCTGGACCCGGATCAATTTGCTTTTGTTATTGGCCGAGAAACATTTCGAACCTGCCAAGGATCAGACTGCGTGATCACCTTACCTCTGCTGAGTAGGAAAAACAAGGACATTAATTCAGATGAATTTTATTAGTGACATCTAACAACCACAACTGTGGGCGTCAGGGGAAGAAAAACATTTGCAAGTGATGCATATTTTCAAAACTCTACAGATATGAGGTATGATGATATAATCACAACAATGCTTATATTAAGCTGGTGTCACACACACACACACACACACACACACTTCATCCTCTCACTTCTGACCACAACACAAAGACCAGAGCATTGAGACAAGATGCATTCAAAGTATTTCTCACAGACATGTTACATTACACAGCGTCGTCCTCGAGCCAGTTTCTGTGTCTCATCAATGCAGCTTGTAAAAAAGAAAGAGGAGCTGGAGTTGGATATGAACCACAAAATTAATGATCCCACCAAGTGATCCGTGTGAACACACACTGCATTTCATAACTTGCAGCTTATAACAACACTTTCTACTGTGGAGTATTTACTGAAGGTATATGTGGCAAGAAGATAAAGTGTATCTGGAACTTGTATAACTGCAATTGACATGTTTATTAGCATACTATAATTTAACATGTGTGTATGTAAATCAGCTTTCCCGAGGAAAGCTCTTCTTTTTATTTCTCTGTTTTTACTCTGCCAGAAGTACAAATGGTGTTTTGAAGTTGAGCATAAAACACAATGGTTAAGATAATAACCCTGGAGAAATGTGCCTTTGATAACTCTGCTTTTACCTCATTAAATTCTAGATTTGCAGATTTATTTAAACATCCTTTGTAACATGTGGTCAGTGTTGTGTTGCTAGATTAAATAAAAGAGCATGTGATGCACTAATGTTTTCAATCTGGGTTCAGGCTGCACTTTTTCAGCCAAATTGATGTGATGATAGACGCGGGTTTCGAGTCAGGGCTCCAAGACTTTGGCCCCTTGTCACATCTCTCTTTTACTCCGACATTCTCTAGCTTCAAAACGTCTCTTTATTTAAATGATAATATCTTCAACGTCAGTTTAAATCTTCCTGTGTAAATGCTGCACTTCACTGCGCGTAATGAAAAGCAAGATTATTGGCACAGAAAGACACGAGATAAATCTCATAGATAGAGAGACGAGCGCTCTTCCGCCTTTTTTTCAAGACCGAACCAGATGGTGCAGAGATTAGACCTCCCTCTCTGCCAGTCGCTGGAGTGGCCATTGTCTCGAGTGGTGGTTCGCTTTGCTCGCTCGCCCGCCGGAATGACAGATTGCCAAAGTGTCAAACGATGCTGTCGGGACCTGTAGTGTCTCCTCATAGTTGACATTCCTGGGGCCTAATCAGAGGTTAAACAAATTACTGCAGCCCGCAAACCGCTGTGTGTCCTTCAGCGCCTGCACTGACCCGACACCCTCGCTGGAATGTGTTCTATACAGAGTCTGAGGCAGCCGAGGGTGAAGTGGGTCTGCACAAGCTGGCAAACACCTATGTGGGTCTTAAGCTTTGTCCTTTGTTGGTGTCGGGACAGGAGGCACTGAGAACCACTTCCAACCCGGCGAGGAGGGGGAGCGTTTTGTCTCCGGCGGACATTGGCGATGTCAAGCAAAGTGTCGTTTCACTTCACATCTCGACAGACGCACGTACGCAGCCACACCACCGACTCCTCGTATCCCACAGCTACGAGGTTCTGCTAAAAATGGTCCCTTTCCTGTTAACCTAGCGAGGGCCGAGGGCCGCCGGTGGGACCCCCCGATGGGAGGTGGGGGCCCGAGCCGCACGCAAGACGGACAGCGTTGGACCTCGACCAAATCAGATAGGACAGAATACAGTACTTGAAGTATGAACACTCAGGGCCCGTGAATCCCCTGAAGAGACCACCTGCTCACATGGAAATGAATAAAATAATTGAGGAGACAAAGAGAAAGGAAGTCAAAGTAAAAATAGAACATCTGTCTCTACATCAGATTTAATCACCGAGTTTCCTGAGAATGTGCACTTGTTTGAGTTGCACAAGCAAAAACAATCATTATTTGATATTTGAGATTATTGGGGGGGGGGGGGTGAGGTGAAACGTTGTGCAGCGACAGTTGAAGGATCTGTGGTGAACCCGAGTTTAACACCGCAGGGCAGAGAAGAGGAGGATGGAAATCAGGAGAGTCTAGATTGATGGAGGGATTTCAGCAGCAAACGATGTCATCTTCAGTTTTTTGATATGTTTGACAAGTGGATTTAACAACAACTTTCACACTTTTACTTCATCAAAGGTGTGAAAATGCAGATATTCTTGTATTAAGACCTTTTCAGACACAGCTGGATGTTTCTTCAACCTCTGGGCTCTAGAACACTTGTTGGTTCTGTTACATTATCGTTCATGCACAAAAAAACTATGAAAAAACAGTACGTAAGTGTTTGTGTCAAATAATGAAAGAAGGACGATTTTATTTCTTTTTACATTTTGAGAACAAAGCTGAAATGTTGAGATTTAAGCTTTATCTTGAAATTTCTACTTTCTCCTCAACTTGCAAAATTGATTTAGTTCTTGACATTTTGTCTTTTTTCTCAGAATGCAAAGTCAAACAAATATTTCTTTCTCTTCAGGTTTCTTTCCTCATACCCTGTCCCTATACTCTTATGTAATAAAGGGGACATGGGTACAGTGTCTGTAAAAATACTAGCTTGCAGCTTGCGGTGCTTTCCAGGTTTTACAATAACAGCAGCTGCTGCTGCGTGAACAGACGCATAAAAGGAATCAATGAACTCTTCAGGGTTGTTGGACAAATGTCTTGGTTTTGGTTTCTGCGGAGCAGAAATGTCCGGTCCACTGGACCACACTCTTCCGTTTAGGTTTGAATCCGGATGTGTGCAGGTTACGTAAATCTCCCTGAACAGTCAACCAAAGCTCCCCGGTGGTTTTCTACAGCTACACCACCTTTGCAATAGTTCATTCATACTGGCCCCACACAGGTTGTTTAAAAGTAACGTGTGAATTTGATTGACTGCAGCAAACTGCCTCAAGTTAAAGATACAGTCTCTGAAATGTCTTATGGTCCCTGTAGAATTATTGATGTGTACTGATTTCTAATTTCTTAAGACTATCTATCATCTTGACTTTTGTGATAAGAACAGTTGACGTTGATTATCAAATTAACAGATATTCTGTCCAACTGTGAAAAGAAAAGTGCAAAGATTATTTAACTTGCCGATTTTGGATTGAACAAAGCTGGCTCTGAGCAGGACGTCCGGTGTTTTGGCAAAATAAATGGAGTAGAATAAGAATGTAAACGTGAGTTGAGGTGAGGGAGTCCCTCATCTAGAAAAGCTCAAAAGGAGCTGGATATGATGGATGGTCTGTGGGAGTGGGATCGACACCTGGTGTACACAGAGGGTGTGAAGCAGGGACAGGCTGCAGGCCTCGGCAGGATGAGGTTCAGGTCCATGGATTATATCTACGAACTTAAATATACCAGCTCTTGATGCCTTTCAGATTTTAGTAAAAGCTGACATGGATCTCAGCGGAAACTATAAATCATGTTAAAACATATTCAAAGTTAAAGCATTTGCTTGTTTAGTTTAATTCAGAAAGTGTGATATGTAAGAAACAGCGAATGAATGAATGAATGAATGCACGGGTTCTGTTTTTGACTTTTCATTCCAGAGAGCTCTGTATCACAGTAACAAGTGAGAGGTGTGTGGCCTCTAACTGCTGGTGAGGCTGCTGTGGTCGGAGGTAATGAAGTGTGATTTCTGACTGACGCGATAGAAGCCAAAAGAAACATCTTTTATAAAGATCTCTGGTGGCAAGAGCATAGAACAAACAGCCGATATGTTACAACAACACATTGTCTCAGAGCTTGATACGAAATACAGAAGATCCAGCAGAACTCTATCAAAAATCCATGAACATCTATAAAATAATAAGAACAGAACTGCTGATGATCCCAACTTCAGACAGATTTTTGTTCAGTTCACTCGACAGAACTTGTCGACTTGTTGTCGGGTGTCTTGCAGTCGTTGAGAGTTAATACAACATGAAGACAGGGGGTCAAACACTTTACAGTCTTTCATCAGGAGAAAACTACTACCCTGTCCTGGGCTCTGATTGGCTGTAGTTGTCACCGATTCATTTAGTGTGCGGAAATCTAGTCGGAGGAGACAACACGCCAACGTCTTTAAAGAGCTCACATGTAACGATTGGTAACTGCCGAACAAACGCTGTTCTCTCTGATCTGCAGCTTTCGTCTGCGACTTCCAAAATTTGTCATCAAGTGGAAAATTGGGCTACAAATTGTGTTGTACTAATCGTCAGCTATCTGTCTAATAATGGTATATCTCAAAGAAAGGAAGAACATAGTTGTACTTATGACAATTCAAAACTAAAATATTGGACAACCTTTGCTACAGAAGTTATATGTTTGCTAGTCGAGCACAGATCCAGTACAGTTTGTTAGCAGGACAGCTAGCTACGCAGTTTGCCAATATTTCACATTGTGTGACGGAATCAGCACAGCAAAATACATAACAAATGGAATCACACAATATACAGACCCTTTTTATACAAATACCTGCTGATACCTGCTCACCAGCGTTTATCAGTGACAGACGTAAAACACTTTGCCACTTGAAGATCTCCTGTTTTATCTCCTGTCATGTTCCTTCCTCTTCTGCCTCCGTCTTCTTCCCCATGTCATGAATCCTTTTTCAACATAAATCCAGACCCGGGCCCTGCAGCCTCTGGATGAGTCTGTCTGGCTGCAGCGATGCAGTCTGTCATCCTGTCGCTGCCTCTGCAGGGGACCAGGTTTCCTCTCCGGCCCTCGATGACCCCGAGCCGGCTTTAATTTACTGTCTTTCCCGATCTTTATTCATCGGGGCCAAGTGGCACAGCCGAACAATAACACAAAGCCGCTCTCTCCGAAAAGGAAGTATTAGTGGATTACAGGGCCGTTTACATTTCCTGGGCCAGAACAGATTTGTGCGACTGGCTTCCGTGTTGAGGTCAGCATCAGGGAAACGACAATAATATCCTGCCACAGATGTATGAAAAGTTCAGAGCAGTTATTTCAGACGATTCGTCAACAGTGATGTGTTTGACAGTAGCTGTTGTTATTGTTGAATTGTCTGGAAAGAAAATTACATTGAAGTACATTGGATCCTGGTTACACCTGTTTTATTTGCTCATTTTACTGTTTGTGTAAATAAACTTGGATCGTATTTACTCGTCCTGAACGTCACATTCAAGGAATCTTGATCTCCTCATTGCAACAACATCCCCAGCATAAACAAGAAGATCACCCCGAAGCATAACACGAATCAGCGGCTAACACGTAGGTCACAGAAACAGCTTGAGAGGTCCTCGCACATGCATTCCTGCACAATTAATGCACAATAATGCGGTCGGCCAAGAAAAACCATGTCAGCACAAACAGGGAAAAGTAAACAGAAGTGCAGCAACAGTGCAGATGTGGATCGAGCATCAGGAAACACAGGTGCACTCCCTCCGGTTGTCCAGAGCCGTCGGGCCCCGTCGACCACCCCAGTTCATTTGGCCCAAGTTTTCATTGCAGGCTTTAATTGAGGAAATGTACTGACTTCCTGACACTTCATGACAGTGGAAACATCTCTGTAACGTCTCCGGCAGAATGAAAAACTGTTTTCAAAGTCAAATAGAAACGAGCAGATGATTTTATTCAGCACTTCTACTACTAGTGTTGTGTATTTTATGCTTATTTACAAATGGAGAACAGGGTGTTATACATTAATTCCCCATATTACCACAATATACTTAAATTGTATGTCTGTTATTCACAAATAAGCTTCCATTTTTATACAGATGTTCCTGAATTTAAATATTAAACACAAAGAGATGTGTTGTATGTGCTTTACTGCGCCATCACTGAGCTAATAGCGACCTCTTGTGGTCGACTGACAATTCTCCAGTATCACCCAAAAACTGAAAATACCTTTTATTGCCTCAGTCTGTCATCCTGTACAGATATATTTAATAATTTACATATAATTAGAGTTCAAACTTATTTTATTTTTATTTACAGAAACTATATAACTGTGATTTTTAGTTTAAAAGTTTGATTAATGATTCTCCTGTTCCAGCTGCTTTACTGTTATAATACTGTAAATACAAGAGGCCTCAGAGGTCACATCCACTTATGCATGAAAAAAATACCAATTCAGGAAATACTGTTAGAGAACATACAGTGTGTGATGAGGTAGAACTGAGATTTTTAATGAAAGAAACAAAGAGTTGAATTCATAGGCAATAAAACCAACCCTGGCTCGGCTCAACTCACTGACGGGTTGTTGCAGTTGCAGCCTTATTTGGCCTGGTATGACCGGTTGCTTCTGGTGTCCGATGTGCCGAAAGGTTACATAAATATTGATGTGTAATCAACATCACTAAATCTGTTCGGGTTTAAGACGAGGAAACCCTGTGGCGCGGTGCCTGGAATATTGTTCTATTCTGAGATGTAACAACATCATGAGTTTTCTGTTTTTGCAGCCAAAAATAACTGAAGCAGGCTGATCAGGACTCGTCTCGGCTTCCTAGACGCTCGTTACCACCTCAACACCAGTTTAGCAATAAACTGAATGAGCGTGTAAAATCAAAAATCAGATTTCTTTGAGCACTGAATAATAACTGCTGTTCAACAATATTGTAAAGAATCCGATACATCATGATATCTCAGCAACGACTCAGAAACCAAAGACCAAACTTTCTGGGAGTCTTCATGACATTATAAACTAACTTTGGTGAGAATTTCAACAATTTTAAAGTGTAGTGGTCGGTTGTTTTTGCAATTGAACTTGTAATACTGATATTTCGAAAATGGGGATAAGTTGTTTTGATAAATACACAACTGGGAAGGAGCTTTAAAACAATAAAAGAAACATTTCTCGACGACCTATATTGATGATGAAGTTGATCATGTCAGCCCATATCTCCCTCACTTAGGATCCGAGACACATGACATTCTGTCTCCATAACTTTCTCATATGACCGAATCAACTCGCCAAATTTCATTCAGATCTGTGATGGTGTGGCACAAATGACAGTATACAGTATACAGCCTCAGCAGCAACGAGCAGTTTA
The DNA here is from genome assembly GCF_009819705.1 of Hippoglossus hippoglossus. Taxonomy (NCBI): domain Eukaryota; kingdom Metazoa; phylum Chordata; class Actinopteri; order Pleuronectiformes; family Pleuronectidae; genus Hippoglossus; species Hippoglossus hippoglossus. The sequence goes on from NC_047161.1 coordinate 5,121,149, forward strand.
ATCCACATGAATCTCCACATTTGTCAGTGTAATGAGTCAGTTTGTCCCCGTGGTGGCGCTCTAACCCTCCTCTTCCTCAGACCAGAATGTGAAACTGTATATTTTACCACATTGACTTGGTTTGAGGAGATGTCCTGTGCTGATGCTGGATGAGTCACTTCCACTCCTCATGACGGACTGCTAACAGCTGCAGCCTCGTGTGTGTGTGTGTGTGTGTGTGTGTGTGTGTGTGTGTGTGTGTGTGTGTGTGTGACAGTGCCAACATCTATTTATAAACAACAACCCCCCCCCCCTCTGTAAACATGAATGTTAAAAATTATAACAAACACAAAACGACATTCTGCATGTCACGTGTGTCTAGGCTGAACTGTGCAGAGCATAATGCTGATGTTTAAAGAAATGTTCTGCGCTCCCTTCAGGGAAAGAGAGAACTGTTACCTCACGACACTGGAAAACCAAACCTCCTGTTACGTGACAGCAGATCCTCGTCTCCTCCAGGTTTCACATTCTCTGCTGCTCAGAAGCTCCCTGGTTCTTCAAGTGTGGATTTACCCTCTGTGGCTCCTTCAAGCTTCATTAGGCTTTACACTGTTCATCAGTTTATGAGATTATCAAAAGTTATGTCTTTGATGGTCTCTGCATGTATTTGTGCAACTGCTGATTAATCTTGGGGGTCAAATGTCCTATTTACCTCCAGTTACAGGCTCCGCAGTCTGTGATGAAACTTGAGTGTGTCGGGGTGACCAGCGTCAGGGAAAGATGATCAGGTCCGTAGCCTGGGATGACTCAAATACTTTCCGTCGAGTTGGGGTTTGCTCTCCCCACTTTAGAGCAGCGGCTGCGAGCGTGAGGCCAGAAAGCAGCACAGGGAGAAAAAGTTATGGCGGAGAGGAAATTAATTTACTGTAGCAAATCTGACGGCTCACTTAGAAGCAATTATTCTGCCTAACCTGACACGTTAATACAGATGAATATGTCAGACAAACAGAGCAGCCAAGCGTCGCAGAGGAAGGGCAGCTGGCAGCAGTGGGTGACGGACAATGAGGAAAAGCAGGCGGGTGAACCCAGTGGTTGGGCTCCTTCCACACTGGGGGGACCGACTGAGGAGCCCAGGAAGACGTGGGTCCCCAAGACACCTCCTGCCGCTCAAATACAACCAACTGAGGGGTCTCAAGCGAATGCACCTACTTCTGGAGAGGCTCAAAAGACATCAGCTCCTCAGAAGAAGATCGAGGAGCCACCGGTTACCTCTGCAATCAAGACGAAGCAGGTGGTGAAGATGGTGACCAGCAGCGTTCAGGAGAAAGGTGCAGGCGTCGGGCTCCTGACCGAGAAGATCACGAGAGAGGCTCTGCCATCGGCCGAGGAGATCGACAGGCTGTTGACGAAGAAAAGCTCGCCCACGCTCCGCAGGAAGTGCTCCAACATGGTGTCGTCACTGACCAAAAGCTGGAAGAAGGTGGAGAAAGAGCAGAAGTTTGGAAAAGAAGGAGCAAGAGCAGGAAAGTCACAGACCGGTGGTTTAGATAAAGAGGAAAGTGGACATCCTGAGGAAGTAGATGATGCTCAAACACGCACAGAAAACATTTTGAAAGAATCAGAGGAAAGAGACGGTGAAGGAGACTTTGAGTCAGCGGTGAAGATTAAAAGACCTTCAGTCCCAACGTGAGTCTCTTCTGCATACGCAAAAGTTGTTAAGATAAAGTTAATTCTGCACTTTGAGCTAAGGGTTCGGGTTAGAGGCCTTAAAGGCACCGTAATGACTCATGTTGATGTCATCACACACACAAATTTAGGTTCGTTATCCACTATGTCCTCTTGTATCTCATGATTACATCCGTTAGACTCTTATCTATTAGACCTTGCTCCAGATGTGTTATTGTATTTATTTGTAATCCATGATCTCTTCCAGGTACAAAAACGAAGCTGAAGACGCCAACAAGATCAATGCTCTCTCCAAGAAATACAGCGCCGTGGGAAACCTCAAGAGCCGCTGGCAGAACTGGGCCTCGGATCACACGGTTACCCAGAGACTAAACCCCTTCAGCGAGTACTTTGACCACGACTACTCCATGTCTCTCCGCCTCCAGAAAGGCCAGGAGGGTTATGGACGCCCCAAGGAGGGAACCAAAACAGCCGAGCGAGCCAAACGAGCCGAGCAGCACATCCACCGCGAGATCGCTGACATGTGTTTCGTGATCAGGACGATGGTCGACCCGGACCCGGACGGAAAGACCCGCATCACGTTCGGAGAGCTGTTCGACAGATACGTGCGGATCTCCGACAAGGTGGTGGGGATCCTGATGAGAGCCAGGAAACACGGGAAGGTGGCGTTCGAAGGGGAGATGCTGTGGCAAGGCCAGGATGATGGGGTGATCATTACGCTGCTGGTGTGATGCTAACACCCGGGTCAAAGTTGTGCTGGCCTTGGTCTGCTCAGTGGACACCTGCAGAACAATGTCACAGGGATACAGACAAGTCAAAGCTTGGTGAAGGAGTCGATGTGGATTAATTTTGTAGATACTTGAAGACTGGGTGAGCTGTCGTTGACCCGTTTCGAGAAATCTTTGAAGACTTTGAGGTTTTGATTCACGAGCTCTGGAGAGATGAAGTCCTGGTTTCTTGGCCTCTCGTGTTTCCGTTCAGGTCGGGGGTGCAGACTCTCATACGTGTGTCTCTCCTGCACTTTCTTTATGCCTCATGCTAATGAGATATTTAAGTACGTGTTAATACGCCAAACAACCGGCGGCTTTGCAGTTTACTGTGGCGCAGTAATTCAGACACGGATTGGGTTTCATCGCCTGAATTCCTGCAGCTCAGCATTCATTAGACTGTAGCAGGCACAATGCAGGGAACAGAGCCGAGCGCAGCACTTTTAAATCTCATGGCCTGTTAGACTGAGGCTGTTATAATTAATGTAAAGGAAGACCAGGACTCTCTTAGGATTAAAAATAACTTTCTACCCCTTCCTGTTATTGATTCATCAGGTTTTGTCAAATCACACACAGAACACAAACACAAAGAGAAATACAGGAATAAGATATAACGAATTAAAATAACTTGTACAACAGAGGTACCTGGTTATGAACTGTAAAGTCAAAGCTAAACTACTGAACCACTGGGTGATAGTTTTCAATCTAGCTTTATTTAAGTATTCAGTTAAAAGTAAAAGTACTGTAGTGTACAGTACTCAGTGAAAAGTGTTTTCTTTGTTTTTTGGCCACTAGGGGGCAACAAAAAGAACATGTGAGCATGTCTCATTATCCTTTAAGTTGATGAGTGTGTTTCTTGTTTTTCAAACTATTCAACACAAGTTGGTGCCACTGACTTTCCATCAGCGTCTCTGTGTCGCAGGCTCAAGTCACTTTGTTTAAGTTAAAGCAAGAATATTTAGTCTTTTCTTGTGTAATTTGGATTTGAACTTATTGTTATAACCTTTACATTTGCACATTAAGTCTCCGCCTGTAAAACATTTGATAAAAACCCATTAAGACCTTTAAAAAAAAGAGGAGAGCAGGAAGAAGACAGAAAAACACTCTGACACTCCAACCGTGAAACGTATGTGAGCTGGCACGTGTTACCATGCAACAAATACAGACTTCCTCATACTGCACATTATCTCTTCAACTATCAATAATGACGCTTGAAAACAGTGACACGTGAAGCAGACGTCTGGGGCAGATTCTGGTTCCTACTTGCAGTAACTGTACCACCTGTCCTAGGGAGACACTGCGGCCTGAAGGGACCTGTATCTACTTCCATTTTGACTTACGAGTGCAGCGGTGGTTGTAAACCCGCCTGTTTGGAATGATTTACTTGGCCTGTGTTAATGCTCTGCAGTCTACTTCAGAATAATAATGCCCTGTCATCAGTGAATCCTCCTCAACTGGTTGTATATTAAACCGTCACTTTTTTTAATGTTTGTGTGCTGAACGTTGTGTGCAGAGCTTTTTATAAAGAGCCCATGGTGCGGAGTGAAAACTTTGCATTCATCCTACCTGGTTTATCTGCAATGAAAATGAAATGAAATGAAAATGGCTGCTTGATTACCTCTAGTGTAGTTTATCCGAGGACGTAGAAGACACACCACTCCACCCCCCACTGACTGCTACAGAGCGCTGGTACGTGGTTTTTTAAAAACAAGAATATTTATATCTGTGTTAACATTAAACGGATCGCATGTCAGAATTTCACCGAACTCAGCACTGCACTTCCTCGGGTAATTTACAACAGACAAGCCAAGTGTGAAGCCGATAAAATGAACGGTTTGTCAGTTCCTTGTTTCATATACATACAGAAAGACTTTTAAATTCACTGTAACAACAACATGTTGGTGGATTTTGTCTCTACGCTCGAACATTATACAAAGACAGGTAATAATATAACAGAATAAACAACCTTTGCCTACAGGAGCAAACGTTGCACCCTCACTTAGCATCTTGAATAGCAGATGACACACTGCATAAGCTACTGTAAGACAGTAGGTGTGTCGTGTCGGAAATGTTCTGTATAATTAGCTTAACAAAGAGGATTTACAAGTCTTTTCTGTCGCTGGCAGTTCAAAGACCTGGTAATTATGTTCGACACATTTAGACACAGTCACTGTCAAAGTATAAGCTGCTGTTTTCACTGCTCTCGGGAGTTGAGAGCAAAAAAACAACGAGCGTTCCACAAAACCCGAATCTGTGGATGTCGGGGAATTTTTAGAGCCGAATTCAAATGCACAAATAAATTATGCATGTCACAGAAATTCTACAGTGTGGAAGCTGCATGGTGCATAGTCCAAGAGAAACAGGAGAATAATAAACAATGTCTGTGTATATAATCAAACCAGTTCTCCTGAGGTCACACGATGGCTGCTTTCTAACTGTGTCCAGATTATGATACCGATCTGGTGAAGGTACTTTTAGTGTCTTTAGTATTTTAGTACTTTAGTGTCTTTGTACCTGTTCTCATGGGAAAACTTTGATGATGACCTGAGTTACCAGTTAGCGAAGCCCATTTCAATATGAAGTACACACAGGAATAGTTTATGGGCAAGACACTTATTTGCTTTCCCGTCAAGCGTTTGATGCCAAATAGCCAAATATAAAGATGGAACCAGTTAGCTTAGCCTAGCATAAAGATAGGAATGGGGGGAAACTAAATCTAATATGTACAACAATAGAATTTAAACAGGTTGATTTGTTGGCGTGGTGCAGTTACTTTACTCTAACCGGCCATGAGGTCACCAGGTAACAAATGGAGACACCGGCAAAGTCAATGCGCCTGTTCAGGAAACAGTCACATAACCCTGAGTTTAATCACAATTTTTCAAACTTATACTTCAGTTTTTGTTTGACTCCATCAGATGGTAACCAGATGTGTTGACCTTTGGACAGAGCCAGGCTTCTCCGCTGTTCCCTCGTTTACGGACTTTGCGCTAAGAGAAGCTAAACTGGCAGTTGGGACCGTGTACGAAGTATAATTCATCAGTAGTTGTTCACTTGGTTAATTTAAAAAAACTTTACTTTCGGGGGGTTGTTGCCTAATTGCTTTCGTGTACAGATGTAAAATGAATGGGCATGGATCTGATAGCCGATAAGTACGTACGATACAGTTCAGCGCAACACCGAGAAAACTTGTTCCTTCATCCAACCTGAGAAATGAAAATTGTGAGTAAGTCCAAAGAGGAAACACAAGTATAAACTCAGGAGGCTCCAAGTCTTAATTGACTTCATAAAGTAGCTGTGACAGACTTCAAAGCCCACCACCCAGGGAGCGCCGAGCACTACACTTCCCAGCATCCTCTGGGGGGCGGCGGCAGCAGCTGTGAGCTCCGGCTCGCCCGCAGCAAAGTGATGAGAACAAGCCGAACAAGGTACAATGAGCTGGGGGAGCGACGAGTTGTACATTTCACCGGTGATGCGCGGATCTGCGGAGGAGCGCGATGGCTGTTGAAGGTAAGACGCGTCATTCCATCAGGACATTTTGCACTCTTTATTTCCCCTTTAACGCAAAAGATAATAGGAGGACTGGAGCTGCGTGTGTTGTGTGTGTGTGTGTGTGTGTGTGTGTGTGTGTGTGTGTGTGTGTGTGTGTGTGTGTTGTCAGGTCAAATGTGTCAGTCGGTCGCAGCCTGTGTTGTGTCTGCACCAGTCTCACTGTCCTGGTCATCCTCTGGTATCACTCCTCCATTGAACCGCCGCTGGTCTCTGCTGATGCATGACCATTACGCGCAGCCTCTGTGTGGCTCCACGCGTGCGTGTGTGTGTGTGTGTGTGTGTGTGTGTGTGTGTGTGTGTGTGTGTGTGTGTGGGTGGGTGGGTGGGTGTGTGTGTGTGTGTGTGTGTGCGCGCGCGCGCGCGCGCCGGGTAACAGGTCTGCAAACCCCGAGGAGCGTCCGGGTCTTTTGTGCGTAACCATCCCCGGTGTTGGTGCACCGGCTGCTGCGTGTTCGCTTCCCCCCCATCGTCCTCTGGATGTAAGAGCCACACAGCTGCTCCGTGCTGTGGTGCAACAGGGTTTCTGTTTTACACCCAGGCTCTGCTCATCCGGCATCAGGTGGTGAGTGACATGTGGATCAGGGGACACGTCTAACCTGTGATTGACACTTGAGCTGTTTACTTAACTCCGGACGTTAGAGGTGAGATACAAGTGTCCAGAGATGCTCGGCCAGTCTCCTCACCTGATCGGGGGCATCTTGTGGATCCAGAACCCAATGAGAGGTAGGTGAAAAAAGGCTTTTCCAGTCCACAGTGTTTTCTGTGTGTTTGCCCATGCAGGTGTGGTTGGTATGAGGCACTGGCACAACTGCATTCTTCAACCGGATCATTCTTCTCTGACTTGGCTCATTTCAATGCACAATGTCCACATGTTGTGTTGTGTGACCTGAACCTGTCTCTCCTGTTCGTCCCCAGATGTGTGTGGTCCTTTGTGCGGAATTTTGTGTTGTTTGCCAGCACAAACATGCCCTGATAAGATTAAACGACTGAGGCTGATCTGCATGCAGAGCTGTAAATGTTGTTCTGCCGCATGCTTCTCATGTTTTCCCACTTCAAGGAATCCAAAATAGATGCGTGAAAATCTGCAGGATACTGTTTGCATAAAATCTATTCCAGGGATCAGCCTCACAACACTTGAACTGCATGTTCAAAAGTTTACATCTTAAATAACAGCAGTAATTTTCTCTTTAAGTTAAATAAATCTACTTGCCAAACACCTGAAGCCTCTCAAGCTCTCTGGAGGTGTCCAACCTCCCACTTTTACAACACCTGGTCAACAGTATCAAAAAAATCTCTTGCAAGTTGCACCTTTCCCGCTCTGGTGCCACAGCTCCTTTTAGTGGTGCCGACCTACAGGTGTAAAGACATTACCACATGTGTCAGAGCTTGAAATAGGCCTGCGTGTTTTTAATGCTGTCTCAACGAGCGCAGCAGCAGCAGCAGCCATAACGCTGCCAAGCCTCCAGCATCTCCCCGAGTTTCATTCGCACGCGGCCTCCTGGGATCCATCTTTCAAAGCCGCATAGAAGGCGGCGAGCGGCGGAGCTGCCTGCAGATGCACACTTTGTTCCAGGGCTAAATACTTCATCTGCTTTATCGGTTTCTTCCTCCCTTTTCTCGCACTGATTTTATCCAGGCTGACTCGGATGAATGAAACCAGCGCAATTCCGAAAGTTATGATTCCATTTTCTCAGTGTTATCTCCCGGTTTCACCTGGATTCATGTGGCTCAGAGAATCCTCACCTCTCAAATCTCTTGCTGTAAGATCCCATGCAGTCTGAGGAGTAGAATACTTGGAGGCTGCATAAATCATGTTTACACCAAAGCCCTTTCAGACATGAACTCTGGAAAATGCCGGGATACTTAGGTTCAGACATTTAGTAGTTTGTGTTTCACATATGAAGAACGCAGCAGGAGATTGTTCGGGTCAGACGTGTTCACAACGACAGGAACATGTCTGAAACATTAAGGTGAAGGGTGGCGTCTGGGTGGAGCGGCAGGAGGCAGGACATGACGTAGAAATTCTGCGGAAATAATCAGTTTTTCTCGACACTGGCGTTTGGCTTCATCGTCAAAAGCTCTTGAATCTCTTTGTCTTTCCAAGTTCTTCTTCGGCCTCTTGTACATGTAGGGCTCCTCTTTTTCATCTGGAGATATTTGGATTCTTGGACATTTTACCTGGTGGGGGTTTGGACAGAAATGCTCTAGAAAATGTCCAGAGCGACTTATTCGAACATTTGCATTCTCCCGTACAGCCCCTCTGGAAAGTATCCAGACTTCAGTGCATGTCTGAGAGCAGCTACAGCGTCACACCCGGCATCACTGTGATTTGTGACATGAGCAGCTCGAGCATCAATAGGAAAACTCTGTGCTGGCAACCGTGATTCACTGACTTGTGTCGCTGAGAGAGAGATGAATTCTGACTCACGTCCGCTGAAGCTGCAAGAACTGATACGTCTGTCGGAATTTGGGGAGAAAACTAAACCCCCAAGGTCAGAGCGGATTTTGCTCGAGCAGCCGAAACGTTGTATTCAGCCCTGTCCTGCACTGTGGTTACAATATAATACACTGAAATACTTTTATCCTCAAAGATGATGATGATAGAAAGGTTAGCGAGTATTTATTCAAGATACTTCACCACATTCCTGAGGGAGATATTGTATTATTTACATCACACTACTGTATGTTTATTGGACAGCTATCGTTTAATTATTGTTGTTTTTCCTCCCTCGTACCTCCATGATTCTTTCTGACTGTAGAAAATGCTCCAGAAGGACGGAGCTCACTGATCCTCCGTTTCTAAATTTGCCACATTTGGCTAAAAAAGCCCCGTTTCTTTTTTTAGATTGGATCTAATTACAAACTGCTTTTGTTTTTATCTCTGTGCTACAAACAGAAACGGTCCCCGTGGACGGGACAAAGCTGCACATTGTCCTTCAATTTCAGATGCAACGTTTGAGAGAAATCACAACTGCGCCGTGTCACGGTTTCTGTGTTTCTGTTCCAGTGCTCCACAAACCCCTTGAAGACAGAGAATATAGGTCAGCTCTTTAAACATTTATAACACATGAGAAGACAATTAGCTCTTTGAAAAACCCACCAGTTTTTAGTGTTTCTCTCCGTACGAGCTTTTCTTTGGAAAAGACTTTGACTCAGTGAAGTTAATGAGCCACAACAACAAACTGCACAGATTCCTGCAGAGCTCTGCCCACATGATACATAAAGCTGGTTAATAGTTTGAGAAAATTCTAATCAGGGTCTATCGTGGGTGTGAAATTTGATACAAGCTGCTAATAGTTTAAATTCCACAACATAATCTTTTAAGGAGCATTGTTTCTCCCTGCATGCATTGTTTTGAACAGCCTTTGCAAGTCGAGCTTGAAATTAAAAGCTTGGTGATAAGAAGGGTTTTGTGTTGGTGCCAGTGAGCGTCAGTGTTTCCCCGACACAACTCTTCTACCTGCAAGGAGACAAGAGTCTTTAGGAGAGTTGCATCATGAACATTAGTTCATATTATGCACTGACAAAAACCCCCAGTTAATCTCAGATGCAAATACAGATTCAAATCACTGTTTTAATTAGGCACTGCAATCACCCTCCTCCTGATGAGGAAGAGCACTCGGCCTCGTGTCCTCAGCTCGGTCTGAGGCGTCTTTCTCTCAAAAGACAAAGGGACGGTTTAATGATGATACATTAAGTTTAGTCCTAACCATATGACTGAATTCTACCTAAGAAGAATCAGGGTCATATGTGGTTATATGAGTTGTTGAGTGAAAAGACAGGTACAGACCATCTCTTCTGGGAAACCTTCACAGTGCAGCACGTGACTGTAAGAGAAGTTGAGAGTTCAAACCCTTCATCACCTCTGCCCATCGCCGTGTGTTGGGTTCATCAGAAATGGTCGGAACCCTAATCCAACACCAGATGTGGGCAGAGAGGTTTTTCAGAAGCAAACTTACATCGTCTGATAACTGATGAAGTAATTTGCCCTTTGAGGCTGTTTTATCATTGTGTCAGAAATGCAGCCTCATCATTGACGACGATGAAACCAGCGTGGCCCAGGTGAGAAGCCAAACAGCAAGTCGTCCATCCTAAATCACCACATAGGTCGCATGTCCCTCGCATACAAATGTACCAGTGGCAGGTCTCCCGGACCATTGTTGTCATGGTAACAATAATAGACACACACAGTTGAGGTCGCCGAATGGTCACAGTTTGGTTTTTATTTAGGCACAAAACCGAGTTTTATACTAAAGAGAATAGTAGGAAGCGTATGACAGGATTTATTGAGGCGACCACAGAGGTAAATCTAAGGGCTATAGACTGCGAGGATGAGAAGTGTCTTTGTTCGATTCCCTGGAGTCTAGATGGAGGTGTTGGAGTCAGCAGGTGGATGATAGAAATCCTTCTGGGAATCCTGAAGGTCACGATAGAGATGAGAAAAGCTTTTTTTCCTGAGAGAAGGGTATGACATGCAACACAAGTCCCCAGTGGAATCAAACCAATCGTGTTATAGTTACATGTAACGCACATTAACCAGCCGACCACCAGCATGTTGTGTTACTCTCAGTCTGAGAGGGACATTGAGTTTGCATGAAGGTTTATGTCCTTTTCATGTCAGTGCAGGAGGCTATAAAAAGCTTACACGACCTCATGAAAGGCGATGGTTTCATACAGGCACAAACAAACACGTGACAGAAGCATTTACTGTGTGCGTATACACGGACATTTAGAAAAGAGCCAGGAACTGGACTTCCTGTCCAACCACAGCAGTGTTTACCCCTGTGGCTCAGGTTGTCCCTTTCACTCCTCCATTCTTTCCTCTGTGCATCAAGCCTCTTTGAGACGTGCTGCCCTGCTCCGCCTGCCTGTGCACCCATTCAGAAAACTCATTTCACATCCATCCCCCGGAATCTGGCACTGCGAATAGAATTAGTAGAATAAACATGTTTATTTTGGTCGGTGGAATAGGATTACATCTTAGTCCACTTAATCAGGAGCTGCTACGGTGAGGGGGCATCTTCCAAACTCTTAATAAACGGAGAAGGGGATTAAGATGACGAAGATGTGGCAAATGTCATAGGAGAGTGGTGTTGTGTAATCCTCCCCCGGGTGGACCTACAGCCATCTTTGATGTACCATACATAAAGTGCTGCTGCCCGGAATTCACAATGAGAAGCTAAGCAGAAAATATAAATAGTAGTTGCGTGCACAGACTCGTCCTTTCGCCGTGTCAACATTAATCGATGAGTCTATTTTCTCATCCGCAGAGTTGCAGAGACTTTCTTTGCAAGATTGATACACGGTAAACTGCAATCTGTCTGACAAACGTCGGGGGGTTTGCTCATTACAATCCTATTGGATCTGTGTCTGGACCGAGTGCTTTCAGCCGGCTCTGCGTGCATCACTGTGTCGGAGTGTCAGCGTGAGACAACAGCACAGGAAGGTGAAACCCGGCAGAGTCTGGTTCTCTGGTGGAAACACCAGGCCGACACTCTGTGGACGTAGACTCTTAGAGTTCAACTTACCCAAGTAACTTTGATACAGAGACAACAAATGAAATCCAAAGAGCAAAGAGGTGAAATAACTGTAATATTGAGCATAAAGCATTAAAATCAAGCCGTTTTCAGACATGACCTGCAGGTAAAGTCTGGACCCAATTCCCCGGACTTCATGTGAAAATGTCCAGACTTCAGTGCACGTCTGAAAGCAGCTCAGCGTGAAACCAGGCAGAGCTAAGTGGCTGTGATCTGGAGCTTGATATTTAACAAACGGACTCGAGAGTTGTATCAAATCTCTCCTCTTACTCCACCTGAATACCAAACACAGCCCAGTGGAAAACACAAGAATAAAAAATTGACTTCCAACCCACTGTGCTGAAGTGTCACCTGTAGCCTCGTGATGCTTTACACCATTTACCCTATTTCTGCACATTCCCAGTGATGAAAGGGGGAGTAGCTGTTGACTTTGCACATTCGATCCAATGAATATGCAGATGAGCGAAGGCATTAAAGATTAGATGAGTGCAGCTTCGTGTTATCTTTGTGTTTTGGCTCCTTCACGGCAGCATCTGGCCTCAATTCGATTTTTTTTTTTTAATGCACTGCAACATCAACCTGGCGAACATCGTGGGTCTCGTCCCTGGTCACAAACGGGGCAGAACAAAACCTACACAGCATCTTTATCGACCTTCATGAAGTACGAACATCAGTCGACTGAAACCCAAGGGAAGAGATGGCGACCGCATTGCTGCACGTTCCAGTAATTCATCTCTCGTTCTGCCATTATAAAGCACTTTCAGTCTTTTTGTGCGCCGCTCTTCTCTCTCGCAAATGTCGACCTTTGTGCTTTTTGTGAACACTCTGCAACATTTTTGGAAACCCTGTTGTGTTGAGTGCAGAAACTTGGCAGCGCGTCAGCTCCGGCCCCTGATGACCGTGAAATTCTCTGGGCTCCGTTCTGCTGACTGATTGAAGCTGCAGATCTGAGACGGTTTGTGTGTCACCGGCTGTTGCAGTGGGCACAGATGGAGGGAGTCGGTGTCAGGTGGACGTTTTCACGGTGTGACGCGGTGGAGCAGCGCTGCACAGTTGAAGGAATGACATCTTCTAACGGGGGAATTGTGGTTGAAATTGGATTCATTAGAGATTGTGTTTGGTGCTGTATCACAGGTTGTACAGCTGTGAAGCGAGGCCGGTGGGAAATGTTCTCGTCTGTGTGGACTATTTGATAATTTATAGTCCCATTCATTCAGCGATACATCCATAGAGGTCGGCGTGCAATCAAGAGTTTCTGACAACAACAAAAATGGCGACAGTAGAGGAGGGTGCGATGATGTAAACCTTAAGAAAGAGGTAACAGCAGCTGTTTGTCCATGTGAACGGGAGAAGTAACACCGTATAGACGCTTTTTAGTTTCGTACCAACTCCAAAAAGTTCTGCCTTTGTTGAAATCTCTTCCTCGTGGCCAATGAAAGTCTCACTTGATCTATTGGCTACACTGCCCCCCAGTGGTACTGCTTCATTTGGTCTGTGTCAGTAAGTTTTGAGAAGACGTGCACAAATACGGACGAAACGATAGCTACAACCAGATGCCTCTAAAGAAATCACTGTGGTGACTCTATTCTATATCCGTCAAGCACAGCGGCCGTGACACTGAGGAAGTTATAATTCCTTTAAGTCGAGGACTCACGTGATGCTCGACTCGGAGGCAAAAAATGACGATAAAAGCAAAGGTTTGCTGTGTCAGTGGTTCAGAACAGACAGCCAGAACCAAAAGGTCAAGGCAGAGAGGCCAATAAGAAAAGCAAAAGGTCATCACATGTTAGGCAGGCTGGAGCGAGGAGGCTGGAGCGAGGAGGCTGGAGCGAGGAGGCTGGAGCGAGGAGGCTGTAACCTGGAAACCAGAGGAATCAGTGAGCTCATGTTTATTCACAGTGAAACTCACAAATCACTGCTGTTCATCTGAAAAGGGGCAGGAGGGTTTGACTCGATCACTGAAGCGCCGCTGAAGCTTTTCTCTTAAACACAATGTCGCTGATATGAAGACGTGTTGAATCTGCAGTATCTGTGCTGCGTCACACGTTTCATTGCTCTGATTGGTTGTAGGTCTGTTCTCACTCTTGTCGATGATGCCCCTTTTAAATAAAAAAGAACTGGGAGGTTCCAGACCCATTTTGCAAATGCAAATTTGTAGGAAGATGCAAGATGAGGCAGAGTTGCACGACATTTAAGGGGGCGTGGTACATATACACAATAGTGGTGATATTTGGAGCAAGTAGATGTGGAGATGAAGTACATATTTTGCAGGAAAATAAAAAGCTAAAGGTTAAGAAGAACTATTTATCTGCAACACCAGTTCTGTTTTTGTCCCAAATTCAAAATCAGCACGTTCTCGTCATTGAAAAACAATTTTCTACAAGTTAACGTTGAGGCCACACGTTGTTGTGGCATTAAAAACTATGTTGACTTCGACTAATCTGCTTAATAAGCACATCAGCTCCATGGTGTCTGTACAACAGAGAACATTGACTTTTCTGCAGTAGTACTTCTTCCAATCATGACACTGCAGCATAAATGTTGTGTCTACACAGCCTAACAATAGACTGTGTTGACTCTGCAAACTTCACAGCAGGAAAGAAGGTGAAAGATTTACTGGACGATGCCCAATGAAATCACAAACTTTCCCTCCCTGCGATGGTTCCATTACCGCGGCCAAGAACAGGAAAAGTTTGTGCCTTTTTATCAAATATTAATAGCTGTTCCTCTAAATGAAGACGCTCTATTCTTGTCTTCCCTTTTCCTGTCTGCCTTTGAAGCGGAGCACGTTAAAAACCTAATGCCTGGGACGCTTCTCTGCAGCCAAAGTGAACAGCAGTTATATTTATCTCATCTGCGCTTGTGCTGTAAAAGTGGGTCATTTCTCTCTTTTTCTGTCTTATTCTCACTTTCTTTTTCATCCCTTCGCACTCTCTCAGCTTTTCTCTTTGCCTTTTTTAAAAATGTCCTCCTCCTTTTCTGCTCCATTCGCAGCTGATTAAAAAAACGTTCAAAGTTGAGCATGTCCACGCCGGCTTGACACGGGACCAACCGATCCCAGACGCTGGAGCCTCGGGGTTGCGCGGGCCATTCTGTGAAGTTTGAGCCCAGTTAACTTTTGATAGGATGTCAGGCTGAATTAAGAGCCCCACAGAGAGTCGGGCTGGCCGTCCAACGCGGCGCACGACTTCCCTTTGGTAGTTTCGCCACGCAGTCAGTCCTCGTCGTCTCAGCAGCTCACATACAAACATGAAACGTACGGAGTGCACATGAGGAAGAGTGAAATTTAAAGGCTTTTTAAGTGAACTCTAATTTCATGCTGCCACGATGTACTTAACACGTCCAATAATTACACTTGTGTTCCCGAGGTCAGTTCAGATGCTCGTGTTGGACATTGTGTGCGTTAATGAATACATCCGAGCCACTAAGCCTAAAAGGACCTTGACAACAACTCCTCCAGATGTCATGTCTTGTTAGCAGTGGGCGACTGCATGTGTATTACCAGGCTGAGCTTATGCAACAGGCTGGAATACAGCCCCTGTTGCAGTGACCTGCTAAGCTGCATCGTAGAGTCAGTTAGAAAAAACCCACATAAATTGACAGAAAATGAGCTAAAGCACAAATAATCAGCGTTCTACTTAAAGCCGTTTGAACTCTAATGAAGCGTGTAGTGGCAATAAACTCATTCATGTTTATGCTTTTAAATCCAGCGACTCAGCTCAAATGTTCAGTTAATGTTACCTGCAGATCACCTGCGAGCCTCTTAAATCAGATTGCGGAGCCGCCTCATGAATTTTAAACGCCGCGGGCGAAGCCGTAAGCGGCAGGTCTGATAATGACTCGCAGATCCGTCAGGTTAGCGGAGTAATGCCCCACTTATTTCACCGCTTGAAACCGAAACGCCCACGTCATGTGCAGCGTGAAGTGGAATTACCTCGTCGGCTTACACAACCTCGTGCTCTCGTTCGTCTGAGCGCTGCGACACCCGTTCTGTGAGAGTGTGTGAGCCTTCTGCTGCAACACGTCATTCTGTTAACATGCTGTTAAATGAAGGACACGTGTTTAATTCTGTCCTTTTTTGTTTTTTGCAGCTCCACTTAGACTCAAGGGCTTTTCCACCCTCCAGACTTTTTCTTAGGGTGAACTTCAGCGCCAAGAATTAACTCGTCATTGCACCAGTGGAGCGGCTCATTGGCCAATAAAGTTGTAAATGTCAGCTTTAGGTGTCGTTAATAAAGGGATCAGCTTTACAGCAATACTGGAAAAAATTACGTCGAGCTTACAAAGACCTGCGTCTGCTCAGCAGATCAATGATCTGTTCTTATGCAAATACTATTGAACAGATTTCCATGACACTTGGTGGAAGGATGGGACTCGAGCCAAGAGAGAGCTCAATAGATTCTGGCCCCGGATTCAGTCAAGGGGGCGCATCCCGGAATTTATTTAAATCTCTTTCTTTAACGTTGCAAGATCGGCAGTTTTTAGACATTTTCACAGACTCCCAAGGAAATAACTCATGGATATTAATGAAAAAAACAACCTGGAATATTCAGTGAACTGACCCAGTGCAGATCCAAATACAAACCTTCATATTCTGGATTTAAAAGATGTTTCATAAGGAGACTGCTGAGAAAACCATCCTTTTTTAAACTTTAAATTTGAATCTGACAAATTAAAGAATGAATAATCAAGATTATGATCACACACCAGATTTTGGCACTTGAAACTTTTCAGCACATCCATGCACAGATCTTGATTAATACTAAAACCTATTGAGATCCATCCATTCATCCATTATCTCTACCACACTCATACTTTAGGTGTTGAGGACGAGCTGCATCCAATCCTTTCACACGTATTAATAAAGTGAAGGGTCTGTGGTTAATGGTCACATCCAGTGAGTGGGGTCTTCAATAGACGAATAAAACAGTTGTTCTGCCGAGCTTTGAAAAAGAACAAACGAGAGGAGATCATTCATTCGTGCACTTTTTCCTCTTGTCTTGTTGAATTTAATCACACTGAGCAGAAAGCTCTTCCTTCAGTCTCCAGTCCTAAACATCCTGGACTGGAGGCGCTGTGCTCCCCTCCCCTTCAAACGTATTCTAATTAGTCCTTTAGTGAGCATGTGAGGATCTGAGTGCGTCCTCTGTCCCCCGTCTGATGGAGATACTCTTTCCCAAGTCCTCCGGGTACGAGCTGCACTCTCCTCACATATTCAGTCTTGTCACATTTGCTCCAATTTGGAGAGCAGTGCATGGAGTCACTTGACGCCCCCCCCACCCCCCACCCCCCCACCCCCCACCCCCACCCTCATGCAGATTTGCTAGATTCGCCACCTTCTCAGAGCAGACTGGGTGACAATCAACAACACATGCAGTGTTGAGGCTCTTTCGCAGTTTGTCTGTGTACATGCAGGGTGGTGCAGAAAGATGGAGCTCTGTGAACCACAGACTGTAGAAGATGTACAGCTCCCCAAAAGTGTCAAGATCGCCCCCTGATGGCTGGCTGCAATATACGTCATAAACACAGCCTCCTCCATGTTAGTAGATGGGACATGGACCGCACATACACATCAAATACATTTGTCTGTTTTTCTTGCACTGGCATGTAATCAGTACTCTGTATCGGCTGATATGCAAAGTCAAGATAATATCTCGGAAAATCTCTTGTTCTTATCACACTGAAGTTTGTCCAGATGTTCATTTTTCCAGTTTTGGTTTAATTAAATGTTCGATGGTATAAAGGCGGGGTAAGACAGCTGAGACTGACTCACGATTGGTCAAGCACGTGTATTGGGAGGGACCGATCGTTACCGCGCGTCCATCTACAAATGGCGTCTTCAGCTCAAGATGGCAGCGTTCGTATCGGGGATATTTTGGCTTCATTTCTGGATAGTGGGAAGAGGTGCACATGTGTACTGCATCTTTATATACAGTCTACAGCACTGTGAAAAATATGCACCACTGAACTTGGTTATTTTCAGAGTTGAAGTTTTTTTTTACCTCCGGCCATGTGGCGGGGACTGATTTGTGATTCAGCTCCAAGCCACCGTTAACATGTATAAAGAGTAACAGCTGCGTGCATGACTGAAATGTCATTATGCTAACATCCTGCCCGTTTCTGTGCCAGAACACCTCTTCAGATTCCCCAGAGCGTCTGTTGGCACAGTTGCTTTGGTTTTCGGGCTCGACTGCGCCCACGTCTTTCATGTCCCGTTTTTTCGTGACTATTAACGGAGGCTGATTCACGTCCTCTCTTCTGCCAAATGTCCTGGAAGGAGGTGAAAGAGCGAAGGCCCCGTCGTGGCTGCAGTGCAGAGTTTGCACGTTCTCCCCGGCCCTCCGTCTCCAGGCTTTGTTTCTGGGTCACACGGTGGATTGGGCTCACTTCTCAATTCATTCTGCTCCAGTTTGAGAGTCAGCCAGAGAGAAGAGATCACTACGAGCCTGAGTGCCCACACAGAGCCCACTTCCCTTTTGATTATGGGCCCACTAATGGTTTCCCTTTGAACCAGCTTGCACTCTGAGGCTCCGGAGTTCACACAGAATAACAGCGTTCGGCTTCTCCCATTGCCCCCAATTTGAAACGTCTTCTTTCAACTGGGTTTGTGCCATGGATGCTTTGTTATGAGGAAAGAGGAAGATGTGTCAGCCCTGAGACTTTCTTCTTCTTCTTCTTCTTCTTCTTCTTCTTCTTCTGTTGATACTTCTTTGAGTTTTCAGTGAAAGGAATACGATTCTTTATTCAATCATCTGACTTCATGAATCCTCACATTTTATTACCAAGAAGTAAATTATATGTGAATCTGCAACGAAGGTACACATCTGATACAGTGAGCTTTAAAACTATAGGTCCTTAAATTCCATTGTGAACATATGAGACTTTAAACTGTTAATGATTGAAATGTGAACCTATTTCCTCGTGAAACTTTCCTCACTAACTGCAGGTACTTTCCCCAGGAACTAGGAACCTTTGCAGGATCTTAAGTTCCAGGGAAATGTTTTTACCATCTAAAAAGTCCCTGCTCGGGGAAAGTACCAGAACCTTTAGTGTGACGCTCGCAGCACTGAAGATGTCTGATTGGTCGAGTACTCCGTTTTATTTTTATTTCAGCTTGTCATTTCATCCTTATAAAATCTTTCACATGTTTTTAAATATGCTTCGTTAATTGTGTTCATCTCTTTTTCTGATCAGCAGCACCATCGGAATTTCCTCCAAATAATGGTGTCGCTCTCATGAATCCATGGTTGTTGCATTTATATAGCATCCATCGTCTTGGCCCCCTGGTGGACTGGAATGGAGCTGTTCATTCATCATCAGGCTAATTTGCAAATTCTCCACTGGTCTTTAGATCTGAAGGAATCTGTAAGTTTCTTGAAAAAGAAAAAGAAAGTCAGTCTCCATGTGTCTGACCAACAGCATGGATACAGTTGATGTTCACATGTTGACACCATACTCACCAAGGTTCTCTTGAGCAAGGCTCTTAACCCCCAACTGCCTCTTTGAGGCCAGGAGATCGGATCAGACTCAGGTTGATTGGATAGATTTCAGATGTAACGGAGACGTGCAAGGCGTAAACCACCTGCAGCTACATGTAGTTTTTCTGCAGCATCACTCGTCTGGTTTGTGTGATAATAAAAGACGGAGCAGATGAAGCTCTATCTCCTCACTAGCCTGCTCCTCCAGAGGGACACAGCGTTCTTGTCAGCTGATATTTTTCAAATTCGATTGACTTGTAATGGCTTCTCGTCTAAAACCAGGTGCAGTATTTAGAAGAGACAGAATTATGTAAAAACTAATCCAATTCTTTGTTAGTCGTCATCCGGATAACGGGGGATGCGTTTATCTGAGCAGGGATGATGCTGCTCTGTAACGTCTCTGTGTGCGCTCCATTCATTTTCTCCCCCGTTCTACTGAATCTCATTGAGAGGGGCGGGGGGGGGGGGGATATCTCTCTCCCCCTCACCATGGTTGCACGGCGCATGTCCGGGAGGAGAGACGGATGAATGTAATGGAGCTATTTATAGTAACTGTTGCCGTTTAAAAAAAGCCCTTCTCCATCTCCAAGCCCCTCATTCAGCCACCGCTCCTCACAGCTGTCCCTCCTCTCGGTGCCTCTTCCCTAAACCCCCCCATCATCCTGGCATCCACCTATCCCTCTATCCCTCTATCCCTCAATCCCGTTAGGCTGTTTGTACCGTTGTTCAATGCTCTTAGCAAAAGATGCATAATTCATTTCTCCTCCGGAGTGGTTGCACACTGAATTGAGTCGGGGCGAAGAGGAGGAGGAGGAAGAGGAGGAGGAGGAGGAGGAGGAAGGAGTGACCTGGGAGGGGAGGAGAGAGGAAGAAAGAGGCAGTGAGAGCGAGCGATGCTTCGTGCTACGCATCTCAAGTTGTCTTTGTGTTTTCTCGTATCATGGCCCCTTTCCTGTCGGGGTCTGCAGCTCTGAGTCACCTTGTTCTTCTGCTAAATGCTGTTTGGACTTTAGATGTTTCAGGGTCTGATGTTTCATTCCTGAAATTATTACACCTCTTAAAGAAAAGTGCACGAGCTATGATGAAGCTTGTGATGAGATCTTCAGATATTCTTTTTAGTTCTGCTTTCACAGCCCGGCACAGAAGTGTTATTGCCAAAATTATAATATTATTATAGGCAATTACCTTTTATTAGATTGTTTATAAGAACTGAACTGTTGAAGCTGGTCAGAGTTGTTATTTTAGTGGATCAGTAAATGTTGTATCTCCTCCAAGGTCCTTTTAGTTAAAACTGATGGGTTGTGAGATAAAGGCAAATCTTAAATTTTCCTTACTTTTCTCCTTTTTGTGAATTATTTGTTATTCTAGTTCTTATAGTTTTTCCTCTTTGAGCCCCCTAACCGAATTGTATTGAAACTAGAATGGCACTTGGAGCATATCCCTCCGCTAAGGCCCTACATTCCCTTAAATTGTTCACACTCATACACACTGGTCCCCATAATAGGCCTGATTTTATTCCATGCATTTATTCGTCGTTGTTGTCATCGTCGGACGATATGTTAGCTCTCACACTCCTGCTCCTGTTCTGTGTAAAGACGGCACAGATGTTCTTCCTGTTGTCGTTGTCTTGTTTCACTTTGTTGTGTCACACTTGTAGTAATTACTCCGACAGAGGGGCCTGAACTAAGCCCGTAATTGGCTGCTCTCCTGCGCCTGCAGTTTGGAAAAATTTATGGCCGACACATTTTTTTAAACCTCAGCCAATTTGGAACGAGGTTGTTCCACGAGGAGCATCAGGGACATTCAAATATTTATTTACTGTAGCAGTTTGATTCATTCCCTTAGATACCGTGTGCGTCTAACGTCTTTAATTCACTGTTTCGAGTCTGTGAAATAGTTTTTGTGGCCGAACCCGATGTTTTCCTCGATTACAGACGTGCAGCAGGAAAAATCACAGCCCGGCCAAAACATGACCGAACCCGACTGGAACCCAAATAACATTTCAAACATCGTCCAACGTCATGATTGACAGAAGCAGAATGTGCCTTTGAAAACAAATTCCTTCGACCCGCAGCTGCAGTGGAAACCAAAGCAGCCTTCAGGTGGGATGAAAAAAAGTCCTCGGCTCTTCCACAGAAACGAGGCGACTAGTGGTCGGATTCCACGATGATGCGTGATGACAAATGGCCGATTTCAGCGACAACTCGCTGCTGCCTGTCGCCTCTGAGGCTGCATCCCTGCCTGATGCGACCAAAATAGAGCCTGAGCCCAACACTTCACATGAAAAACCAACCAAAAAGAATCACTAATGGAGGAAATTACAAGTTTAGAAGAAGTAACACAAGCTTTCTTCTGCTGACGTGTGACTTTTGTCTTTTTGTCTCTTGAAAATTACATTTTGTATAAAACCTCTAAACATAATCATGCACACGGGTACATGCGCATATGTAGGCAAATTTATCAACGTAAAGGCACAGTTTAAAATCTCTATCATAAGATACAGCAGCTCTTTCTTTTTTATTGTGAAGGATTCACATTTCTAACTTCGTGCAAAGTTAAACATCCACAAAAATTGACCCAAACACACTGTATTTGATTAACATTTGCACAGCGTGGATTTGAGATGCTGTTTGTCTGGTAGCGACGTGAGCTGTGTCCTAATTCCAGGCTGCACATACGGAATCTGGGCTTTTGAATAAATCATTTGTTGATACCGGGAGAGTGAGAAAATACTAGGATGGTTGTATGAATACGTAATTCACAGATTTCTCACATATCTATGAAAGTACAATTTTTTTATGAGAAAAACACACACACACACACGCACGCACACACACACACACACACACACACACACACACACACACACACAACCACACCAGCAACCAAACTCCTGAGTGTTAAACTGCAGGTGTGTTGTTCGATTGAGTTAATTTCCCATCAAACAGTTTATAGTTTAACTATAATTTGCTGGTTTCATTTGACAAATATAAACACATAAAGGTTTTTTTTTTATATTATCTGCAAAAAACCATATGAAACATTCTCTGGAATTTGTGTCGTGTTGAATCGAGAAGCAGCTTCAATGGGAAATCAGCCATCATTTATCTGTATTTGCTACCATCTAGTGGAGTTTTAGCAGTAGAGCATTCAGTGTGGAGAATTAGTAACATCAGTACAGTAACATGTGATTATAAACTTGAATAAATAATCAATCTTTTAAAACTATATATGTGAAACCATTAACCATCATATATGCCAAAAGTACTGATACACGACCTACAACCTAATTTACCAGTTTTTACTGTAAATTCTAAATATTACCTTAGGACACATTAAAGGTATATTTACTAATGCCTAATTTATTTATACTACAATGAAAAGTACTTGCATGTACTTTTCTCCTCTTATCCTTCGCTCATCAAGTTATTTATGTTTTTGCCATTTTACTCTCACAGCTGTTCACTGCAACCTGAGCCAGAATGGCGTCGACCACCAGATGTGCCCGGAGGACGTGACGTCACAGCTGGAGGAAGAGGAGGAGTCCGTGGACGGGGGGGCAGTGCTGCTGGACGACGACAGCCCGAGCTACCAGGATGTCAGCCCGCCCATGTACCAGCGCCGCTCCCCGCCACACCGCTCTGTGTCCGAGTCCGAGCTGACACGGGTAAGAGCTGCTGACCGACACAGGAACAGGGTTGGAAATGAGGTTCTGTACATCTGGGCTGTTCACACTCATCACAAATTATTAAACTGCTCTGGATTTCCAGTGTAAAATAAAATAATATCACTTTCGTAACTAAAAGAAAATGTATATCTAGGGTCCTTTTTATTTTTTATTGGCAACTTCCAAATTTATAGTTCTCTTGAAAAGTTGATCCTTTCAAGCCTTTTGTCTCATGTCCCTCTGCATTATTTTATTTTGGGATCAAATCATATTTTTAATTCTACGACTCAACAGCACATAAGACAAATTCTGGAGAAAATTGGAGTGTTATATTTGATATGAGTTTGACAAATGAGTTTGAAAGGGAAACATATTCAGAGGTTGAAGGTACATTACTTTTATAATTCACTTCAATTAAAATCATGTAATTTTGTAGTCTGATTTAAGCAGTAGAGGCTGAATGTCTTCAATACATAAAGTCTTCGCTGTATCATAAAGAAACATAGTCTATAAGACACCGACATGAATATCCCTCAATCTGAAGTTTCAGTAGAACAGTAAACACCACAAAAAATTAAACTGCACAATCTTTAGTATCTAGTCTGGATCATGAATCGTTCATCTTTTGGCCACTCGGGGGCAGCAGAACAAGCTCTAAACAAAGACATGTTGTCAAGGTGATAATAAAGTTGTTCTGGTGAAAACATAACAATGTTTGTAAACAGTTGCTTATTTACACATTTAGCAGATACGCAGCAAAGTTAGCGTTTGTTCAGTTTGTTCTACTGACTGCTCAACTCCTGAGTTCTGGCTCTAGAAGATAAATGCTTCCCGATGTCCATGACTTTGTCTGTTGTGGTTGTGTACAATGAGTTTATTAGTATTCAGAGGTAAAACTATAATAAAACGTGAGGTTGTTTTGTGAAGCTGAAAGAAAAAGGAGGATAATTTCAATTTAGAACTGAAATACTTTGGTTTGTGACCAACGCCTGTTCAAACTGATCCAGTCTAACAGGTTTCAACAAGTTATTATGCTAAACTGGGTTAGTTGGGGTTAAACTTACACCCAGTAAACATGTAGAGCTTTGTTATTGACTATGTTGACATGGACACTAACTATTAATTGGATGATGGTGTTTACATGAGTTGCTAATAGAATATTCCCAGTTATAGAGCAGACTCATGTCAACGTTACGTCCCTCTACTTGTTGACACTGGAACCCAGGACAGGTGTTGTTGGTAACATGTCTCAAAACTCAGTGAAGTTTATTCCACGTCTTCATTTGATTACTTATTCCCAGTATGACCTCATTCAGATATGGGAATATTGGCCTCCATGTACTAAATGTGTGTATTTTGAGGATATTAGCACGTTAAACTTTTATTGCAGCCTCACGGAGCCATTGGCCTGTTTGCACTGTGATGTTTCACCTCTTCACTAATTGGATTGTATTTCTGGTCAAATTACAAAACATCTGCACAAACGTCCTCGTTCTGACACAAAAGAAATAACACAAAACAATAATAATAAACTCACTAATCCCACCGTTTCCACCCATCAACATATTGAAGTTCAAACAAAGACTCAAACTGGGAATAAACAGTAAAACACAAGATGTTGTTTCAGGCTCAGCTCTGCCTCAGTGGTTCTGATAATAGATCAAACAGCTCATCAGCATCACAGAATGAATTCCTCCCTTCATATACAGAAATAGACCGTGGACAGTGGGAGGAGAATAGGACTGACACACACACACACACACACACACACACACACACACACACACACACACACACACACACACACACACACACAGACACACACATAAAGATAGCGGAGATGCTCTGGATTGTACTGCACCTCTACGTTAGCGTGCGGTGGTTCTGAGGCGACAAGTATCTGTAACACGGTATCTGCTGTGGTTTCATGATGTAACTTTAGATCTCGGCGTTATTCTCTTTGAAGCAGACGTCTGAATTGCATTAGAGACCTGGAGGGAAGTAGTGTATTAGCAGCAGGAGCCTCGGCCTCAGTGTTGTGTGTCTGTGTTGCACTTAAGAGGGAGACTTTCTCTTTGAGGGAAATTCAATAGATCAAGTGCATGAAGACTGTAATTGTATGAAACTGTAATCCATTCTCAATCCTGCAGCCGCGGGCCAGATAGTATTTATTAATGCTCGAGTTTAATTAAGTGCTCGTGAGATGTTTGCTCTTAAACGAGGAAGTCACAGAAACGTGGGTAATATGACACTAAATCAGGTTGAAAGTGAGAATGTGAGGAATTAAAATAAAGTTCTGGATTTGATTGGATCTCTGGAAGAAGCACGAGTCAGTCTAAGCTGTCGATCGTGACGTTAAACCCTATGAGCATGTTGTACAGATCCAGGATCCATTAATGTTCTCCATCTATACGCTGCTCTCAGGTCAGATCATCAGTAAACATGATTTAAAGTATCATTGTGATGCTGACGGCTCAGTTATAGATTTGTCCACAGATCCTCGTAGTTTTATTGATTGTTCAGCTTATTGATTCTCTCTCATGTTGTCCAGTCCTGTTTATTCCAATTACACACAGGGTTCCACATATCATATTTATTTCACATGTAAATTTCTGTATATTATAATAATCCTTTATATTGGTTTTACTCTCCTGCTTCAGCTTGATTTGGTCCAAAATGCTATAGAATTATTACTGGTTCAAAATAGTGACCACATAACATTAATTCTGGCCTCGCTGCATTGGCTTCCTGTCTGTTGTTATATTGATTTTAAGATTTTATTGATAACATTTTACAAAACCAAGCCAAGATTTTACTAAAGATCTAACTCTATGAGCCTGGACGCCATCTTAGATCGGCTGATAGAGTGAATGGTGCCTTAAGTCTCCGTAAATCTGTTACTGCTTCAACGTCCAAACATTATATTTTATATAACATTATAGTATTTAATCATTATGTATAACATCGTCCAAAAGTTTCTGTAAACTTTATTGTTGTTTGTTAAGAAAGTGCTTCACAAATAAAGCTAATTATTTATCATATCATTATTATCTTTTTCTACAAAACAGTAGAAACAAATATTACAATTGTCAAAAATTTAAAGTTTAAAAGTTTTCCCATCAAGTGTGAAGTTAACTCATTAATGATGGTTCAGCACATTTCATGCCACCTTCTGGAACTTTATATTTCTACTACGAAATCCTGGTTCACACCCAAAAAAGCTTAAAGGATTGATCTCCCCTCCCTGGTGGGAACAAAGTTGTGTCAGGATCGCTGACTACGACAAAGATTTGATTTTTATGTTGAGCGTAATTTTAATGATCCCTAAATTAGCTCCTAATAAATGCGAAAGCTGTAATAAACCCAGGGCCTCGGTGCCAACCACACTTCAGGGCACTCCAGCTCATCACATCAGCAGTTAGTGTTCATTTTCAAATCTTGGATTAAAGCTGACTCCTGCGCTCGGATGGATTTGCAATCAACGCCGCGGCTCAGCCATTTATTAAACATGAGGCGTAAAGCAGCCTTTTAGACTCGGCGGATGGCCGTAACATCCATAACGAATCAGCTCATCTCCACCATAATCAATATCAAGCCCAAGGTGAATATATTTTTTGTTTGGTGTTGGCGCACCGGGGCGCTGCTTTATGGACCCCGTCGAGTCCCAAGGTCGCGACCCCCTGAAGAGGTCCTGTGTACTTTACTTTGATGTGTGCCCGAGGAACGTTGGGGCGCCGCCTGTAAATCCAATTTCAAACAGAGGCTCTTTATGAAGGCTTATTAATTCAACCGGCATGGTGCGCTGATCTCTGTCAGCCGTCCACAGCTCTGCGGACTCCACTCTGCCCCGTCCACACACACACACATGGACGTATCTCGTTTTCATCCCCCGTTCCTGTATGTAACAGATTAATTAATACAGGGAGTTTTCATCTCCTGCCAGCTCCGGCCAAGAGAAATAGAGCGAGGCCGAGGGAGCCGGGAGCGAGAGAGGGCCATGCCAGAGCTGTTAATTAGCCGCGCGGTGGAGACGGGGCGGACGACACTGGGCTCCGTGTCTCAAACAGCCATTCACTCAGTCAACATGACACTAATGGCGGCGGAGGCCCCCTGCTCCTCTCGACGCTCCTCTGCCCGCTCACGCTCACTCAGAGGCAGCAGTGTGTGCTCGGGACACTAGAGGGTGCTGTGTAACAGTGAATGGTGTGATGTAAGCAGCTCCAGTATGTTAGTGGAATGCAGCCGCTCAGTTCCTCTGCTGCTCTTTAATATTTATAGAATAAATTTGGGGGGGGGGGGGGGGGAGGTAACGAGAGTCTGAATGGAATTTCTGTGCAACACTTTAAAATGTCCTTTTACTTTAGCTCCCCGTTGTTTAGCATTCATAAGCAGTATACACTCAGAGGCCAGTTTATTAGGTACAGCTTGTTAAAAGTAATGCAGTCTTGTTAAAATGTTTTTTTATAGAGATGTTGGTTCAACTGTATGATGCAGTTTGTGATGCTCCTTTTAAAATGCATGGCTGAGAGGTGTAAGCCCACCCTCACTGATTTAAAAGGGGTTCACACAATAGGGGCTAAGGGGATATGGGCAAAAATGATATCAAGATAAAAATGTTCAAATCAGTTGATATTAGTATTTTATTATTTATTTATTTATACTTTTAAACACTGAGTTTTGCTCTCGAATGAAAGTTGGTGGTTTGAACTCTTTTTTTATGACAAACACTTGATAGACAGCAAAGATTTCTAATTGTTGAAAATACTGTACATGGACAAAAACCATAAAGGCATCCCTGCATCTGCTTGTAACTACTTTTACCTTATTTATCATAATGTGTTGTTTGTTCTCTCCTCCACCAACTTAACTCCATGTTTATCTCTGTAACCATGGCGACAGTGACTGAGGACAAACCGCACACAGGCGGAACAGGAAGGGCAGTTTCTCTGTTTTTTGTTGTGCACTGTCGATGAAAAGATGAGACAGGAGATTTTGATTTAGTTTTTTTTTAGTTTCCTGGTATTTGCATGAGATATGTTTTAAGATGCAGCTCGTGTTTGAACCCACCTGCAAAGGAAAACATATTGCATCATGTGACTGACGGGTGTTTGTTGTTTTCAGCGGTTTTCCTTTTTTGATTGACTGACTGTTAAAACATTAAGTGTTTCACGTCGGGATTCACCTGTGTTTGTTGTTAAAAAGAATAAAACCAACATGGAGAGAGGAAAAACGAGACGTTTCTGGCTCACTGATCTTTCTCACCTCTGCCCATGAGGTTGTGTTTTTGTCTGTCTGTCTGTTAGTTTGCAGCAGGGGACACTTTGACCTCGGTGATCCTCAGTGCTCGACTGTTTCTAGCTGTTGAAAATGAAAACAGTAAAAAGGACTTTTTTAGTCTTAATACCCGGACGTGCGCACAAGAAAGCAGCATTTCACTTTTTCAAAAAATCTGAAAAAAAGCAAAGTTCAAAAACTCCACTTCACTAACTCGATTGTCTCATAAAATATACATTACACCTTTAGTCTCTTTGAAATAACATTGTTAACTCCGAGTTTACCCCCGATGTTTTTCATGCACTCGGCAGCGCGACGTGTCAACTTGTTGTTTTTCCTCGAGCTGAAGAAAAGAAAATGGGATTTTGTTGTTTTTGATCGCAGCTGCGTCTGAGAACATCATTGCTCCTAATGAAGGCGGCTCCGCGGCTGTAATGGGATCTGCACCGAAGCTGCAGCTCAAAGCAGCTCATTGCAGTTTTAGTTTCTTGTTTGCGTTTTCACACTCAATGAACTCTGCCCACTTCTTGTGTCCTGGGAAATGTCCAAGTCTGAGGTTAAAATTTGGTTACTCACAAAACTCTGAAAGACTAAAGGAGTCTCTGTGGCCGGTGGAAATCTAAATACGGTGAATAATTGACAAACCAATGTCTTTTAAATCTGCTGCTTTCGTTAACATTTTTAATTGAGTGTAAAAAGCCGTTTGACCCAACAATCAGCTCGACGATCTCCGAGCCAACATGAAAAACCACGACCCGGCGGAGGGGAGGGGGGGGGGGGAGGGGGGGGGTTGTACTTCTCCTTAGAAACGACTGCTCCGCCTGCCAAGTTCACACACTCTGACACATGGTGTTTGTCTCTCTGACGCTTCCCAGTGCTTTTCACTCCCAGCTCCTCCTTTTTCCTGTATTTCCAGCAACGGCGTTATTGCCTCTTGATTAATTCTCAGCCCAGAACATTCATATCGGATCTTTAAACGCTTCTCAGTATAAGTACGATTACATGCTTCATTATGTATGTAATAGTTTTCCACCCGTGGTCGTTAATGTGCTGGATGTTTATTTCAGACTCTGGTGCGTGTTGCTGTCGTTCGTGCACCCCCCCACACACCCCCACCCCCCCCCGAAGGCTTCCTTCTTTGTCTTTAATTTTTGAGGTTGTCCTTGCTCCGTTGCCAAGGTAACGTGGAGAATACCTCGAGCTGTACTGGGCTTTCAGATATCAATTAAAGCCAAGGACAACACCGAAACACATGTTGGCTCATGTGGAAAAATGATTTGTTTTTGTGTGTGCGGCATGTGTGTGTGTGTGTATACATTACATTCATGCAGTGTAGGTGTTTGAGTGCCTGGGCTGCACATGTGGTTGTGTGTGCATGTGTGTGTGTGTGTGCGCCTGCTCCCAGATGTATTCCACTTAGAAATAAAGGAGGCTTCTTCTCTCACCCCGCCGCTGTCACTCAAATCTCTAATTGGCCCGGAGTATATCTGGAACGCGGCTCTTTGAGCAGGATTGTTCTCCCGTTTCCTCCACTCTGCTGTTTTACTCTCCACCCTCTCTGGCTCCGCAGCCAGGCAGGAAGGCACCGGCTCACCTATTGCACCAGGAACACAGCTACGGGCTAATTCGGCGCAGAATGTAAAACACAGATTGACTCACAAATGTGGTTCATGGAAAATTAGAGAGTCTCCTGTGTCAAACTCTGCTTTTATTTTTTTCCTTCCATCTGTCAGTCCCGCCGTCATTCACACTCGCCCCTCTGCAGCAGACACTCCTCTCCTCCCTCCTCTCCTCCCTCTGTCCCTCCACTCTTTCCACACCCTGGCCCTCGCTCTCTCTTTTGTCGCCTCGGGCTCCTAGTCGGGGTTAATTAGCATTGAGTGGAGCTGTGTTTAATGGTTAATGTGGTGTCTTCCTGTGATACCGCTGCCACCGCTCCCTGCAGATTCAGCATCTATCCGCACAGGCTGCCAAGCAATCGCATTAAGACCGGTGGCCTCGCCTCGCCCGCCGACCTGCTAGCTTTGGCTGTCTGTCACTTCGCCTACCTGCAGGGGATTTCAGACCATATGCCCAAACAAGCATGTACGTCTCCCCCAATTTCTCTTTCTCACCAGGATGCTGAGTGAGTGGGAAGGAGTCGCAGGGAAGGAGGGAGTGAGGTGTAGTACCTTTATAATAAGAAACAGGTGAGATGTATAGAGAGAGCGGGAGATGAAAGTTACAATATGTGGGAGGGGGGAGGGCGAAAGACAATGTGATAGATCTGCCATGGACAGAGGAAGATTGAATATGGGTGAGAGTTGTGCGATGGGGGTGAGGAGCAATGAGGCAGAGCAGAGGAAACGCTGCCGTGTACCTGCTACTGCGAGAGAGAGGAGCAGGGCTGCCATTGCTATGCCACGCCACACTGCAGCGGGGGAGCAGGCTGGAGTGGAGGGGAGTGGATGTGAAATTTTAATCACCCCTCTCCCTCTCTCTCTCTCTCTCTCTCTCTCTCTGTGTTTGTAATTTTAGTCGCCCCTCGATCAAAATCACAAGCATTACCAGCAGATTCAAGAGCGACCCTTTAGCAGGCGGCTGCCACACGACCTGCTGTGGAAGTGTTTCCAGAGCAGTACGGACGTGTATATGTACACATGTGTATGTACTTTATGTGTGTACAGTTAGATACTAATAGAACCATTTATTTCTGACCCCACAGTGGCCGAGCAATTCTCGGAACAGCCTCTGTTTGTATTAGTATCTGTCATTGACTGTATATGTAGAAATTAAGGCCAAATATCCTGCATATGCATTTGGAGTCTGCACAGTAGCGGTCGTAGGATGTAGACGACGCGTTCGACCAATCACGGGTCAGACTCAGCTGTCAATCATGATATTTGACCTTGTTTTTATAGCATCGAATAACTAAAAACCAAACTGTTACCTAAAATTACAGAAAAGTGTATTTTAACATGCATTTTGACTTTTTGTTTGGTGCATATCCTATAACTAACATGGAGGAGGCAGTGTTTACTTCAGTTGTCCCCTGACTTGTCATCTAGTGCCAGCGTCAGGTTAAAATTTGTTGTTTTTACGGAAATGTTGCAGCAACCATTAAATCTTTACCCTGGACTCTCTCTCTCTCTCTTCTCTTTTTGCATCTTTTGCAGTCGTCCAAGTTTTGCAAAGACTACTTTGTTGATTTTGAAATGAAATTAGTGCAAAAACAACATCACTTGCTGTTGGTTCTGAGGAAAATGTGCCAATAACAGGACTGCGCTGCAACAGGAAGACCTCGCTGATGCACTTCTCAGGCCTGAAGGATGTTTACAATGTAATTTAGGGAGAAAAAATGAATGTAAACAACATCAGACTGATTCATATTTAAAGCTTCCCATGATACTTCAATGCTGGGAAGAGGCTGTGCAGATTAAACCAAAACTCATTGTCCAAACAAACTTAAAAAACTGGGCCAAATTTCCTCTTCTATCGCTCACAGGAAAAAACATATTGTTCACATCTTCTCCGCCGTCTGGTCCGGTTCAAATTCCTCTTCTGTCCTTTTTTCCTTCCTTTCAAACTCTTTGTCTTTTAATCAATAGTTTTGAGAACCTACCTTGTAAATTACAAAATGGATCAGGGTTTAAATTTTACCTTTTAACTACATTTTGATGGATCGATTGATCCGTACAAGGGCAGCATGAAGGATTAAAACTCTTCAGATTGTGTAATTGTCTCTTTATTGACTATCCTGCAGTTTTTGTTATTAACATTACAACCAAGATTAAAGCTTTATTGATCTTTTCAGAGTAAATGTCGCACGGCAGCGAGTAAATATTACACAACAAAATCTGCCTGATGGAGGAATCCAGGCCCCATAAAGGTGTCACATGATTTCACTCTGGCCAATCGGTGGAAAAGACATGTTAAATAACATTTTATTAGTTAGTGTCTGCAGCAGTTTCTGACTTGTGATGTTTGTCTGTTTTGCAGCCGGGGTACGTGAAGCTGTCCAAGCCCGTTGCCCTGTGGACCCAACAGGACGTGTGCAAGTGGCTGAAGAAACATTGTCCCAATCAGCACCAGATCTACAGCGACTCCTTCAAACAACACGACATCACAGGTACGTTTCGGATTTACGAAAACAACCGGAGCTGCAGACACACAAAATGCTATTACTTAATGTTCTTAATGTTCCAGAGTTTGTCTGAAAACAGCTCGAGGTTCAGTATCTGCGTCTTAATCAGGTTCAGTAATTTCCTTTTGACACGAGTTTAGAAAAACCCACAACTTTGACAGCCATATTTTTCAGATCAAGTTTGCAGTAAAAAAGTAAATCCTCTCTTTCATCCAACTCTGCCACCATTTATTCTCGTCTTGATCTCATCCGTAACATCCCAGGTGCACTCTGCTCCCACCGCCGCCTGCGGTCCTGCCACCCGGCCTCCCCGTCTGTCCATCCCCTGCCCTCCCACTGTCGGCATTACCACTTGCAACAGTCGCCACGTCAATCACTCCCCTAACGAGGCTCCTCAAGGTCACCTCGACGCCGCTCTCCGCATAGCAACAGACGACCATTAATTGGCGTGCACTCAGTCTCTCAGTGCACGACTGATCGTATTAATATGTTTATTTGTCGCTGTCGAGGACCTCCTCGACTCACTGACTGGCTGCTGGGATAAATCTCTCGGCGGTCGCGGCGAGTGGCGTAACGACTCGCGCTCCCGTTTTACCCTTTGATGCATTTTGACTGTTATACGTTTGCGCTGCGGGTTCGGAGATTTAACATCGTCTGTTTAATGGTGTGAAAATATGAATCTCTGCAGTTCAACTCGCACATATTTCTCCTCTGCAGCATCGGGGTCCGGGAGATGATCCACAGTTCATTGCATGTTTGGTGAACCTCTGCTTCACCGTGGATGTGTTTTCAAGTCGAGAGAAAGTTTTATTTAGTTTTCTTCTCATTTGAGGTGAAGTGGAAGTTGTTGTTTCTTTGGCCTTTTTGATAAAAAAATAAATCACTTGAGGGAATAATCTAGATTAAAACGTATTTTAGATTATAACGTAAACAATTTGTTACTTTGGCCACTAGGGGCTTCTCAATCCAAACACTAACGAAAGTGTTTGATGATGTCGCTAAGCAGCGCGGGATCACAGGACTTGTTCCATAATCTCTTTGGATTGCTTGGTTCCCCCGTGTGTTTGTGCTTTACTGGGCGAGCAATGAATAAAGAACAGTGGAAGGTAAAAACAGCTAAGTGGCTAATTGGCTAAAAAGCCGCGGGCAAAGTGGATATGACGCAACTAAAGGCGACCTTGAATAAAATTTGATTTCTCTGGGTTTGAACATTGTTAGAAACTTTCCGGATAATGTAAGTACACAAGTCAACAAAACATAAAACAGATTTAGTTGTTTTAAACATTATGTCTTTAAAACACAAGCTAAGTATTCACAGAGGCCACCGCTAACGACCCTCCTCTTATTATATCTGTGCAGAGTTTATCTCATAAAAGACAAATCATGTCAGGTGCAGTCATCCAGTCGTTCCTGAGGTTGAATTTCTCATGAGGTTCACATCTAATTAACTAAAATGAATCTAACTTTAAGATTAAATCCCTCAGTGTTGCTGACAAGCCTAATGCATTCACTTAAAGTCTGTAAATAAATTATATTTTCTCTTATTAGTCTTTCAGTAATTAAAACATTAAAACTTGCCTTCCTAATGATGTATTAACTTAATGACCTGTGTTTGTTATTGAGCTGTAATGATTTTCACCGCGTCCTGCAGGAGAGGAAGGGGTTAACTCAAATATGCGATGCACATACTGTACTCGCACATGCTGCCCTACTGGCACAATTAGGAGATAATGACATGCACAAAAAACCTGCAAGTAATTCAGTTTGTCTTCACATCGAGCGTAATTAACAGAACCCAATTAAAAGAGGCCAAGCCACACCAATTTGGCTCACAAGGCAATTTGCATCTCAATCAATCTTAAATATTATGCAGATATTTTTTTTTTCCCGTTCCCGCGGCTTATTAGACTAAACAAGGGGGGGGGAACAAACGATGAATGGAAATTTGTTGTGGCGAACAAGTGTGTAGACAAACAAACCAGGATGACAACATGCAGACGTGCATCTGAGAATATCTATTTGTGCAGCGTGTCACACACCAGCTGTGACCCTGGAACATCAGCACCCGTACGTTCATGTGCGTCTACATATGTGTCAGATTTTTTTTGTTTCCTAGCATTGGACGTTCCAGACTTTAACGGCTTCGACTGTATTCTCTGTCCACAACCGACTCCTCAACCCTCTTTTCAGCTGCCAGCGGTGCTCAATCTCACTTGTCTTGGCAACGTAGTCATCCCTTCATAAAGTAGCAAATAGTCTCTATTCCAGATCATAATTCAAACAGACATTTGTGTCCTCCCTCCCCTGACATAAAACAGTGGCGAGGGGGGAAAAAGCGTTTTACTGCACATCAGGGCGAGTGCAACGTCTTAACGTTGAGTGACTTCAGTATGCAGCAGCTGCCTCCCTGCAAGGCTCCTGTAACCTCGGCCAAAGAAATCAATGTTTCCCATCCTCCCTGCAGCCTCTGCTGCCAAGAAACCCTGGTCCTCCTCCCGGTCCTCACCTCCCACCCCCAACAGAGGCCGCGCCAAATTTCACTTTAACACTCAGTTGTCATTAAAAATGCATTAAAGCATATTAAGGCATAATTAGATATTAGTCCCTAATCTGTCGTAATTACCAGGACAAAGCTCTTTTGGTGAGAGAATAGCTTAAACACACACTTTCTGACACTGAGATGTGATCGGCACAAAAGGTGCGAGGACACAGGTCGTGAAAAGCAGGAGGGAAGTCAGAGGAAAAAAAAGTGTGAGTCATGAATAAGTTATATTTTCTGTCAGATAAGACCATTACATCACGTTGTTGAAATCCAGAGTCTCTGAAAACTCACAAAGGCAGAATTAGCTGCAGCTGTAGAGTTTGGCTGCAGAGAACTGGGGGGGGGGGGCACACAGTTATAAAACAAGTAAAAATGTGAACGCTGAAGTTTTGCCATTAACATTTTAAATGAAACATTATGAATAGATCAATACTTTTCAGAACGACAGATATCCCACACACATGGACCCAATATAAGACAATAGGGATGATGGACACATTCATAAATAGAAAAACAAAAAAACTGTAAGTAAAAAGTAAACACAAAAACAACAAAACATATGGACTTTGAATTAAAATACATAAATATAAATCCTTTCTGTGTCTTTATTCTGTAAAAGAAAAGTTTTCATATCCGTAAACCCAGACACAGATTAACTACAAACAACTAAATGGGTTGTTTTTGCATTTAATTGTCGTCCTTTTGTGTTGCTTTGAAGTTGTTTGTCTCCAGCTGGAGTTATGTTGTGTTTCTTTGTGGTTCTCTGCATCGCTTCAGGGATTTTCATTGGTTGTTTGACTTCACAACAAGTCAATTTCTCCAGGGGGGGCCTGTGCCACCTCTGGCCACCCTCCGGCTTCGCCCCTGGCTGCCTGATTTTCAAATAGGTTTGATAAATAGATAAAAACCGGCACTGCATCGTGAATTGAGTGTTTCCTGCTTCTACAGATACATTTACACATGTAGATTATCTGTAGAAGCCGGAAAGACAAAAGAAATAAGGAGTTCAAATATAACAATAAAGTTTAAATCCAATGCTTCTCTATAGGCAGGTCTTTATGTACCTGTGTGAAAGTAGACGTGTGTGTAACGGTGGAATTGGGACTTAAATGTTTCTGCCTCCGTCCATCGGTGAAACTGTTTTTCTCTCTCTCTCAGGAAAACTCATGTGAATGAATAACCAGCCTCATAATATCCACTGATGTATGGTGTCATAAGACCTAATCCTGAATAATTAATAGCCTGTAATATTAGCAGTTTAATGAAGAGTCTCCAGAAGCTCCCACTGTATCAATTCACTTCTTCTAAAGGTCTGTGTTCGACTGCCTCTGTCTCTGGATCCATCATCTCTCCTCTTTAAAATAACAGCGGCCTGTGCGGCGACTGGTCGAGATCCCCCTCGTCCACTGGAAGGTCTCACGCTGGCAACAAAATGTATATTCGATCGGTCGCAGAAAAAGGGGCGAAAGGTGACGGTGGCTGTTTTTAAAAAAACCAGACCAGGACAAAGAGAAACAGGCCTAAACAGTTCTTGAGTGATGAGGCAATGAATTCTGCAGGCACCAGACTGCTGTCATAAAATCGCTGCTGTGTAATGGAGGAAGAGGCGTCGGATAAACGAGACAAAGGGACTAACATGGCCTCGAATCAACTCTCGGGCCACTAAACGGCTCCGCTGGCGCCCATTGTTTTGAGTTAATTTCCAAAAGAGAAATCTGAGCAGCTCGATGGTGATGAGCTGTTCGGGGGGGGGAGTACAATCTCATCCACAGACAGAGGGAATCGTGCTTAATGATGCCATTGGCAAGGTGATTATATAGCAATGTGTAATATAAAATTAACCACTGTTCCTCCAATTAGCTGTTTAAAAAATAACGTCCTTGTTGTTTCCATGTGGAGAGTTTGGAAGTTAATCTTCAGAGAGAGTGAGAGACACACAGAGTGGAGAGGTTGCACAAAGACGTAGTGGTTGTGACTCTTTATAAAGTAAACAGTCACAGTGGGGGAGGCTGCAGGAGGTACAACGGGTCGTACACTAACCAGAAGGTCGGCGGTTTGATCCCCGGCTCCTCCATTCAACTTGGGCAAAACACTTAATCTCGCTGACAAACAAAGGAACCAACAAACAAGACAAGGCTGTTTTATTTGAGGTGGATTCAAGGTGCTGTACAGGGACATTAAGAAAAAACAACACAAGAGACTAAATTAAAAGAAAACCATTTGAAATCTGAAAGCAGCTAATTAAAACAAGTTCCAAGCAAAATAAAAGGGATAAAAAGATTAATAGATGAACGTACTTAGTTGATCCCAAACTGGGGAAATTCTTGAACTGCTTGGCGAAGGTAAAAAGCAAGAAAAAATAGAAAAAGTCGACTCTTTTTCATTTATTTGAAGACAATCCTCTCACACAGTGGGTCCCACCAGTATCTCACCAGTTTGATTCACCAGTAGGCTGAGGAAGGAAAAGCTCTGACCAGGCAGAACCTCGGTGAATCCCATAGTCTTGTGTGCAGATTATTTCTTTTTGCAGTTTTAACTCTGCTGCTGCTCCTGTTTCCTTCTGCACGACTTTAATCTTTACAAATGACATTCAGAGCTGGAGCAGCAGTGTTTGTTAAACCCATACAAAGGCTGAGATTTATGATTTATTACGGGGGCTGGGCAATATGTTTGAAATCAATATCATGTATGTGAAATATGACTTAAGCTATGTCACCTGGCAAAGCCTCAGGGGGGGTAAGGGGTGGGGGTGGGGGGGCAGCACAGCGAGGCATCTTTATTTTTATATCGTCTTAACTCAGAGTGTTTTACATGTGGTAAATAAAAGCCGTTCATCATTTAAAGACACAGCATAAAGAGAAATAAAATCTACTAAGAATAAAATGAAAATCCCATCAATCAGCCACACAGGAGAACAGCGGTTTTATGCAGGATTTTCCTAGAAAACAATCTCATGCAAAAGTAATGCAGAAGTAATCCCCCTCAATCATCACTTGCGGCCCACGAGAAGAGTATTTATCTGCAGAGGCCGGCCCTCTGCCTGAGGTTGTACTCTGTCTTTCTTTTCAGGATGTTTGTGGGCTGCAGAAATTTACATTTTCTAACATCTATGATATTCTCTTAATTTCCTCTCCAGCTTTCTCTCTCCTCATTTAGTGGAGGAGGAGGAGGGGCCAATGTGGATCGGTGTGTTTACAAACAGCAGCCAAACAAATCCTGCGTACTATAAACTTCCACTATCACAACTTCCGTGTTGTGTAGGGGGCGCTAGCGAGGTAGCAAGCTGCAGCCAAGTGCAATCAACTGTGAGCTGCCGTTTTGAAGCCTCCAGTTTGGCATTTTGTTTACCACTGTTTAAAAAACAACAACAGAAGTAACCATATTTGGTGTAGCAAGGGGTGGAGCCTGACTGGATCTTGAGGACAGTGCACGCCCACCTACACCTGCGACCTGCACCCATTGGACGGTACTAGCTGTCAGTCACATGGTATCCATGCCCCAATGCCCCTATTTGACCGTAAATTACTATAATTTACAAATTAAACATCATGATTCTGTTGAAAGATGCTAAAATATGTTTTAATACCATGACGGTTATGTTACATGATAAAATTAAGGTTTGCACGACAGTTTCATTGCTGTTTGTTTCAATCACAACTTAACTTATCAAAAGGTTTACATCATATCAACTGTGTTTATTAAATCATTTTGATTTCTTCCACAT
The DNA here is from genome assembly GCF_009819705.1 of Hippoglossus hippoglossus. NCBI lineage: Eukaryota > Metazoa > Chordata > Actinopteri > Pleuronectiformes > Pleuronectidae > Hippoglossus > Hippoglossus hippoglossus. The sequence goes on from NC_047161.1 coordinate 5,159,478, forward strand.
GACAAGATATTAACTTTCTGTCATCGCAGTCAGACGACCTCGTATAGTAACCATGGAAATCTGTCGTCGTTAAACTCAGAGCAGCTAGTTAGCTCCACAGTAAACGTCTGTCGGTTCCCAGTGCCAGTGATCCGTCTACAGGTCGTTGGCTGCGGCTAACCAACAGAGGTGCGGTATAATGATCGGCACACGGAAATAGATCAACAGTGGTGAAATCAGCATGAGGCTACTGCTGCTGCGACGAGTCGAGAGTCGAGGTGGCTTATTATCTGTGTGGGTGTGTGTCTGTGTGTGTGCGTTTCTGTCTCTCCACGACCAGCTTCGTTACTTACACTGAACCCCGTCCTCTCTCTGGGATCATAACCGGCCTCCTCCTGCAGTAAGGAATAGCATTAGCATTGGATCACAGGTGCCGGGTGGCGGCAGTAGCCTTTTTAGCCGCAGGGCTACAAGCAACTCTGTGACTGGGACAATCAGCCGCCATTTACTTTAAGGACTTCAAGCTGTGCCGCATCACAGTGAAGACCAGTGAAGGATCGGCCCTGTGCTGCCGCGTAGCTGTGTTTTGTCATCGCCAGCAAGCTGCATCCAACGCTGTTATCTTGCTTTTCTTTCTTGAAAGGGGGGGGGGGGGAACCTATTGCACATGGCAGCATGAAGTACACTGACTAAATCCAGCCGTCTGCACTCGCATCACTTGTTATCCCGTGTTCGACAGAGTGTGATGCAGGTTTGGACTTCACTTTGCCAGACGCAGCTCGGTGACATCCATCCCCAGAGGACACACGTACTGGCCCCACAGCTGCACGGGGAGAAGTCTGAGCAATATGTGCGACTGGTATCGAGAATTTACCTGAAGAGAAGAGAAATGCATTCGTGCACCAGGATGAACCAGCTGCCAAAACACGTCGGGGCCGGAAAGTAGCATTTGTGAAGTCGGAGGCAGAGGAGGGTTAATTCTCTGATGCCTTTCTGCCCCACGCAGCCATAAGTAGCATTCCAGCACCACCTGCACAATGAAGCAAATTCCTGCAGGATCTGTGTCTGTGTACCATTATGTCAGATTGGTGTGTGTTTCTGTGTGTGTGTGTGTGTGCGCGTACGGTTGCAGTTTAAGCTCCCATTCATCAAAGCCGTGGTTGACTGTGCCAGGCTATTGCTGCAGATTAATCGGCCTCAGCCCGACATCGCCGCTCATTAATCTACTTCCCAGGGACGATGTGTTTGTGCGCACGTCACAGTGTGTTTACGTAAAGTACGTGTGTATAACACGTGTGCTCATATTTGGTTTGTGTGTAAAACTACATTCGGTACAAGCTACAGGTAACGGGAGAAATATTCCGAGTGCAGTGGAAGCAGGAGCAGCTCGTCTCTCGTGCAGGAAGAGGGGAAGAAATTATTTACCTCATTCCAGGAGGGCTGATAAATATGGTAGTCCAGCTCTCTGAATGGGCAAGTGAGAGTGGAGGAGCAGTGAGATAGGAGGGAGAGGGAAGCAGGGAAGGAGTCAATTTACAATATATAAACAGGCAAGTAGTGTCGGTTTGATGTATGTAGAAAACACCAAATACACAAAACATCTGCTTATCTAAGAAAAGCATCCACACATATCATCACTTCATGTTAATGACGTATATAAAAGGAGTAGAGTCTTGGGTTTGAAAACTGTAAGTGACCATGTGGCCCTTCGCTCGCCACAGATCCTGATCCTAGTCGGTGCTCAGCAAACAAACTCAGCTCATGCCTCTTAAAATATGAAACACTGCAGTCTGCAGCATTGATTTTACACATGGACGACGCTTCTCCACTTCCAGTTGTACAAAAATGGCAATAAGATATTTCTAGCTAGTGACGCCATTTGAAATCAGATTCTGTGCAAAGGCGATCGGGGGGGGGGGGGGGGATGGAGCTCGATGCACACACGACCAATTGCGAGTTCGTCTCAGCTGTTTTTACAGCATCAACAAAGTAGTTAAAGATAAGATAGAACTTTAAAATCACTGAAAGGTTCCATAACAAAAGTCACCAGATGATCAGGAGCAAAAACAAAACACTTGAACAAACAATGAGACACTTTTGAGAGTTGTCACATCGTCCATCTTTATAAACATGTTTGTCTATGGGAAACGCAGGATGATCGAAAAATGCTCACAGTTTCTCCTTTTCCTGAATTTGTCTCTGTAGATTCTGGCTGCGGCGCCCCCTACAGTGCTGGAGAGCAATGGCACGGCTCAGGCCTGTAGGGGATCGAACGCAACGCCCTCATTAAGTTCCCTGCAGCTGAGCGAGGAGCGGAACTTGGCGTCGCAGTGCAAGAGTGTCATGTGTATGTTTTGGGTCAATGGTTAACGGTTTTCTGCCACGTCTTCTTTTTGCCATTTTGAGTTGATCTGCCAAACGCAGGCCACGCTCCGTCACAGCACCGCAGCTGTGGAGAATTAACCAGGCGGCAACACCAGCCTGACATTGTTTGGACTGTTGACTACTCACGTCTCACGTCTCTGGCTACATCTTTTGCAGATGGACACTTTTTTTCTCACTGTCCAGACGTTCAGCTTTTCTGAAAGCATCTCACCCTCACATTTATTTCCTCTTGACCAATTTCCCTCTTCTGTCCTTGCCCCCCCCCCCCCGTCCTCTTCCTCCTCTTCCTCCTCCTCTCCTCGCGGCCACGCTACACTGCTCACTGGATTAATTGTGGTTTGAAAAATTCCCAGCTGAGATTGTCGGTGGGTCTGTTGACGCCAGTCACTCAGAACCGCAGGGCGAAGACAGTGAGAGCTTGGACTCCTTACAGAATCCGCTCTACCCTGCTGATGCTGCCTCGCCGGGCGGAAGGAGCAGAGCGTTGGCAGCCGCCGCCGAGAACTGGCAGTTTGCTCAGAGTCACCGAGCTCCTCGTGTTCCAGGCATCCGCGAGAACTCCACCTGCCCACGTTTATACGCTCACAAGTTTGTTAGATGACGACAGGACGGATTTATTAGAATCTCAATAGAAACTTTAGTGAATCAAACAATGTGAAAGCCTTTCAATGATCAGTTATGAAAGGTAACTGGAAGGTTTCATGGACCCTGGGTTCCTGAGTCACTGAACACTTATCACCTTTATACTAAATATACTTTATTATAGTTTCATATGCATTTTATCAATTTATAAAAACCAAAAATACACATCCAGAGCATTTCCTATAGGCTAAATGTTGCCTTGTTGTTGAAATGTTCCTCACTAATAAACGTGCCTTGCCTCACGTGTCTATATATGTTAAGGATGTTGCCAGATTGTGTTTTTTCCCATTTCAACAAGCCCAGATACCTTTTGTTTATTATATTTACTTATTTAAGACATCCCCCCCCCCCCCGTTTGCAATATTCAGCATCAGCATGTTGTTGCAGAAACCTGCTGAGTCATCAGCAGCTCCTGCTCTTAGTGTTGTTTACTTCCAGCTTTATGCAAACAGACGGTTGAGTTGTGACATCAGCAAATAAAACACGAGTCCGTGATCTGAATCATGTCGTAACAGTAAATTCACTTGAGAAGTCACAAAGTACACGAGCTGTAACAAACACAACACGCCGAACTAATGACATGTTTCAAAAGTGTAAAGAGAAAATTACACCTTATGGTATTCAGCAGTAAAACTATTCTTCAACCTGGACTTTATGTTTGTAAATGTGGATGTGGAAATGAAAGGTATTTACAAAAACCTTTGGAATCAGTCCAGTAAATTTACTTTTACACAAATCCGTTTATATACATTGGGCCAATAAACCAGATTTTCATTTGATTTATATGTGTTATTGCTGTTAACTGTAATTTAAAGCTCAAACTCCACCAGCTCTCATAAGTTAAACATCTGGAACTAAAGAGACTTTAGCACATTCTGAAAATGAAAAAATAAAATATTTGAAGGAGAAAAATTCCAATTCTGATTCAAACACTCAACATGTGAATATTTTTAATAAATAATCCCTAAAGGTTTTTTAGTGTGTTTCATATAAACATGAGCGATGATGATGTATGATCCGTCTGTTTGTCTCCTGGTTATGGAGACAAACATCCCTGAAGCAGAGACACGGCGAACCTCTGTTTCCATGCCGATCTATCTTTGGTTACACGGCGAGGTGCCACGCGACGGTTACTCAATATTTATAGACTCATAACCGCATATTTTATGTGCACGTCGTTTTTTTTCTTCTGTCAATTTGTACGTCTCCCTCTCCTCCCCAACTTTCCGCCCTCTGCCCCGCCTTTGATTCATTAGTCCACTTTCTCTTTCCACCTCGCTAATCTTTGTCTCTCCATCTTCCCGTTTAATATGCTCCCCTCACTTCTGAGCTTTTTATGACTCCACTTAGCTCCCCAGTGTTTATGTACAGTAATGGGTACTCTGAGCGCCATTTTGCTTCGAAGCCTCAGCCACGTTTTGGCGCTTTAGCCCCATCTGGCCGCGGCTTCGAACACAGTCGACGTTATACCACTCAAACTTAACGGTACTTGGCTTTTCCAACTGATCTTTTGTGCCGCGGTGGTAAAGTGGTATTGTGGGTCTCAGCACGTCCTAATGAGCTCAAACAGATCGTCCGTACAAGTCATGAGAGGTGAAATGATCAAGTCTGCCTGTCTCTCTGTTGTTGTTGTGAAAAATCGTCATTGAAGAAGATCAAGAAGACCCGTGTAATGCTCGGGAATTCAATTTCACTCTCATCAAACGAGGTCATATTTGTTTCTTTCAACGATCTGACCGTAAACACACTGGAGCGATCTGTATCCCGGCCGTCAGCCAATCGGAGACGGCTTCTGCCATCGGGGCCAAAGAGCAAAGGGAGCTGTCGGGGTCCAACCTAATGCCGAGTAATTACCCCCAATAATCACCCTATCTGCTTACCATCCCGCGATACAAAGGCACTCATAACGAGCGTTAATAATTACACCACACTCCACTCGCGTTTTATCAGCAGCCCAAATCCTCCTCATAGAAACTGATTGAATGATTAAATTATGGATTTTATACAAGGATTTGCAATTAAGGAAAGAGCTGTGAGGGGAATTTGCTGGAGGGATCCGCTGCAATGATATTCGTGTGAAACGTGCTGCGTTTCAGAACAATGCGTTTCGCTGAGCTTAATAGAAATTTCAGACACATCGGAGGCCACGTGACGCGGGAGGACTCATAAAACTTTGATTTTCTGTCACAAACAATGTTGCAGCCTTGAAGAGCTGCAGAATTTTCACTCTTGATGATTTATGCAGCTGTAATCTTGTGACCACATTTTGTTTGTGTGCGTTTCCTCAATCTGTTCCTCCGCTGACATAAATGCTTTATCTTTTAGAGTGTCTCCAGCAGTGCAGACAGAATCCCCACTGCCTTCTGTCTCCTTCTGTCCCTTAACCTTCAGGCTACATCCACACTGCGACATTCTAGATTTTAAAATGCATCTCTGCTGCTACGCTGACGCCCCGGCATCTGCACTACTTTGGAGTTAGCGAGCGCCTAAAAACTGAGAAGTTTGGAGACACTGGTCCACCCTGTTTTAGTTTGAAAACAATGAGACAGTCACCCACATTCACTTCCTGTTGCCATAGCTGCTTTTCCACTAACATCTGGCTTTTGTCTGCATTGGGAAAGAATACGATCAGAATTCCTGCCATAGTCAGATTTTTATAAGGTTCAATAAAAGAAATCCCTGCTCTTACTTTTCATCATTATCGCTTCTCGTTCACAGTAGATTTCTGTAACTTAACAAGCAGCTTCCTGTTTACAGCGGCACACGTTTTCAGGTTTGTTACTATGGACGTGGATTGTTACTGATATGGAGCTCAAGTATTTGTATTATGGATTAGAGAGACCCTACGAGATTGAACAAAACTTTTGAAATGATATTCGGGTTCAGATATATGAGATATTTTACGGTGCACATGCCTGTAATCTTGTTCAAAAATGAGTCTCGGGTATGTTGCTCATCCACGTGGCCTCATCCTTGTGTTTTTATTTTTCTTAGGGCGGGCTCTGATGAGATTGACGGACAGGAAGCTGGAAAGAATGGGCATCATGCAGGAAGCCCAGAGGCAGCACATCCTGCAGCAGGTCCTGCAGCTGCGGGTCCGGGAGGAAGTCAGGACCCTTCAACTTCTCACACAAGGTAGATTCTTCAGCCTTGAAACTCGCACCCGGCATTAATGACGCTGACATTATCGTCGACACATTTCACACATCGAACATATAATCCGCTCACACCACAGCGCAACACTTCAGGGTTTTTTTCCCGAGCACACGCTGTATCTGCATCCCTCCTGGGTAAAGATTATTCACAAGGAGACTGACATCTCACATCCTGATACATATTCAAATCATTTACTCTGCAGAATTTATGCACACGCCATCTGTAGCCATGGCAATCACTGCGTGTTTCGAAGCCCGCAGGAAGTGATGACTCAAAGAAGATTATGCAACCAGAGTCATGTACAAAATTGTCTTTTTGAATATCGTTTAGTAAAAAGTGATATAATGTTAATATTATGACTTCTCAATATCGAAGGCCTCATTTACCTCTGACTGTCACACAGACACAGAAAGCACAGAAATGTGCTTATTTCAGTAAAGTAAATACAAATCCAAATTACAGAAACCTTAACATACAGTATGTGAATTTTTTATCAGAATTATTGCCCCTATTTATTTTGACCATGTAATATGCTTCAGCTTTCCATATATAATTTGCTTTCACACACACAAACGCATTTGTATATGTTGTATTACCGTCATCCCTCCTTTCTTTGCTTTTCCTATGCACTCTGCCCCCCCCGCAGTTTCTCACTTTACCATCTTTTCTTCGCTTTCTCCACAACACACTTCTCACTTCGCACAAGGCATCATCATCTTGTTTCATAACAATACCCAAGCGCTGTTATTTTCCGGCTTCCTCCTCACCCCGTGATTCTCAGCTTCCCTCGTCTCTTCCTCTGCAATTCTAGCAGCCGCCCTCCTCCATCAGCGCCACCATCAGCTCTCTGCGTCACCAGCACCACCACCAGCACCACCACCAGCACCAGTCTGCCCACAGACTCTCAAACACGGCTTTGCCGGAGGGGCCGACATACAAATTTTAGGAATCTTTGTCTCCCCTTGAAATTCTTGGAAAACCGTTGGGGTGTAATAAAGCAGCTTCTATCCCCACCGCTGGTCCCCGAGCAAGTGGAAAATGGAGAGTGTAAGGGAGAAAGTTTAGCTGAGCGATGACACTTTGCTCAGGGCGACTCTCAACCTCCCATCCCTCTCCTCTCCTCTCCTCTCCTCTCCTCTCCTCTCATCTCCTCTCCCTCTCCCTCTCCTCCATATTGATGAAATGGGAAACGACAGCCCACCACCATCAGAGGCGACAGGCCACTGGCCTCAGCAGGACGCAGCCTATTACTGGAGCCCGTCTGGGTCCTCGGGGAGGATGGACAGAGGGACAGAAAAGACTGAACTAGGGTTGATGGGGGGAAATGTGCAAATGGATAAAAGATGTTGAATAGATGAGAAGAAACAACTTCTTTTTATTATATTTTTATTCGGGAATTGAACGCACATGGTTCGCATGTATTAAATCAGATGCAGTACCGGAAGGAATAACATTAGCTAAGAGAAGTTTGAATTTTATAGAAATATAACCCTTTATTTTAATATTGATAGTTTCATGCATTATCATATCCATTTTTTTATTTCCTGTATCTACCAGCTACAGTATCTCTCGAAGTAAAGCATGTGATGGGAATGGTGAGAAACAGAAAAAAGGAGGAGAAGGAAACAGAAGTATTTTAAGTCTCCTAAGCTGTCGCTTCTGGACATGCTTTTGGCAGGGAGAGAAAATATTGCGCGGAGAAGAGACGCTGGAGTATTTCTAGGCCCTGGACGCACTTCCTCAAGCTGTTAGCTATAGGCGAACACAGCTGTAGGAGGCCGAGCCAGAGAGGAGAGACGGAGAGAGAGAGAGAAACGAAGTGAAAAGGTGTCGGGCATGAGATGATGAAGCGAATAAAAAGGGATGGTGAGAAGAGTGGGGGGAGAGAGAGTGGAGGGACGCGCGGTGTAGGTGACAAGAAGGTAGGATGAGAACAGAAGAGGAGAGGAGGAGGTGGTGATGAGACAGAAGGGAAAGGGAGGGCGAGGAGTGCGAGAGAGGGAAGGAGGTGAGAAAAGGAAAACCCTCCTCCGTCTGATGGAAGACAAATACTGCTCAGTATTCTCCATCAGGCCGCCCCTTCCACTCCCGTTGTTGGAGCGTCTCGTTCCGTCTCTGTTGACTGTAAACAGCGAGTCCCCGCCCTCTCATGCCCCCTGTGGAAGAGAGGGAGAGAGGGAGGGAGGCGGGCGGTGTAATTATTTTTCCTCCCGTGGCCGAGCAAACCTTAAAGGTTAATCACTGTCCATCCAGCTAATTCTGTCCCGGGTACGCCGCAGTAATCACAACACCTCTGCTCCCTCTACCTTGTTCGCTTCAGCGCTGTCCTCTGCAACGTTTCTCTTTATAGATAGCGGATGTCTCTTTATCTCTCTCTCTCTCTTTCTATAACCTAGGTCTATAAAAAGCGCCTGCGTCCCTTGACTTTGCAGGATGCACCCGGCCTTTATTACAGACATCCTGGCCTTATAGATGTAAGTTTATCATATTATTCAACGACATCTAACTATTTTCTGCTGTTATTCAGCTCTTATTTGAAACTCTGACATTCTTTGAATCCTGGTTGCAAATATATATATTTATACACATTTACTGTAGATACACCAACCACATATTCTATAAGTTATATTGATCACGTTTACAAAAAAGGTTAAATATGTTCAAATATGTAATAAATGCATAGAAAGAAAACCAACCGAGTTTTCTGGAGTTTCATGATTTCAACTTGATGGAGATTCAGATTGAACAGCAGCTCCTGTCTCATCAATTCAGTGTTTTTCTTGTCAATGTCTCTGACTGAGACAGACGTGCTCGTTGCTCCGTTTATATTTAGCCCTAATATGTGTATCCATAGAAACGATGAAGATCTCTCTGCACCTGAGACCAACTATGTAGAGGGTTAGGGTGACAAACGAGAGCTCTCCTCCTTAATGACTTCCCATTAACCCCCCTGACAGCTTAAAAAGTCTTGATTGGGAGACAATGGTAAACAGCGAGTGAGAATGTTGTAATTAATGTATTTTTAGATAATGGCATTTAACCACGGTTTAGTGTGAAAGCCTCTGGAAACGGCTCCGAATGTCTCTGAATTAACTTTAATACAAAGATTGGATGCCGTCGCTTTTCTCCCCTTCTCAACACCCCCCCGCCCCCCCCCCACCCTTGTAAAAAAACTTCTGTATTCAATTTCATGCTTAAAACCATTTCAGAATTTTCAATAACAGCCCCGTGCCAGTAAATATGCTATTACTGGCTTGTGAAATCATCACTCTTAAAAGAAACTTGAATTACACAGCTGACGGAGCTCGATGAAAGTGGTTTTCTGACGGCACGGCGCTAATCTGTGGATGTGGACACAGGCATCGCTGCCGATGCTTCATTTACTGCAGCGGAGTCTCGTTCAACAAAGAAGAAGACGGGGACGACTTTGTTAGAAATTAGACAGAGACGCTTCACAGGATCACTTTGCCTCCATCTGTGCTTATTGTCCAGAATTATTACTTTTGTTGTTGTCTAGTTGTTGAGAAGTTTATTTGCTTCCATATTTCGGTGGTTTACGGAGATTCTTCTCGTATTAATGATTCCAGCTTCTCACTTTGCGATACAGACGTTGTGTTAGATCCTCTTAAAAGGAATTAATCTGAGGTTTTGAGAATAAAGTCTTAATCTTTGGCTGTGTGCCTGTCTCCTGCGTTTAAAGGAGGAATGTGAAGTATCCTTTAGTGTGTAATTACTTAATCTTTGAGAACACGGGTTCTCCTTGTTTATTTCTTAAACTAATTTTAATGTCTCATTGCCGCTGACAGCTTCTCAGTTACAACTTTATTTTCAAGTCTTTTAAACTTTTTATCTTCTATACGTCCCTAATACTCGTCGTACAAGGGTGAGAAAGCTCAGTGAATATGAATGAAGGAATCTTTCCTGTCGTGCTTTACTGGACCATGGTTCCTTTGCTCCGGGCGCCTTAATGAATTCTTCGCTCCACAGAGGAAATCTCCTCAGTCAGAGATCTTCGCTGAACAGGATGTCCTCCTGTGTATGTTCCATGGTTTTTAACTAGTTCAACGTTGCTGACATAATGATTTTGAGTGACTGGAGAAACTTTACTGAGCTAAGCACAAATAAAGGCTAGAATCACTATAGGAGATTAACACTTTTACAGCCTGATGATTGTGAGATACCAAGCAGCCAAATCAATACCTTTCAAAACTAACAGGCAGAACTGAACTCACTGAAAAACTTTACTGAACCTTTACTAACTTTAAAGATCTAACAGCACCGTGGCTTTAGGTCTTAATTTATGGCCGCAATTGTCAAGTTGCATCAAGGGGCAACTTTAAAACCAGGTTCTAAAGGTTCCAACATTTATTATCTAGACAGGCAACACCGGTGAAATCATAGAGAAGTACAACAACAAAAACACTCTTACTCAAAGAGACAGTTTTTACTCAAGTCAAACTCACGTTGAACCTTCATTTTCAACTTATTTTCCTCGATAGGATCAGAGTTATTGGTCCTATGTTCATGTGACAGTACTGACTGGTAAAACTTGGTAATGTTAGGGTTAAACTTTTATAATGTTCACTTTATCTAATCTGTTACACAATTGAATTTGACCATGCAGGGTCCTAACAAGGCCGGGGTGTTTAGTGAAGGAAATTCATGAGCAAATTGAAGGTCTTTACCCTAAAGTCTTTACTGAATGTGTTCACTCTGAAGACTGGAGGAGCTCAGGGTGACTGCTGTCCTTCCTCCGGGCTTCTCGGTGAATCCGATCTCTCGCTGGAGTGTGTTGGGAGCTGAGAGCTCTCATTATCCGAGTTCTCTCCTCAGGATCCTGCCCTCTCTGGAGGCACTTCCTCCTTAAGCCTCCCTCGACTCCCACTACCCGCCCTCCCCTCCGTCCCCGTCCTTTCTTCGTCTCCCTCACATTTTCTTGCTTCGAGCAAAGGTCAAATTAATTCTTTTTCATAATTTCCTGTCAGTGAGATTCCTCCCTCGGAGAACTCCATCTGTGGCTCGGAGGCTAAAAGATGTGGTTAAGGTGAAGACAGAGTGGATACCTCTGTCCGACACACTGAACAGGGCTTTTTCCTCATTCCGTTTAACGTGTATGGTAATATCATACTTAATAAAGGGCCCCACGATTTCATCCATACCCCTCTCAGGATATGAATACAGTGTGGATGCTTCAGGTGACTCTGCACGTTAGGAACTAATATGGGCTCATGCTCACAAAGGAAATGTCATTTAGGAGCAAATGGCTGCACTGCTTGGGCGACACACCAGGCTCTAACCTTGCTCATTAACGCTGTGGGTCTCCGAGGGCCTGGAAGCCTAAACGCAGACACGCACAATATAGCGACACACCTCCGAGGGTACCGCTGTTATGAAATACATGAGAGTAATTAGATCCCCGGTTGTGAAAGCAAAAGCTCCTTTCATTAGGGCATGAATTGAAACTGGCCTTGGGTAATGAAGGTAGAGCGGACACCCCATTGCTGCTTTTCTTTCAGTCAGTCAATGGAGTCTAAAAAGAATCAGTCCTCCACCGCCCCCCCAAGAAAAAAAAAACATTTCATAACCTCGAGCTATAATTCTCCTTGACATGCAGTGAGGACTTCCCGCTCAGGGGCCCCAATTACAGACTTTTTTTGCCTCACTCCAAACGCTCCACTCTGGTCTGCCGGTGTCGGCCATTTTCTTTATTCTGCGGGAAAAAGAGCAGAGAGGGAGTTGAGCGGCGTCAAGGTTACAGGCGAGAGCGCATTTCATCTAGTTTCACCCAGGGAGAAGCAGAGGATGCACGAAACACAACAATCGCTCGCTTTACCTCCAACTCTAAAGGACGCGAGAGCCAGGACGCGGACGAGTGTGAACGAGCACGTGCGGATCTCGTAATGAGGAGAGAGGGAAGGCGGCAGAAATCGGAAAAACGATGTCGGGGAACAGAAAACAGAGAGAAAGGAAAATAAGAATAAGAATAATCAAGAAAGATGAAAAGAGAGACAGAGCCAGAAATGGAGAGGGTGCACAGGTGGGAAAGCCTGAGGCGCTGGCACTCAAGTCATACATGACATGGTGTGTGTGTGTGTGTGTGTGTGTGTGTGTGTGTGTGTGTGTGTGTGTGTGTGTGTGTGTGTGTGTGTGTGTGTGTGTGTGTGTGTGTGTGTGTGTGTGTGTGTGTGTGTGTGTGTGTGTGTGTGTTTTCTGGCCTGTGACCCATGGCAGAAGAAAACAGATTACTTTGACAGGTCCACTGACATCACGCAAGATGTTCTGCTCTTTTCCAGCGTCTCCGGAGAGTCCTTGGCCACCAGATGTCCAGCAGGGCTCTGAAACATTACTGTAGCTCGTGCCCTATAATGTGACGGCTGCAGAGGGAAATTGGCAGAGAGCTTAGCCGTCAATACACTATTTGTATAGACGTGATCCTGCACCGCAGAGGCCAAATATCTGCAGAGTCTGACTGCCGACAGCCGTGTAAACTTAATGGAGTTCATGATGCTCTCAGAAGTGAACTCTGTAAATGGTACGATGGTGTGGAATCACAAGCTGAACTCCATATAACAAAAATGACCCCGACGGTCGATGAAACCCAAAACGCTCAATAGTTTTGCTCTTTTATGCCTTTTTAAACCAGAAGCGGTGGGTTGGGTTTCGCTGCGCAGAGCCGCATTCATTAGTTTATAGTGAAATGAGAAGCCATTAAAAAGTCATTGTATCGGTGGCCCGACAGCGCGGCTGGTTCCACTCAGTCTGCTGCCGTCTCCAGCCTCCCTGACCACCTCCGGACATCCAGGAGCCCAGACAGCGTGGACAGACCAGACTCCTGAGCACACGCCTTCAGCTTCCCAGCACTCGCTCATGAGCTTACCAACCTGGATCAATATCCATAGGACACTTACTGTACTCTGAGACGAGCCATTACCCCATAAAAATGCCCGAGCACTAGCTGCAGATTTACTCCACGTACGTGTAATGGAGAAGAGAAAGATGGCTCTCAAGAAGTGGTTTTGCTGGCTCCTCTGGGCCAGGGCGCCCATTATGCATATTTTGATGTAACATGGTGGTGCACCTATCAGTTAATGCATAATCAGAGCAGTCACCACATTGTGGTAATGTGTTACTGCTCCTCTGTGTTTTACATGAGAAAGCAGAGGCACAGCGGTGTTGTATTTAGATCGCACAAAAATAACATTTGTACAACTGCAACACAAGTACGATACATGATCTTCAAGTTCACTCAGTTTTCTGCACTACACACTAACCATAGACTGTGTTTCAATTTGGATAACATGGTAGCTGATCGCCCCCTGGTGGCTGGCTGCAGTAAAGAGTATAAACCCCACCTCCTCCATGTTAGCAGAGGGGACATGGACCAAACTAAAAAAGTCAATATGTTAGAAACATTTTCTCAAAGATGGTTACTATCATATCAATATGTTTGATCAAGTGTTTGTATCCAGGATTTTTCAGATTTCTGGATAGTGTGGAGACTCTGAGTCCATCTTTATAAACAGTCTATGTATTCAACAAGCATATAAACTATTCAGCCGCTGATTTATTGTATAAACACTATTAGCAAAATCTCTAATTGAACACACGGGTTATAGTTCTGCATTTTGTTCATATTTCAACACAGAGAGAGACCTGTGAAACATTGTAATTACACTTGAGTTATTCCTCACTGTTATTCCCTCGCATGTCGCTGTGTGTTTATGTGAACATCGAGCAGACGTAACCAATCAAGAAGCAGGAGTGACAAACATAAAAAGAACAGTTATTCCCAGAACAACATCACGACACACGGCTCCGTACTGTAGATGCATAAAGAAGAGCAGGAGGAAGGTGTTGAGTAAGAAGAGGGACACCAAGGACGTTTTGAGGGAAATGGGGTGCAACGAGTAGGTACATAAAAGGAAATGATGTATATTACGCCAGCCCGGGATCACGGTTTGTGTATTGAGGATTTATGGCAGCGTACTTTGCAACAGCGCGGCACCACACCTGATCATCCATTATTATTCTAACATCTCTCACTTTGGGGGCAGACGTGATTGATGGGGAGCCGTTAATGACTTTCCGTTGAAATTGTTATTACCACAAAAATGAGACAGGGTATTTAAAAAAGATGGCGTTTTGCAATTGGCCATTGTCTGAAAAGAACTCACGGTTGTCACCTGATTACTGTGAATATTTCAGATTTATTATGCGTCTTGCTTTGGGGCTGTACAGTTTGTTTCTGTAGCTTGACTTGTTTCTATTTGGTTACATTATAACTCAACCTGCTCATTACTGTTGTACCTGCTTCTTTTCTAATTATTGTGATTGTGTTCTTACAGTCTAATGGAGCTCCACTCCCACGACCCCTGGAAACACATACGTGACTGTAAAATGCAATTTGGAACAAAAATCCAAATCAAGTCTTGCGTAAGAACCAGTGATCAGCCGAGCCCACGTCAGCTGTAATTGGTGCCATTAGTCTTTTTATGCTTGATTACCTGCCAAAATGTCAGCTTGTTGAATTTTCCTTTCTTTTTTTTTTTTTTTTTACCCAAACTATCACTAATTAAAAGTGATTGTCTGCTTGTCCCTGTGACAAGTGGAAGAGTTCAAAACATAAAACTTAAAACAGATTTAGTTTTTTTTAGCTTTCAAGTTCTGGGAAGTTTTTATATATGAAGGGTATAGTGACTCTGGTATCTTTGGAAATTTGATGGTTGGGCTCAAACCTTATTTACACTTTGTCATCTCAACAGAAACAATATGTATTCATAGACAATGTTTGCTTACGTGTCAGCATCGTCATTATGAGCTTATTAACAAATTGACGCTAATTAAAACTACATGTGTAAGTACAGATGCAGCCTGGTTGTTCTGGGATACACAAAGGTTATTGGCATCAACAATGGTTTTGCTAACTGGCAGGTATCTGGCATCTATAAATATAGATATGAGTGAAAAGTAGTTTCTGACTTCCCAGGTTGTGACTTTATAGATTAGTGCAAGGTGTCCGCTGGTAGCATTAAGATAAAGCATTGATGGTGGCATGGTGGCTCATTCTTTTTTCATTTCCAACTCTGTATTTCTATGCTGAGACTCCACTAAAGTAACTTTGCATAATTCACAGTCAGAAACTGTCTTTATTCATCTCCACGAAAATGCCGACTGAAGTGGAAAACGCCCGCTGCCAGCAGATATCACCGCTAACGTCGTTATGTCGCCAAACAACGGGACAGCGAATCTGCACCGTCAGTTATTTGTATGCTGCGGGAAATTATTTGTATGCCGGGGGATATTAAAGGCCTATAATTTTACTCAAGTAGATTGTTATGGGAGGACGAGCTGTGAACCCATAGCATCCAGACCAGGGATTATTTTATATATACGCTTACGTCATTCTTTTAAACTTTGGCCATTTTAAATATGGGCATTATTTATATATATATATATATATATATATATATATATATGAGAAGTATAATAGGTCCCCTTTAAAATAACTTTAATCCCCAAACGTATTTGAAACGGCATTGGTTTAAGCTTCGGGTTTTAAACAGAATTAATTGTAACCGAGCTTTGCTTTTTTTATCCGCACCACCACCACAGGACCTCAAGCTTCAGAGGCTTTTTAACTTTTATTTTAATTACTTAATAAATATTTAGAGGCAAGGGTTGCCGGAGGGATGAAATATAAATGAGGTTTTTTTTCTTGTAAATAGCTCATGATATAATTCTCTGCACAATTTCTTTTCCTCTGTGTTGATGATACTTGATTCGTGAGTGTGATATTAATGCACGAGCCTGTGTAGCCCGTGTATAGGTAGGTGTTGTACATGTGTGAAGCATGTGCTGTAAGTACAGAATAAAACCTGTAAATGACACACATTTGCACACAACCAGCGTCTTCCTGCTAAGCTCCCTCCAGAGCGCGGGGAGCTTTTATCTTTCCCAGGCCCGCTCCGTGTTGTGTGTGCGTGCTACAGCGGCGGAGGAGTCTGGGGCTGAACTTGCCCTCCATTAAAGATTTAGCTTGTTCACAGAGGGGAGTTATTAGAGGCAGGGGCCCCTGCTCCTCAGGAAGAAGTTTCACATCAGGACCAGTTTGTTGCATTGTCAGAAGATTAAAGCCAGTTTGTTGAAAGGTCTTTTTGTTATTCCACATGATTGATCTTTTTCCCACCAACCCCACCACTACCAGCTCCACCTCCCCCCCCCCCCCCTCTACCCGCACCACTCTTTCATATGCCAGCGCTGAATGCCAAGCTCCTCGTCTCTCCTTCCCTCTCTTGAGTTTCTTTTATCTATTTGGATGTCAATGTTTCATGTCTTTCATTGTGTCTCCACTTTTTTTTTTTGTCCTCCTCGTCCTCCCACATCGCTGTTTCAATATTAGAAGAGCGCGGGGCACTTTTCCTCAGCAGCCGCTCGAGGATCCGTGCTTTCTTTAAGACGTTTTTTTCTCTTTTACGTTTACTTTATTCCCTTCATCTCTTTCCTCTCCTTCTCTTATTCTCTTTGTCATTGTGTCCATCTATATATATATATATATATCTATATCAGTTATCTTCCATGTTCTGTGTGAGACTGGTCAGCGATCCTTTGGCCCCGCCAGTCGCTGTGCTTGAGGGACAAGGCTGATATAATTATAGCTTTTGATTATCCTCCAGACTGACCCCGGGATGGCCTGGCCCTGATGCAGCGCCAGTCTGCCAGCTGCCGCTATACCGCTGCAGCTAATGAGGGACGCCCAGTGTTTCCTACTGCCGGCTGACTCCTTGATTTATTGTTTCACTGAGTTCATACCTGCGGCCACATTCCCCGTATATTTGGAAACGTTAAATAATGAAGTTTACTCTACGACTGATGCACCTGTCCCGTGGTCCTTCGCAGAGAAGCGTGACGACGCTAAATTGCGGCGTGCATCTTGCAGCGGTGTAGCGGTATAGGTGCATAATCCCTCATGTTGGAAATTGGTTTTACCGCAGCGTCGCATGCACCATCACACCACATAGCTCTGACGTGACATTAAAGCCTTGACATATAGCCGGTTCTGGAAATACAAAACTTGGTTCCAGTAGATCAGAGTTTCACTCAGTAACGGTTCTAGCTGGTTCTGTTTCTTTGAGGATTAACAGTAACAGCGGCTTTTACACGTGAAATATCCCCTGCATTACACCGGAACAGGTTTTGATCCTTTACTACGAAACATCCACCGTCTCTTAGTCAGATGCACTAATCAATCGCTGTTAATCAAAGTATTTTTCATCGGAATGATTGACTTCAGGTGTCAAAGCGATGGAGCACGAAGTTGTCAGTGCAGCGGATGCAGGGGAAGAATTTACGATGCTACCGATGTAGAGTAGCATTGATATACAGATCCGCCTCTTTTCCCCTCTGTCCTGTGTTTGTTCCTCGTCTGTGGGCTCGAACGCGCTGCCAGCGTCGTCTCGTGTGTGTTGGAGGATGTTTGCTTTGTTTAGTATGAGTGTATGTGCACGGTCTGTTTGTATGTTTGTATATTTTGAAACCTTTATTTAATCAGAAGAGGTTGACTGTGAACCCCCCCCTCCCTCCAACATGCTTCACCATCTCATAGTTGAGCATGTGTATGAATTATTCTTCACATTCCCCACGGAAAACAGATGCATAAATCTGTGTGTGCTACACCATCTGTCATTCTTCACACCGCACATATCCCTCTGCATTTTATTCTGCTTCACAATATCACACCTCTTAGCAGATGAGGTTTTGCAGACGGCTCCACTCTGAACATCATATCATGTCGTGTCGTTAAATAAGAAGTATTAACCTCTTAGGAGTTAAAGGAGGATCAGAGGTGAATTAAACCACCTGAGGCAAGAAGGAGACTTGGCATTGATTTAAATCCTAAAGATCGACGCTTGTAAAAGTGAAACCAAAGCATCTCAATTATATTAAGATAAGATAAACTTAATTGCTGAGGAAATAGACTGTTTGTAGCAGCCGATAGTAAAAAAAAAAGAGAGAAGGTGTGAAAGTATAAAATATGATACATATAGACATTAAAAATACAAAGATTATGTACATAACATAGTCCTTTCACTAGAGAGGGGTACATACATGTGGCAAAAACATCATGATTGACTCCCAAGGCTTGTGATTGGTGGAGTGACCTTGATGGTGCGGCTCCATCCCATCACTACTGGACAAACTCTGACTCCGAATACACAAGAGGGCAGCGTCCGCTCAGGGATATTTGTGATTAATGGTGTATTAATCTCTGGATAGTGGGAGAAAGTGGAGACCGTCGTCCATCTTTCTTTACGATTTATGTCATAAATCAACACAACTGTGCACGAAGGACCTGCAAAGTGGAAACACGTTCGTATTTACCCAGTGACTCTTAGATGAGCCACCGTCTAATGATACAGACGACTGTGACAGATGTCGTGCACGTGTAATTTCCAACTGAAATACGATCACAGTATTTAGTTACGTGTGTGTGTGTGTGTGTGTGTGTGTGTGTTTGCACGTGCACAGAACACTACACGGTATAATGTGCCCCTCCTTTGTCCTTCTGTCATGTACACAAGCTCGTTGTAATTAAAACAGATCATAGTGTGTATTCTGAGGGGTGAAGCACGCTTGGTGTTTGTAACCGTGGCAAATCAAAGGAAACCGCGGTGACCTCTGATATTCGGTTGGATGCTCTCACGCACGCACGCACGCACACGCACACGCACGCACGCACACACACACACACACACACACACACACACACACACACACACACACACACTGCCAGATCCAGAACTACACACAAACGTGCTCGTTGTCCAAACCGTAATTATGCAGATGGGGAGAAAGTATGTGGCAAGAACACTTTAATTTGAATTCCTCCCTTCACCCTCCGTGTTTCACTAATGGTTCCATTTACAGTCATTTGTTCCACCTCGGGCAATGACTCACAACAAAGGCATTTGGATATAAAACAAATGTACATACGCACAAACACACTTGATTCTTTACACATTACAGCGTTTACCTCCCCTGCTTATACGTTTCTCAGCACCTCTCCTACACGAGCACTGTTACGGCTCTTGGCTGCAGAAAGTGGGGAATTATGGTATGTCAGTGTTTTCAGTGCTGCCACTATAAAACGGGCACAGAGAAACCATAAGAGGCAGCGGCAGACAGGCCGTGCTCCGCTATGCCAGCCTTTTACAACCCTTGCACGGCAATATTATGATACAGTGCACACTGGGGGCACATGACACCAAATCTACCCAGCAGATATTTATGAGGGATGTATTATTTTTCATTATGCACACATTAAATCATCACTTGAAATATCAGGCGAGTCTTTTTCTTTTTTTTTTTTTCCCCATTTGTGTGTTTCCAGCCCGGAGCTCGAAAAAACATTCGCAAGAATTCCATTTTTTTTTGCTTCAGAGTTTTATTTGCCCATTACCACAGTGACTTGGAAGTAGTTCACTTTTCAGTGCCTTTAACTCTAAGGCTGTCTGCTTGTCTGTGAAAGATGCAGGACAGATCGCCGCTTAACCAGCTCCCAGTGGAGAGTGGGCCGCTCTTTAGAGGACATTACCACTATATGCCATCTTTTATGGTGCATTCTGGTTTGTGTGTTTAATACAGCGGCAATACTTGTGAGGGCAATAGCAACAGGGACAACATCAAAGTTCCTGTAATCACAGCAAAGAACATCCAGGATATTACGACTCTTATTCAATAGATAACATCTCACTCCAGCTTCCTGGTTACAGCCACAACGGCAGTTTCTCTGCTGGTCTGATAGTATAAATATCTCCTGGCAGCAGTTTGACCTGTGAATGTTTTATATTGATCGGGATATGAGAAGCACAAACTTCTCATCTGTCTTTTGTTTGTTTTTTTAACACCTACGTTCACACTTCTAAATCTCCTGGAGTTTGAGGTTGTGCTGCAGCGGCCTCACCTTCCTCTCTGTCACACGTGAACTACATTAAGCAGAATGAAGGTAACCGACTGGTGCGAGCGGGTGAGTCACTGTTCCGTCAAACACGTTGTTGATCCGTGAATGTTCTCATTTGGACTGTGGACCCACAGGACTGTGCATTCAGGTTCCCCCCCGAATAAGAAGGTTAATCTTTGGTTTTCCTCAGCATCTTATTCATGCGGTGAAATACAGGCTCTCAGAGGGGGAGGGGGGCTAACGATTTACATTTTATTCTAACTTTAGATTTAGTGTAAAGGTCCCTCAAGTATTTTTCACTAAATGAATTACGGTGCCCTTTACTTACACATGAGAAATAATAATCTACTGCGTTTCTCAACCACTCATAATTAAGCAAATAGATCTTTTGTCCTCAACTGTTTGAGAACTCACCTGACTTTTATCAGGTCGTAGCAGGTTCTTATCTTTTTCTTTTCTCTTTAAGATTGCAACCAAAACCCAACAAGCATTATCTCAAGGCACTGTAGAGAGTGAGGTCAAGACCTGACAATATTATAGAGATAAAGCAAACTGTTCCCACAGCGAGAGAGCGCTCGGTGAAAGAGGAAAGTCTCTGTTTTAACGAGGAGGAAGAAACCTCGGGCAGAACAAGATTCAGGTTGGACGGCCATCTCCGTCCCCCCAGGTGGGTTTAAGAGATTAGTTAGAGTACAACATCCCCAACAAGAATACAAAATGTGAGGTTGTTAGAATATGCATCCTCCAGAAAACATGATGGTGGCTCAGGCTCAGACACGTGGCGTCCCAGGGGAGGATCCTGCAAGCGGCAGGGAGGAAGCCACCATTGCCGCAGTGGGCGTTAGAGATACAGTAGGTGCAAATTCATTCTCTGCAGCTGCGGTGTTAGATGCATCCCGTGGTGTCACTTGTGCCACCAGTGGGAGGTCTTAGATCAGAGATGGTGCAAAGGCTGAAATGATCAAAAAAACCAAATTCCATTTCATACGAATCAACTAGTGTTTGATGCCGATGCAGCCAGTGGAAGGGAACTCCTTCATAATGCCTGGCAGATCATAAATAGTCATTGTGTCTGTCACAGGACGGTCGACACATCTTTTGAGTGGCTCACATATACTGTTATCTAATGGCTCCAGGTTGAAGGAACAGTGTCAAGGGACAGCAAACAGCAACCTGCTCCGAGGTGCGAGCGATGACTGTCCAGAAATAGCAGCACTTTGGACTCAGACCCTCCTCTTGCATCCACCGAGACCTTTTTGCTGGGCCGATACAGCCAGCACGGCCACTGCTGGTAAAGAAATATGAGAAGTGGTGAGGTGGAAATTGCCCAAAGCATTTACCGGTCGGCACACGCTATATAAATACAGACCAAAAGACAGACCACTCCGCACACCTCACTGCACTGACTCGCTTGACGCCACAGTTTTTTTTATGAATTCTGGATAGTGATGCTTCCTGTCTCCTCCATAGTTCAGATGTCAGCAGAGACAGGTTGTCAAAAAGAAACATTGACGTTTGATTTATTGAAGCTTGTTGCCATGGAGAGGCTGGAAGCATTGAGCGCCTCATATAGAAGGAGAAGGGCACCTTTTCAAACTAGCTGCAAACCTTTCAGCTGCAGGCATCAACTTCCTCTCCATGATATGTGCTGGAAGAAAACACTGATTATTAGCATGTAACCGATTTTTAATAACTCTATAATCACTGTAGCTCGTTTCTGATTGGAAGAATTTGAGGTGTCACAGCCACCGCTGGTCTGTCAACACAACCGTGATATATTATCACCTGATAAAACTTGCTGCTTAATCACAAATTGACGGGTTTGTTGTTTGCACACATTCACACAGTAAAACCACTTCGGTTGCTGGTCAAAAGATTATAGTCAACCATTGTAACCAATGTAGATTCATTAGTAAATTATTAATTCAGTATTAAAATGCAATTTGTATCTGTTGTCTGTGATTGTAGTTGGGTTTCCTATTTGCAAAGAATTACCGATGTACGCACAGCATTGGGGAACAAAATACATTTCTACTATAGTTCATAATAAGCAGCAGCAGAGTTTTGAGGTACATGTAACACGCAACCTTGTAAACCTCCATGTAAACACGCTACCTTTAATACACAACATGGTGCATATTACATGGTAGATAATCATAATGGTACTTGAGGCTCTACACAAACTCCACAGGACCAAACTTGACTTGTGCGTTTCCAAAAACATCCGCTGATACCTTGGCAAAAAACCTAAAAGCTGCAGTTGTTATAATCTGTAGCATTTATGAAACTCCTGCTCTTTCCTCGAACATGTTCCAGATATGCCTACTTTCTTAAATTAATGCAAAATCTCACATTGGAGAGGACTGTGGTGTAAACAGGCAGACTCCTGACAAACTGTGTCAGAACAGGGTTTAATCAATAGGATTGATCAGTCACACAGGATCGTGAAAGGAGACTCGGTGCGGCTGTGTAATTTTCTGTAAAATGATACGTTCAGCGCCGCGACACATGTTCCATCCGAAGCCTTCAGACGGCTCCTCGATAGGGTTTCCAAAGGGAAACTCTAAACACTCGTCAGACAGAATTTACATTAGTCAGCCTTAAGCACACAAAAAACAGTCTGAGCTGTTTTACCTACTGTGTTTACTGCTGCAGTTTCAAAATAAAACCATCCACAGAGCAATAAAACCTGTGCTGACTTCTCTCGACTGATCAGTGGAACTCGTCTCTTTCTAGTCATATAAGCTCTTAGTCACCTTGGGCATGGAAACCCATCTATAGCAGACATGAAGCAAAATCCACAGTTATTTGAATGGTGTTGTTTCTGGCCACCTGGCAACAAATCCATCATTTATGCTCTTTTAGCTCTGAATTTGGTCACCACCAGCTTCTGAGGGCAACATTCACTGTTAAAGAAAACGTTTTGTTTACCTGCTAGTTGCTAACTTTGGCTTACGTTTAGTTATCGGACATTTTTAATTGGAAACAACGGCATGAAATGAGAACGTTGAAAAGTTGTGCGCCATAAAACCAAAAGTCAAACATGATAAAAATCTCCCTCTAGCTGGAGGGAACTGGTTTTAGGTTCATAGTCGTCTGGAGGGTTCGTCACTATGAGAGATGTCTTCACATTACGTCTCATATGTTAAAATATTAATATTGATCAAAGCAGTTTTAAATTTGGATTCTTTATCATGTATCAAACACATTTAGTTATGTTATGGTTCTGACATTTCTTGCTGTAGTCGCCTTCGATTCACATCACTCAATATCGACACCCAAGTAAAATCACCCTTG
This sequence comes from Hippoglossus hippoglossus, assembly GCF_009819705.1. NCBI lineage: Eukaryota > Metazoa > Chordata > Actinopteri > Pleuronectiformes > Pleuronectidae > Hippoglossus > Hippoglossus hippoglossus. The sequence continues at coordinate 5,182,894 of NC_047161.1, forward strand.
AGGAATAATGTGCTTTCCTGCCAATGAGTGTGCTTAGTATGATGGTAGCGTATATGATTTATTCCATGTACCTATTTGAAAAATACACCATGTACACAAAGTTTTGAAAATATAGGCCCATGGAAAAAATGACTCCAAGCTATTCTTAAAGGATTAAAGAACATGTTTTAGTCTGAAAAGGCTCTGAGAAATACTGCGTTGGTCTCCTCTACTCGTGTGATGCTAAATGTGAACAAGATTTAAATCCTCATGTTGTTTTGTTTTTCCGTGAGGGAATTCTATGTTCCTGACAGTAGGCAGCGTTTATGTAAAATACTTCAATTTAATGACATTCTCATTCGATAAACAAGGGCCCTACACTCCACCATATTACACGTCAACACAGCCGCTCAGTCCTGTCTAGTCACGGGCTTCATTTAGCCTCTGGAGTGTGTGTCCTCTGGGACCGGGCCTCTGACGGATGATGGAACAGCAGCGCCGGTGTAATTAAGGTTCTGGACAGTGGAGCCGGTTATGATTCTCTCAGTCATAATTTGGCAGGTTATTAAAAGGTGAGACGAAGGGTTATTGTAATTCAAAAATTAAAATCTGCAGCGTCAGGACAATTGGTTATCTAATGACGGGAGCTGCATGGGATATCATCCTCGCCCACACACTCATGCTGGTCTCCACGCTAAAAAAGATATTATTTTTGGAATTGGATCATAGTTTTGTCTGTTCTGACACATGAATGCTAACTCGCCCTATAGAGAAACTCACTATATTCTGATTAGTGAGGATTTTCGGACACAGCCTATAATTCCATCTGGCTGTTGATTCATCGAGGAAGTAAAACCTTTGAAGAATATCAGAGGCAAGAATCCATTTTTTAAATTGTAGTGATTTGCTAACAGAAAGACGCTAACTGAAAAAATGTCAGTTTTTATTCATGAATGACTTTTTGTTAAGAAAATAAAACACAATTTCTTATTTGTACCATTTTTTATTATTGTTGTTACAGTGTTGGCTGAGGTCAGTTTACAGAGAGACAGTTTTTGATTTTAGTTTTCTTTTTTTTCACATTATTGATGAGATGCACTGAGCGGTTTTCATCGCTCTCTCCCAGAAAGAGAACACAATAGTGTGACAAACAACACAACAACACGACACCGCAAAGAAGGATGATAGTGATCAGCTGTTATTATGTTCTGCTCTGGATGCTATCAATCCTGGTTTAGCATCACATGGGAACTCCGGGCAAATGTCACACAGATGCTAAGTTCATCACGACGGGCCGTTTCATGACAGGAAGCTGTCACTTACACGTGCACGTACGCACACGCACGCGCCCCCCTCGTACAACCATCATCCTCAACCTTCTATAGAAGTAGCGCGATGTAAATTAGCCCTTTGTCAATTGAAACCCAAGGTCCATCAACAAGTGACCTTTTCACATATCTGGCCTCTGTCAGAATGGAGGTATGCAGCTGCACAGTTTAATTCTGACTGCAGCCAACAGCACTGACTTCATCACCTCCATATTTACAACCCAGACACTGTACAGAGACGCCACCTGAAGCCAATGCGTCTGACTCGTCCGTCTCTGCACCGCGTCTTTCACCTCCTGCAGCAGAGCACGACATGTCAGACTACATCCCACACGTTCCATCTCCTTTTCATAATCCCCTTTACTGTGCTCTCGCCCTCTCGGTGTCACTCACTGTCTTATTCCTCTCCTGCGCTGAACTTTTCCCCCCTTAATCCTATTTCCCAAAATGGCCCTGTGTCTCTGGCCAGCTCGCCCGGGCTCCAGCAGGAGAATTAAGGCCGAGCCGTTTGCTTTCCAGCCAAGTGTGAATGAGCAGAGAGAGAGAGAGGGATGAAGTGAGAGAGGAGAGGAGCAGAAAGGGAGACAGAAAGAAGGAAGACGGATCACTGGGAAAAACAGACAAAGAAAGAGAGATTTCAAGGCACGAGGAGGGATTGAATAAAGCAGTAACAGTGCAGACATCTTTTCTGCATTTTTTATTCTGTAAACACAAGTTTTCATTGTGGCCCATATCAGCAAAGATATAAAAAGGCTCATATCTCTGTTGACGCATTGATCTGGCTACTTGTTATCTAATGCGTGCACGTGTGGGACGGAGCTTAAATTAGTGTTTCCTGCATTAATGCACTTGTGTTGAAATGTTTTTGTCTTATTTGTGTGAGACGGGTTTGTTTTTCTGCCACTGTTTTGTGGGTGAGACGCTAACAAAGAGAGAGAGAGACAGATAAAAAGAGCGAGGAGGGGACAGACAGATGTGAGAGAGAGAGACCCGGAGAGACTACTTCACTGCATCAGACCCGAGGGAAATCTAACCAGGCAATATCCAAACCAAGTCACACGGCTCCCGCCACCTTAGCCCCACACAATTACAATACTATCTGACAAAGATATTGAGCGCAGATCCCTTGCTGTTTCCTGTAGCTGAGTGTAACCCGGCCAGGGCCTGATTTTATATAAACATACCAAAAATGGAATTAACGCTGACTTATTGAAAAGAGAGAAGCCGGGCAGCCGGGCAGAATGTGTTGACTCCCCTGAGTCCGGCAGAGACGACACAGAAGGCGACTGAGGCCCCCGTCTACTTGCCCGAGGTTGAGGGTGTTTTTTTTTTTTGTTAAGGTGACCTTTTCCCTCCACATCACCTAAAAAAAAAAAATGGGGGGGGGGGGGGAGTCAAAGTAAGGAGAAGAACAGATGAGGTGAACGTGGGCTGGAGGAGGAAAGAGAGACGATTCTGACAAAGTGCAGCCATGGCCATTGACTGTATTTAAAAATAGGCGTTTATACTACGGGTCTGGAAAGTGAAGCCAATGAGGAAGTGCCCAAAACCTGTATTGTCTCAAATGACCAGCAGGGGGCGACTCCACTGGTTTTGAAATAAGTCATTACTGTAAAAGTCTGTAAGAAAATGACTTCTCACTTCTTTTGTAACGTCAGCAAACATTTTCCTGAAGAGGTCGTATGCGCTGGGGCGTGGATACCGTGTGATTGACAGCTAGTACTCATAATGACGTTGAACGTTACATTAGGGGAACAGGCTACAATCAGGAAGTACCTTTACTTTTAATACTTAAAGTATTTTTAAATGCAAGTACTTACTTTCACTCAAGTAGAAAAGTTAATGTGGTATTTTAACTTTTACCAGAGTACAATTTTGTTTGTTGTTTCACTTACTCACTGAGAAACGGGAAACATTCAGGTTGACACTCAAAGTCCAATGAACTAAATTACTTTTTAGAGAGAGTGTTCCTTTCTGCTTATACTTAATATACGCCCCCCCCCCCCCCCCCCCCCCCCCATGTGGGCCCACCAGTCATTCACTAAACCCCATGGTACCTCAGTAGTTTGCTTTTTTTAATCCTTAAATAATAAATCATTACAAAACGGCAAACAACCAATTCCACCGGGAAACGCAGGAATAGGGAGATGAAAGCTTTGTGCTTTTCATAATTTTGTGAATTCCCTGTTTCACCCACATTAAAAACCAGTTTGTCTTTTGTACTGTGCGATGTGAGAGATTCAGAAAAACAGGAAATTCAATGATATTCCACCCATGAGAGTAAAGTTCTGCCAATGTTATAAGTTTACTCTTTTAAACTTTATTCTCGTATTCAGAACAACAGTGTGTGCATTTGATATTTATACTAAATTTTTTTGTGTGTGTTTTCCATCAGAAAACTGTTGTTTGCAAGTTGCATGAAAAATTTAGTGGCTCTCGCTTCAGGTTTTGCAGTTTTGTTGAAAAAAGAAAACCAACGATAGAAAATATTGAATTTTTTATGAAACTAAGTGTAAAAATACTCTTTTGTTTTAAGTCTATGCAGCCGAAAAAAAATCTTTTTCACTCACAGGCGGAGGTCGTTTAGTTTCCCCAGTTTACTAATGATAAAAACCAATGAGTCATACTTGCAATTTCCCCAAAATAACCAGTTAAGCGTAGCAGGTTTTCTTACCTGATTTTTCCTCCTGCAGATGAAGTGTCCACGGGTGGTACGAGCGCTTTCGTGCACCTTCAGGGTTTCGCTTGAACACAGAGAGGAGAGAAACATAAATCAGGCTCATGAAGCACTGGGGAGAATTCCTGCAGAATTTAGGTGGTGTAAGCATTCCTGGTGACGGGAGGTAAGAGTAAGATGTTCCATATAGGGACTGCAGTCTTTCTGAAATATCATGGCATTCATCTTAGATGTGTCGTGTCGCCCGTGGTTATTTTAGGCCTTTCCTTTGTTTTTCAGGGACGAAGGGAGATAGATTTTCGGACATGGGCAGAACATACACACAGAATTCTTTCCACACTTTGTATTAAGCTATTTTTCCTGATTTATGTCTTGGTTTTTTATTTTCAAATATCCCCCAACCTGGTTCTTTTTCTGCGTGAGTCGTATCCGTTACCTTGTTCTTTTGACTTTGCTCTCATTTTAATCCAACAGCCCATGTTAAATTAAAGACTCAGTGATATTCTCCTGAGGGCCCCTGGAGGAGGTGAAGTCCAACATCATCCTCACTTTATCTTTTATTTCAGTCATTGCAATCGAGCAGCAGCGGAGAGTGATTCCTTTATTTATTTATTTTTTTAAACCTCACACAGGTTTTTTATTCTTCTGAATGAGAGTCACTTAAATCACAAAGTGCCGTAAATGTTCAAAAATGGTATGAGGGACTTTAAGGGATGGTTGAATCTGCATAAAGACATTTTTTACAGCCTCACGGCGCAAAGACAGACACTTAACACACAATAACATGTACAACACATATTTGTATATATTCAACATCTCCTCTTCCTCTTATTCTAAGGCTTTCATCGCTTCTCGTGCTAAATGTTCTACAGTGCAAACTTGCGTAGGCTCGAGGTAAAGCGGGTCGAGCACTAACCAGAAGGTCGATGATTCGATCCCCGGCACCTCCAGTTTCCATGTGCGAGATCCTGACCTCAGAATTGTCCCTGACAGCTGTGCAGACGGTGTATGAATGGTGCGATAGAAAAAAGCACTTTATGAATGTGTGTGTGAATGAGTCTTGTGCTGCAGAGCACTTTAAGTGGTTGAATAAATTGGAAAAGCACCGTATAAACAGTCTGTTTACCACAGAATATGTTCAGTTTACATAATTGGTTCAAAAACCTTTTTTTAGATACCGGGTCCTTGATTTTCCAATGAGGGCAAAACCGCATTTCTGGCCAACAACTGTCAATTTTGTGGGGAAATGTCCAATGTAGCTCAAAGATTGTGTAGTTAACTAATAAAGTGAGCTCCACGAGTTGCAACATGTGCAGCTGAGGTTTAAAGTTTCGATTTAATGTGTTGAATTTTCTTTTCCTGGCAGAAATCATTTATCCAATTTGTTTTTACTGTTGTTTGTCACTAAGAGGCATCAATATTAAAACGAGGCCTTTTCATAACCAGTTAAAAATCTCCTTGTAGTACGTTTAACATCGTCAGAATCAAGTCCAACCAGTTTGAGAGTAATGCTGAACTGTGGATCAGTTAAAAAATAACTTTATCTTTTTAAAATATCAAGAATTCCAAGCAGAGTTCAGTTTTGTTTGTTACAACAACACTTTCAGGAAACCAGGGATCATCGCATTTTGGTCGTGGGAGCTCCGGAGATTGTGTTAAAGTTAAAATCCTTTAAATGTCAGATATGACTCAGCGAAGCCCCACGATCCAATTCAAACCTTGACAGGCCTGAACACGATTTACCAAAAAAGACATCAACTAATTCAGAAATGAGAGGTTAAAAAAAAAATAATAGCTTCATGAATTCCCTGATGACAAATGTTTTATTGTGAAAATCAGACGGCTGCTATTCATGGGAAAGGACAAAGAAACGGAGCTCAAAAGAAATAAAGTGCCTCGTGTTCAGGAGCCCTGGATGTTTCAGTGCAAAATGATCGTTTTGACATTTGACTGGTTCTTGCAAGGAAATTTTCTTTTCACTCCGCAGGGAGGTGAGAGTGCAGGGTCACGTAGAATGGCAGCTGTACATCCACCATGTTGCTCAAGGGCACTTCAGCAGAGAGGAACGCCTGCAGACACAGGCACTATGAACCTCGGTGAAAGAAAAGTGCAGTCTTCCAGTTCCCCCACGTGCATTGGAAACTGTGCATTTTCTGACATTTCTTCCCACGTCTCATTTCTTTTTTCTCGATTCTATGCGTCCAGCTCTCACTGTAAATCACAGCAGAGAAATCTTGTAATGTCAAAGAATGGGAGAAATTCCGTGAGCACGATCTTTATAGAGACACTGAGGCTGCACAGCCACTTTCTTTATAACTGAATCTATGAAATGCTGTCAATCAATTTCTGATATTGTCTATAAAAGTCATATTTTAGCTAATAACCGTTAAAAAAGCAAAGATTTATTTGCTCTCTTCCGGAGGAGAGTATTTTTCGTATCAGCCATTCAAACTTATTTAATGTCTGTATTAAAAAAATGACAGAAAATACTGACTTGATATTTTATCTGCTGTTATCTTTGCTTTCTTTTAACAGGGCAGTAAACTTTAAGCTGAGCCACTTTATAACATGAATATTATTATAACACTTTAACGTTCTCCTATTATAACAACCGTAAAGAGACTATAAGAATCTAATACATGGAAAAGTAATTTGAGTTTGGTGGCAACGGGACTGGAACTTCATGTTCTGGTGTTGATTTCGCTCTTTTGGCCTCAGGTCAAATCTTTTATTCCCATTCAATGAATTCCTAATGTAAAGCTGCTGCATGATCAGTAAATGGAATGAGCACATGTAAGACTAATATATGATTTAGGGGGAAGATGTTCCATACATTCAGAATCAATAATTTACAAGTGTGGATGCAGCAGTGAAGCATCTTAGCTTTAGTCTCTGCCAAAGAACTGATTCCACAATTAGCATAATTATACAGGAGAAAAGATTTTAGCCTGCCACGGTTTAAAATTACCTTTAAGCATAAAGGCATTTGGATTGTGAGACGCAAGACTTGTTCTGTAGGTGTGAGTGAGCTTGTTTTGCTCGGTTACTCGTCCGGCATGAAAACCATTATGGCATTTGCCCTGGAAAGATAATAAAAGATGGATGGATGGTTGGAGGGATAATTAATTGAGTAAAACCTCTTTGTGAAATTATATATAGAGTACTTGGTTGAGAGGGGAAACGAGCGAGGAGCATGTGTGAGCAAGTGTTCAGAACCTTCACTGAGAGGAGACATATTCTTCTCATATTCAGGTTCTTAATTTTAATTTGTGTTATTACCTAAAAAGGTCTCCATGCTCTAAAGTTCAGAGAATACATCACTCTCTTCCCACTGTCCATTGCTGCAGCTCCTCTTTTCAGCCTCTGTCTTAAACTTTTTAGCTCCTGTCTCTTTAAGACGCCCCCCCCCCGCACCGATGAAGCCCGGTCAGCTCTGATTGGCCGACCTGGCTTCGTAAGGGGGCGTGTCAGACGAGCTGCAGAAGTGCGCGTTACGCAAATGTTGGCCAATCGCGAGTCAATCTCAGCTGTCAATCATCCCGTGTTACCATGTTTTTATAGCATCAAATAATTCAAACCAAACTCACCGGGAAAAAAAACACTTCAAATGACAGATACAGTTTTTAAGAACAAATTATTTAACATGTACGTTGACTTTTTAGGTCCATGTCCCAACGGAGACAAGGCTATAGATGCTGTTGCATTACTTTTTGGGAGCTGTCCTATCTTCATCAACTTTACATACAGTCTATGTTACCACCACTATAATCCCACCACTGCAACTTCACTCACCATCACCGTCACTCCTCCTACCCCCCTCCCCTCCCTCGATTCCTCTACCCACGCACCCCCCCGCCCCCCACCTCCATAACCCCATCAGAGAGCTCGGGCAGTCCCGGGTGCGCCGGTCGATGGAGGGGTTTGCATCTCGAGGTGCACCTTCCTCGTGGCCCCTGGGAAACTCGCCGAGAGCAGAGAGGCTCAGCGTGTGTTTAAGTGAAAGTCCTGTTAACCCCCATTACCCTCTGCAGCACTGTACCGGAGGATTAGCAGAATACAAATGGCCCCTCTTGCTCCCCCTGTCCTCCACACCGCAACTCCTGCGCCGTCCGCCCGCGAGAGTTGCTGACGCCGAGGAAGAATGAAATATGATTTGGAAGCCGAGCAGGTGTTTACTGCATGCCAAACAGTGCCCTGCTACTCATTATGCAGCCCTTAATGGTGGGAATACATTAGCAAACAATGTGAGAATGGAGGGCGCTATCGAAATGTTACCACCGCCTGGTAGCATGTGACCTTGGCTCGCTGAAGCTCAGATCGTGGTGTGAAACAAGGGAAATGCCAGAGGGTTTGGAGGCTAATTAATAATTGATGATTCGGTGCTTCTTTGTATTGCATTTGGTGGTGTGAAATCAAAAGGCATGAGAAATCAAGAGGAGCTGGTCGACTCCGAGCCAGAACCTGCCCACACTGATAAAACATTTCGAGATATTGTTGATGTCGGCGGGTAACGATGCAGCCGCCTCGGCTTTGTCAAAGGAAATATTTACTCCTTGTGAGAAACCATCATGAATCCACTTTTTCCTCATCAGATCAATTGGGTTTGATGATTTAAAGCTGCAGGTAACATCTCATATTCATTGATTTATCATTTAGGGCTTTTACACCTATTTGGTCCGGACCGTCGGATTTATCAGTTTAGTTTGAGCTTGATTGCAAGGTTTTCCATTTTCCAATTGAAATACCCAATAGATAAAGAAATACTTATATATATATAGATACAGACATTTTTAATTTTTGGTTTTAATTATGAGAGAAATAACTACATGTAACCTTTGGACTTTTCAGTTTAAATCAAAGCAAAATAACAGGTGTGAGGTGAAGTAGTGGAAAGTAGTTTCTCGTTTGAATCGAGTAAATGAATCAACAGGTTAATTTTGTTAATTTTGTTGCCACTATAATATCACGATTTTATAATAACCAATATGGATGTTTATTTTGCTGGTAGTAAAATCGTAATGATAGTAGATTGTCAAATTCATTGATTTTTTTCCAATCAAACCAGAAAGGCTTTTCTCTTTGCAGTTTTTTTCAAATAAGTTTACGACAACACGCTCGTCTGCAAACCGATCAAAGTCAAGTTTACATCGACGCAGCCCACGAAGGTGATGACGTCAGGACATGTGTCGTACAAACGTCTTCAGTTCGCTCCCTTAACTTCAATGTGAAACTAAAAACTAACCAGATCAAATGAAACAATATAACGAAGACATGAACCTTGGTTCAGACGTTCATGTGTGAAAAATGAGTTTATATTTGTCGGATAATTGGTTGAAAAAACAATTCTCATCCCAGTTCTCAAGGTGACTCCTTCAAATCGTCTGTTTACAGCCAACAGTGTAAAACCCTGCACAGTATGTGAAGTTCACACCCAGACAGGAAATCACTGGTTTAAGCTTCTTCCTGACAGTCCACCGGTTTATTTACTCAATTATTTATACTGTGTAAGAAATTATCATGCCGTGCTTTGATGCGTTAACAGACTTCAGCCTTAACCCAGTTTAAACAAGGAAGTGGAAACCGCAGAAAGGGTAACAATTAATTTTCCGTCCACACGACGCCCTCCTGCTCCTCTTCATCTCCACCTTCCTCCACGGGCCTCCCCTTTTTTTCCCCTCCCTGTTCCATCTCTGCTCTCCTCTCTCGTTCTCATCACTCACTCCGCTTCCATTGATCCTCCCATTTTCTGTCGTCTCCCTCGCTCCTTCTCCGTCTTTCCCCCCTTCTCCGTTGCTCAGGCCAATATAAAGCAGACCAATATGAGATTTCTCAGCTGATGGAAAGCCACAGACGCTCTGTTGCAGTGTGTGTGTGTGTGTGTGTGTGTGTGTGTGTGTGTGTGTGTCTTGTCTGCTACTATGTATATGCTGTTCTGTGTGTATGTTTATTTGTTTGGAAGAGAGCAAGATTTTTTTTCATAACTAAGTTGTGTGTGTGTGTGTGTGTGTGTGTGTGTGTGTGTGTGTGTGTGTGTGTGTGTGTGTGTGTGTGTGTGTGTGTGTGTGTGTGTGTGTGTGTGTGTGTGTGTGTGTGTGTGTGTGTGTGTGTGTGTGTCCCACTGCAGTTTGGAGGCCAGTAGCTGTCGGTCTAATTCTATTTCTATGGGCGACAGAGATGCTGCAGATAGCTCCTGTACTGCCGGGGCTTGTGTTTCAGTGCAGCTTCAATTAAAGTGAACTGGCTCCTGGGAGAGGAGTGGTGGTCATACACCACCCACACACACACACACACACACACACACACACACACACACACACACACTCTATTCCCCGAGACTGATCGAATGGTTCCACGCGATACGACTCCGCCTGACGGCACACAGCCTGTTGGAATACAAACACTTACAGGCCTGCAAATAGCTGCGACACACACACACTGACTCGCTGGTGCACATTTCTGAGTCCACTCTGATTGCTGGAGTATTTGGGAAGGAAGTCCACATGAGTACTGGGACTCTAGGAATAAACGTGTCTGCTGAAAATTACATTTTTTGTAGAAAATGGCCCCTCCACATTGTGCACGACTGCACCTTCGGAACACAAATTGCTCGACTTTGTCATCGTTCGCTTCGTGGCGTCCATATTGTCGCCACCTCAAGTCAAACGCGTGCATATATTTTTACGGTTATTAATCACGGTGGCATCTCATATTTTTTACTGGCTTATTCCTCGGAGGGCGTATGAAATGTCAGTCGTGCGACGTAAGCTCGCTTCCTCCCGGGGAATGAATGTACTTAGGCTGAGAGCTTGTATGACTCCTGCATGTCAGCGGCAGCAGACTCTGTTTCTCTCCTGAGGTCGTAAACCAAATCTAAATGTTTACAGCTGCGCACACACAAAAGTGGAATAAGTCTCAGGGGGCTACAGCTCTGACCCAGGTTTAGAGGGTTTTATTTTAAGGGAAAGTCATCATCGTTTATTTTTAGAGGTTATGGAAGTAAATTCACTCATATTTCTGTGTATGAATTTGTTCTGACAAGCAATAAAGCAGCTGTTGACTTATGTTTATACACTCATAGATGTCAGTTCCCTTAAATATACCTGATTCTATTTTTCTTAAAGACCCAGGAATTATTCCCTGGGAAATTGGTTAAAATGTCAAAACACGCCTTATATCACACAATGTTAAAAAACACTGATGGATGCACACTTTTATTCGGACCTGCACCAAAATGAAATGGTTTCTCTCTTTGCCAATGTCCCATCAAGTTTTGTGGAAATCCATTCAGGAGTTTTTTTGTAATCTTGCTCACAAGCAAACAAAAGACAGACAGAAAGGGTACGATAACGCTTCAGACACAAAGTTAGCAGCTAGTTGACAAATTCACATTGTTAGACATAAAAAAGGAAGATAATGTTGTTTTGTATGGGTTATAAATATAGTTGACTATTTGCTAATATCACCTATTAAGTCGTTGTTGTTGTTTCCACAAAGTGGCCAAAACCTGTTGTTGCTCAACAATTCGCACTACGGAGCGTGAATGAGGAGAAACTGACAGTAAAGATAAAATAATGTAGAAAATGTTGCATGGAGCGATGCACGGGGATTTTTCCGAATTCAATGTTCAATCAAGCTCGATTTAAATAACTGCCTCATACTTTGCAACTAAGCAGAAAACATTTCACAGCAAGTTGTTGAGGTGTGCTTTTCGTCTGCAGTGAGATTCAGGTGATGTGCAGCCGAACATGGAACAGTTTGTCGACTTCTCCACGCTGATGCACAGAGAAGATGCTAACTGCTGCTGAGCCGTCACGTACAACAAACCAAACCCCGTTGCTTTTCCCTTTCCACACACTCACTGAGGAATCCCCCACTTCACCTCTTGGCGCATGATGGCGCGCCGCAAGTAAACCCGAAGACGGGCTCCATCAGCTGAAGTTTACTCAAGTCAGCGCTTCTTAATCTTGACATGTGACGAACGACACTAATTTCCTCTCTGCCGCTCTCCCCTGCGAGTGCAGCGGCGTTTTGATGATGGAAACACCTTAGTTTATCTCGGCTGCTTCCAAATTGCCTGAAGTGGCTGCTTCTGTAATTGAGGGTTGGAGCAGAGAGCACAATCTAGTGGGTGTATTTGTTGAAGACCTGTGCCCGTCTGCACAAAAAAGAGGCACCCCCCACAAATTTGTGTGCATTATCGTACAAGTGTTCTCAGGCGACTCTGCAGCGCCGCGGAGAGAAATGCGCCATAAATGATCCTTAAACAGTCAACAGAGGACTGGGATTCTACCACGGCTACACCTTGATTAAGATCTTAAGGCTGTGGCAGTAATTACCTGCCAGAGACTCGTCTTAAATACTCTGCAGACCCCAGGGGGGTGAAGGGGGAAGCTTCAGGGGGAAAAAAAGAAGCCGCGGAGAGAGGAGGAGAAAATAAGATGTTGATATAACTAGAGCGTTGAGAGTTTAGGGAAACATTGAGTATTTTGAAAAAGGGGAAAGAGAGACAGTGCAAACAGAATTTGAGGATAGTTAGGAGGGGACGGAGGAGGAGATGGCACAGATGATATTGAGCTGGGAGCTATAAGGATAGCAGTCTCCTCTGACAACTTCATTTCTCCAGTTTAGGAGTTTTAAGACCTTTATCTCTCCGAGCAGTGACAGTTGTTTCATTCGCGGCAGGGAAAAGCCCCAAGAAATGCCTCCGGAGATAATAGAAAGCACAAAAAAACAAAACTACTCTTCTAAGCTTTTCTATTCTTCTGTGGAAACACACTATACGTGAACTTTTATATAAGCTCACTCACCAAAACTGTGTCTCCACTTTAAGAGTCGAGAATGCAGATACGTTGACCAGTATCTATAGCACAGGCACATTTGTGAATAACAAAAGACAGAATGCAGATTTCGGCAGCGATTTACGATGGCAGTGAACTAAGCCCCGAAGCCTCTGAGCCTTATGGGTCAGCCTTGAATCGAAGCTTTGCTCAAGCTGCTTCTGTCAAACTCTAAAATGCTAGAAATCAGTAACTTTGCATTGGAAGGACGCCACAGGAATGTTTCAGGGAAATGAGTCCTGCGCAATATTTGAGCAGAAGTGCAGAGGTCAAAGGTGGACTCGGACACTTTCACAATAAAACAAATCCTTGCAGCAGACTAGGCTTCACCCAGTGCATGACTCAGCTGTTGGGGCTTTGGGAGGTCCTACATCTAACAAAAACGATTTTTGACTTTCAAAATTATAAGCAAAGTGCACATAAGTAGAAATAAAGGACCACATTTTAAGTGCAAACCTCCACCACAACATTTAGTTCTAGTCTTCAACCGTACGTCTAAAAATACGAAGCTCTTGTCAGAAAGTAATTGGCGTGGGGCCTCGTTAGAAGGTTTCCAACCGCGGCGTCGTTGCAGTTTCCCGTTGATGGCCAATCATATAGTTCAAGGGGCTTCTCACAGTTTTGTCGTGGCTGTGGATTAACGTAATCAGCCGTTCTTCGGAAGGCCCCCCCCCCCCGCGCCTTCTCAGCTCAAGGCCCCCAGCAATTACTCCGTTGTTACGCCCCTGACCATGTATGTGTTGCAGCATTCAACCAGACATCAGTGTTCGGCTGCTCCAACAAATGTCAGCCCATCTCCTCCGAGGATTAACAATGGATCTCCACATCTCCATTTGCCTCCTGTCTCCTGTCGACGTACAGTACATCTCCTCCTCCGCCTTTGTTCCTGTTTTGTCAGGCATTGTAGCTCCCGTCTTTTCACCTCCTGCAAATTAAGGCCCGCATTCAGCCATCAATCACAGGAGTGCAGTCACTTCAACAGAACAAGGAGATAAGGAGGCGAGGGCTGTAATGCTTATTTGTCCATCAACTCCCTCTAACTGACTAACAGGCTGAATCACAGTTAGCTCGCCAGCGCCGGCCTTGTGCTGTGTAGGATCGGCGTGTTATTTGGTTTGATTTATGTCCCGGTTATTTGGCTGTCAGGGAGAGTGAGGTGCAAGGTGGCGTGCGCGCTCTACCTGCTCGCCTCGCGACCACTGATCCGTGAAGACAAACTCATTTTCTCCTCCAGCAGTAATGAAGAATGAAATCCTTTTGTTTTTAACGGCGCACAATTGTCTTTACTTCTGTCCGCGCTTTAGAGCAGGTCAAGTAGATTTTTTTTCTTAAGTGCCTTGTGCTCTCTCAGGGAGACAGATGATTCATTTAAAGAGGCATTCGAGCGAACATGGTTAGCTCGCTGCTTTTGATACACTGCCTCATGGCTGCAAGTCACACACACACACACACACACACACACACAGTCGCACTTTTTTAATGGGCTGATGACACAAACATACAAAGTCACACGTGCACATTGAGAGCTGCATGAATTTATAAACATAGGACTTGTTTTTAAACGAAAAATGTCACAATTTCGTCAGCGGCCTGTGATTAAATATGCAAATAACAAGGTGTAATCATTAAAACGCCTTCTAACATTCTAATTAGGTTGGTGTGTTTATGCTTTTTGAATTAAATTAAAATTCCACAACCGACAATTAAAATGATGTGGTTAATTTAACTTGTACTGATTTTCCTCATCCTAGTGGAATTTTTTAAAGGGAGAAACATGCTGTGTGTTCATGGATTTTTGTATTTCAGATATGTTTATTAAAATGGTTTTACAGCAAGGTTTTCTATTTTTCTATCTCAATTCCCAAAAGATGAAGAAATACTAAATAAACTGGTATTAGAGTGTTTTCTAATTTGTAACAGTTGGTCAAATTACTACATATAACTTCATTCAGGATTTGCTTGTAGTTACTTTGCCAGAGAGAATTATTACCAATGGTTTCAACTTAGTTCTACAGGGTGATTAATGCTAACACCTGCTAACATCTACTGGTAGTTGGTAAATTGTTTGTCAATATGTTTCCAGCAGCAGCCATTGTTGGTTATTTAGCTTCTGAACATCCAGATGTTTCCCTCAGACGCTGGAGGAAAACAAAACAGATTTAAAAAAGAGAGTAAATATTCTTAGAAACATATCGTCAAATGAATGCTAATGTTAATTTTGGATGTGTTAATCAGAAACTGTGTGTTAATTCCTCAAAGTGCACGCTAATAAACTAAAGTAACCATTTCATCGGTAACCAGATTCATTTCCATCTCCTCGTACACTTGTGCTCTTGGCCGCCGTAGTTATCTTTCTCTTCAGGTTGGCAATTAAGCAGCCTCAGGTTTTCTGAAATCATCTCATTTATTGTAGAGAGAGCAATTATCATACAGCGGGTGCTTGAAAAGAATTGGATTTGCATTTCCCTCAGTACTTTAGTCATCTTCCCGCCGACTCGCCCTCGCACACGTGGAGAAGCCGTGGTTGTTAACAGAAGGATATATAATAGCCCTTCAGTAGAGGACTGGATCATATTCAGCGCACCTGAATTTCATCCGATCCATTTGATAGAGCTACCGCTCTCCACAACCCTGGGTCAAATAGCACTTGTAAATTATTCAGCGCTTGTTTTACATGGAATACTACAGGGGTGTGGTTTGTACTGCATCAAAATGCAGAAACATACTCAAATTAGACGGTGAAACACTTTCCTTTGACACTCTTTACTTCTTTGGTGTTCTGATGGTTTAACTTGAACCATGTATCGCAGGGTAAACGTTAAAGGTGGGGTAGGTGATCCTGATATTTGTTCTCTTCACCATTCGCTCACTGACGTTCAGGCAGGTCTTTGCCACTTTTTTATTTTGTTATGTTCTTTGGGTTAGTTGTAGTCTGTGGTGCTTTAACACTTGGAGCATTTGGAGCGCTACTGTGAAAATGATTGTGAGTGAAACGTTCTTACCGAGATAGCGGTGTTGGCATTTCCAGCGGCTAACCGTAGTTGTTACGTTACGTGATCTGCACCATTTCTTCCTCCTCCATCTTGGACAAACACTCTGTATAATTTAAGTGTCCACGGTAGGTAATCTCCTGTACGACTGCGAGATCTCACACCTGACATTTTACTGCATTAACATTCAAGACAGGAAAACGCTACCAGGGATAATTTTGCTGCTCTTGCAACGTTCGGTGCAGTGAAATAAAGACGAGCGGTTTCTTGGGACGCTTTGTGTTTTTTCGGCTGTGAACAAAAAGCTTTCTGCAACATCCGAAGCTTCATGTCGTGTTTAAAGAGGTCAGCCCCGTATCCCTCAGCACTTCCTGTGGCGCTCGTCTTCTCCCTCCCGATTGGCTGGGAGGCAGCGCTTGCATCCAGTAACATGACAGATGTCTCTCACTGTGTTATTGCTCAGTGTCAAGTGGGCGGTGAAAGCAGGTGACATGTTTATTTGAAGGGCGTGTGCGAAGAAGGCCTTTGACGATTAGTCATCGTCTGTGCAAATGTTCCCCCCGATCCTCGGCTCCACTTCCCAAAGAGATGGTTTGAAATAATAACGGATGTCATTCGAGCGCTTTGGCAAAAGAAATCAAATTTACTCCTCCACCAGTCGACTGCACCAAACAACTTGAGTGCAGTTATCTTTTTACATAGCAGGCCTGTACCTGACTCATGGAGAACAGATGAATATCAAATCTATTCCACTTGTTCTTCAGTGTGTAGTGTCCTCATGTTACAGTTAATACTCACTGTCCTGCTTCCGTCTGCAGAGGACGACTTCCGCTTCCGCTGACTGCAGACAAAGTGACTCTCACACATCGTGAACTGTGTTGCAGCGTAGACACAGTGACTTGTATTGCTAATTAAATCTAATGTATACTTGGCTGTATCTATCTACATCCCAGTTATTTGCCCGAATGATAAACAACTGGACGAGTGAATCTCTGACTCAAGATCTTACACGTGTAGGAGAGTTGTAGTCTAATTGAACGAATGGACAACAAATGAAAGTATTGATAGAATCAGAAGCTTTTACTGTTGATACTATTTAACTATTAATAGTTTAGTGGAACATTTTTAAGTCAGAATTCGTGGTCAGGTTACTGATCCCAAACGTTTCTCTCCGTCCCGTCTCGTTCCTCCACTTCTCCTTCGAGCAGCTTGACGTGTCTCACACTCTGAAACCTGAGGGAAGCGGCAGGATGAAGAAATTACGATTCAGGAGGAAACTGCTCTCTGATTTGACCAAAAAAGAAAAAGAAAGAAAGAAGGGAGCTTGATTACAAGAGTCTCTCCCAATATTGAGGTTCTGCAAGCATCAGCCAATCCAAACAAATCACATTTCGAGTGTGTCTGATGTCGGGTGGGGGAAAGAAAACGAACCTGCAAATGGATACGTTGCTGCCGCTCCTTCAGCGAGCGGCGTTCGCCGACTGTGTGTCTAATGCGTCGGGCAAACAACGCCGGTGCTTGCGAGCAGTGAAGCAGATACTCTATCTGCTTCACGTTAACCTCCCTCTGCGTTTCCAAGTGGCTGTTGACCCAGACGTGTGACACACCTACAGGTCCACGCCGGAACGGGTGTTTTCGAGAGAGACGAGGGCGCCGCGCAAAGACGCACACCAGAGAGCGGCGCTAAAGTATTGTCACATGCATGTCACATGTGTGTGTAATTTGAACACATGTACCCACACATCCCTCTCTTACAGCCGTGCATTGACTGGAAGGCATGCAGGGACTCCACACCCTGTAGTAGTAGTAGTAGTAGATATTGCAGTAGAGATGGTTAATGAATGTATATAGTAGATTCTCCCCAGGTAATACTTTACTACAGTTTCTCCCCAGATCTGCAGCACATATGATGATTAATATTCATCATATGGCTCCTCCATTGCCTGCAGATGCCCCATCTGTATCCACTGGGACCCACACACCCTGACGCTACCATTAAATCCACTTACACACAGCCGGCGTGATGCGCTGCGTGCTCGGCTGTGTGCCGCGTTAAGGTTAAGGTGTCTAGCTCAAGGGTGATGTGGTGTAGCTGTGGCAGGCACGGCCCCGCTGGGAATCCGGGGCGCCTCGTCATGTATTCAGACCCCCAGCCGGTAAATACGCGTTTAAAGCTACAGATCGAGCAGCGGCAGGCGGCACACACGGAATACAGGATCAGGTGAGAGGGACTGATGGGAAGATCCTCAGTGTCAGCACATGATGACTGTTCGCTGCCTTTACACATGTTAGAGATAACACTGAAAACCCTCAGGTGCTTTGGAAGACACACAAATTCCCACAGGTTCTGTTCCTAATGTTACACAAATTCTTTCCCCTTGTGCTGATTGTCGAAAGAAGCGATTCAAACCATTAGAGCCTTCATGAAATGTGTCATCACTGGGAAACACTGTTAAATTAATGGTTTTCTTATATTGATATGTATCTAAAATACATGAATCCACTACACTTGTTCACGTAAATATTTAAATAAGATATCAGTTATAGATAAGATAAGAGATTAAAGGTTTAGAGAGAGGAACGTTCATACATCTCCTGTATGTGTACGGGTGCGTATGTTTATGTAGGGTGTGTGTACATATATGAAATTGATAGGATATATAATATTTTGTGTGTGTGTGTGTGTGTGTGTGTGTGTGTGTGTGTGTGTGTGTGTGTGTGTGTGTGTATGTGTGTGTCTATAGCAGAGTGTGTTTAGCAGCTGGATGGTGCAGTGGTAGTAGTTGTTTGTGAAACCTGTGAATGCTGCTGATAGGAGGAATCCTGATTAGAGCAGTGAGATAACTTGATTCTGTTGATTCCAAATCACTCCTGAAAGCCGAGGGTAACTTCAGTCAAGTGGTGATTTTTTTTTTGGGGGGGGGGGGGGTCATTACTTTACTTCATTCCACAAACTGTAGCTGGAAAATATTGATTAGTGCATCTTTGTAGGTTTTTGAAGATGCAGCTTATTTTGCCGAGAGAATTCCTCAAGAAAAACGCCGAGAGCAGACAACGTGTCTCGTGGCGATTCAGCCAAACATCACGTCTGTTGAGTATAAAGGAAATAATGCTCTCTCTCTTTTTTATTTTTTGTTTGCCTGGAGATATTTGCTCCATTGCTGGTACTACGCCGTTGCCATCATTATCTTGTATTGCTCTCTACTCCCACACAAATTGAATGCAACAGGTTCACTCCTGTTCTCTGGGGGGCTGTTCAGATGCATTGTGGGAAATCTATGGAATAGCTCAAGCAGACGTTCTGGAGATAAGCTGGAGCGGGTAGACGCTGAAATGTACTCTGCACAAAACGGCCAACAGAAAAGCAGGGAACATCACAGACGGGGCGGTTCATCCGAGGTCAGAACTTCCATTAAGCCCCAGAATAAATGAGATTTTTTTACCACCAATGAGTTTGAACATCTTGAAATTGGCAAATAAATACTATGAGCTGTTTTCAGACATGAACTCCGGAACTTGTCGAGAACACAACAGGAGATTGTTCCGGGTCACACGTGTTCACAACAACAGGAAAATCTCGTTCGGATGAGGGGCGGCAACTTGGACATGACGTATAAATCCCAGTCCGAAGCTGAGTCGGACATTTGCGTTCTCGTGAAAAAGGGGCCACTTAAAGCTGCAGATTCACTTCCTCAGCTTTCTTGCTCTGTGAGAAGCGTGTGCGTTGTTAAAATGTCAAAACAACACTGTGAGTAATGGGAATTTCTAAACTGAGTGATTTCAGTAGTTTAATTGGTCTTCAGGAGCTTAAAAGCTCAATGTAGCTTATTTGTGTAATTACTATCACTGTGTTTCTGCATTGTTCCTACTTTAAATATCCATTGAGGTGGCTCCAAACACTGTGTGGTGTCAACATGTTCTGCTCTCCGATTACCAGAAAAGAAGAAGTTAGATGATCAGCCTCAGAGAAGAGGATCCCTCACACCCCCACGGCCGAACACATGCAGATAGTGTCTCTTTACACCAGAGCTCCTCTGCTCTCCAATAACCACTGCTAGCCTCCGTGCACTGGAACTCGTGTGCTTGATTTCTTATTTAATTAACAGACAATCAAATTAGTCTCAACCCTGAAATCTCTGAGCCGCTCGAGGGGAGTTAAAGTGTGTCCAAAAGTTTTCAGCAGGTGATTGGTTTTGTTGCTGTGTTGCACTTCCAACCCAGATTCCAGTAAACACGTCTCCCCGGAGAAAAGGACGATGGCTTCATCTCTTCATCTCTTCCATTGGTTGGACTGAGGCAGAAATGTATGTTTTTAATAGTGAACCCTCTGGTTACAGCGTTCCAGATGCTGAAAGCCGCGTCTTTAAGTTGTCACTGTGTGAAAGAGGATAATGATTCCATCAGTGGCGATGGTGCCTTCAGGGAACAAAGGGGACGCATGAGTCGGATTAAATGGAAATTGGGGAAAACACAAAGAAGCCTTCTCGGGTTTTGTTTTTGCTGCAGTTTGCTTATGATTATTTCACACGAGTCATTTTATTGTTGTGTAAAAATAACACTTCAAGCAACTGTGTAGGTTTTCACATTAAATAATAAAATGGATAAACTGCCAAATTCACTTTAAAGAAGCTGCGGAGTCAGTGATGCTTCTGGACTTTTTTTGCCCTTGCCTGTAGTTTATTCTTCGACTGCACCAGAACGCTGTAGTTATGAAAATGATTTAGTGCATTAGTTTAAAATGAGTCTTTCATTGAGTTAAGATCTTTTCAAATGTTTTTAAATTGTCGCCTTTACGACCTCACGTCAATCATGTTTACACAAAGGTTTTAAGAACAGGTTCTATTTGTTTCGTTTTCCGCATCTGTACCAGTGGCCATCCCCGGTTCGGGGATCAACTGGATCACAGAAATTAGTTTTCTACTTTTCAATTTGCAGTACCCCTTGATCAGAAGATGAAATTGTCCTCTGACTTCTCAGGATTGGACGGAGCCAATGTTTTCTTTTTCTGTTTTCATGAAGAAAGAGGAAAGATTGTCCTTACAAAGAGACAAAAAGAAAAATAAACTGCATCAAACTCGATGTGCAGGTTTCTGAGCACGATGATTGTTATTGGATGACGGGTTAAAAAAAACAGAAAAGTATGGACTTGTTGTCCGACTGTAATTAAGCAGCTTTGGTAGCTCCAGAGTCCGTTGTCTATTTTTTTTTTTTAGCTTTTCCTCATGAGAAGCCAACACCCATCCTCCTTTCGATTTTGTTTACTTTCCTCCCAAAATTTCCGCAGGCTTAAAAAAGAAAACAATCTTCTAAGGCTTGTGTAGAGCTGCAGTCCAAACTGCCTCCATGACGGGTGTGTGCTGCGCTATGATGAATAAAATAGCTTATTTTGACCTGTCAAGCTTTGCATTTCTCCACACACCAAAGTGAGCGTGAGGCTCCAGAGCGAGAGAGAAGTTCGTTTTTTATTTATCCTTGAAAAAAAACATAAGAGCAAAGGTTTGAGATAAGAGATTTTCTTCTTTATTAATCCCACAACAGGGAAATTGTGTGTTTTATAGAAGAAGATGCGAAGAATAAAAACGTAATATATAAGTTAACATGCAATATAAAATTAAGAAAATGTAAAAATAACAATGTAATGTAAAGAATTGCACATGGAAATATATTGATTTGATATATTTGCAACTGTAATTGGTAGAGACATGAAAGATGGACAAAATGTCTTCACTATATCCATGTCGCCATCTTTATATCTTCTTAAAACGTATATATCGGCTACGAAATCATGAAAAGTCTCGTCAAAGCGTCTCGACACGTCCTCTTCCTCTGACTTTGAGAGTTGAGAGTTTGAAATACGTGCAGTGCCGCCGGCTCACCACAGAACCGCTCACAGTTGACGTATAAGGAGAAAGGAGAGAAAAAATAAGACCACACCACGAACCGAAGGAAACCGGAGTTGTCGGTGTGTCTGAGCCGCGCCGCAATGCGAGGTCATCATCAGTCACCAACAGCTCCGAGGGGTTTCCGTCGTGAGAGATGAGACGAGAAAGATGAGACGGAGCGATGGACACAGAGAAGCGAAGGCGCTGAGTGGAAGACGTTGCGATTTCCTTTTCCCTGATTCCCTCACTTCCCCCCAGATCCCGGCGTTTACATCACTGCTGTCCTCCCGGTTGTCGAGTCATCACATTTCTGTTGGAAAATGAGATTCGCCGTCCCACGAAGACTGATGATCCCCTTTAACCTCGGCCGCCGAGGCACTTCTCCCGATCCAAAACAGCAACCAAGCGATTCTCCCGCTCCGCTCTTTGAAGGCCCCTCATATCTTATGTGTAAGTGCTGTTGACTTTGAACGTGCCCTGTTCGAGTCCTGATCGGCTGCTGCATCAGCTGAGAGACTTGAGGGAGATGGTTTCCTTCGAGTGCGCTCAACGAAACACTCAGCGGGAATATCCCAAGGGCAAATTGGGTAGTAGTATGGTAATTGGCTTGGTTTCCTCACTTCAACAGTATGTCATTGGTTGAGGAGATTGCCCTAGAATCAGGAGCTTCGTGGAAATGGTGATTTCACTCATGTCTGGTGGCTTTGGTCACGTTCCATGGAAAACGACATATCGAAATATGAAAACGTGGTTTGAAGAAGGTGGTTGAACAAACACTGACATTGAGAAATTGTGGATAATGTTGAGTTCAGGTATTTTATTTATAAAGGAGGAACACTCACACATACTTCAGGCTTTTTCTACAGTTAACCAGGTTTCATAAAACATTAAAAAACTGTTAAATAAATATGTCTAACTGATTTTTGTTATTAATATTGTGCATTTAGTTTTCGCGTTTTTTGTTAATTTCACTGAATGGTTGTAATTTTTCCATGTGCCATTTAAATGAATTAATTATGAATTTAATTAATTACATTTCCTGATTCTTCAAGATTCTTATGCCTCGAAAAACCAACCAAACAGAATCGTAGGTTGCTTTTGATTTGAGTGGAAATTAAGCTCATGCACTGCAGCCACTTTAACAATTATAGAGATTTATTAGAGAACCATTCATATGAGCTGTTTTATGATGAAGTGTGTGTGTGTGTGTGTGTGTGTGTGTGCGTGTGCGTGTGTGCGTGCGCGTGCGTGCGTGCGTGCGTGCGTGCGTGCGTGGTATTAGTCGTAATCCTCCTCTGAGGTTAATGTAACTGGCCCCAGATGAGTACAAGTGGTTTTCTCTATTAAGCTGGTGACTATTGCACGATGATGTTGTGATTTGTTATTTCCTGTCTGGCCAATCGGAAACTCAAAAATGTCTAGATTTATGACAACATCAGTCAAAACTTACAAAAGAATATCTCAGGAATTTCTGTTTAAAATGCTGTTTTTTCCTGTTTTAATTCACGCCGGTGGGTCAAAAGGTTAATAGACGCTCGTGTAATCAGAATTAGCATCAACACTCTGACAGGAACACATCCCGTGGAGAGGTTTGTGCAGGTAAACACAGACACTGTGTTTATTTGTGATTTCCAGAGAGAGTATGCGTTTCTTAGGGAATTGGAGAGTAAGAGGAGGAAAATGTGAAAAGAGAGAAAAATATCATAGCTGAGATATCGGGAGGGAGAGAGGAGAGAGAGGGAAGAATCTCATAGAGACACATAATTCTATTCTCTGGGTACACAATGCCGGATGGCGTGCTCCAGCTAAATAAATTATCACAGGGGCTATTTTTAAGCTGAAGTGTAAATGCAGTAATCCTCGGAGCAGGAGCTGCGAAGAGCCGACACACAGAGGCCACATCAGAGAATACAGCTCTGCCTTTATCTTCCTCTGCCGCCCGCCCGGCTCCCCCTCTCTCCCTCCCTCTCTCACACACACACACACTCATATCCTCCACGCCCCATCACAGCACCTCTATCTTCTCTCGCTTTATCCGTTTCCCATTTCTCCCTTCGTTTCTCCCTTTCTTGTCTCCGTCGCCTTTCATATGGTAAAAGCCTCCTTTCTGCATCGGACTATTTTGCTTATCGCCGAGCCCTCGACGGGGACTCCACTGAATCTATTGTTAAAGGGGGGAGAAAAAAAACCAATAAGAGACCTCTGAACAAGAGAGGGAGGGGAAACATGTACGCGTCACGCGAAGAAGAAGCAGCAGTCAGAGGATATTAGGGCTCGCTGGGTCATTCTGCAACCTGCCAACAAACCTGTCTCAGCTGATGTGTAGAAGCTGAGGCCTGAATGTTTTATACTCGCTGTGGTTCCTGTGGGAGATGGTTACTCCGAAGCTGCTTTCAGACGTGCACTGAAGTTCCTGTGTGCGAGGACGCAAACGTCCGAGTCGGTCGCTCCGCACATCTCTCAGAACCTTTTTCTGCAAGTCCCACGAGTAAGATTTCTGGATGTGAGAATACAGCAGGAAAATGTCTGGAAAATTCCCAGTGAGCGAGTTGACGTGTTGATGACGTGTTGATGACGTGTTGATGACGTCTCTAACAAGCGTCTGATGCAAAACTGGGGGGAAAAAACAGACTATTATCTCAGGATGAAAAAGAAGACGTCAGTTTGAAAAGAAGAGATTCGAGAGCGTTTGCTTATGAAGACAGACGCCAGTGTTTTATTCTTCTTGATGTTCTCTGCTGCACTCGTCAATCTATTGCACTTCTGATCCCTCGTGACGCTCTGAGGTTTCTGTGGTTTTTTTACCCGTTAAATGTTTTTATTTGAAGTTTTCTCCTCATCCAGTCGAGGGTTAAGGACGGAGGACATCACTTTGTACAGATTGTTAAGCCCTTTGAGGCAAATTGTGATTTTATTATGATTTGGAGACTCTACCCAGACGCCACTCTCTAACTCTAACCCTGAAAACAAACCAAAAGAATACAAATCTTCAGTCTTCAATCTTCAAGATTCAAGAACTTTTGGTGTTAAAATCGAATCGTTGTGTTGATGTGCTGGAAACAGAAAGAAATGATTTCCTCAGCGAATGTTTACGTCATGTCCTGCCTCCTCCAGGCTCCGCTCCTCGCCTGAATGTTCCGGACAAGTTCCTGTGGTTGTTAACGCGTCTGACTCCCGCTGCGTACTTCATGTGTGAAGAGGCAAACTTCAGGAAACGTTCGGAACCCCGTTCTCCTGACATTTCCCACAGTTTATGTCTGAAACCAGCTGCAGAATCCTCTGGTGTTGCTGTGCTGATGTTGGTGGGGGGGTGGGTGGGGGGGACAGGCGCCCCTCCTCTGCTGCTGTTTAATAGCACATAATGTGGTGTCGTTAATCACCAGCACAGGTTGAGGTTTTACAAGGTTAATGACGGCAGAGCCAAGCTCTCGACTGTGTCCCATTCCTCAGGTATTTATCAGTGTCATCGAGAAGCTGAGAGCCGAGCGTAGTTCATAGTTTTCTCTCTCTCAACGCGACCACTTCTTTATTTTTTCTTCTGTTTCTCGTCCGTCTGAATCTGTCTTACCAGGTGTAAAATGTGTAATACGCACGAGGAAATGAAAATAAACCAGATCCTCAAACTGCAGCCTGGGGTTAGGCAACACAGATACAATCTTCAATCTGATGTATGTAATGTTATACTGCGCTATCTCAGGCTGCAGCTAATGTTTAATAAAACGATTAATCTGCTGATTATATTCTCAATGTGCATGTGGTGTTTACGATAGCAGGAAATTGGAGTGTTTTAGTGAATTACCTTGTTTAGTCCGTACATAAAAAGTGTAATTTCCCCAAAAACCTGACCTGTTCCTACCCTAAGTTTTAGACCTCATTGTTTTGCACAATTTGACCAGATTCAGACAAAAGTCAGGATTTCAGGAGCTGCAATAAAAAAGCAAATATCAAGTCTTTTCCTTGTGATTCATCATGATGAAATCCTCGTGTTTTTAAACCACTAACCACTGATGAAGTTGCATAAGCCTCTGGATCGTGGCACCGCTAACATCATGTAATTGTTCTCTCCTGTTGAACACCACGATCCAGCTTAAGGCATCACAATCAGGAATGAAGCTTAAAGTAATGAATATATTTGATTTACTGTGAACAAAAGAAAAGAATGGAGAAGAAATACGTGAAGAGTCTTTGTCAATTACAGCCCTCGAATGATTTAAAGTGCTATTACATAAGCTGTTGCGCTACCAGACAGAGTTGGAAGCAAGGACAAGGAAGTGAGAGAGAAACGGTTAATATCTTATCTATATATTATATTATATATTTATCTAAATATCTTAAAGGAAACATATTCTGCTCTAATGTTTTTTAAAGAAAACACCACTGTCCTCACACTGTCCATTGCTGCAGCTCCTCTTTTCATCCTCTGTCTGAAATGCTTGGTTTTAGCTCCTGTCTCTTTAAGGCCCCCCCACTGATAAAGCGCAGTGTGCTCTGATTGGCCAGCTGACCCACTCTGCTGTGATTGGTCAACCACCTCCAGCTACCAGACTATCAGCTAGTTGTGCATCATGTAAGTATGTCCTCAGGTGGACGTATTGGCCGAACTACGGAGGAGACGCTTCAGGAGCAGAGCAGCTCCCTTTGCCGCAGACGTTGGGCGTTTTAAAACTTTTACTTAAACTTTTACGAAAAAACTACGTAACACCCGAGAGGGAGCACAATATGTTTCCTTTAACCTTCGTATATTTTTGGCAAATGGCCCCACACACACACACACCACCACCCTGCTTCCACCTACACAAACGTGCACGTAAACATAGATGCATGAAGACATCAGCATACATGCCCCGGAAAATAAGTGAAGAGCTTGTTTTCACTGTTCCACTTTTTGCTCCTTTGCATCGTCATGTTTGAGCCCTGAAGGCGGTGACAGCTCTGTGTCAGGAGAGATATCCTGCATGATAGAGCAGCACAGTAAAGAAATGCTACCGAGCTCAGTTTGACAGTCCCCTGCTGAGCAACTAAAGGAAGCTGAAGCTTGGTGGAGGCAAAATGTGTGTGTGTGTGTGTGTGTGTGTGTGTGTGTGTGTGTGTGTGTGTGTGTGTGTGTGTGTGTGTGTGTGTGTGTGTGTGTGTGTGTGTGTGTGTGTGTGTGTGTGCATGTGTTGGCAGGTGGCACTGGAAAAAAGGCACCGTACCAAACAAATCCAACTTGACACAAGCTAGAATACCAAAATACCGAGCACTTTGAGAGCGAGCATCCCTGTGTCTCTTCCCCCTGCATAAAATAGACTTATTTACTTAACCTCTCTGGGTTATGCGCTGACGAGGGAGCTCTACTTTAAAAGATGGAGGGAGAGGGGAAGAACTTCCCATCGGTTGTTTATGTTGTTGAAAATCAGGGCAGGAGCAGAAGCAGGCGTGCTCGCTCCCAGTCGCAGTAGAAGATGACCTATTTTGAACACACGCAGGGAGACGAGGCTCTAAAACCTTATCTGGGCTCCACAGAGGCTCTAAACTCTACATACATGAATATATATGGGCATGGATGTGCTTATATGTATCTTATGGCTCTTCTCTGAACTTGCACTGAGATGAATCATCGTTGCCGGTGGCAGATGTGATGCAGCTGGAGTCGCTGGCCTCTCCGTCTCTGCGTCCACACCTTCTGCTGGAATCCTTTGACAAAACAGCAGACTTAACATTAATCGATGCACAGATCAATAACAAGCATTCTGCCGTAAGAGCCACAGAGTTTACCTTGTGGCCCTGTTTTATTATGGTCTGTAGGTAAGGTCAGAGCAGTCCAGACCAAAGCAAATAGTGTTGACTGTACTTGTGTGAGAGTGTGGGGCTTTCAGAAAAGTAATTATTGAACCAGGCGAGAGTGTGTGATGAGCGACTTTTACCTCTCTGGGCCTGTGAAAGTCCCTCAGATAGAAAAAAAAAACTCTGAAAGGGAAAAAATCAATCTTCCTTTGAACCGCTCACGACTCACGTGCACACGAAGGCCGTGACCTTTGATAAGAAGTCACATGCTTCATTTTAAAGGGTCACAAGCTGCAAAGTTTGAGAGCCGCCGCTACACAAGTGTTGGCCGAGTTAATTTGAGTCTCGATCATCTATTTTGTGGCATTTTCTAGTTATGTGGTGTTGAGGCTCATCAGGTTGAGCTTTGACGCAGCCGACTGAAGCTCAGAGACGCTCTCCTCGTTGTCCAGGCTTTTCCTTTCATAATGAAGGACTGGACGAAGGACTCATTACCACCTAAGTATTTTCCAGCCACAAACTAATTAGGTAACTGATCAGATCACAATGTCTTGATCATTATTTCTTCTCATTTCCAGCAGTAGCATTTACGTTGAGTGGCCTTTACTGGTTTCCCTTGAATACACAACAGTGTGTGATGTGTTGTTGTCAAGAAATACCATGAAATGTCCAATGTCCCTCACATAACCTTCCAACTTTATTATCCCGTCTGTCGCAAAGAGAAGCAGAACCTGGTAAAGCCTGAATCCAGCTGATAGAACCAATGTGCTTGAAGCTGGATGGACAGAATCAGTGCAATTATGTCCTCGTTCACATTTTCAGCAGGAGACATGGCGCTCAACGGACAGATAGAAGATGCGGCTGCACACTGAGGTGTGCTCAGATTAAACAAGCAAGACAGGGCTGATTACAAATGAATGAGTTAGAGCCAAAGAGAGAGAGAAAGGGGGGAAACGAGAGAGAGATGAAACCAGCAGAGAGAGATTTTGATGATCCAGACGTTTGACTGGCTGTCACGGAGAAGCTGCTCATCTGTTAATAATAGCATATCGCATTCATCATTTGCACTGGTGGCACCGGAGGGTGAGCTACTGCCGGCTGCAGCGGCCGGATCTCTCGGTGCGTATGTGTGATGTGCGTGCAAGCATTCATGTGTAAGTGTATGGGTACGAGACCGAAATCTGTGTGTGAATTACACTGCGGAACAGTGCATTAATAATAGATCAACTCTCCCTTTGTTTGGGACGTAAACTTGATGAATGGGCTTTGTAATTGGTTGGTTTAATAACTGGAGACAAACCGAGTGCTCTTTGCCTCTCGTTCTCACACACAGACACGCAATTACACACCACAGAAACATGCTGAAATTGTAATTCCCCGTCAGATGCCGGGGCGCGCACACACTCCGCACTCATGTCAGGGAGGCATTCACATGCTGCTCTGTTTAATTTGGGTTTGGCAGATTATAGTAATTATGTTAAAGAAAAGATTTTTCCAGAGCAATTTGCCCTTTTCTGTCCTTGAGGAGTGAAACAGTTCTGGCTGAAGGATGATCACTTTTTTTTTTTTTTTTTTCTTACGCTGCTATTTAACAGTTCAACCAGACTGGAAAATATGTTCTCGTAAAGGCAGTGAAAGCATCGAGGGTTTTATTGTTTCACATAGTTTTATGAGAACAATGATCCTTTTGATCATCGGAAAAGGTTTTTCTATCGATGTAATCTTAACTGGAACAGCAGAATAGTCCATATATTGAAATGCAGAGTGTGTTTGTGTGTGTGTGTGTGTGTGTGTCTGTGTGTGTGTGTGTGTGTGTGTACTGGCAGCCAAGGCAAGCGTACCAACACTGACATAAATTGTAGAGTGTGTCATTGAACTGCACCTCTGGGTCTGCTCTCTATTCACCACTAACTCAGAATAATGTGTTTTCGTGTGTGTGTGTGTGTGTGTGTGTGTGTGTGTGTGTGTGTGTGTGTGTGTGTGTGTGTGTGTGTGTGTGAGATGCAGAGTCGATGTAAACAACCCATGAAATTAAGATTCAGAACAGAGTTTTCTGTGTTTGTGTGACAGTGTAAATAATGTAGCCTTTTGTGTCTGTATGCTAACTATCCTTGAAATTAAGATGTCGACCAGAAGACATTCCCGTGTGTTTATGTCTGTGTGTGTGTGTGTGTGTGTGTGTGTGTGTGTGTGTGTGTGTGTGTGTGTGTGTGTGTGTGTGTGTGTGTGTGTGTGTGTTTTCTTTTCTTTTTTTTTACCTCATCAGGACCTTGTGCACACCAACCTTGTCTGGACCAGTTCTCCTCATAGGAACCAAAGCCTGGTTCTAAAGAGGCAAAACATCCTGGTTAGGGTTTGGTTCAGGTCGTCTACAGTTAATGGATGTCAATGCAGTGTCCTCACAAGCATAGCAGCTCGAACTCTGTGTGTGTGTGTGTGTGTGTATGTGTGTGTGTGTGCTGAGTATTCTCACCATTCTCTGAAGACGGGGCGAGGAGGGGGATTTGAAGAATCTTTCAAACATGCTGACAGCTTGTCAGGGCCCTCCTACGACTGTAATGAATTTCAGCCTTTTGTGGTGTGTGGTCCCACTACACAGATAAGCTGAGGCACTAATACAGTCAAGTGTGTGTGTGTGTGTGTGTGTGGGCGGGCTGACATGGTGGTTGCATGCAGTGTTTGTTTGTCAATAATAATGATGACTATTGCATGGTTGGTTATGTGTGTGTGTGTGTGTGTTGCGCTGTCATTTGAACAATTTCAAAGCACTTGCGTTAGTATTTACTTCTCTTTTTTATATTATATATATTATTTCATACTTGAGGGAAAACCTGTAATTTACTCCGCTACCTTTATCTTACAGTTGGAGTGAAAGAGCCTTTTTTACAACCTTATTATTACGAGTGGAGCAAAGGAGTAAGTTGTGTGGAAAGGTGAAGAAACACAACATTTTAATTGTAACACAATAAATCGTTTGTCATTTCAACGGTTGGCCCGAATATTTTATTAACTCGACCACAATCCCTTCAGAACCTTAACTGTTTGTTATTTATTGCAACCATGACAACGAAGAACCCCAAACCTCTGCCAAAATGGTATTAATTATATTATTATATTTATTGTTTAGTGTTGCTTCACTCCAGCAACCTGACCAAAACCCTGTTTCCATAAACCTGACCCAACTTGTATTGCGTTCCCATTTAATAAAGTGCATTTATTTATTACGGCTTTGGAAGGAACAAAAGTGATGTCATCCTGTCAGTCATAGACTCTATAAACTCTGCCTGTGCAGCATCGATCAGGGGATGGAGCCATGGTAAAACTCCTGATGATGCACATGCTCGACCAATCAGGAGCCAGTCTCAGCTGTGAATCATAAAGTTTTTATAGCATAAAAAAACTAATGAACATGCATCAATGTCAAATACAATTATTTGACGTGTACTTTGCCGTTTTAGTTTGCTCTATGTCCCATTTCCTAACATGGAGGAGGTGTGGTTTATGACCTATACTGCAGTCAGCCACCAGGCGGAGATCGAGATGCTATGGCTTCCCTTTTGGGGAGCTGTCATGTCATCCATCTTTATTTTCAGGATGTTGTCAATTCAGCTGTCTGATCAGGAAACGCCTCCATTCGTCGTACTGGTGGATAAATGACATATTTTCCTGGTTAAAGATAAAACTCGAGGTTCCCAGCGACCTCATAGACAAACAGCAGTTGGAGCCCCGATGTCACATTTCCGATGTCTATGACTTGTTGTTAGTAAGAGATGAGTAATCTTTCCCTTTAAATTCCCCACATGGTTTCATTTAAAGAAGTGGGTGAAGTTAAAGTCGTCCCACTTCAACCACTGCAGACTTTTTCCCACTGCACTTCTGTTACTATCGCCTGGAGTTTTAAAAATGTTAACAGCTCTGTGTTGGCTCGCCGCCCCAAGCTTCAGCTGCCACTGGTGAAAAAGGAAAAATGTATGAAATCGCAAATCTGTTTCCTCACACCGAGCTCTGCATCCACACACACACACACACACACACACACACACACACACACACACACACACACACACACACACACACACAAGCTGTTGTGGGCTGGCATGTATCTTTGTGCCTTGTCATCACATGCTCCGACTGAGCTCTAAATGTCACTTGTCTCCCTCTCCGCTTCATCCGCCTGACTCATCCTCCTTGTCTTCACTCTAGATCTGAAGTGTGTGTGTGTGTGTGTGTGTGTGTGTGTGTGTGTGTGTGTGTGTCTGTGTGTGTGTGTGTGTGTGTGTGTGTCTGTGTGTGATGGACACACTGCTGCTCTCCACCTTCCTTTGTACGGCGCCTGCACCACAACGATGCCCACTGCATTGATTTTCTTGTGCCATTTCATAATTATGTCTCCTCTCTTTTTATTCCTCCATGCCCTCTCTCTCTCTCTCTCTCTCTCTCTCTCTCTCTCTCTCTCTCTCTCTCTCTCTCTCTCTCTTTTATCCTGTCTCTCTTATCTCCCTCCTCTCTCTTCTATTTTTCTAATTCCATCCCCCTGATCCATTTTTATGCCTCACTGTGCCCATGCTTGTTATCTCGGCCTTTTCTCTCTTTTTTTTTTTTTTTTGCTGTTTGATCTCAACTTCTTAATTTCCTCTCAGTTTCGTTTTGCCCCCCTCCCCCCTCCCCCCATCCTCTTCTCGCTTGTCGCTTCACTTTCTTCTTCTTCTTCTTCTTCTGTTTTCCTCATATTTTTCTCTTTCTGGACATTCGTGAGTTTTTCTCAGCCTCTTCCTCGATCTCCCCCCCCCTTTGCCTCACACGCCACCCCAACCCTTGTTTCGATTATTTTCTCATTAACTTCTTCCAATCTTTTGTCTTTTATTTTTTGCAGCCTCTCTGGAGTGCACTCCATCTTCACCGTAGCCTGACGGAGCAGGATATCCAGTTGCAAAAGGACGCAGCCGCCCACCACCTCGCCAACATCTTCCCAGTGTGTGAACCCCAGACTTCTTCCTGGACCGAGCACAGCTCTCCGCCTCCACACACCTTCGCTCTCTGCCCTCGGAGTCTTGATCTGGAAAAGTACCCATGCCTTCTTTTCTTCCCGGCCACTCCTGAGAAGCTCCCAAGTGTTCTGACTCGCAGTTTCCTCGACAACTCCTCTCAGATTCCTGGAGTCCGACCAATAGTTTCCATTGCAGGAGTCTCATCTCCAGGCATTTGTGACCTTCGCAGCCAAACCTCCACCAGACCTCTCACGCTACAACTCCTACACTCCCCTCACACGTCCCTTTACTCCCCTCTCCCATGCCAAAAGCCGAGCCCCAGCCAACCAGCAATCTACCCAGAATCCAACATTCGCTTGGCTGTGGTTTCCTCAAAGCATTTAAACACAACGATGCCATTGCCTTGCGGTTGATAGTTTTTAGGGAACTCCCAAAGCAAAACCCCAACTCTTACAGTTACAATATAATCCATAGTCTTTTGGTTTGTCTGTGGCATGTTAGCTCCTTCAGCGTAGCACTTTAATGTGTGTTTTTCTCCCATGAGTCCTCTTGTGGTGCACTGCTGAGTCTGGTTCTGCCCAACTAAGGACTTTGGGTAATGAGACTGCTACTCTACACCTCTCCTTCCCTTTCTCCTCCTCATTATCTCTTCACAGACTCTACTTCAACAACCAGAGGAGGGTGACACAGTTTACACAACCACGCGTGTGTTTTTGTGCTTGTTCTCCCTCTCGTTCTGTGCATAGACCCTGTAAACAGTGTCCGACAAAGGCCTGGTGAAGTGTCCGTGTCTCTTACCTGCTCTATATTGTGGATGGCAGTAACCCTGAGAGAACTTGACTGTGGAAATATTCAGCAGGGGGGAATAAACACTGAACCTGGCACCACATTAGGTACGGTTAAGTTGGCTCCGCGACATATACATTGTTGTGAAAAGCAATCTGAAGGAGATGAAGCAGAACCTGGGGATGAACCGAGAGAAGGAAATTCCCTCGGTGTCTCTAAAAGCACTGAGCTGGTAGGTAAACTGATTTGGCAAAGCCCAAAAGGGGGGGTGGGGGGGTGGCTGACCGAGGACAAGGAAGGAGCAGGAAAAGCAAAAGGGCTCCGTGAACTAAGAGATGCCATGACTGGAAATTCTTTACCGCTAATGAGAAGAGGAGGAAGAAGAAGAAGATCATGGATGACAAAAATAATTTTCATTTCCTCCTGTCTGTATTTCTCCTTATTGCTTTGTCTTCTTTCCGTCTCGCTGCTTGAAACTATTTTTAGATGCGGTATATTGAAAGTTGTGTAGAGAGGAGACGTGCTGTGCACAAAAGCTCATCATGGAAATGTTGTACGTCAGTCTGGTCCGGACGATAATCTCTGCTGTCAATGTGAATTATGGCCACTCACTGTTATATATTATTATAGGTATTTTAACTGCACTTAAAAAAGCACACGTGTCAGTCATGAAACAAAACAGCTGTTACTCAGATCATCGTCTCCACTGTGTGTCAATGAGTGTAAATACATTGTGAAATCATGTAGCCAGTGTAATGACCTCTAGATATCAGCTGCTGATTTCCTTGTGCTGGAGTGATATTTATCAGAAGCTCGCATCCACGCCAGCGTAGCATGAGCTGTTGTCACGGTAACAACATCTTTTCCTTCCCCTGGAGGAGAGTTGGCAATCAGAGGAGCATAGAATAGCCGCCTTGGTCAGAGGTGAGGGAATAAAAAAGGGGGTCACCGCCGGTTCCTGAGAGCCAATGCGTTGTAATAGGATTCCATTTGTGTACGGGTCCCTGTGTGTCCGGCCATTCATTGTTTGGATAGCGGCTGAAGCCTAATGCGGCAAAGAGCTGCGAGCAGATTGAATAGTATTGATCAGTTCTTCAGGACGTACAATCAGTCCTCATGGATTACAAAAGCCTCAAGGACTGTGTGCACGCGCACTCGCACACGCCTACAGTCACATAGGAATGGAGTCGTTCGGGCTAAAACACAAGTGGCTATTTCACGGTCGGGTGGAGATGTCGTGTCCATGTCTGTCAAGGCCACCGGAGGAAAGGGAGGCTCGATGCTTCCGTTAAGTTTGGAATTTCTCCACTTCTCAATTTCCCCGTTGGAAAATGTCGACAACCGAGCTGGAAGAAATGGTTTCCAGGAGTTGGAGGCTGCCAAGTGTGAAACCCAGTTCAGTTAGTAAAAATGACTGCTAAAATAGAACCATTTTCATCAGGATAATACATTAAATATGATATTGTTCAGAAAACAGAGTCAATTGGCTTCTTATTGGCACTAAACAAATAGGAAATACATGTATTCACTTTTTTGCAAAGATCCCACTGTTGTATCCGACAGCTAAATATGAAGCAAGCTAATTTACAAGCTAACGTACTGTATATTAGCATGTATTAGCGTAGCTGTTTGTAACAAATGAGATATAGTTTGTTAGCTTTAAAGGTGATAAAAGTTTGTTTTTGTTGCTATGCTAAGCTAACACGTTTAGCAGACAGACACGCGAGAGGTTTCAATCTTCTCATTGGTTCCTAAGCTATTAAGAAAAAGTATTTCCCAAAATGTTTGGCTTGAATTTCGGTCTGAAACATCTGCTCCGCCTGATAAAGCCGAGATCCTTGCATTCCCGAAACCTGGTGGGTGAAGAACTTCTTACGATCTTTGAATCACTTCAGTTGAGTTTCTTCATATTTGTGATGGTAGCCGTGGAAAGTCACTGGTCTTTATTCTAGTTCTGCACCTCACTGAGGCTATGAGGCATTATTTTAAAGTGTTTGTGTCTGAATTCTTGTTTTCAGTGTGTCTTAGAAATTTTGGGTCAAGATTTCTGGTCAAAAATTATTGCCACTCCTGAATTTCAAGAGCAAAATTCAGAATATCTTCAGCAATACATGCAAATTAACCAACTTTATGTAATCAGACTGTCCAAGGTTAATGAACAAAGAAAAATAGAATTGCATAAATAGTGAAATAATACAAAACCCAAATGAATCCTGGGCACAGTTACCATCCTTTGGCAAGAACCACAGCCTGTAAGCGTTTCCTGTAGCAGTCTCAAGCTTCCTGTACCTGCCTGCTGGTAGCTTCTGCCACTCTTCCACCACAGGAATCCTTTTTTGCAATGGTAGATTTCACCTCTGCAGGTTTTCAATGGGATTTAGGTCAAGTCTCGTTCCTTGCCAGTCCCATCTTTTCCTTGTCAGCCGGTCTTTTCTCCTGCTGTGTGCTGCTTGGATCCTTGTCCAGCTGAAAAACCTAAAAGCCCGATATCTTTGCTTCAAAAAGTGGCTTTGCGACACGCGTTTGGCTCTAAAATGCCTTAGTAACCGGATTTTTATAATTCCTTGATACATTCAATCCCTCCAGCACCAGAGGCAAGAAAGCAGCCCCACAGCATGATTAAACCGCCTCTATGTTTTATTGTAGGTTGGGTGTTCTTTTGCTGAAGGGCTTCATTTCATCACCTTTACGCTGACCGGTGCGCGACGTTCCCAAGAGCTCTACTTCGGTTTCATCTGTCCATAGAACATAATCTGTGAAAAACTGTTTTTGCCAGCATTGGTCCTACCTTTCTGTGCCTTTCTTTCAATAGCGGTGTCTTTCTTGGCCTTCGTCCATGGAGCCCTGCTTGGTTTGGTGTGCAGCATATGATACCAGCAGAATCCACCAGCCCTGGTTGCTCCAGAACAGCCACAAGTCTTGTGTGGTCTGTTTTTTAACAATCCACAGTGACTTTCACCAACTTAACGGATTGGGTTAGGGTTGGATTTAGTCAGGTTAGGATTAGAGTTAGTCAGGTTGGGGTTGGAGTTAGTCAGGGTAGGATTAGAGTTAGTCAGGTTGGGGTTGGAGTTAGTCAGGGTAGGATTAGAGTTAGTCAGGTTGGGGTTGGAGTTAGTCAGGATGGGGGTGGAGTCAGGTTCGGGACAGGAACAAAGCAGCTTGCAGCATTTTCCTTGCAGCACAGATGTCATATTTAATATCCCATATACTGTGAAAGGCCTATATGTTATATAAATTACTCTAAATGTTATCTACTTATCATTTGACCTCGATAAACTTTTGGTAGAAGTTGAAGTTGAATCCGTGTTAAACTTTATTCAAATCGCCCGTTGACGATAGTTCGATTTGACTTAAATCGAAGTAAAGGTTTGAAAGAAAGTTTTGCCTTTTTGCGAAGGATAGAGTGGGCCAGTAAATGCAGAGCACACAAAGTGAAATGATAAAGAAAGTAACGGGTCTGAATCTCACCACAGTGCTGAATGGATGATGTTGAAATGGCAGAAGCTGGACTCTCAACAGCTTTTATCCACAAACAGCTTCTGCTACAAAAGCCTACGTGTTACTTATAGACTGAAATTACAGAGTCAGACAGGCAGCAGACAGCCAGAGATTCTTCAATCAACTGAGGCAATGCAAGGTTTTCAAGTCCACATATTTCCATTTGTTGTACTCAAGGCTTGTTAGAAGGAAAACTGGGGCACACAGACACTTGTGGACAGCAGAAACGCCCCTGGTCAGGTTTTCTGATTACGGCGTGGACAATGGTGGCGCACGTAGACACAGCTTTACTTTCCCTTGGTTCTGTTGTAGGCAGGCAGTTTTATTTTTAAAGCATGTTTTATACACAGAGGTAGTTTCAAGCTGCATTAAAAACAACACAGAGGCTATTTAAAATCAAGTTTTAAAGTAAAAGAAAAGAGAACAAGAGCGGTAAAGAGATTAAAAGAGGTCAAAGAAGTAAAAAGGATAAAAGCTGTATAAAAAATATCAATAGGTTCAAGGAGTAGAATAATACAAGTAATGTGTAAAAACATAAAATACAATATGAAAAAAAAGTTGAAAGTCTTGGAAAAAAAACCTGCAGTAAAAACCTCATTGATTAATTCAGTCTGAAAATCAAGCAGAGGTGAGTTTTTATTTTCTGCAAAGAACTAATTTAAATCCCTCCAAACAATGCCAATAATGTATGTATGTTTTATTGTGGTATTAAAAACGTTTACAGTTTATTAAATGTTTTGCTCATAAACCATCAGTTCATTCGCACTTATTTCTGAAGAGATTCTGAGAAATTCAAAGAGGCTGGTAATTTTTTTGCTTTTAATTATCCATATGTCAGGCGGCAGCGCTACAATAACCCCGAGTGTAGAGGAATATTGATTCTTTATTGTTACTCTCCAGTATTTAGGCTCCATACGTGCAGGGAGAGAAGTCAGGGAATAGATTTTCCTCCAGAGGAACGAGGGAAACTTTCCACAGCGTGTCTCCTGCTCAGATATCCAGACAGAACCAGCCTGAGATGTGGCAGCTGTGCCAAGGTGTCCGAGGACTTGCCTTAACTGGCTCAGCCGTGGTCTCCCAGTACCTGTTAAGAGGTTTGGCACGTACTCCTAGACACTGACACACAATGCACTGTTACACAAGAGAATGCCAGACTAAACCTCACACAACGTTGTCGGTTGCACAAGAACTTTTTTTTTTTTTCCACACGCTGGCACGCACGTGAAATGCGCACAGGCCCAGACTGTGTGTGTGTGTAAAATACAAATACACAAGCACACACACGGTGACACTCTACTCTGCGCCCGGAAGAAATAAACACACTCGTTTCTCAACAAATTAGCAGTAAACACGGTCGGAGCTGTTAACTCATTTCACATCGGTGATGCAGAAATAAAACAACACCTCAATCTAAAGGGAAGACAAACAAATCGAGCCTTTTCTTTCCACCGTGTCGACGACATGTTCGGATTTTTCTTTTGTTCCAGAGTGTTTCAGGCATGCAGGACCAAGTCACTACTCCCAGTCTATCTACATATACGGTGCCTGAGGATGGATGTTAATGATGATGTTGATATCATGATGAGTACATATATATATAAATAATAAACATATTTATCTTCATGTATATTGTGTTCTGTTTTTATTGTGTGACTGGGGGGCGCTTTCACTCCTGGTCCAGACCTTTGGACTTTTCAGTTTGGTCTGAAACAAAGGAATTTAACAAAATGAACCAGTTTACTCCTTCTCCTCATTCAAATGAAAAACTACAAACATGTCCGATGCCACTCAAAAACTACTCAAATGTTTACAGTGCAGCAAAAACATGAACCCTGGTTTCAGGTGTGAAAACGTCCTGAGTTTGCAAAATATAAAACATCCAGACAGATGTTGATGCTGCCGCGGTGTGACGTCGCAGGTCAGGTGGTCTCCATCAGGGCTGCGGCCCCTGCAGGAGGCGCTGTGGACCTGGATCACAGCTTCACATGACTGAATATTTCAAATACACGATACCCACAATATACTTAATGAGCCCATATGGACATAAACACCACAGTTTCTTTTTCCACTTTCTCAGCCACGGCAGCAATTAGTGTGTGATCCCTGTAACGCCCTGAAAAACGTGTTTTCTCAATCAGCTCCTTATTCTCGGTCCTTCACGCCCACGCAGTCCGGATTAAGAAGATTAGCAGAGTTTCGGTTTACACACGCTCTAAATAACAACATTATTATATTGTAGGTAGAGAAATACTCTATTTGCTTGTGTTAAAAGTTTTAAGCTGCAGAGAGTAAACTTCTAAAAGACCCATCATTACTGTCGTATATCCAAAAGTGACAAAACTCAAAATTCACAAATCTAAACTTGCAAAGAGGTTAATTCAAAAGTGTTTCTCACGTCTCCCTCTGTGCCTTTGCTTTGTTATTTTGCAGGTAAAGTTGTCTGGACTCGTATATATTTTTGTTATTGGTGCATTCAATCATGCCTTTGTTTTTAGGAGGGAGGCTGGTTTTCAGTATTTCGGTTTTTTTCTTATTTCGAAAAGTATAGATTTTTGGGGCCAATCAGCTTGTTTGCTTTAGGGCACAAACCACAGTTCTCCCAGCAGCACAGCACAGACTCCGAGTTTATGGTTGCAACAGGAGACAGGACGGACAGAAGAGAACAACCAGCGTCATGGACATGGTCTTAATTCTAAGAGACTAATCACGTCCCGGGTATTACCGATAATCCCACAGCCAAACTGATCTTTGAAAAAATTGAAATAGGTGCCCTATCCAAACGCTACCCCTGCTGTGCAGTACTTTTCTTTTTTGAAGCGGCCCTGTGCTGCTGTGGCGAGGGTGGGATGGCGGGGGTGAGGAGGAGGAGGAGGAGGGAGGACAACAGGCGTGAGGGATGAAGAGAAGGAGAGATATGACAGAAAATCGCTCGCACTCAGTCCCCTGCCTGCCTCTCCCGAGACCTGCAACACACCCTCAGCACTCTGCGCTCCCGCCGCCCGCCTGGACGAGATCTTCACAGTTTTTGGCCTCGTGTGTGTGTGTGAAAATCTCCCTCCTCAGTTTTCTCACTTTCTCCTGTCTCTCTTTTCTCTCTCTCGCTCTCTCTCTCAGTTTTGCTGCTCAAATTCGACCTATTACTCATTTCCGTGTGTGAGGGAGCATATCTCGAAACACGTGCTCCGCCATCTACTCATCTCTCTCCCTCCTTCTCTCGGTGGTATATTATTTTATTGCCTCACAGTTTTCAGATGTGTCTATTTCTATGTCCTTGTTTTCTTTTGTCGCCGTGGATACTCCTACATCACTTTTTCCTGACTTCTCTCTAATACACTTGCTGTGTATCTCTTGTCTGTGCGGCCTCCTCTCTTGGCTGTTGTGCATCACACTCTGCACACACCCGTCATCTCCCTCCGTCACACGCTCCTGTCGGGCACAAGCAGGCGGCTGCATGAATTAAACATCTCAGGCGGTGCACACGCTGAGGCCCTTTGCAGCTTCAGGGTGAGCACTGGTACTCGGATAGGGGGCTCTGGCCACACACCGTTTGCCTGTGTGTGTGTGTGTGTGTGTGTTGCTCAGTGCTTGACACTGTATCACACTGAGCAGCGGGGGTTATCACATCTGTTTGCCTTCATGTTGTATCGTCGGGAGATGAAGTGGCAGCGAGAAGGCCCCTTTGCCACAAAAAGTTTCTCTCTTTGTCTTTTTGTTTTCCTCAGACTCGTTCTTATGCTCTCCTCGTCTCTGACTCTGTCTCATCTCTCCTCGTCTCTTATCTTGTTTGATTTCTCAGTACATTTTGTTTTGAACCAGTGGTTTGTGTCAAAATTGTTTG
This sequence comes from Hippoglossus hippoglossus, assembly GCF_009819705.1. NCBI lineage: Eukaryota > Metazoa > Chordata > Actinopteri > Pleuronectiformes > Pleuronectidae > Hippoglossus > Hippoglossus hippoglossus. The sequence continues at coordinate 5,223,466 of NC_047161.1, forward strand.
TTTTGTTTTGGTTTTTACCTTTCCCCCTTTTTTTCCAACTTTCCTACTTTTTGAATCTCTGTGCTTGTCATCCTTCTGTTGTCTTTCATCTATTCATCTACTCTCTTCTCCCCCATCATCTCTCTTTCTTTGTCCCCGACTACCCCCTTCAACACAATTCTCTATAAATGGTAATGGTAAAAAGAAAGACGTCCTTCTTGTTCGTTCCTTCAACTCAATTCAAACATGGCGCAGAGTCTGCCGGAAAAGCGATGCTACCCAGTGGACCACACTACACACACGTGTAGGCTCCGCTGTGGCTCCGACTCAGAGGTATCATACCTGTGATTATGCAAAACTGCCACAATGGCGGCATTATGCTTGATTGGTTAAGACAAGGGGTCTCCTTCACTTGCTGCTTTCATGTACTGAACTCTGTATATACTCACGATAGTTATCTGGAGGGGATTTTCCAGAACATTTACCAACAGCCCCCTGGTAAACATATCTGAGTGAGAAAACAGCAGGAAAATGTCCACAGATTTCACTGCAAGCGAGTGGGTGTGTTGACGTTGAAGCACACGAAAAAGAAAACAAATGTGTGAGGATTAAAAAGAGGGAACATTCACGTAGAGGACGTCAAAGAAGACGTCAACTTTGCAAGACAACTGTAACCTGACATTTTCCTGTTGTCGTGAATGCATCTGGTGCGTTCGTCATATGTGAAAAACGTAAAATCTGCATAATGTCTGAAGACTCTCGCTCTCTTCCCCTTAACACTACAACTAATCCTGCCTCCTCCACGTTGTCATTCTGTCCCAGCGACATCGATATGAGTGGAAAGGATCACAGCAGATTGTTGTGTATCCTCAGGTGGAAACTTTATGTACGAACTATAATCTTCACCCTAACTGAGCTGAAAGTCTCTTCACCGGCCAAGTTAGGGCTAAGCCTCCTTATCAACCTTCTCTGTGGGTTGATTGAGTCTATAGATCAAGCCGACATCCATCCGCCGGTGAACTCCCTGTCCCCCCCGATCCTCTGCTCTCATCTCCACTATTCATTGGGTTTTATCTCGCCAGCTTTGCTGTGGCCAGCGTCAGCACTGCGGAGAATAATGTGCACTTCTGTTACACTGATTTACTGTGGCATCCCTTCGGAGTTTAGAGGGTCTTTTTCAGGTCAAAGTAGAAAGGCTGGAAGGAATCTGTGCATTTGGATGACCACAGTGTAAAGAGGGAAATAATATGTGAGGAAAAACGAGATGTAATAAAAGTAAAGTGGTTTCTTCAAGGTACAAGTAGTGTTTGCACCTTAAAGCTGGATAAGAGAATATCTTTAAATAAATAGAGGGAGAATGAGTTAGCTCTTCCAGTAAGTTCGGTATTTTTTAATATATTCTCGTAGAACAGCTTCATTTGGGACTTTTTTCAGCTGCAAACTTAGTTTCCATAATGAGTCAAATCAGTCAATGAGTCAACTTATTTGGAAAGAAGAAATTTGTCATCTTGTACAATAGTGTGGCTCATTCATTCTTTGTCGGTCTGTCACACCAGGATCTAAATATACCAGCCTCTGTTTATTCAGGCGATACCATGTGTTTCGTGTGATTTGTTGATATTCCTCTCTCCATATTTCATGTAATGATACAGAACACACTGGTTGGTTTTCATTGCACTGGCAGATGCTTAATAGGGACATAATATGTAGTGTTATTCTCAACAGGGTAATCCAATGAAGAAAGTCTCACACTTTTAAAAAGCTTATTATCTCTGATATATTTCTGTGCTTCATATCCACAAGAGACAAAAACGTTGTGTTTTATTCATCTTCATCGTTTTCATTCCTTCTATAAGTCCCTGCTCTTCTTCTACTATTCTTTTTGCTGCTGTCAGAAACCGCGCGTGAGCCTTGTGGTTCTTATCTTCCTTCAACTGATGTATTCAAATAAAACAAAAAAAGAAGCCTTGTGGAGAAATGCTTTGCGGTCAGCCTCCCGTGGCGGCGGCGCAGTCACATAGCTGAGCGGGCGACGGCGGGGATGCTGCAGGCCCGTAGACACCCGCTGCCCGCTGACTTTTCCCAGCACCTCACACAGCTGTGTGCTGTGTCGCTGCACATCAAGGGGAAGCCGGGGTTCTCACCACTATGTTCCTGTGTCAGACAGAGTCAATTATACCTCTGACGGGAGAAGGAGGAAAAAGAGAGAGCGCACATGGTCAACCTTTCCACCCTGAGGCTGTGTGTGTGTGTGTGTGTGTGTGAGAGTCAATGTTTATAGGGTTTTTTAAAGGCTGCGCATGTGTCTGTGAAAATGTGCTCCACAGGTAGGGGGGAGAAATTAATCTCCCCCCTCTGCTCCCCCCCTACGTTCAGCCGTGATGGAACAGGCCGGAGCCCCCACCGGCGAGCCAGGACCTGGGGGCCTCCAGCCAGCAGGCGCCACTGAGGATGGAGGGGTGCTGTGAGCTTGCTCGTTACGCAGTCCTGCACTCGACCCTAATGATATCTGCCGGCACGTTTCCCTTTCTCCCCCCCCCCCCCCCCCCCCCCCCCAAGCCCTCTCTCTCCCCCCCTCTCACACTGTATCTCTTCCTCACTCTCACCTCTTTTTCACTTTCCCTCTCCCTCCAGCCTTCCTCGCTCTCCTGCTCTCTCTCCCATCTCTTTTCGCTGCAGCCGGCGCCATCTGCCTCTCTCCCCGCTCTCCGTGCTCTCCCACTCTGTTTGGGCGAGGAAGTCGAACCCGTCTGGTGGAGGGGAGGGAGAGAGAGAGAGAGAGAGAGGGAGAGAGGCTCTGTCACCCTCGCCTTCTAATGAGCAGTTGCTCTGCGTGCCACCAGCTCTGACAAAGCCAAAATGGCCGACACATTTCACACTGCCGGGGCCTTGATCTGTCGGGTTTGTGAGTGACGGGCTTGATGGCTTCGCTGTGGACTGATACCGTGCAGAGAGAGAAAGAAAAAGAATAACAACCACAAAAAGAACAAAAAACATGATGTAACGCGAGGCCTTTGGTGAGAAATCGTCCATTCTTGTTGCAGAGAACTGGGACAGTGTGGTGGGCCTGGTTTCCTGTGGGGTTTAAAGTACAGGTCTGTTTGATGGCCTCCTCGCTTTCATCCGCCGTGTATGTGAGTCACTTTTCATTTAGAGGCTTTTCAATTCTCCATTTCCCCACCTGGACAGGGGATGTTTGATGTCAGGGTATTTCCACCCGTGAATGATTAACATCAGTGTCCTAAAATCGCTCCCTTACTAGATTGTTATTGCGATAGGAGAAGTTTGTCAGGGGTAATATTTGTCTTGCAGGTTGATTATTAATAGAAAAGCGGACGTTAATGGTCAACAGCCTCGATCTGAATAAACCAGTACGTGCAGAAATATTAAATTAAATTCCTTGGAGTTTTTGTTTTAGTGCCGTCCATCCTCTGCTGTACAAATAGATGCTCCTCCAGGAGAGAACTGGACCTCTCTGTAATATCTTTATGCCAAAGTCCTGACGGCTGCAGGTAATAGATGAGTACTTGGAATAAACAGGAACTCTCCTCCCACCTTGTTGTGCAACTGTGTACGTGGGTTCTGGTTAACTACAGGACAGCAGATCAAAATCTCACAATACTCCAACAATCGTTTCCACACTATTCTAAATCCTTTGATTACCATCAGGTTGTTATTTCATTTTTAGGGTTTTCTTTCCACGTCCAAAACCATCAGATTAAGTGATTGCCTTACAATCCTGCTGTGAAAACACATGTGTTGAACCTCGATCAGTCTCGGCAGGAGGCTCCGTCCTTGAGCACTTGTTCTCTTGCTAACCGGTGTCATGGAGCACTTTGTGATGCTTTCAAAAACAGCTCAAGAACTTCTGTGGTCCTAATACAAGTAATTGGTCTCTTTTTGGAAGCAGAGAAGCAGGACACCTCATGCTGGTACAGTGACAAATCCCTCTGGGGAGAGATTGAGCTTGATTGTTTGACATATGTGGTTTAGCACCAGAGATCTGAGGCTACAGTGATTTTTCCTCCATCTCATTAGTAACGTGTAGAAGTAGGGAATCAAATAATTCTCTATTTCAAAGCACTAAAAGTTACTTTACTTGTGTTGTTAAGGTATGTGCAATGACATTGTATATAGAGTATTGCTTGGATGAAGTACTTTTACTCAGTCAAATCTGTATTTTAACTTTTTGTCCTGTTATTCTGAACTCCATTAATCCCAGTCAGCTTTTGATGTTGCACTCAGGTTGTGAATCAGTTTGGAGCTCAACTGGAACAGAGGTGCAGGGACTGTCTGGGTGTGTTTTGCTGTGTGTGCGTGCGTGTGCATGTGTGCGTGTATGCATGGATGTGTGTGTGTGTTTGTTAAACTGTCTCTCTGCAGGTAAGTGGAAGTTACTTGCAGAGAGACAGTATCTGTCTTTCCATCATGTGGGCTTACTGTATGTGTACGGGAACAGGTAGGTACTACGTGTATATGGTTTTCTCTGTGTGTGTGTGTGTGTGTGTGTGTCTGTCACTGTAATCCTCTGACCACTTACAGTCCTTCACTGGCACAAACTGCCAGCAGAGCAACAAAGGACACGACATCCTGCTCACACCTCTGAGGATGAACTCGCAGCAAACAAACGCAGCGTGACACATTGAGTTTTCTCAGCGCCGTCCTGCACAATAACCCACGATGACAAGTGTTCCTCTATTTCTAAGAAGCAGCTATGTGGAGCCTGCGCGGCCGATTGGCTCGGAGGAGATTTGCATAATGCGTGGGATGAAATAACGCTGAACAATAACCGTTTCAATGTGAATGGGCAGTTTAAGATCTATGGCAACAAAACAGTGAATAAACAACAATTCAAGGAACAAAAGTCACACTCAGCTCTTATCCCTCCACCACAGCTCAATGTCTTGATTGTCTCGTTGGCCTAGATTCTCTCATGCACATTATACTCTCACATTTATCTCCAGCTTCTCCTCCTAATCTCAGCCATTACGATCTGGCATTACCATAATAAATAGTGCACCAGAATTAAAGATGACATCACTCTCTGTCCGAGCAGCAATTACTTAAACGTTCCACTCGGCCTCTTTTTCCTTAAGATGTGATGAACAAGTTTATCGATTGAAGTTTTGTGTCGTGTTTTGGGTTGCTCAGGGGGCCGAGGAGGATTATGTAGCAGCGGTGTGATGTTGTTGACACTCCTGTCGCCTTTACAGCTCCAACATGCCAAGGCTTGGGCGTGTGCCCACCCTGAGTGTGTCTAAATGTGTGTGTTGGGGAGGGGGGGGGGGGGGGGGGGGGGGGGGGGGGGCAGCGAGTTTGAGAGGTCAATGGAGGAGTTTCTGGGTGTAAAATAGAAGGGGATTGTGTGTGTGTGTGTCTGTCTCATGGAGGGGTGGAGGGAAAAGACGTTTGGTCCAGCTGGCAGCCTCTGGCTCCAGTGTGCACCCATGGGTATCCGGTTTGGCGCAAATTCTCTCTGCTGCGACAGCTGGGACCTGAGTGCCAACCAAGACAGACACACACACACACACACGCACACACACACACAAACCCGTGTGCACATCAGGCGGACACGCAGGATTGGATGGGAGGCAGAACATGGGATGTAGTTTCAGAAAGTTGGAAGTAGCAGAGCTGCACCTTTTGAAAGGTCAGTTCACACAAATAACAACAAGTGTTCAAGATACTTTATCTTAAAGCAGCGACACTCAATATGTTTTTATAAACAATGGATCAAATAGTTGAAAATAGTTATAACAATAGTTGATAATAATAATAATAATTGAAAAAATTCTAATGTGAAATGTGAACGTTCTTGAAGTACGTCTGTAGTTATCACTTTTCTCTGCAGTTTCCCTCTGTGGAGCTTCACAGCTTCTTTTAGCTCTTTGAGTCCCACAGTTTTGTTTTGCTTCACTCTCACGACTCTCACAGCTTTTGTTTTGGCCGCAGCAAACAGCTGTTGTCTGAGAAAAAAAAAAGCTCTAAGAACTGACTCCCTCCACCGTATCGACTTAAAACCTAAGAATTCACCAAGTTGAAACTGTCCCCAAGTGGCTAAAAGTCTGTTATTGCACTTTTCAGCCTTTACCATAACTATGATGTGTCCCCAGTCTCAACCACCCTGTTTCTGCCAGCCACAGATATTGTACAGTTGGAATTCTTAAAACGTTTACATTTGATGTTGTGTCACAGAATTCGTCCGTATTGATGTACTTTTCTGGAAATAGGGTTTAAATCTTTAGAAACTGCTTTTTTAAAACCCAGAAGAATTCACCCGATGCCCTTTTTCCCCAGGAGCGTTTCAAGGGACTTTTGGGGCCCGAGGCAAAAACAGCCTCCTGTACGAAGACGATCTTAGTATTTAAGGGAGTTCTAAGAAATTGTTGTTGCTGTGGACTAATGTAATCATCCATCATATAATTATCATATATTTTATGTCCATTTATAAAATGTATCCAGCTGGTTTTTCAAATTTTTCACACCATAGTTAATTCAGCTGTTGAATTTCTGTGTCAGTGGGTGGTGGAATAAGTACACAGATAAAAGAAGAAATTAATGATGCAATTTGCTTTGGTAAAAGGACAATTTTCCTGTTATAGGGATGAAGAAAAAAAATCCAGTATTAAAATGTGCTTAAAGAGGAAAAGGCAGAGATTAAAGTTTAATGTAATGTCTTTGCATTTCATGGCTACAAAGCTTTGCTATTTCCACTTCATTTAACACCAAATGATAGCTTTCTCAAAATCACCACGATCACGTTATAAATACCACCTTAAAGTTATGCGTATTAGAATAATGGTCAGAAAGGGGAAGTTTGTACCTTTTAGGGTTATCGGTTTCACAGGTTGTTGTTCCGAGGCTCTGGGGAGCCACAAACGAGGCCATGGTTTTTTTGGAAAGCAGGAGGCTGAAGTCATGGAGGTCGAAGACTGCCGCGAGCCGCTGAGGGAGGGAGGGAGGTTAATGGGAGTAAATCAGGGAACCGCAGAGGTGAGGTGGAACCTTTGAGGGGTTTTTTGTACCGCCTCATTTGTCCGTGTACCCTGTAACTGCTAGGTTTAAGCAACTGTGCAAAATACAGAGAAGAGATTCAGGATCTCATTTCATTTTCCATTCTGCTACTCTGTTGTCACTTTTAACACTTTTCATTAGTCATGCAGTGTTTTACTGTTGGAGCCGAAAGCTTTTCTGCAAATGGTTCATTGTCTTAATGCTTCACATCTTCCCAGTTTCACACATCAAGGCTCTTGTGGCTGCCTGAAGTTAAACGAGTGGCAACGGGGGTTGAGACCAAAGACTGAGTTTAAAGGAAATCTGGGATTGTTGGATTGTGGTCATTTGGCTTCACTTTTGGGGAGTTGTCATGTCTTTATATAAATTTTATGGCAACACCCAACTCTCTGATCGAACTTGTGCACTGTTGATTGAGGTGCATTGTGGAAAATGTAGTCACCAGGTTTTGAAATTATATAATCATCAAATCGTATGTGTCATCAGATTGATACGGACCTCTGATCCGTGCACCCGTCCATCCAGAGTGAGAACGTCACATCTCCCGGCATAGAGAACATGTGGCTCACTGGGGCAGCCGAGCACATTGTACCAGGATACATGTCGTCACTCTGACATGTTTTGACAGCTCGGAGTCCCTCAATATTAAACTCCACTGAATAGGGAATGAAAACAGCTGGGGCACGAGGTGAGATCCACATTTCAGGCCGTCCCCTCTTGATGATACATACACACACACAACAGCATTCATGCATTCGAAGTGGCATTCATTTTTCACACGCTCGCCCACACACTCACTTTCAGCAAAACCCTCATGCGTTGTGACAACACTAGCGCAGAAGCACCCTTGCATATCGAGCCTAAAAAAAAAAACAATGACACAACAAACAGCCCAGAGCCGAGTGAATGTGAAGTCCGGGACGGGTGAGATGGGTTTCAGGTGCAGAGTAAATCCTGGTGAGTCAGGTGGGCCAGCTGCTTTACAGACAGGTGCATGTGTGGGATTGACTTGCTTATGTATACGTACATATGAAGACAGACAGGCAGATAGAGATGAATCATTATTTATGAACTCGTCCCTGTAACGTGCCGTCGAGCTGTAATGCTCAGAGAAAGGTGAGCGCCCTCCCACTCCTCACAGAAACTCCTCCGTGGGAATACGAGGCTGGCGTGTGGCACGCGGCGCCGCCCCCTCATCAAACTACCCGGGACAGCAGCACTTTGTTAGGACTCACTTTGATTAATTGCTGATACGAGGAACAGCTCTATTTACTGCATGTAGGTCAGGTTGTACCTGCTTAACCATTAGGTGGCAAAAGCTTGATGTGCCCAAAATACGTGGAAGTTTACTTTTTAGTTTGCTTACTGTGAGACGCAGCGGCGGGGTGATGTTGCAGCTGGCGCCGAACCAGGTCCAAAAATATTTACTTGCTCCAGAAATGTAGAAATGCGACTCTTTTTTTTTTCTTTTGACAGGAAAGATGTGGCCGCTGCTGTTCCCCCGGTCAATGTTTAGACTTGTTTAGCCCATGAAAGCAGAATTGGCTCTTGTTTGGCCATTTCGCCAACTCAGCAGATATTTAATGGACTGCCAATAAACTTTTGTACAAACATTTGTGATCCCCGGAGGATAAAGTGCTCTGATTTACGAGATTTCCTGACTTTTCCTCTTGCTCCACCATGAGGTTGAGTTTTTGGAATACGCAAAACTTACAGTACTTACAGAGAAAGTACAGAGAACATCAGAATTGCAGATGACGTTATAGTAGGATCTGTGTATTAATGGGGCGTCCAAACATTTTGTCCAGATGTTTTTTAATCAGCACCATTATCAAGTCAAAGTCTTGGTTTATTACAGAATACCTGCAAAACTAAAGACGGTCCAATCGCCTCTGTTGCCCTCAGGTAACCTGAACAGATTCTGCATGTGATTATGGAGAATTTGTAGGTGAGGGAAAATATTTTCAGGGGGATTGAAGACTTCTGGTTTCCGTTTCTAGCTCGACTAATCACATTTGAGCTGGTTGCCCGCAGGTGAACGGAGGCGGGAACACAGTGGGCGAGATGCATTTCAGCTTTTCCATTTATCTGTACTCGTCTCGTATGAAGACAGCTGTTAATGGAGATTAACCAAAATGTTGCCTGGTTCTAAAAACACCTACAAAGTGCAACCTGTCACTGTTTGTGTCTCGGCCCCAAGATACCGACCAGTGCCCCCAGAGTCTAATTTGTGCTAATGAGGAAATTCTAATATTCCAACTTGCTAAACGAAAAGATGGCAGACATGGTAAAAAATAAGTTGCTCAATATCAACATGTTGTTAGTTGACAGTTAAAACGACAAGTGTTACTCATTAACATTCACAGCTGTTATGAGCCTCAGTTTGTGACGTGCTCGTCTTTGGAAACTGCTCTTATCCCCGTTAAATTACACACTGTGTCTTTATTGGGGTGACTCAGGTTGAGGACAAGCAATGTGAGATATAAAGAATCTCTATAAAAATGTGGCTGTTGGAAACGTCTGTTATCTGCTATTTAAAGTCGCTGGCTTTGGGACAATGTCTTATCGACTCTCTTTTGGACTTTAAATGTCCCAGCTGCTGAAGTGGAATTTGTCTTTGGGAGAACTATTGGCGCGATGATGACTGCACAAGGCTGCTGCTTTGTTCTAAAACGCGTGTTGTTTAACCCCGGTGGACATTTAAAAAAGTGTAATAACACCGGACATTGACCCCATTACCGGATCACTTCAGCTCCGTTTACATTTCATTTTCCCCATTTCTCCTTAATAAGTGTTTTGTTTGTTTTTCCTGCGGATGACACCGAGTGTAATTTAAAGTAAAAGGTCGTTAAACTGCTACAAATACATAATGAGTTGTTCCTCTCGGTGCCGGGCTGCACTTTATTATTCCACCGTCAAGTCAGTTGTAATATGTTTTTGTTTGTTTTTCCTCATTTGGTTCAAGCACCGTCCCAAATTCATTTCCCCCAGTGGAATCCTCCCTCCTGACTCGGGCGCGCACACTCGCACACTATGAACTTTCCAGCAGCGATACAGTTCATCTTCCATCCGCCTCTTACCTTCTAATTCATCTCTTGTTCTTTATACCTGCGCTGGTCGTGCACGCAAATCGAGGGAAGCAGAATTTGTACGCCCTTTTCCTTTTCATGGGAGCCGCTAACCCCAATTTCTCCTCCTTCACCTGCAGACTCTTCACTTTAAACACGCTTTTTTTTCTAATTTACTCTGTGTAGGTAAAAAGGAATTTGTTCCAAATTTCACACACCTTGGATTCCTCGTGCAACTCCGTGTGTAATAACCCTAATAACCTTCATTTGAATCTGCTGCATGAATCAATGAGATTTGGGTCAGAGCCACGCCGTCTTCGCATTACTTAGATTTTGACACTTTGTCAGGGATTAATCAGTTTGGAAATCCTTGAAATGTGAGTTTTCGGGGGTTGTTTGGTAGATGGAATGTGTTTCCCTGATACTCGCCAAGCTGTTCAGGCAAGCTCGAACATCAGGGCAGGGGGAGGAGGAGGAGGGGAGGAGGAGGAGGAGGGGAGTCGGGGAGAGGAGACAGAAAAAAGACAGGGATGGATACTTTTCTGGCAAATGTACTGAGGTGCAAGTCTAATATTGAGGGTAGATAAGCACAATCACACACAAAGGGAGAAAATTGAATGCACAGAGCATCCTTCTCAGAAGAATTCCTCACAAGGTTTTCTCATAATTTGCCTGTTTACCCAGAACAAACCAGCTTTCCACCGTTGCTCGTCTTCCTTGTCTGTCGCACAATCAAGCATTGACACGCCCACCTTCACACAATCTCCACGGAATCATCTACCCTCCCGTGTTCAGACTCCAAATCTGTCCTACTAACGTCTTGTTTCGTACAAACTCGTCTTCCTGACTTGGACGTGTCTCCCCTGTTCATGGCAACACTGATTTTAAAGTGGATAATGACTTGTTTCATGCTGTTGCACATTGTGGTACCAGCATTATTGTCAGTGGCAGGAAGAGGAATGACAAGTTTGTTAAAAAGACTTCCTGTTCCAGCTCTGTATCCTGATGAGAAACAGTTTTGGATTCAAGGCTCTACCTCCTCTAATACCTTGTTCAGAGTTTATTATTTTTAGCCCGATTTATTCATTCTGCGACAAACTTGGAAGTTGTCGCCAAAAATCCAATCTCGTAAATACAAGCCCTCGGCCAATTGTGAGTCAGTCTCAGCTGTCAATCATGATGTTTCACTCTGTTTTAGCATCAAATAACAAATTAAAATAAAAATTACCAAAAACTACAGAAACCAGCTTTGATAAATAAAAAAACTATTCAACATGTACTTGTTTGCTCCAAGTCCAATCCACTAACCCTGAGGGAGCAGGGTTTATGAGCCATACTTCAGCCAGCCACCAGGGGGCGATCCAGATGCTTTGGCTTCACTTTTGGGGAGGCATCATGTCGCCCATTTTTATACACAGTCTATGGGACTAAACTTGTTGTATCGTGGGATATAATAATAATAACTTGGATTTATTTAGCACCTTTCAATGTAAGGAAATCAAAGATGATAAAAATTAAATCAAAATAACACAAACAAATAACAGATGATGATAATAGCAGAACTTGTTAGAGTTATTATAATTGAGCGGTCCAAAGTCTCTGTGAACAGGTGGTTTTAAGGACGTCTGTATTTTCAGTTATGCAGAACAAATGAGCTCCAGACCACAGAGTAATTAAGGTTTGATACTCGTTTAGTTTCCTCCTCAGATATCTGAGCACTGATCTCAGTCCAGATGTTCAGACCAGATGAGTGAGAGATAAAGTTTGTCTAACTTCCACGCTGCTCTCTCTCCGTCTCTCTCTCTTCTTTCATCCTTCTTTATCGTCTGTTGTTTTTTTCCCCTCCTCCCTCTATCTTCATCTGGCATTTCGATAAAAGGCTGCACCAAAAGTTGAGGTTTGGATTCGGCCCAACTTCTCAGAGGTTTATGGTGGGCCTTGATTTACAGTGGTACCCCCCCCCCCCCCCCCCCCCCCCCCACACACACACACACACACACACACACACACACACACACACACACACACACACACACACACACACACTCCTCTCTCTCGCTCTCTCTCTCTCTCTCTTTCTGCCACAGAAGGGAGAAGAAACCGCTGGAGGTTGGAAATCAGGGGTGTTTGTTCTTAGCCGAGATGACATTCACAGGAAATTGGTGTGAGAAGGTTTTATTTGTGTGTCTGTGTTTCTCTGGGCTCTCGTACACTAAACCAGCAGTCGCATGTTGGGAAGCAGTGAACCATTACTGGGGGTCTTGACGGGACCTTTCTGTTGGTGTGGTCCAAGTCATCTGTTATCACTGGTTGTAGAAGTTGGTAACAGAAGAAGTGATGGTTTCGAGGTGTCCGTCAAACTCTCCTGAACGCAGCCAATCACAGTAAGGCCTTGACGGAATTTCTTAAAATTTGGTACAGATGTTCATGTAGACTCAGATGTTAGCTGATTGGATTTTAGTCAAAGGTCACTGTGACCACACAAATCACATTTCTGACCATAACTGAAGAATTCTTATACATTTCTTCGAATCCTTTACAACAGATTTTCACAGATACTGATGTAAACTGCAATTTGTCTGGTTGGCGGAGGTAAACAACTCGGGAGCCGTTATTTTTTCATCAAGGTCCATGGATTATTCGGAGAGAAATCAACGAAACATGAAGACAAAGTTAAAAAAGCGAAAAAATAAATAAATCCCTGGATCTGGATGTGCAGCAAAATTTAATGGCTTCTTTCTCGTGTATCCTCCACAAAATTGTATGGAAATCTGTTCTGTAGTCATTGCGTCATCCTGCTTACTAACAAACACAGTTGAAAACATAACCTGTAAATAACAACTCCAGTGCAAAGCAAAGCCTTGTGATTGGCTCCAGCCCCCCCACGACCCTCAAAGTACAGGTATGGACTCCCACACACTGTGTTACGTGTCAGGGCCGACTGCTCATTGATTGGTTTTCACTCACACTGCTGAACTCAGTCCAAACACACTTTTTAAAATGTCTGTGAATGTATTTTTGAATTGTTTTCGATCAAAGAGACAATCTACAGATCTGAAGTCAACACATAATTCATCATGTTAAGTGCCGAGGCTGTCAGCGTGTGCGTGTTTGATGATATCTCTGACTGTCGTGTATCTGTGGCTCGTAGAAACTCCTTTGAATAGAAGCTGATGCACTGAGGTTTGTTTAAACTTGGCCTATTTGGCAAACACACCACACTTATGTAAGAGCTAATGGTTCCAACGTGTGCATTTTGCCTATTGTTCAGTACATTGTCCGTCCTTTGTGTGTATCAGCTTCTCTCCTCTGATTTCATTTTAGTTTTCTGTGAAGGCCTCACTCAATTAAAAGAATCTACCTTCTCAGATGCTTTTGCTTGTGTAACCAAAACAAACAAATAGGCAGTTTTTTTGTAAAAAGCCGACTTCTGACTCTGTCATGAGGTTGAAAACAAACATCATGACTCAGCAGACAGACTCATCGTCTCCACATGCATCAGTGATTCAGTCTGAAAACAACCAATGCATCCTCCTCCAGCTTCCAGGTTTTGGGAAACATATGGTTTTTGTCATATGTGGAAATCAAACGTCCACTGTGTGAATGTAAAGTATTTTTTTCTTTCCCTGAGAACATCTGCAGCCCAGTATAGATATTTTCAGACTGGAAAATAGTCCTGACATTTTCCAGAGTTTGTCTTTCACATGTGAAGAACGCAGCAGGAGATCGTTCAGGTCAGACGTGTCCAGAGCACTGTTGTGGACATCATGTCCTGCAGGAGGCAGGACATGATGACATAAACTCCGAAATTTGTTTGTTTATAGCACATCAACATCGGCATTAACCCTGACCCTTTCCTCACATATTCTCTCTCAGGCTCATTGAGACATTTAACTGAGGAGCTGGCAGGAAAATAAAGATTATAGATTTCAGATTTAAACTTTTGCTCTGAAGCTGTCCAGATCGATTTATTGATATCAGATCTGAAGACCCGTGGTGATCTGAAGTGGGGGAAACAGATGGATGGAGACCTGAGCTTTCGACTGTACCCCATTTCACAGGCCAAATAACAACCTGGACAAGAAGTTCAGAAATAGAAAAAAGGAGAAAAAAGGATAAATCATTTGAATTTTTTTTTTTCGATGCAAATGATCAAAAGCTCCAGAACAACCAGTGAGTGTGGTGGTGATCATGTTGAGCAGCTTCATAAGAAGATTACAATGTTAACAGATTGGTGCATCATGAGGGAACATTATCTGTCTTCAGCACATTGCATATTTGAAGCACCTTGATTTTCAACAGTGAAAACAAAGGACGAACATTTCATTCTTTGCACCGTGCCGGCTGCTTCTGGTTTTGTAAAATAGCCTCATGCATATTCCTCTGGCTGCTGCACGGGCTCACACAGAGTCATCATCAGATCTATGACTCCCTGCAGACGGAGGCTCACGCTCATACAGATCCAGCGTTCTACCATCTGGCAAACATCTCCAACAGGACTGGGTGTAAGATTAGTGGACCTTCATCAGCACGTCTTTGTCACCTGAATGTTAATCGTGTACTTTTGGTGGCGCTTGGGGAGATGGAGGATAAAGGATGAGGACGTTTTTTTTTCTTCTTGTTTTTCCTTTCTGACAACCCTGGGATATTATATCAACTTCAATTAAAATCTCATGTTCCAAAACCTGTTCTTATCTGTTCCTTCATGGTGCTTTATCACTTAGACCGAATCCACAGTTTCCCCGTTTAATATTACTAACATTCTACAAAGTATTCAAACATCTCATTTGACTTGAGACTGCTCATGGGAACTTTTTTGCGTAATGCAGTAATTTCCAAACCCTTGTCGGTGGCTTGTGGAGGATTCGTCATCCCAGTGAATAGAATATGTTGTTATTCTTATTACTGCTTTTCTTCAGGCAATGCAGCACGTGGGGTTACAGTGGATGTGTCACTGCTCTCACCCGGGGCCCAGTGACTAATAAGGAACTCCCTAACTGTTAAACAGCGAGCAAACCGATTTCATCAAACTCGATTTACCACTTCTCTCGCCGTCCTCCCTTCCCACAACCCCCCCCCCCCCCCTCCTTTTCTTTCTCTCCTTCCACACCTTTCTCTGTCGCTTTCATTCTCATCCCTCTCCTTCCGCTGCCATCCAAACAAATTAGGGAGTAAATGAGGAGGGAGGAGTGATATGGGTGATGAGGCATGCCAGAATGTCACCAGAATGTCAACAGATGACAAGCAGAGTAGATGTGATGGAGAGAGGGGGAGGAAGAGAGAGAGACAGAGAGAGAGAGAGAGAGAGAGAGAGAGAGAGAGAGAGAGAGAGAGAGAGAGAGAGAGAGAGAGAGAGAGAGAGAGAGCAAGAGAGAATGTGATGAAAAGGAAAAGTATTCCCTAAAAACCCAGACTTGAAAAGAAATGATTAATGAGGCCAGATGTTAGGCTTCTTTTAGCATGAATCATCGCATTCCCCATGATACAGCAAAAACTTAACCCCCCCCCATCTCCCCAAACACCAACGCAGTAGGCAAATTACATCCAAGTCTGGAGACAATAGAGACACATGCAGTATTTCTCTGGCTCCAGCAGATTTCTCCTTGCCAGGTCAGGACAGTACATCGACTAAATGTTTCAGGACTTTGTTTCATGCTGACATCACTTAATTCCGATCCATACCTCTCCGAGAGAAAGGAAAAAAACGAGGTCTCTTGCATAGATACACTCAAGTAGAAGCACTTCAGAGAGCCTGCGTGCCTGACCAAGCTAATTATGGCATCAGGGCAATCAAATGTGTGTGTGAATTAGCAGCGCCTCGACGATGATGTGAGAACACAACAGATCCTTCAGAGGCACATTTAGCCGCCGCACAAGACCGACATCTTTTAACAAATCAATGCCGCTCAGCTTGTGGGCCAGAAATGTCAGCCTGGCATCTCTTGATTGATTGAACACGAAGCAGCAAAACGAATTGTGGAGGGAGAGATGAGATAAAGCACAGGAAGGAAATTGCTTTTCCTTTGACCAAGTTTATAAAATTTCACTAATATATTTCAAGACTCAACTTTCACCATAGTTACGTGTATAAAGTATTGGCTGGTTTTAAAACAGACAAAACTAGAAGGGGGCTCAGAGAGGCCAAAACTCAACAACGACAAACAAGCGCAGATTGAAACTCGACGTTCATTCATCCAGCTCTTCATCTTCAACACGTTGCAATCCGTATGCGGTTTTTCAAGAATTTAGGTCATATGTGCTAACATGCATGTGAAGCGTCTGCAGTTCTGTATGGATTGAAGACATCACAAGAAATAAAAGTTACTGCTACAATCCTGCATAATAACAGTTTGTAAAGCTGCGTGCAATGCAGATCAACACATTATAATCAAAGAATGCAAAGTGTGCTGCTGTTAGCATTCCAGCTGCTCATCCCTTTGCACAGTTTGCACCTGCTGTTGACAACCGAGTTGAGTCAATTGGTCTGGTTGCGTGACCTTGTCCCAACTTAAAATAAAAAACAGCTGCCTTAAAACTAATCTTTTCTCACAGTGTATATCTTTTGTTTTTAATAAACACAACCAGAAATATAAAACCCACAATCTGTGACTTTGGGATCATTACTTTTCCTTGACGAGAAAACCAACAAACAGGTTTGGTATCATCATGACTGAAAATCATTTGCTGGCAGTTTGGACAGAACAAAGATAGCTGTGTCTGCATATTTCTCACCTCTATGCTAAGCTAGGCTAAGCACATAATGTCCTGTGAGAGACCAAAACTGGTTTAAGCCAAGTTGGCAGCCCATCAAAGCCAAACCTGGACCTGCTGCACAAACGTACTTGACAAGACACGTCTCGATCACGCTATTCCCTCTAACGTTACATGTTGCTACATATCTGCTTTGTGTTTTGGTTTAATAAACACAATGCTTTCTTAAATATGAGCAGTAGCCATGTTGGTAGGCTTATTCTTGAACTTGTGATAGTGCCACGCTAACATGTATCCCTGTTTCCAGTCTTTATGCGAAGCTAAACCCAAGATAAAGTATTGATTTAAGGACATGAAGATCTTACTGCTGTGGAAAGAAAGACATTGTTCTGTATTAGACTCTGGTTCCTCTGCTCAGTCTGGTTGGTGAGGTTGTTACGTTGGTTGTCGTGGTCCTCAAAGGATGTGTTTCGCTAATAACCCTTGAGTAAAATGGGTCAGCCATAAAGCATCAGCTGAAACTGTTGTTAACTTCTAATGTCAGAAAGCTCGTTTCAAATCCTAAGTGGAACTCCACCACCCCAACGCAACCCTCCAGCAGTAATAAAACATAAGAGGACCTAATTCACATAGCCAGAAGGCAGCCGGGTCTCAGTCGTCTCTACGACTTAGTGTTAAGCCCTCGCCAACAGTGGAGGCCATCCATAATTAACCCTGTACTGTCAAGTCAAGGCAGCAGTCATAACATGTCCTCGTATGCCTAACCTTTTTCCCTGCATCGTTTTCTCTGCCGTCAACTCATCACCCACATCTGTCGTTTCCCTGCGTAAGGACTGCTGTGAGAAAGGGCGAGGGAAAAGACTTTGATCTGCTGTGTTTCCTTCACAGCATCTCTCTCAAAGGCTTTGGACAGCAAACGATACTCAGAACAGAGGGAGAAAAATGTGTTTCTTGTTTGCTTTTGTTCTGGGTGATTTCTGTGATTTATTCCCTGTTGGTACGGAGTGATTGAACTATTTGGCTATAGGGTAATCAACATCTGTTGTTCTCAGCAAAACACGAAATATATCGTTTCATTTTCCATTTCCTTCTCTGTATTACTCTCCGACCTCGCTAAATCTCACTGAATCTTCGTATGAATAAAGATTTCATTAATTCCGGAGATGGGGAAATGGGCAATTAAAATGTGTGAATCAAAGCAGAGAAAGGGGAGAGGTAGAGGAAGTGCAATTGACTGAGTCTAAGGGTCAGAGAGGCTAAGTTTAGGAGAAAGGAGTAACAAAAATAAAAGGGCAAAAGACAGTGATTAAAAAGTGGGAAATTGATTTGCCGAGGGATAAGGGCCAATCAAATGTGTGAGGGAAAGAAAAGTGGGAAAAAATATAACAGCGAGAGATTTAAATCAGAGACTGGAGCCATATAGACACAGAGAAGGTAGAGGATTAGATTTAAACATTGATTTGCCTTAAAAAATACAATATGGTAAAAAGAAAATATAGTAGAGACAAAGGGAATCACAAAGATAAACTCAGTAGAGCGCACACACACCAGGGCCGAACCGCCCTAAGAAATTGATAAAACATCCCTGGATCTGCCCCTTAATATGCATCCACACCAAAATTGAATGGGTTCTTCCCAAGCTATAAACATATTCATCCTATATCTGTGTAATTGTTGTAATTATTAACCAATGTTGCAAATGTTAGCATGCTAACCTGCTATACATCGGTATGTTACCATTCTCCTTCTCAGCACGTTAGCATGCGGACATTTGCATTTAGCTCTGTATTTAGCTGTGCCTATGTACAGCCCATAGACTTTATATCAAGAAATAATGGCTCCTCAAAAGGGAAGTCACAATTTCTCGATCACCCCCCTGGTGGCTGACTACTGTATAGGTCATAATTGGTCGAGCTTGTGACCTCAATACTGTGGCTACATCCCTTTGCAGAATCTTGCTCCAAATGGCGTAATCAGATGGCAGCATGTGAAAATTTTGGCTTTGTTTCTGGATAGTCGGAGGAAGTGGAGACACGTCGTTCTCCTTTATATACAGTCTACTATGGTATAGCTGCAAGCATTGCTGTAGACTCGAAGTTGCACGTATCAAAACATAACCTCTGGTGTCCAACTATCCGACAATGCTCTGGCCAAAGAACTCCCAGCTACCCCACAGCAGCCAACAGCACAGACGTGGCGAGGACACAGGTCGGTACAGTGAGATCTGGGTTAGAGTTCAAAGGGCCGAGGAGATGGAGCAGGCGCCGCTCTGATCTTTGGCAGGGGAGTTAAAACATTAACATTCACCCTGCACTGCCGGGCTTCACCTCTGCGTCCCCTCAAAGAAAGGGAGGAGGTTCATACAGTATGCCTAGTGGAGATACATCTGCTACATGCAGCATATATTCTCAAATTTGTGTGTATTTGTGTTCGTGTGCATGCTTGTGCCTCTAAAGTAATTAGTTCATGTGTGTATGACAACATGCCGTATGAAGACGAAGGACGGAAGCCAAGAAAACAGACCATATATAGTGTATATGCTCTAGTTTATACGCTCACCAGTTCTATCAGTGGAATTACATCATTCCATTTATCATCCCATATGAGTGGCTTGCATGGGTAATTGTAAATTAAGTGGATTACTGTTCAGTATAGTCCCTGAGGGAATTGAAGAATCTCTGAATGGATGCAAAATCCTATCGTACAGTAGCCAGCAGGTCCCACGGCAGCATCAGCACTTTCTGAAGCAATGATATCAGCACAAGCTCCTTTGAATGATACTGATTTAATATCATTGTGGTAGATTTAATGATACTGACACTCATTATGTTTCGGCTCCCTGAAGTGGGGCCAATGTTTTAAGTGATTGACACACGCAGCCGCAAGTGTGCTAAAGAATAGGTGTTTCGCAGGATGAGGTTTAGACCCTTTCAAAAGCAGGAACACTTTCATTCTGTTCAGCCAAGACTGGGCTTTATGTTTTTGATCACAAAGTTGGTAAGTAAGGGAGGACAGAGGATATGTAAAGTTGCTCTTTCGGGGCTTTGCGTAATACCAAACTCAAAGATGCATTCTTTTTCCTCCTGGCTTCAGTGGCCTTATACCATCCAAATCCCTCAAATCAAAATCCACCTCGGATGAATTGCAGCGGAATACAAATGAGGAAGAAGTGGCAGGGATTTCTGTTTTAATGAGGACAAAAACCTATCACCACATCTAACCTGAAACGCTTCATTTGATGCTGCCTGCCAGCCGGCACTTCCCAGTAGAATTCCGGGGTTAAAATTGTGGAGTTTCAGCGCGGTTCGCTCAGGGCCCTGGCAACAAATGATGGCCTCCCTCCCACACCCCCAAACATTTAAACCCAGCTCAGTTTGCCCAAAGCAATCTCGGCTCGGGAGTCGAAAGGTCACTTTAAATAAATAAAGAATGGGGGAGATCACTAAGCATCCCACACACAGAGTGAGCAGCACTTTGAAAGGATAGCCAAGGCTACACCATTTAGCATTCAGTAGCCTGAAGCAATCCATGTGGCTGGCAGTCTGAGAACAGAAAGTCAAAGTCCAGATTGACTCCCACTCACTTGCCACGGCTACATCAGTCACATTGCTCTCTCAGCTAAACTTCTGACCTGTTTGTCACTGCACTGTTTGCTGTTGTCAGCCACGAGGAGAGACGACTACATGGAATTAATTAGTCGCCGCAGGTTGAGAAGCCAGGGCCACTGTTTTGACCAGCATATCATTACAATATGTTCACTGTCGCTCTCAACTATAACTCTCCCTAAGTTTCCATGAGAATAAGTTCTGAAGAGCAACACAGGTGAGAAGACAAAGGACTGGGCATGAATACTTGAAAAGCATTCAAGTATTCATCCAAGTGAAAGCAGTATTCCTGGAATAGAGAAGCACACTCCCTGTGAGACCATGTGGACAAGACGACACACTACTTCAGTGGAACTTCTCGTTTTAAGAGCCACTTCACGAGAAACTTGACTGGATTTGCGATTTGTAATTACACCCAATCCACACACACACACACACACACACACACACACACACACACACACACACACACACACACACACACACACACACACACACACACACACACACACACACAGTCATGGCTCCATGACTTCAGAGGACACATTGACCCACAGACTCACATTGATTTCCTGGAGACTCTAACCTTAGCTTGCCTAATCCTAACCTTTACCTAACCTTAACCTAAATGTAACCTTTACCTAACCTTTACCTAATCTTAATCTGAACCTAAACCTAACCTTAAAACATGTCTTTAATGGTTTGCGTCATGGGGACCTGCTTCTTGTCACCATAAGGAAGATAATTTGCCATAATGTGACTGTATGAATAGATATTGGTCCCCACAACATGAGTAATACCTGTAACACACACAAAAAAACCCACAACAAAATATAGTCTCAAGTGCATGCCAGAGAACACACAACCCTGCAACCCTTAAATGCAGTATTTTTTGGTTTTTTGGCATGATTACGTCTTCATACCTTCATACAAACACACACAGACACACACACACACATCCTTGTACTTAGTGAGAACACTCATTGGCATAACGCATACCCTGGCCCCTTACTCCAACCTTAAGTACCACATCTAAATGCCTCACCCAAACCTAAAGCTAATTCTAACCCGAACCCAAGTCTTAACCCTCAAACAGCCCATTAAAAGTGGGTTAGAAAGTGAGGACCGGCCAAAATGTCCTCACTTTCTCAAAATGTCCTCACTCCGCAAGGTCCAGGCCCAAAGTTATTCTCACAAAGAACAAGTACACACTCTCAAATACATGTAACCCTAACAAAATATGATCTCCATTACACACACAAGCCAGGTGCATGGAGGCACACACACATCTCTGCAACCGTGACATACAGTATTTTTTGGACACAGTAATTTTGGCATGGCTGCTTGTGCACACCTTCACACACACACACACACACACTCACACGCTCACAGACTCGGCCTTTGTCATTGCCGGAGCCCGGCTCGTTACATCATCCTGAGGGGAGTTTATCAGCGACTGATCAGCAGCAGCCTGAAGACTCTCAAAGACTGTTTTGTCTTCCTTTTACCTGAAACTCCCTCAACCCACAGATTACCTTGCAGCCGTGGGTATTTGTTTACCGCGGCCTGAATTTTATCATGGATGCCTGCCATCGCTGAGGGGAAGTGCTTCACACGCAGTTTATCGGTGCCAGGTGAGTCACAGAGTTCACAGGTAATCCAGGTCTTTACTTGACCAGTATTTAAGGTTGTTTATTCAGTCAGGACGTCGATGCATTATATGATACAGGTTATGATTTAATAATTTAATATAAATGACAAATGGGAGCCCAGGTCTTGTGATTTAGTGCAGTCGTCATTCATCCTCTTGCCAAATATACAGAGGGAATAAATCTGACTCATAGTTTCCTCGCAGCAATATTATATAGACGTGTTTCATTTTTCTGGTGCAGCTGAATGATGGAATCTGCCAAAGCTTTTTCTATAAATAATAACAACTAACATGTGTTCTCCATGAAAACCAGGACACAAATAAGGGAGAAAGTGAACATGCCTTGTGACCTTCTCGAGTTCATATGAGACTGAAACAAGATTTTCTGCTTCAAACAACAAAGCCAACAAAAACAAGTGACACATGAAAAGAATTAAGAGCCTTGTACGATTCTGTATTTGACAAGCAGCTACGGTTGGGTTGTCTCTCACATGTGTTAACACTGTTCAATTCAGTGCTGAGCAGATTTGACAAAAAAGTGAATACGTGGGACCTGCGGTGAGAAAACCAAGAACTTATCGCTGTTCAGGAGTTTATTTCCAGAATCATCGAAGACTCGTTCAACCATTTGGATGAAGAAAGGTTTTATAAGTTTAAATATGTGTAAAACAAGCTAAATATTAGTGCATTATTTAGTTTGAAGACATATGATATTGGAGCCAATCCCAGCGGACATTAGGCGAGAGGTGTCCTGTTCATCCTGGACAGGTCACCAGCGTATCTAATGGCCGACATACGAAGTGAAATAACCATTCACACTCACATTTGAATCTCTACGTCTTTTGACCCAGAGACACAGACACACCTGTGAGAACCGGCGTTTGAACCCTTGAGGCAACAGTGCTAACCGCTTTACCACTGTACAGCCAAGCATTTGGATTTACAGTGTGTGTAACTTGAGCAACTAATGAGTCGTGTCCAGTCATCATCTCTGTTTGGATTTGGGCAATTTAGGAAACTTTTGGCTTTGTGACTCTTGATGTGATGGTCGTACATGAGAGCCACAAACTGAGGCTACTAATATCTTGAAGGTTAGTTTTTCATTTTAACTTAAGTATCACTCATGGTCACTGAGAGTAGAACTTCAATTTTCATGACATCAGCAGGTTGACATTTTGATCTAAAACTCGCTGTTTTTTCGATGAATATTACATGTGTCACTTCCTGTATTTTTATTCCACCGCCAGTGAAGCAATTTCCTGCTTCTACATGCTGACAGCATTATTTCATGTGAGGATGTTCTTCTCTAATTCAAACCCCCAGTTTGTTTTTGGCAGATTACAAGGGGGTGTTTCACTTTCACAATCTTGCTTCGTCCAGCTTTTAAGGTTTCACAGCTGGCCAGGTTGCCTCGTCCTCTCATATCTCCGACCTGCTGCAGCCCCGTGAAGGAGATCGACCGCAGTATGATTGAAGAGGGGAATTTTTCCGGGGGTGGAAATATTAGAAGCGTACACAAGGAGGGATGAAGGAGTTGGAGTGAGGCAGAGCTCACTGGACTGACTCCCAGTCCTCACCACTGTCATGCAGAGACCACACAGCTGCAAAATGTTCCAAAACAGTTGGGATATAGGGGATAAACTCAGGGTATATGGTGCTTTTAATGGTGCGGCAGTAAATTCTACAGTCGGTGCTCAAGCTACCTTCAATTAAGAGAAATGTTTAATGATGTGGACAACCTGCAATACATTAGAAAAAGAGACAAGCATTTTTCAAGTGAAACAAGTCCATTCAGATTGTACACCGTCTCCCCCGGTTAACACAAACTTTGTTTCAAGTGTCATTTAGCAAGCAGACAGAGCAATTAAGAGAAAAGTCCCCGAGGCATCAACAAAAGCAAGGTTCTCAAAAGAGACGCAGCAGTGAGGAAACTCGAGACGAGGCGACCATGGCAGCACAACACGCATAATTCGTCTCAGACAGAAAATTCAGGATTCATGTTTTCTTTTCCCAGTCTGCAAAATTTCCTGCTTCACGCTGGATCACACAGGACGACCACGGAGACGGGAGCAGCCCTCTGGAACTGCACCCCGGCCTCCTCCTCACCAGCACATTCAGACGATGAGCGCTGGCCAACCGCAGGATCCTGGCCGGTCTCCCAGCCAGCCCCGCTAATTAGTCCCCCTCTTCTGAGCTAATTGGCCGATAAAAAATGAGGATGGCCTCTTCACCCAGCCCGAGTGTTGTGCCACCAAACGGCAGCGGGGAGGATTATGCTGGCTTATGAGGCATGGTGACATTCAGCGACAACCACTCCTCCGCTATTAATTTCCCTGTCAAGAGGGTGTCCTCTGCTGTGTCACTTTGGTTTGTTAGTGGATACAAGAAAACTTCAGGCCGTGGTTGACTGTCAGCAACCTATTCTCATTACGAGCCTTTCACCTCCTCACTGTTTTTACTGTGTTGGTTTATTCATTTGAACAGATGCTGGGTCCTGTAGGCCATGAAAGCGTTTCAACATGTTACAGGGAAATTGCACAGGGCTTATCTTTCTTTAAGTGGTGTTTGGTTTTCTTTGCTCTGACAGGACCATGGGTTAGTGAATGTGGATTTCCACGAGAACCCGTTTGACAACAGGCCGTGGACCAGATGAAGTAAAGCCAATGTTTTAAAAGAGAGATAGATGGGTGTCCTGGTGGTCTGGGTTATGAGACACAACACGGTGAGACGGCAACATCCTCGGTTTGATTTTTAAGACCAGCTGTCGACCTTTGTAGGACGTAATACCCTTCCTCTCTTTTTCTTTATCTCTACTCATTTCCTGTTTGCCTCCACAGGTTTTCAATAAAAGGCAAGAAATACAAAAAATATGATGGAAGAAAATAAAGATCTAGAGCTTTTGCAAACTGTCAAAGAGAGAGAGAGAGAGAGAGAGAGAGAGAGAGAGAGAGAGAGAGAGAGAGAGAGAGAGAGAAGGAAATAAAGAGTTTGAGTAGCACATATTTAGGTTAAATGAGAAAAACTCAAGTCAATACATAGAGCTGCTCTAAAAACAAATAGGGTTTAACCATCAAAATTTAAATAAACTCATGTAAAATACATAATTTACTCAAGTACTGAAGTTTTATAAAATTTTTAGATACGTATTTGTCATCATTAACTATTGTTAAAGAAGTATGATGATACATTTTGGGTTATTTAACACTCAGTAGCATATCAGGTTTTAGTCTTGGCAACATTTAAATTCTACTTTCATGTTGATAAATCTACACATTCCAATAATAACAACTTTTGTAAAGA